>NC_137057.1:8388483-8556151 GCF_032717465.1 Coenobita brevimanus
ATCCATGTGTAAGAAAATCCTAGATTCTGAAAGTTCTGTTATATCATAATGTTCAAGGAAGCTTGGACTACTATAGTCGTGGCGTGCAACTCTGAGGTTGTCAGTATCATGTCCTGGCAACCTACCCATCAACAGTGCTTCCAATTTCCTTTATAATATGATACGCTTGTAATTCGTTTATAGTTATGTAATCATGTACAACGTTTGTGAATAATATATTCGTGTATAATAATATAATTCGTATATAATATGATATGAAATCAGACGCGCTATTGACAAGTAGGTTGCAGAGGTACGATAATGACAACCTCAAAGTCATGCACCGCAACTGTGTCAGTTGGGGTACTATAAGATTTAGCATCTTTTTTTTTTTTTTTTTTTTTCAAGACATTGACTTCCTCACCAACTAATTCTTCCTCTGCCCCCCTCCTTCCTTCACCTTGACTTAGACTGCTAAGCAGTTGGGGGAATTTTCAAACACTTGTTTCTTACCAAGAATTTCATTTTCTTGTAACCTAGATATGCCTTTGTCCCCCTTCTTCCTTCTGACTGCTGCAAGAGTGACAATATTTCAAGTGCCCTCCATGGGACCGCCCCCTCCCCCCCGCACATGAGCATGGCCAACGAGAAAAACACCAGAAAATGCTGTGGGACTCAAATTCTGGAGAAAGGATGGGAGGGAGGAGAAATAATTGGTTGATGATAAATTGAATATCAGAGAGAACAATGCACAGGGAGTAAAACGAAGGCTGGAGCCAATGACAAGACCACACAAGCAAGACTGGCAAAGAGATGCTTAAAACGTTGAAGAGTTTATTCCCGGAAGAGAAGGGAACAGAGGAAGAAAAAGCTGTTGATGTGATTATCAGATTGAACAATGAACAGCAGTTACTTTGCACCTGGGGATAATCACAGACACATGTAAGCCACAAGCAACTGTACTTTTGCAGATCCAAGCCCCTTCTCCATTTCTAGGTGCCAACACAAGGGGGTAAAGAGACCCCACCATAAAGTCTTGTGGTCAGAAGGGGATTTCAAGCTAGGACTTCTTGACTGCAGGATGGATCGATGGGGCTATGAGATTTGCTATATTCTTTTCACTTTATCTTAGCCAAAAATTGCAACCTTCCATTTTGATTAACCCTCCCAGGCACGTTGACACGAAACGCATTCTTTGTGGTTTGGCAGATAAACGCACATTGACGCGAATCATGTGAAAAAACAGAAAAAAATGCTGTAAAAAGAAAAGTTTTTGGCTGACTTGCATCAAATTTGGGTGCGTTTTAGTGGGCGGGTTCCTCTTCCAAGATAAAAAATTGGCAACACTGCACAGCCTCCCAGGAGGCTGCATGTAGTGAGAAACCTGAGTCGATCCCAAGGAGCCAGGCTGTGAGGCTGCGTCATGTGTGCTGTCCCTATAAACACCACTAATTCTCCCCCTCCAGCCTGAGTCGAAGCCCCAATGGACAAAGTGTGATAATATTTTATTTCTGGGCATAATTTGAAGTTCTTTTGTCGATGAAACATAGGTATATATCTTGAGAAGAAATGGTGCCCGTTATCAGTCGTTAGGCCTAGGGGCAAGACGCATGTTTATTGTAGTGAGGTTTCACCACTCCGCATCCCCTGGGCCCTATGCTGTGACTACACATACATATATAGGAAAGCTAATGCCTAAACTGTATAGTGCATGAAAGCTATAGTGGCTTGCTCTGTGATATATTGGAACTAGCATGCGTCACATACACCATAGCCAGACTGTGGAATGAGGCAGGCATTACCTGTATGCTGTAGTCGGGAAGGGAGTATTAGACCTGCTTAGGGATGGCTATTGTGATTGTCATACTGTATATGCGTATGAATTTGTGTGAAATATAAGGCCAACATGCTGCGAGTGTTCGTGAAGGAGTGTGGTGTGTGCCAACATAGCAGTGCGTTGTAAATCTCGAGGCAAAAGTGCTGCATCACAGTCATGTTGTACCGTAGTAAGGAACGTAAATAATTGCGGAGGTAGGGATGGAATAATTGTGGTAGTCACGTATTGGCATATGATTTAGTGTAAAGTGTACGTGAATCGAGCTACGAGTGTTCGTGAAAGGATAATTTTAGGGTGTGTTGCGTAGGTTAGCGATACCTTAGCAGCAGGTGTGCAGATGATGTCAGGATGCTGGGCAACAGTGTCTGACAGTGACAGGTAGGCTACTGTAATTTGCTAAGATCTTTAGTAAGAAGTTATACTTTATGTACAATGAATGTGAAATGTGCTGTGAGTGTCCGTGAAGGAATTCTGTGTGTGTGTGTAGTGTAGGTTAGCAATACTTTAACGGCAGGTGTACATGGACGTCAGGACACCAGGCAACAACGTGTGTCATTGAACAGGTACTGTAACTTGGTAAGACATTTTGTGAGAAGTTATACTTTATGTACAATGAACGTGAAATGTGCTACGAGTGTCCGTCAAGGAATTCTGTGCGTGCATGACGTAGGTTGGCGATACCTTAGAGGCAGGTGTGCAGGTGATGTAAGGACGCCGGGCAACGACGGGCATCAGAGGACAGGTACTGTTACGTGCTAAGTCATTTGTTGATTATTTATGACTTACATAAAATGTTTGTGATATGTGCCACAAGTGTTTGTTGTGGGATGTGGGTGCATAACGTTTGTCAGCGATACCTTAGCAGCAGGTGTGCAGGTGATGTAAGGACGCCAGACAATGATGGACTTCAGTGGACAGGTACTGTAACGTGCTAAGACGATTGTTGATTATTTATGATTTATAACAAAATGTTTGTGATATGTGTCACGAGTGCTCGTCCAGAGATATTTTCATGTGTTGGGGGAACCTTGGGGAAAGAGGGAATATATATATATCTATATATCTATCTATCTATATATCTATCTATCTATATATATATATATATATATATATATATAACTATATATATATATATATACATATATATATATATATATATATATATATATATATATATATATATATATATATATATATATATATATATATATATATATATATATATATATATATATATACAGAGAGAGAGAGAGAGAGAGAGAAATAGATAGATAGATAGAAATAGATATAGAAAGTATTTTCAGAAAGCTAGACTGGGAAAACAGAGGAGTGAACATAGATGGAGAAAAGCTAAACCATTTAAGATTTGCAGATGACATTGTCCTCATCTCAGAAACAGCAGAGGCATTGCAAGTAATGTTAAATGACCTGAACAGAGAAAGTCTGACAGTAGGACTGAAGATGAACCGGAGTAAAACTAAAGTAATATTTAATCCACAAACACCAAAGAGCGTCATCAGAATAAGCGATGAAATTCTTGAAGAAGTTGAGGAGTACAACTACTTGGGACAAATACTAATGGTAACAAAAGATCATGATAGCGATATATAAAGACGCATTACAATTGGTAAACATAGAGACATTATGAAAAGTAGCTTGCCAGTTTGTATGAAACGAAAAGTGTATAACGAATGTATAATTCCAGCTATGATTTACGGTTGTGAGACCTGGAAACTGACCAAATCAATGGAAAATAAATTAGTCTGTTCTCAGAGAGCAATGGATAGGTCAGTATTGGGAATATCTTTAAGACACAGGGAAAGATCAACTTGGGTGAGAGAGCAGACTAAAGTCAAAGATATTATAGAAGTTATAAAAGAACAGAAATGGACGTGGGCAGGCCATATAGCAAGAATAAGGGATAACCGATGGAGCAAGAGGCTGACAGACTGGACAACAAGAGATTGTAAGCGTAGCAGAAAAAGGCCAGACAGGAGATGGAGAGATGAGATAGAGAAATTTGCAGGGAAAATGTGGCAAAGATTGGCTCAGTCAGTGAATTCGTGGAAAAGGTTGGGGGAGGCCTTTGTTCAGCAGTGGTCTAGTTATGGCTGATGATTTGATGATGATGATAATGATGATGACAGGAGCAGACACCACCACCACCAGTGTCGGGACTATTAGCCCAGCCATCGTCTTCACTTGGACGACAGGCATCGCCTTTGCTCGGACCTCTCGCTCCAGCAGCCATCGCGGTCTCTCCACCTCAAGCCTCCAGTTCCTACTTGGCCGAGCCCATGTCACCGGTATCAAGGACTAGTTACGTGACACTGGCACCTGCAAGCGGCACAGTGTCTGCCGCGCAACTGATGCAGGATGCGACTGTGTCATCATCCCCTGCCCGGTCGACAGGGGCGCTGTCTCTGACAGCATTCATCCCCCCCGACGTTTTGCAGCAGCAGTCTCATCATCCTCATCGTCGGAACCCTCACCACGTCGACGAGGCCGGCGTGGTCCATGGCCCGGCTATGGGGGGTAGCCAAGGGGTGTCCGAGGAGTCCGAAGGGTGTCGGTACGCAGACCCACTGCCACCACTGTGGGAGGTGTTGCCGCAGATGATCCAGGGTGGAGCAGTGGACCATTCACACCAGCTAATGGGCTCTTCACAGGATCTCCAAGAATGAGGGTGGATCCGCCAACAACGCCTCTTCAGTTCTTCCAGCTGTTTTTCACCAGAGAGTTGTTGATGTATTTCACCTGTGAGACCAACAAGTACGCATCATTCCTGGGGACTGTGTTGGACGCATGGTTCATCTGCAATGAAGAGGAGATGGCAAAGTTCCTGAGGCTGTACTTTATCATGGGAGTGGTGAATATGCCGACCATCAGGCATTACTGGAGGAGATCCTGTCCCCATAACTACCCCCTTTTCCAGCAAGTGATGAGTGGGAGGCATTGCAGGGCCATCCTGAAACATTTCCACTCCTTCAACTCACTTGCTATACCCCAGGACCATCGTGACAGTCTCAACAGGGTTCACAAGGTGATGGACTACCTCCTTCAGTGGTTCCAGGACACCTACTTCCCCGAGGAGCACCTCAGCCTGGATGAGGGCTCGCTGGTGTGGAAGGGGCGCCTCAACTTCTGCATCTACAACCCCATGAAGTCCTCGAAGTATTCCATCAAGTTTTATATCCTGGCTGAGGCTTCCTTGGGGTACATCTGGAATTTTGAGGTGTATACGGGGCAGAAGAAGGCACTGGAGACCACCGTTGGGAGCCTCATAGAGCGTGAAGGATCAGGGATACAAAGTTTACATGGACAGCTATTATAATTCTGTATCCCTGTGCAAACGCCTCTTCAGTGCAAGAACCTACATGTATGGGACCCTACGCCAGGCCAAACGAGCATCAAAGCGGCTGTGGGGCATCACCAGAACCAAGAACCTGCCAGAGGGGGGCATGGCAGTAATTCATAAGGACATCGTGATGGTTTTGCTGTGGAAGGACAAGTGCATCATCAACATGGTCTCCACCTTCCACAGCACAAGCATTGTCCAGAAGCAGGTTTGAGGGAAGACCAGGGCTCCTGACAGGAGGACAACCTATGTCCGGAAGACCGTGGACAAGCCCGTCGTGGTGGAGAACAATAATCGATACATGGGTGGGGTGGACCACTTTGACCAGAAGGTCCAGTACTACCCCATCCAGTGGCGGACCATGAAATGGACCATAAGATAACATTCTACTTCATCCAGATGGCCATGTTCAATGCATTTGCCCTGTACATGAAGTGCTTGCGCTCGTCAGTCAGTCTGCTGGACTTTGTGGAGAAGATTGTGGACAAGCTCCTCCACTTTGATGAAGCAGAGTGGCCCACATCAGGGTGGGTCATCCACCATGCCCCTGACCTTCCAACCCGATGGCCAGCAGGACCTCCAGCACTTGCAGCACCTGCAGCAGCACCAGCACAGGTGCCATCACCACCATCTCCTGGACCAGCACCAGCACAGGTGCCAACATCATCATCTCCAGGAGGACCAGCACAAGAGCCAGCACCACCATTGCCTGCAGGACCAGCACAGGCACTGAGACGACCAGCAGCAGTTCCTGGTCCGTCGGGAGAACCTGCTGCCACTGCCATGCCCGGACCTGCAGCTGCACCACCAGGACGACAGGACCGGGGAAGACTAGGAGGACATCCAACCAAGCGTCGTAGAGTCATCAACGACAGAGTGCGGTTGGATCACACACTGGGCCATAGACGGGAGAGGATCCCCAACCAGAGGAGGCTCTGGTATCCTCTGTGTGCCCTGACGAAGATGAGGAGGGAAACAAGTCACATGTGTCTTGTTTGTGATGTGCCGTTTTTGCCTGGGTGATTGCTTCGAACGGTACAGTACCGAGCGAAGTATTCCCTAGTGGAGCATACATACTGTTACGGAACAGAGAAAACTGTCCCGCAAAGTTCCTGGTTCAAAACAAAGAGTTAGGTAAAATTACAAGTTAAAGTTTAATGCTCAAACTAACAACAAAACATTCAGGACTCATAAGGATAATGTAACGGCAAAAAACAGGTTAAATATATGGTTAACTGCAATAGCCTCTATTAACACGAAATTAGCAAGAGTAAATTTATCTAAGTCAGCCTTGATAAAATGAAAATACCAGATAATACTCAGTGAATGCAAGATATATTATTACAGATACAAAATATTATTAACAATGACTGACATCCAAATTTTACATAAATCACAAAAACCTCACTAGGCCTACAATTTAACACCTTATGCTATACAGTACAAGAACAAAATGTAATAACACTCATACTCAAATTACACAGCAGTTAGATGGCTGGAGACTTCCTGAGCACTCACAATATTAGCAACTGTACAGGGGAGGACAGAGATGTGAGCAAAATGAGGAGTAGATCTAAGTGGCAATTAACGTAGAGACTGAGCTCGTTATATAGGGGCCGACAGAGCTTGATACAACTTGTAAGAAGGATGCACAAATGAAGCCAGAGAGGACAAAGAGTTGACAATCCTGCTCTGAACAACAGAAAGAACGACTTACTATACTATAAGGTAGGACGGGGGGAGTGAGGTAGAACACGCTCGTGATCAAACATGCAGCATACTGTACGTTAGAATTACACAAAGGATGATGAAATCATAGGCTATGTAACACCTCCCCATAAAGAAAAAAGAAATTTACAAAGGAAATTTCTTATTACTCTAAAACAATCTGTCTAAAGTCTGGATAAGCAATCTGCAATAACATTTTCTTTCCCCTTGACATGTTGTATGTCTAATGAATACTCCTGAAGAAGTAGACTCCATCTTGTCAATCTCTAATTTTTATCTTTAAACTTACTAAGGAATTTCAGTGGGTTATGATCGGTATAAATGACTATGGGGTCAAAACCAGAACACAAATAAAATGAAAAATGCTGTAAACCCAAAATCAAGGCCAAAAGCTCTTTCTCAATAGTTGAGTAGTTCTTCTGAGGTGGAGTGAACTTCTTACTGTAATAAGATACAGGGTTTTCAAAACCGTGATCATCCTCTTGCAGCAAAACAGCCCCAGCTCCTGTATCACTTGCATCAACAGCCATCTTAAAAGGCTTAGCAAAATTTGGAGTAGCGAGCACTGGCTGACTTAATAGGATAGCTTTAAGCTTGCTGCAAGAGGATTCACAGTTATCGGTCCAGACAAATTTAACTCCCTTTTTCAGTAGGTCTGTAAGTGGTGATACAAGAATTGAAAAGTTAAGAACAAATCTCCTGTAATAACCTACCATTCCCAAAAATCTTGGTAGCTCTTTCCTACTTTTAGGTCTGGGAAGATCACTTATAACCTGAACCTTAGCTCCTGGTGGTGCAACATGTCCATCACCAATTACGTACCCAAGGAACTGAACTTTAGCTTGACCAAACTCACACTTTGATAAATTAGCTACAAGATTAGCCTGAACCAAACGCTCAAGAAATTTACTGACATGGCATAGGTGATCTTTCCAGTTGTCACTGAAGATTAATACATCATCAATAAAAACAACACACTCTGCCAAACCCTCTGTTACAACATTCATGAGCTTCTGAAATGTGGCTGGTGCATTCTTCATACCATATGGCATTACAGAACATGCAAAAGTCTTTCCTAGTGTTACAAAGCATGAGATCTCTCTAGCACGTTCAGTCATAGGTACTTGCCAGTATCCCTTTAATAAATCAAACTTACTTATGTACCTAGCCTTTCCAATCTTGTCTATGCAATCTTCCACACGAGGGAGAGGGTAAGTGTCTGTTTTGGTTATCTGATTAACACATCTGTAGTCGATGCAAAGCCGCTGTGACCCACCTGGCTTAGGGACTAGAGTGACAGGAGAACTCCACTCGCTCTGACAGGGCTCAATCATCTTGTGGTCCAACAGGTAGCCAAGCTCCTTCTGGATGAGAGGAACTTTCACTGGGTTCACACGGTAAGTAGGCAGTTTAATTGGCTTTGCGTCTCCAACATCGACATCATGCATCAACACAGTGGTTCTTCCTGGAGTGGCACGGAACACTTGCGGGTACTCCTGCAGTAATGCCGAAAACTCCTGCCTTTCCTCGGGAGGTAGATGAGAAAGCTTAGTCTGGAGATCATTCATTATATCAGGATTCTTCCCCAAACTATCACTCAGCTCATGCTGCATGGGAGAACTTCACTTGCAGACTCGGGTGGAACAGCTACTTTACAGGCTGGGTTATTTTCGTCCCGCCTGTGATATAACTTTAGCATGTTGATGTGACAAAGTTGCTTGTACTTTCTACGATCTGGTGTGGCGATGACATAGTTGACATCAGAGTTTCTTCTCCACGAAGTAAGGACCACTAAACTTGGCTTGAAGAGGTTGCCCATGCACTGGTAGCAGAATCAAAACCTGATCTCCTGGCTGAAAGTGGCGTAACCTGGACTTCTTATCATACCAAGTCTTCATCTTCTCCTGAGCAGCTCCTAAATCCTCTCTCGCCAGCTGTAAAGCAGTGGACAGCCGTTCTTTGAACTTCATCACATACTCCAGCAGGTTGACGTCATCTTCCTCCGACAGCCAGCATTCCTTGAGTAGCTTAAGGGGTCCTCTTACTTCATGGCCAAACAGTAGTTCAAAAGGTGAGAAGCCCAGTGATTCATTTGGAGATTCTCTTGCGGCAAATACAACGAATGGAAGACCTTTATCCCAGTCTTTCTGATGTTCCAAACAGTATTTCTTGAGCATCGATTTGAGTGTTTGATGATATCTCTCCAACGCTCCTTGGGTCTGGGGATGGTAAGCTGAAGACGTGATCTGGGTGATGCCCAACTCTTTCAGAGACTGCTTGAAAACGTTTGACATGAAATTACTTCCCCAGTCTGACTGTACCTCCTTGGGCAGACCAAACTTTGTGAAGAACCCTAGCATTTCCTTAACCACTTTCTTTGCTGAGATATTTCTAAGTGGAATGGCTTCAGGATAACGAGTAGCCATATCAATCAGGGTCAACACATAAGAAAATCCCGAAGAAGTCTTAGGAAGAGGGCCCACAATATCCACCAACACACGGGTGAATGGCGCCTCAAAAGGAGGAATGGGAACTAGAGGTGCAATCTTTTCGGTCTGATTACACTTCCCCACAACTTGACAGGTGTGACAAAACTTACAATACCAGGAAACATCCCTGAAGATACCTGGCCAGTAGAAGTGTTTCAAAATGCGTGCCACAGTCTTCCTCACTCTAAGGTGTCCTGTCAAACTGGAATCATGAGCCACTCTAATGATATCCTGCCTACAAAAACGAGGGATGACAACTTGATGTACAACCTCCCATTCACAGTTGGCTGATGCTGTTGGGGGTCTCCACTTCCTCATAAGTACTCCTGACTTTATATAATAACAAGTAGAAGCACCGGCTGACTCTTCCTCACTGCAAGCAGAGTTAGCTAGACCTTTCAACTCAGGGTCAGCAACCTGCAACTCAACCAACTCTTGACGAGACAAATTATCAACACTACGGGGTACTGCCTCATCTGGTGAGTGGTCCAAATTAGCAAGAAAAGTGTCAGCTAGGATAACATCATCATCATCATTATCCTCTAAGTCACCAGTAACTTTAGACTTAGCCCTAGTGACAGCACATGCAGGGAACACATCAGGGACATCACAATCCTGGGCCGCAGCCACTGGCTCACTAGACAATTGAGGAGCTGGACACACTTGACTTCCACCAATATCATTTCCAAGTAAGAAAGTTACACCTGACATTGGGAGTGTCTCAACAAACCCAACCATAACGGAACCATTAACAAAACCAGACTCTAAATTCACTCTGCACAGAGGGACAGAGAAGTAATTATTCCCTACACCTTGTAAGATTACAGTTTCATCAGAGGAATTAACATTAGAGCCTAGAACACTGGTCAGCATAAGGGATTGGCAAGCACCTGTATCACGATATATTTTAACTGATTTCCTGTCATTACTGTCCAGAGGACTGACAAAACCATCAGACAGGAAATTAGCACATGATCTCTTGAGAGTGTCACCCACGTTACTGCTCAAAAGAGGAGCTCCATCATGAGAATTTAATTTACCCCTCAAAGCAGGTTCAGTTAACTCAGTTAAGGAATTCTGGGTACTCTCATGTGAACACTAGACCAATTGACTGAATATTTAGAGACTCTTTTTTGTTCACATCACTCTGTCTCCTGAAACATTTCTCCGTAGTATGACCAAGCTTACTACAATAAGTGCATTTACTTTTCTGAAATCTAGAGGTGAAGCTGGTATTTACTTCCTGAGAAACATCTTCTTTATTCTCATTCCTGTTACCTGTACTCTGAGTAGAGGCAACGTCCTTACTCTCAGCTTTCCCTTTTTCTTTAGAATATCTCTTGTGAGTGAGAACATATTCATCAGCTAAAACTGCAGCATCAGACAAATTATCTATTCTTCTCTCATCAAGATATAGGCTTACATCTTTATAAATACACCTTTTGAATTCCTCCAGCAAAATCATCTGCTTAAATCTGTCAAAATCAGAACCCACATTCTTAGAATTTAACCACTGCTCTAACAGATTTTCTTTGATTTTTGCATACTCAACATGGGATTGCTTATCTTGTTTATATATTGTCCTAAATTTTACTCTATAGGCTTCAGGACCAAGCTCATAGGCCTTAAGAATCAAGCTCTTAACTACATCATAATTATCAGATTGATCCTGAGGCAAAGATGCATAAGTTACTTGAGCTTTACCGGTGAGAACAGTTTGAAGGAGTACTGGCCAATACTTTTTTGGCCAATTAAAACCTGTAGCTACCCTCTCAAACAACTGAAAATACTTTGTTAAATCAGATTCATTAAAAGGAGGGACAAGTTTAACATTTTTAGCCACATCAAAATCATCAGAGCTAGATGATCCAGTTCCACCTTGTTTCATGCGATACTCATGGTCTGCCTGAATCCTAGCAATTTCAATTTGTGCCTCCTGAATACGAGCCTGAGACTCAGCCTCCTTAGCACGTGCCTGAAACTCAGCCTCCTTAGCATTTGCCTGAAATTCAGCCTCCTTAACACGAACCTCCTGCAGAGCTAGCTGTAACTTAGCTATTTCAATCTGCGTTTGCTCATTTGGGGGAGTTACATTAAACAAGCTTTTATTAATCATGCCAACAATTTGATCTTTAGAACGATGAGAGTGAACTGCAATTCCCAATTGTTGAGCAACAAGCTTAAGTTCATTCTTTGTTCTGTTTTCTACATCACACACTGTTTGCACATTTGACAAAAAATCTTTGGCTTCATCAAGTGTAGTAATAGTAGAAATCATGAATAAATCACAGTCGCAAAACATCAAGCAATATCCTTATGATAATATCCTGAATATCCTGATAAGAGGTCGGCAAATTTATGTTACGGAACAGAGAAAACTGTCCCGCAAAGTTCCAGGTTCAAAACAAAGAGGTAAAATTACAAGTTAAAGTTTAATGCTCAAACTAACAACAAAACATTCAGGACTCATAAGGATAATGTAACGGCAAAAAACAGGTTAAATATATGGTTAACTGCAATAGCCTCTATTAACACGAAATTAGCAAGAGTAAATTTATCTAAGTCAGCCCTGATAAAATGAAAATACCAGATAATACTCAGTGAATGCAAGAAATATTATTACAGATACAAAATATTATTAACAATGACTGACATCCAAACTTTACATTAATCACAAAAACCTCACTAGGCCTACAAATTAACACCTTATGCTATACAGTACAAGAACAAAATGTAATAACACTCATACTCAAATTATACAGCAGTTAGATGGCTGGAGACTTCCTGAGCACTCACAATAATAACAACTGTACAGGAGAGGACAGAGATGTGAGCAAAATGAGGAGTAGATCTAAGTGGCAATTAACGTAGAGACTGAGCTCGTTATATAGGGGCCGGCAGAGCTTGATACAACTTGTAAGAAGGACGCGCAAATGAAGCCAGAGGGGACAGAGTTGACAATCCTGCTCTGAACAACAGAAAGAACGACTTACTCTACTATAAGGAAGGACGGGGGGAGTGAGGTAGAACACGCTCGTGATCAAACATGCAGCATACTGTACGTTAGAATTACACAAAGGATGATGAAATCATAGGCTATGTAACAATACACACACACACACACACACACACACACACACACACACACACACACACACACTACCTAACTTCCCATCTTCAAGTCCTATAAGGTCCTTCAGGCCCATAAATACCTCTAGAGGAAGTGAGTTTTCTGAATTTGGTTGATAAGTAAATTGACCTATTATCAATACCCCTATACTATATATTTCACACAAATAACCATTTCCTCCTACATATTACACATATGACAGAAAGCAGAGCTTCATTAGCAGTAACTAGAACAAAGTAGTGTTCAAATCTAGTAGGTTATAACACTAAAAAAACAACCCTTGGAGATTTTACAGTCTGTACATAAAAGGAAAGAAAAAGAAAAAAGGCTTTGAGAGCATAGTCTTCTGGCGAAGGGGGGGAAGTGTTTTTTTTTTTTCGCGTGCTGTAAACCCAAGTAGCGATCGGAAGTGTAATCTAGCTTTGTTGTCCTATTACTTGAAAACTATTGAACGTATCGACTTCCTGTAGGAACCATGATAAAGAGCAGTAAATTCTGCGCATGTTCGTTGCGATAATATTAGCCTTTCGGAGCATATTTTTTAGAAAAGGCAGGGGAAAGGAGTGTGTTATTCTTGCTGGTGGTAATAGTCGAAAATGCTCGGCGGAGTAATCTTGCTTTGTCGGCAAATTACTGGAAAACCATTGGATGTATTGACTTCCGGTAAGAACCATGATAGTGAGCAGTAAATTCTACATATGTACAGGCCATAACAATGTAATATCTGATAAAAAGTTGTTACGTAGGCGGGAATATAGCATTTGCTGTGCGCGCATGACGAAAGTGACACACGGCCGTGAGTACCCAGTCTTTTTTTGCGATTTACTTCGGAAGCTATGAGGCGTATCGAAAATCTGTTTTGCCAAGGAGACTGCTCATAAAATTCTACACAATGTTATGAAATAAAAACATAAGGTGTGCTAGAAAACTTCTGCAGGAAAGCTCCCTGAATAAAAAAGTTTTTATGATAATATGGCTTTCAGTTTTTGGCTATTATATTGAAAACTACAAATCGTATCAGAACCGGATATTTCTCATTAGAAAGCTGATGAAATTCCCTATCAAAACTTCTAATAACATTTTCCTGTATGATGGAAAGCATTCGAATGGTGATGTTGGGAAGTGAAACTGACATTGCAAAATGTTTATTCAGGTCCGCCTAATGTTCTTTTATTCTTGTTTTCCTTTTTTTTATTTTGTGCTTATCAGCCAGAACAAACATCGACGAATAAGATCATATAGGTTTCATGGCAGTATATTGAGGTTTGGGTGGTGAAAATAAGGCAAGAATACATGTTTTCAGTGGCGCGTGGGCAGGCTGGGCGGGTGGCCAATCGAGTAAAATCATTTGCCAGAAAACTTACTGAAACTTATGCTTGCGCAAGAGGGTTAATATGAGAGTATGGCAGTGGCCACTGAATTATGAGAAATAAGCCACAAAAGGATGAGACTCTGGGCCGGGCTGAAGTGAAAGAAGTACACAGTAGCAGCCAAACATTCCCCCAGAATGCACCACGCTATCATAGTTTTGCAACTGAGGTCCCTAATCATGCTTCAAGTGTGAAGAAAACTGTGGTAAAGAAACCCTAGACAGAGGTCACGGGATAGATTGAGCAGAAAAAAGTAGAGTTCTCAATATAGATCTAGACTAGGATGGCCAACCCTCAGTTAAGAAGAGTGGTTCCATATTTCAGTTTCAGATTTGTGAGTGTGTGTGTGTGTGTGTGTGTGTGTGTGTGTGTGTGTGTGTGTTTGCGCGCGCGCACGAGTGTCCCCTGGCAAGGCACAAAATACTGGTTGTACATGATATGTGAGGAGCTGGTGCTTGTCCATTCCCCTGATATCTACTTCCTCACCGTCTGCCTTTTCCTCTGTCCCTTCCTTTCAAAATAAAATAACTGAAAAAGCCAGCTTAACCTACCTTAACGAAATCTGTCTTACTGTAACCTATCTTGACATAACGAGTCTTAATCTCACCCATCCTAACCTAACTTAATCTATCCTAAGCTAACCAACCCAAGCCAAACTAAACCAGACCTAACCTTCGGTCCCCTCTTCTCCTCTTCTTTAACTCAAGATCCAGCAGGTCAGACGGACAACTCCCCAATTCTCGCCTCGTCTGTGCACGTGACATCAGCTAGTCCACTCCAGCTCCCTCTCCCCGCCATCACACCAGTATCTTCCCCGTACATCCACTGTTGTTTTTTCATTTTCCTTTTTTGGAGGGTATTTTATATAGATTTACAACAATTAGCAGAGAGTACACATTAGCAATATAATTTTTACACACTGTACACATCAAATTGGTGTCAGTACTGAATAATAGAAGTAAATATTGTAAGTTACAATATTAGTTTGGTTAATTTACACTTGATTGATTTATACACACTATTATACTACCGCATAACAATACAGGCATATGACTACGCTATAATGAGCTGCACTTCTCTCATCTGTATTTCCGTACAGTAGATACAGTACAGGGAGATTAAGTTGACAGTATCATTTTCTTCCTAGCCATTCCCCTGCACGTTTGGTTCTTTTCTTGGCGACTACAGTCAATTTGTTAAGCTGACAGATCGTAAAATGGATAGAAGTATTTGTCTAAAAGCTGATAATATGAGCAGGTACATTAACTCCAGACCTTTCCAGTTAAGAAGAAAGAGGTTTTACATACTATTTTCCTACTTTGAGAACTTCACTATGTATTGCCTTGAAAACGTTTCTCATTAAAAATAGCTGAGAAAAAAACTCATCAGACGGTAAATATAGGTCTTTTTTGTTAAGTAAATCTATCCAGGTTTTGCTTTCACAGTAACTATAGGCCTAACTTATTGCATTTCCCTGATGGGGATATTTCATGCCGAACTTTTTTACTATGTACCCACTAATGTACCGTAGTGCCTCCTCCTCACCAGCTGATTTTTCCACAACTTTACCTGAGTTTATACATTCCTCTTCTTCATCTACCTCATATGCTCCTACATCAAAACTCAGATTTTTAAACATGAGGTTCGTCATACACATTTCTATTGCCAACTCTCTTTCATGCATTGCATAATTCTTAGCACATCCAGATTCATTTAATGCCGGTATGCCAGTGATGTGGTCATTATTTACAGAGCTGGTATTGTTTTTTTTTCCATGGAGCATTGCAAAACTCCTTCTTAACAAAGATGTTCTAATCCTAAACTTTAAGCTCACAGCCTTGGGATGATGATATGGGCCCTTCATTTGCCTAATACATCCAATAAAAATGAAATGCCCTTTTGACAACTCTTATGCTCCATTAACTATATTATGCTTAAATTCCAATGAGGCGAATACTGAAGGTTAATAAAAGAAACAAAGGTTGATGAACCAGGAGTGAGGCCAATTAACCATGCAACTATCTAGGTCTCTTAATTACTCCATCTGTTAATCACTCTCAACATACTAGTGTATTGTACTAGTTCTAGTTTTTGTCTGGCTTGTTCTCGATATTGTAATTATGCACAGAATATATCTACAATATGAAATTATTCTAAGTTAAAAGATAATAGCCCAGGATAGGGAAAGGTAAAGTATTAAACTAATAATACTGACGCCGATAATTTGTGACCAAAACCACTGACTCACCTGGCCGGATGTGTGTATTTGGCACTAAAGTAAATGGCACCCACACTCTCTCTGTCTCTGTCTCTGTCTCTGTCTCTCTCTCTCTCCATTATCATTTCAGGCTGTCACCAAATGTAAATTAATAGTTAACTGGCAGAGTCATTAGTGGCAATTCAGCTGGGTATTTATTTACACATCAATACTATATTGTTTCAGCGACAGTGTGGTTTGGGTGAGAGACTATATACTTCTTTTTGAAGGGAATGATGATTATGACAGTTTGGATTCCAAGCACCTTTTATTTTTTTAACCTGCCACATGCCAGTGCCGTTTTAAACCAGTCTGACATATTGCCGCGGCCAGTGCCAGTGCTGTTTTAAAACAGTCTAAAATAAAAACTTCACTGTGACTGCATTTTTCAAGATTCGCGAGTAAAAATTGGCAGGCATGTAAAGTAACTGTTCCTCTACCATCCCCCAGGCTGTCAAGGCCATACACTCACTTGCTTCCCCGCCATGCACTCACTTGCTTCCTCCCCTCACGCTCGCTCTGCCTCACTCTGCCTGTGTGCCTCACCCAGTGCTGTACATAGTGAAGGCATTTTGTAAATATTTTCATGTAAGCGTAAGTTGTAAATATTTTCTTGTAAGTGTAAGAACTATATAGTGAAGTCAAGTTGTAAATACCTTCTTGTAAGTGCCGGGACTGTACGTAATGAAGTCAAGTTGTACCTACCTTCAAGTAGGTGTAAGATAATGCATTCACAGTGAGAAAGACACGCAAACTGTAATAGATGCTGAAGGTATGTGATCAGAAAAGTGTACTGAACATTGCTATACCTTCCCTGCATAAATATCTGAGTATACCTTACATAAAAAACGGCTTTCTCTCATGTATGTGGTGAGCATGAGAGAGTGGCTATACCTGTACACGAGTATGCAGGACTCAATAAAACTCATTTTCGAGCCTCAGTGAGCATTTTAATGGCGAAATTCGTTGTTTCCACATCAAAATATATCATTTTAGCCTTAAAAAAAAAAGGTCGAAAAATGGCCGGCACTGAGGTGACCCAGAGGGCTAAAAATAGCCGGCATGCGGTGGGTTAACATGCTTCCGTCTTTAGACTTGGATGAGGAAACCTATTTCGCATTATTTTTGTCTTGTTTTGGGTGGAAAATGCTCTTAACGAGTGCAATTTTATTTTAAACATTTATTTTATTTAATGTAGCTTGGAGTTATTGTTTGGCATATATCTATCTATCTATCTATCTATTGCCAGACGCCTCAATCCCATTTGGGGTGGCCACAAACAAATCGCCTCCAAGTCGCCCTGTCCCCCGCCATTTCACTGCCCTGCTCCCAACTCACACCCCCCTCTCTCATATACCTCTCCACCCCATCCCTCCATCTCATCCTCGGCCTCCCCCTCCCTCTTCCCCCCTCCACCTCACTCACATACACTCTCTTCGTCAGTCTTTCACCCTCCATCCTCTCCACATGGCCAAACCACCTCAGTGTGTTACTCATAACGCTTCCTATCACATCCACATCCACACCGCAACGCTCCTTTATATCCTCATTCGTTAGCCTGTCTCTCCACGTGACTCCACAGGCTCATATCACTTTTTAAATACATATATCACTTTTTAAATACATTTGATTATGAATGCTTGTTTCTTTGAGGTGAAGTAGTCCATCCACAGAGCACCAGATAAAGCCAAACAGCAAACAGTTACAGTATATATCTGGCAAGGTCATTACAGGGGAATCAGATAGGAATTATTTACACATCAGTTCTGTGTTGTTTCGAAGGAAGGAGAGTTCATATGAAAGACTGTGCATTGATTCTAGAGAACAATGGTACTGCAGATTTGGCACTTGCATTTGAAGCATACGATACAGTTTGTTGTGCAACTGATAATGGACGCAATCTATCATCATCGTCATCATCATCATTATCGTTTAACCTTATTTCCTATCGCTAATAACTGGGTGACCAGGATCCATAAACAAAAAGACAAATGCAGGAAGAGGAGGCATGGAAAACCCACAACAATTTCCTTCCCATTCAACCATTAACATAAAAGCACATGCTTGGTTGAAAACTCCTTAAGGACCCCTAACTGGCATAATAAATCTCACCCTTGATCCTTGACCATCATTACAAATGTAGAGGGTGGAATTACAACCGACGGTATAATTTCATTACACTGTCTCAGACCTGCCAAGCAATTACAGACGCCTTATTTGAAGTTCCTTAATGATCCCTAATAAGTATGCTAGATCTCATCCTTGCTCATTGACCTTCATTACAGACGTAGGGAAGGCAACTAAACCCTAGCCACATTGCATAGTTGTGATCAGTACTTGTTTTACACTGTCTCGATGCTTTCAGGTAAGCACATGTGCCTAATTTGAAGCTCCTTAATGATCCATAATATGTATGCTTGATCTCGCCCTCGATCCTTGACTGTCATTTCAAAAGTAGACGACTGAATTAAAATCGAGGTGTATTGTTCAATTTACATATATATAGATAGATAGATAGATAGATAGATATAGATAGATATAGATATATATATTATATAGATATAGATAGATAGATAGATATATGTATGTATGTATAGATAGATATAGACAGATAGATAGATAAATAGATAGATAGATAGAATCACTTTAAATGTTCCATATTTTTTGGACGACAGAAATGAAGCTGCTTAATGATCCATGATGTGCAGGCAAGATCTCTTTCCTGCTCCTTAACCCTCATTATAAAGGATTAAGGTGAAATAAAACTAAGGGATACTGTAAAGTTGAGGTTAGTAGTACTGCCACCCCATGACATACCTTCCAAGTAATTCCAGAGGTGTAGTTTGTAGCTCCCTAATGATTCTTAATTAGTATACTAGATCTTATCCTTGATCTTTGACCCTCATTGAAGAAGTAGGACAGGAAATTTAATCTGAGATTTTGTACAGCTCAGATCCACATTTTCCACTGTCTCAAGCTTCCCATATAATTACAAACTCACAAACTGAAGCTCTCTAATGATCCCTAATATTCACGCCAAATTACATCCTTGATCCTTAACCCTCATTACAAAAGTAGAACATTAAACCGAAAAAAAAGAAGAAAGAGTGGCGCAATGAACAGTCGCTGACAACAATTGATTTCCCAATGTTTCGAGGGAAAAAAAAATGTATGAACTCTTGCTGAATTAACCTGCAATTTCCAGGTGGGTTGTAAGGGTTCTTATTACGCAACATTAATTTCAAATTGCGGACGTATCAAACGATTACCAAACGTACAATCCAGTTCACTAATTCGCTTACGTTTCTGGGGCTCTGACCTTAATGAATTGCGACTGAAATGAATCAGATTAATGATTGTTACCATAAAAATATTTCAATAGGTTTTGATCGGATTTTGAGACCTTGTAAAATGAATATTGGTTGTTCTCTTCAAGTGTACAGTATCTTTTCTAAGATTTGATCTTTAAGGACAACTGCTCAGAAATACAGATAATCCTGCCACTGACCAGTAATGTAAAAAAAGGAGTAGGCCCTGTACACACACACACACACACACACACACACACACACACACATTTTACTATACTGGACTACACACAAATATACAAATGGAATAGAACAGACACACGCAAGCATCAGCATATTATATAATCACACATACACACACCCAAACAAACACACACAGCAGAGAGAGAGAGAGAGAGAGAGAGAGAGAGACGGGATCTACGAAAGGTTTAATCAAGGAAAATTGGAAATCTAGGAGAAAATTGCATGTCACTAAGAGTGGGTCACGAGAGAGAGAGGGAGAGAGAGAGAGAGAGAGAGAGAGAGAGAGAGAGAGAGAGAGAACAAATTGTTCATAATATACCGAAAAAAAGTAAGTTTCATTCCACCTTCCAAGAGTGTCCACGCTACTTCAAATTTTCCTTTTAAAACCTGCATATGAGAGAAACCTGAGTGCCGAACTTACTCTCTGTCTGTCTGTCTGTCTGTCTGTCTCTCTCTCTCTCTCTCTCTCTCTCTCTCTCTCTCTCTCTCTCTCTCTCTCTCTCTCTCCCACATATTCAATTTCGCCACCACACTGTGCTAACGAACCCACACCACCGCATGATATGCAGGCAACTCCTGCCAAACTTCCCAGAAAACATGCAGCTCACGACCCCAGCAGCCTTGGCCTCAGCGTAATATACTCTTTAAAATACTTGACTTCTAGACCTCAATGAAGAAGTAAAAGTAAAATCCATGCGTAAGAAAAGCCTACATTCTGGACATTCTGTTAAATCATTCGTTCATGCTTGCATAGACAACTAATAATGTTGGGGTACTGTGAAATTTACCATTATTTTGTTTCTTTTCAAGACACTCACTTCTTCAGCAACTAGTTCTTCCTCTGCCGCCCTCCTTCCCTCACCTTGACTTATACTGCTGAGCATCTGAGGCAATTTTGAGACACTAGTTTCTAATCCTGAATTTCAGTTTCTTGCTACGTAGTAATTCCTTTGTCCCCCTTCTTCCTTCTGACTTTGCTGGAAGCGCAACAATATTTCATGTGCTCTCCGTGGCAACCCTTCCCCCTCCCCCCCACACACACGCAATCATGGCTAATGAGGAAAACAGAAAAATGTTGTGGGGCTCAATTCTGGAGAAAGGACTGGAGGGGTTGATGAAAATTGAATATCAGAAAGAATAATGCACAGGGAGTAAGGTGAGGGCTGTAGGCAATAACAAGAACACACAAGTAAAACTGACAAAGAGATCTGTAAAATGTTCATGAGCTTATTCTGGGAAGAGAAGGGAAAAGAGAAAGAAAAAGCTGTTGAGAAATTTGATTACGAGTATCAGACTGAACAATGAACAGGCAGTACTTTGCAGGCTGGGGATTATCACAAACGCATATATCCGACACGCTGCCGTAGCTTTGTAGATCCAAGCCCTGTTTCCATTCCTAGGTGACAGCACAAGCGGACAAAGAGACCCTGCCCTAAAGCCTTCTGGTCGAAAGGGAATCCAAATCAGGACTTCCATATTGCTGGCAGGATTGGCGGGGCTCTCTTGATTAACTGTATTCTTTTCATTTTATATTGATCCGAAATTAAATTACAACATTCCATCTTCACTAACTCAAGAATATGGTAGTGGCCACTAAATGATGAGAAAAAAGCAGCAAATGGATGAAAATCTGTGTCGGGCTGAAATGAAGGAACTATACAGAAGCACCCAAACGTTCCCATAGAATATGCCACGCCAGTGTAGCTTTAGAATTTAGGTCCCAAATCCTGCTTTTAGTGCGAACAAGCAGTGGCAGAGAGACCCTAGACAGAGGTCATGGGTTAGACTAAACAGCTGAAGAAGACAGCACCCAATAGACATTGTCCTAGACATGGAAGGCCAACTATCATCTAAATGTCTGGCTCCCTTTTTCAGTTTCAGGTTTGTAATTCACCGGGTCGGTCAGTATCACTTGATGGTCGTGATGGTCAGCTTTTACCCTCCCGGAAGGGAACTGAGAGCTCATATAATCCGATCTAAGGGCAAGGCTGTGACCTTCACACACGCACACACCCGTCCCCTTGCTCAAGGGGGACAGTAACCACCCACTTCGTCAGTGAAACTTTTCGCGACCTGAGCGAGGCGCGAACTCCCGTCCACCAGTTGGCAAGCAGGAACGTTACCACTGCACCAGCGAGCGGTGTGTGTGTGTGTGTGTGTGTGTGTGTGTGTGTGTGTGTGTGTGTGTGTGTGTGTGTGTGTTTTCTTACCTAATTGTATCTTTACAGGAATGAGTCAACCTCGTACTGTCCCGTGTCTTAAACCATATTTATCGTACATATCCTTAAACTTGTGAATTGTTTTGGTACACACTGTTTCATTCGGTAGTGCATTCCATTGATCAATTGCTCTGTTTGGGAAACTGAATTTCCTTACGTCTTTATCACCTCTCTTCTTATGCAGTTTTTTGCAGTGTCCTCTTGCTGATGCTTCTCCATATGTTAAGTAATCATTTATGTCTATTTTCTCCTTCCCTGATATGCACTTATATAGCATTATCATGTCACCTCTTTTCCTTCTCTCCTGTAGTGTTGGTAGATTCAGTTTATTTAGTCTTTCTTCGTAGCTTAAGTCCCTTAAGCTTTGTATCCATCTTGTAGCGGCCCTTTGAACTTTTTCAATCTTGTCTATGTGCTTTTTGAGATGAGGACTGCAGACTACTGATGCATATTCCAGGGTTGGTCTAATGAATGATGTTATTATCCTTCTTAGCACATCTTCATTTATGTATGTGAATGCTATTCTCATATTTGCAAGCAGTGTATACATGTTCCGTACCTTCTCGCTGATGTGGTCAGCCAGAGATAGTCTGTTATTGATAATCACACCTAGGTCTTTCTCTCTTTCTGATGTGTATAGGGTTTTATTTCCTAACTTATAATCCCAATCAGGTCTTTTTCCACTTTTACCAAACTTGATTACATGACACTTGTCCACATTGAATTCCATTTGCCATGTACTACTCCATTCATGAAGTTTATTTAATTCTTCTCGTAGCTCTTTACAAGAGTCAGTGTTACTAATTCTCCTTTGTATTTTTGCATCATCTGCAAACATATTCAGATAGCTCTCATTTCCAGTGTTACTGTTTATATCATTTATATACACTAAAAACATGATTGGTGCCAGCACTGAACCCTGTGGTACTCCACTAATCACTTCTTTCCATGATGAGTAGTTTCCTCTTAGTACTGTTCTTATTTCTCATTTTATGAGAAAGTCTTGCATCCAACAAAACAGCTTGCCTCGAATTCCTCCTTGATGGTACAGTTTCCATAAAAGTCTTTCGTGTGGTACTGTGTCAAGAGCATTCTTGAAATCTAAATAGATACTGTCCACCCATTCTTCCCTTTCCTGTATTGTGTTTGTTACTCTGTCATAGTAGCTCAACAGATTAGTAACACATAATTTTCCTTTTCTGAAACCAAACTGTCTTTCTGTTATCATACTGTGTTCTTCTTGATGATCTACCCAAGTTTTTCTTATAAGCTCTTCTAATACCTTGCTTACAACACTGGTCAGTGATACTGGTCGGTAGTTGAGTGGATTTTGTCTATTTCCTTTCTTGAATAAGGGGACAATATTTGCTTTTTTCCAAATATCAGGTAGTTTACCTTGACTCAAGGATTTCTTGAACATTAAAAATAATGGTTTACTTAACTCCATTGCACATTCTCGTAGTACCCAACATGAAATTTCATAAGGACCACTTGCTTTTCCTCTGTCTAATCTACTTAACTCCTCCTGTATTACTTTTTCTGCTATTTGTATATCTGGTAGTATGTGTGGACATGCATGTTCCACATAGTCCCTCTCAAAATTTTTTTCTTCTGTAAAAACTAATTGGAAATTCTTATTTAGTGCTTCACAAATATCTTTCTCTTGTGTATAAGTGATTCCCTCGTCCGTAATTGATTGTATTATATCTTTTACTTTGGTTTTGCTTCTGATATAGCTGTAAAACAGCTTTGGTTGATCACTACTTTTATTTATTATATCCTCCTCAAACTGTTTTTGGGCTTCCCTCCTTATTCTTGTATAATCGTTTCTTGCCTGTTTGTAATTATTATACGCCCTTGCACTATTGTCTTCTGTATCTATTCCACAACAAATCTCTTCTTTCTTTTGATTTTTTACATTCTGTATTGAACCATTTCTGTATTTTCTTATCTGCTTCTTTGTGCTGTGGAATGTACTTCTGGACCCCTATTTCATAAAATTCACAGAATTTTTTTTATACAGCATCTAAATCTTGTCCTCTAAGCTCATTTTCCCAATCAACTTCTAAGAAATACTTCTTTAGGTCTTGATAATTTCCCTTTTTATAGTTTAGGCTCTTTTTGTAACTGTCATTGCTGTTTACTATGTCATATGCTATCCTGAAGTTATAATTTAGTACTGCATGATCGCTTTTGCTGAGTGGAGGGTGATATATTAAACTGTCAATATCATTTTCTTGCCTAGTAAATATTAGATCTAGCACTAAAGATACATCAAGTCCTCTTTTTCTGGTGGTTTCCCTCACATGTTGCATTAGGAAAAACTCTTGTACGAGATTCAGGAGCTTTTGGTCCCAACAGCTTTCTTGGCTAATTATATCTAGAGTATTCCAATTTATATTTGTATTAAAATCCCCAGTTAGTATAATTCTTTCCGATTTCTTTTCCATTTTATGTAGTAATGATCTTAAACTCTGAATTGTACTCTCTGCCAGATCCTCATATTCATCTCTTTCCCATGTGTTTGATCTGGGTGGCATGTACAAATTGGCTACAGTTACTTTACTTTCAGATGTGTTGATCTCTACTGCAATCAGTTCTACTTGTGATGGTATATCTAGTTTTATTTCATTGACTTTTAGATTTTTCTTAGTTAATATTGTAATTCCTCCTCTTTTTCTAAATTTCTGTCTCTTCTCCGTATATTGTATTCCTCTAAGTTTAGTATGTCATTAGATATCCTTGGTGTTAATTTTGTTTCAGTTAGGCATATTATTTGTGGTTAATTTTCTCTGACATAATCATTCGTCTCTAGTAATTTAGATACCATTCCATCCACATTTGAGTACATCAACTTTATCATCTTGTTTATATACTTGTCATGACATGGTTCTACTACCTTCCTCCTTTTAATTCCATCCTGTTTGTGTACCACTTTCGTACCTGCAATCCTATTACTTTGTAAAGAAAATTTCTTCTTCTCCTCTTCTGATCTTCCCTCATTTTTTGTTTTTGCTTCCTCCCTTTTCTCTTTCAGTAATTCCAGTTCCTCTTGTATTAGGCATCTTTTTATCCATACATTTTTGAACTCCTCTTTTTCCATAGATTCTTTGCATTTTTTAGTATCTCTTCCACAGTGTTTACACTCTGGAAAGTCACCTTTAGAGGTCTTGTCTTGCTTTTCTCATATTTCCCTAACCTTTTGTGTTCCTCTATGTCTTTACTACAGACTTCCTCTGATACTTCTTTCAGTAAGCTCATTACATTTGCCATCTCCTTTTTGTCTCTTGTGATCTTGTTTTTTACTTCTTCCTCTTCTATACCAGTGATTACTATAGATTTGTTTATATCTACTGAATCTCTGACTAACTTTGGATTGTTTTGGATTATTCTTTCCACTTCCTTTTGAATGCTTTTTTCCTCCACCCTTGTTTCTAAGTCTTTCTTTACTTTCACCATTTCAGCATACATGGTTTCCACATCATTTTTGTAGCTTTGCAAAGCTTCATTCACCTGTGTTATCTTCTCCTCAATATCACTGCTCTGGTCTATAAGACTGCTTACTTGCCTAATTGTCTCTGTGTCATTTTTGAACTCTTCCATAACACTCTCGTGATTGACTACTGTACTTGCCATTTCACTCATTTTCTTCTTAAGTGTACTCAATTCCACTGTTAGTTCACTGATGGTTGTGTCTTTCTTGTTGGCCTCCCTTCCTAGTTTTTATATTTCTTCCTTTTGCAAGTTCATCTGCTTCTTTATTTCATCAATTTCATTTTTGAAAGCCATTTCTAGTTTGTGTACACGTTCAACCAGTCAATTGTGAGTCTCCACTTCAACCAGTTCTTGGTAGAAATCATAATTTTGCTTTTTACCTTTATCTCTTTTCTTTTCCAAATTTGCTTTACTAAAGTATGTATCCATTTTGCAATACTAAAAGTACAGAGTATGTACTTACAATCCCCGTGTTGCTGTAGTCTAAACAAACCTCAGCTGACTCAGCGCATTCTTTCGTCTTGGTTCTCTTTCCTGTTTGAACAAGTCTTGTTTAAACTTATTATTTTTTTCCTTTTAATAATGAAAAATCATTTAGTCTAACTGGTACAGAGCTTGGCTCATACAAAGATACTAATTTAGGTAATGCCACTGGCCGTGTTGGTTCGGTATGGAACGCCGATGTCGCACGTTTGCCTCGATTGACTCCTTGTGTGTGTGTGTGTGTGTGTGTGGTGTATGTGTGTGTGTGTGTGTGTGTGTGTGTGTGTATGTGTGTGTGTGTGTGTGTTTGTGTGTGTGTGTGTGTGTGTGTGTGTGTGTGTGTGTGTGTGTGTGTGTGTGTGTGTGTGTGTGTGTTTGTGTGTGTGTGTGTGTGTGTGTGTGTGTGTGTGTGTGTGTGTGTGTGTGTGTATGTAAATGTTAGTGTGTGTTTAAGTGTGTGTGTGTGAGGGACTGTCGCAAATCAGGTAAATTTCCGGCATGTTGTGTGGGAACGAAACGTTTGTTTATTCCCCTGATACCTACTTCCTCATCGTCTGCTTTTTCCTCTGTCCCCTGCTACCATAATAAACTAACAGAAAAAAAAAAAACAATTTAACGTAATTTAACCAAATCTACCTTAACTTAACCTAACTTAACGTAATCAGTCTTAACCTAAACTAACTAAGCCTAACAAAACCAAATCACACCCAACAAAATAACATGCAAGGCCTCACCAAACGACTCCAGTCCAAGCCAATCCAAGGTAATTTAAGCCAATCCAAATCAAACCAAACCAAACCAAACCAAACCAAGCTAAGCCAAGCCAAACCAAACCTAACCTTCCATCCCCTCTCCTCCACTTCCCTAACCTATCCTAATCTAAGCTAACCTAGCTGCCCTACCCTAACCTACCCTGACTGAACCTAACTATACAATTTCCTCCCAAAATTCGGGTAACAATACTTCTTTCTTCACTCCAGCACTTGAAATAAGACGGTCACACTTGTATTATTTTTCTTTTGTCTGTGTTGTATGTCATGTGAGTGGAGTGGAAGATAATTCTATATCTGGAGCAAGTCAGGCGGGGGAATAAGGACAAATTCACTGCTTCAGTCGAGTTCTGGCAAGGGCGGGTGGAAGGAAACATGCTCCCAATTGCAGAGCAAACTTCGTGGGACCTCCTCCTTAGCTATTTTTATCATTTTATTTATATTTTTCTCAGTTTATTTATTTATTCATTTATCTATTTATTGCATGTTACACACATTTAATTCTCGTAGCCTCCGAACTGCATAGGAAGCTTCCTGGAACCTGTTTTCTAGCTATGTGTTTAATTAAATTTTATCTTATTTCATTAGTATAATTATTTATTTGCATATTAAAACCTTTTTATACGCTTGTGCGTTACTGATGCAAATTACGCCGTTATGAAGATTATATAAGTAACATTAAATGGAATATCAGGTTGTGACAATATTATATGAATGGAAGGCACTTGTAATCAGATTTAAGGACTTTTTTTTTTTTTTTTTTTTTTCCTTTCGCTGATGATCTGTAAATGAAAGAAAAATCAGCCGCTAAGGAAAAGTTGCTACGAATGCAGCAATGGCGTCAAATGACGCTAAGACCTTTTTATACTGGGCTTAAGACATCATGGCATCATTTGTTTCTTTGTGATTTATTACACAAATTACACCTTGGTCCGTTTTATTATAAGTTAAGGGAGCTTCCTAGCACATTTTCCTCAGCAATTTATTTTAAGATCTGGCTGTTTAATATCCATTTGTACCTCACTTGTGTAGAGAATGGCGATATTAGAACAATTTAAGTAACACAGGAGAGTATAGCAACTTATAAGTAAAATAAATCGTTTAGCAATAGAAATTACGGAGATTCCTTACCGACGAGAATACGAGCCTTTGTTTTTCCCTTAGGTAATTCTCAGTGCAGTAGTTTCACCTCTTCAGTACGATGACTTAAAGTATTCCATTGATATACTGACGATTTTACTCAACATAAAGTAGAATTATCGAAGCCAGGCCCGTGTTCTCAACGGTTAAGAAGACTTCCTAGCACCTATATGTTAGCGATTTATTTTATGACAGGCTGGATAATATCCTCTTGAACTTTATATATGCAGATGATGGCGATAACTGAATGCTGTATATAATACAGAGATGGAGAGTAAGGTGTCATAGACAAAGTAAGATACTTGGGAAAAAGTGTCAGGTAGCTTCCATGGCTGACTAGACAGGTGTTAGATAATATACTCAGTTATGCCTTCCTGTGCCACACATTCCTCCAGAGCTGAATAAAATCGTCTGGTGATAGCAAGACTAAAATGTAAAACAGGTCATAGGAGCAAAGGGGTTGATAGGCCAAGGTAAATAGCTCAGCAAAAGGCACTGCGAAGGCCAGTATTCTCCTCGGCTGAGAAACCTCCCTAACACCAGTTCTTAAACGATTTATATTCTTTTTTACTCTTTACTATCCTCTTCTGTGCCATTGCCATGAGACCTGGTTAAGGAAGGTCCATAATACCTCTTTTTAAGCAATTAATTTTACTTATTACTGCTTACTATTCTCTTTTAAATTATTTCATTGCTACCATAACCAGCATGAACAGCATAATAATTAATATCAACCAGCTGTATCCAAAAATAACGCACACACACACACACACACACACACACACACACACACATGCACGCGCGCGAGCGCTGAGTAAACCGGGGCGATTGTGTGACCTTGAATGGAAGCAGTGAAGTGAGGCATGATAGTTTGCTACCGGTACATTTATTTGCCAACTGTTGACAGACAGTTGCTTAACAACGCTGTGTGGCCAAAGTTTACATGCATAAGAGCCACCTCACTATTTAAAAAAAACAAAAGAAAAAAAAAAATCCGAAGTAGCACGGGAAAGCATAAAAAAAAAAAAATAGAGAATTAACTCTTCGCGACGAAGGACTGAACACAGAAGTATATCACAAAAGAAAAAAACAATAGTGGATTAAACTGCAGATTCAAAGCAAGCACGGAAGCATATCACAAGAAATAGTAAATTAACTGAAAAGTAAACTTAAGCACACATACACACACACACACACACACACACACACACACACACACACACACACACACACACACGAAAGAAGGATTTAACAGTTTGCCAGCTGAAAACAAAACATCGGTATAAACCAGACTCCACATGACACAGGAATGTAAATGATGAAATAGTTACAGTAAAAAAGCAAATTAAGCTTCCTGATACATACATCTAGGATCTAACTCATATCACCACAACACTTTACGTATAATAAAACATACAGCAATATTCTCGATAGCGTAGTCTTAGGTACTTGTAGAGAGATAGGGAAATCGATTATGGATCGCTAAGCTCAGCCAGAATAAAGTAGTGAGACGTAGTGTCAGCGAGGTGAGTTACAGCACTCTTGGGTTACGAAGTTTATTGCACGCAGTTATAATAGTGAATTACAGCGTGGCGGAGCGTGACCCTAGTGTCAGACCTTCTCTCTAGCCCTTCTATCCCCTTTCTCTCCTCTGAAGGGAATCTCCTACATTTTATACAGCTCGGAGAGGATGTGTACGTGTGTTGTAATGTCAGGTAGATTTCCATCCACGTGAACTAACTGACAAGGGCTGGTTACTCCACGTGTTTGAATACATCATAAAATTCTTGGTCGTCTGGACTACAAGGAAGTTTGAGATACATCATATGGTTAAGGAGTCTTGATGGTCTGGGACAACAAGGTTGTGGATATACATTATGTGAATTGACATTCCTAGTGAGAAACTGTGTATGTCCCCAGCAGACATTACATCCTGTACATTGCGTTTATGAGATATATCCTAATGCCTATATAATGCCTATATAATGTCTACATATCGCTCGGTCACGCCCACTGTCGTACCATCGACAGTAAATATTATCATAACATATTAATGCATACTATATACATATTACAATCAACTTGTAAGGTAATCAAGTGAAATACCTAATACTGTAAAAGTTACAGAATTGGAATAATGTAGTCATTGTAGTTATAAAATTGTACATGTATAATATAATAGTAATGTTATAATAATACAATGGCAAGTCTACTGAAGTCAATTATACAATGTATATGAGAAGGATTTGCTGTATATAGACATATATAAATGAGATATGAGAGTATAATCAGAGCAAGTGTATGTTATGTGTAACCCATATTTTGTTATTTTATATAAACTATAAATACAATATTTACTCAATTTGTCTCACTTGTACAGAACAGTTCTTAAACACTGATTCCAGGTTAGCATTCCTTGCTTGCATTCTGTGCATGGCCAGAATTATTACAGCAAAATTATATGATGGAGAAAATTACAAAGATGACTGGAGCTGGGCTGTATACATAATATGGGTTGAACATAATCCTACTGTATTTTTCCCAAGGTTGTATTGTCTGATTTACTAGTTGCATGGTTTCATACTTGGGTGAAGTCAACTTAGTGTGTGCAGTTACATTTAAGTTCATCCTAGGTCATGGCTGGAAGTATTTGTGTGTGTGGTTGAGAATGGCGTAATGGTTTTTAGTGGGCAAGGTGGATAGTGCAGATGACAGGACTGCATAGTAATCTGGTGTGGTGTATAAACCGGATGCTGATGTATGGGCTGGAGGTGTGTCTGGGCAAATCACAAAAACTGATGTATTTTGAGTGAAGTGGAATAACTGTGAATGTCCAATGCATTGATAATGGATGGGTTTATCTGGAGCAAATGTGAAGTTGTAATTATGAGAAATGTCACGATCTTTTTTGATGGCCATTTCACAAGGGACTGTCTCAGCTAGTTGAAACGTGAAGATGTACGCAGGACAAAGGTGAAATGCATGTAATGATGTGCGACATTTGTGTTCAATCATTGTTTCTCTACTGAAAGTGACAGCGTCCTGTTTCTTGGAGATCATGATGACTTCTGTTTTGATGTTGATTGTGACTAATGAGTCATCTTTCTTAGAAGGAAAAGAGTATATTTGATAGACTGTGAAAAAATCCTCTGTTACGAACGTTACATGAATTGCTATTGATGTTGTTGTGAGTGTTGCTTCCAAATATGGATAATATAACATCAGATTTCTTTCCTCAAACAAATGTTTCAAATCATGCTAATGTATGCCTTGATTAATTTTTTGCCGGAGGTTGTGAATGTGTAGTAAATTAATGGTGATCCTTCCGTTACCAGCATTAGCAATTCCTATCATGAAGGCCTGAAACTGAGCTCTAGTATTGTCTAACTATAGTATTATTACGTCAATATGTTCTATGATCACAGAGAGGTGTTAGAATAGTGTATTGTTACCTTCTAGTGCATTTACTCTCTCCACAATTCCTAGAGTTGATGCTTCTGCCTTCCTTAGGTTCTTTACAATCGTCATCATTAAGGTGTTCTGAGTATCAGCTAACTTATGTTGGTATGAGAGAATTTGTGCTATTTTGTTAAATTTTTTATTTACTTCTTCTAGATCATTTTCTTTTAGATCATTTGCCTAAAATTGCTCCATTTAGGCCGAACAAATCGCGTCTGTTACGTGTATTTCTGATGTCGTTTCCTGTTTCAATTGTGTTACTCCCAGCTGATGGGATGTCATGGATCATATGGTGATCATTACGTGCTTAGTCTAATCTAGCTTCCAGTCAGTTAATTTAATTAATTCCGCTACTTCCTGTGTGGGGTGATCATGTGAAGAAGTGTGTTTTAATACCGCTTCCTGAGTTCTGAGAAGTTCTGATATTTTCCGTAATATTATTGGTATGTCTTGCAGTATGTCCAAAATAACTTCGGTACTCGTTATGTCCTGCGCTATTGCTGTTGAGGCTGCTGGGGCTATCAGGCATCCCTGTCGGACTACATGTTGAGGATGTAAGTGAGGTGATTCTCTTGATATCAGCAGGAACATGATCCATGGAATTATTCGCCTAATCTTTACTTACCGGAAGAACAACTGTATTAGAGATCTAATCCACTATTGTTAGCAAGTTATGCTAAGGGTGATGATAGTGATGATGAATAATACAGACATTTTGACCTATTTAATCCTATTACCTATAAAAGGAGTCTAAATCGATTCCTAAGTCATGTAAATGCCTTGTTCTGGTGAGAGCTGTATTGGTTGCACCTATGTTTGTCTGTCTGGTACAGTATGCGACCGCAATTTATTCCGATATGTGTTAATTGCTTCAGGCTTATTTTCACCGTGTGTACTGGGGTTTTCAGTAGTGTCTGGTATTTTATAGTTCCAAGCTAAATTTCTTGAGATTTTTTTTAAGTGATCAATATGTGTTTCTTTTTTTCTGTCACTTTGTAGTGACTTAATCACCAACTTACTGTCCCTTCTATTGATTACCCTGAATGGGCCTTCAAATTTCGGTGACAGTTTGTTATTTCTAGTGTGAATGGGGCTATAGACAATATCACTTATGCTGATGTTTGATTCTTTTGCCTTCTTATTAAATTATTCTGTCATTTCTTCCTTGGACATCGTTAACTGTTTCTTTACTTTTGTGAGTATTTCTTGAAATTCACGTAAGCGAAGTATAGGATAATCGTTATAATTATATATGGGAATTTGCTCGCCCTCTAACGTCTCGTAAGGGAGACGTTTGTCAGACCCGTAAATGATGAAATGAGGTGTATCTCCTATTGAGTGATGCTTCGCCTCTGGGGATCCAGTCATCCCAGTTTGCATAATTTTCATTGAGAATGTGCCGTAGTACATCTAATATTTTTTTTATTCTGCCTTTCCACCAATCCATTGGAAGCTGGGTGGTAGGCCAAGATATTAACTCTCTTTACATTGTATTGTTTACATATTTCTTCCAAACTATTGTCGCTTATTAGCACCTTTGGTGTGGTGAACCTACAGATCACACTATCAATGAATACTCGTGCGACTGTTTCTGCTGTTTTGTCCTTAATTGGAACCAAGATCACAAATCGTGAGAAATGATCAGTTGCAACAAAAAGATATTGATTGTGATTGGTAGTTAAGGGTAATATTAGTAAATCAACCGCGAGAGTGTCCCACGGTTGTCTAGGTACAGGATATTGTCCTATAGGTGCAGGTGATAACGTGTAACCTTTATGTTTTGCACATGACTCGTATCTGTCTACGTGATTATGTATGTCTTTGGATAACGTTGGCCAATAATATGACATCCAGGCCTGCCTGACTGTCCTGTCCTTGCCACGTTGCCCTGCATGTGGACTATCGTGTATTACCCTTAATATGTGAGGTATCATTGTACTAGGAATAACTAACTGCCTGATATTTTTTCTATGATTTGGTTGTCCTGGATTTACCCTATATAAGGCATTGTTTATCATTGTGAATTGTTTAAGTGGTACATGTAACCTGGGTAGCCTAATGGTACATCATCGCCTGACTCGAGATGATATATTACTTTAGAGCATACTGGGTCCTGTCTTTGCCCCTGTGAGATTTCTTGATTTGTGGTGATCGTTTCGTCATTGTTGGAGAGTAATTCCCGTGGACTTATTTTAGCGACATTGGCTGAAGGATTTCGTGATAAGGCATCCGCTGCCAGATTTACTTTACCTTTTATGTAGTGAATGTTTACATTGTAATTCTGGATTTTACATTTCCATCATGCTCTCCTCCCAGAGAGTTTTTCTTGGAACATGCCCACGAGAGGCTTGTGGTCTGTGTATAGGTGAATTTCGTATCCGTACACGAGATCACGAAATACCTTTAGAGCAAGTACTACCGCTAGGGCTTCTAAGTCTGTTGTACAGTAATTTATCTCTGCTCCTTCTATTTGTCTACTGGCAAAAGCAATGGGTTGGTATTTACCTCGTTTATCCTCTTGCATCAATACAGCACTTAAGCCTTTGAGGGAGGCATCTGTGCAAATTATGAATGGTTTTCTGAAGTTAGGATAGGCCAAGCAAGGTGCACATGTAAGTTTATCTTTTAATTCATTAAATACTAGTATCTGTTCCTCTTCCCACTGGAATACAGTATCCTCTTTTAGTAGAATGAATAGCGGTTGTGCTATATGAGGGAATTGGTTAATGAAGAGACGGTAATATCCTGCTAGTCCCCCAAATTGTCTTACTTCGCCTATATTTGTTGGTTCTGGAGAATTCCTTACCTCCTGTATTTTGTCCTCAGACGTGTGAATACCTTGGGCATCTAGTCTATGGCCTAAGAATTTTAATTCCTTAAAGCAAAATTTGCATTTATACAGCTTACTTTTTAAGCCAGCATCAGCAAGCTTTTGTAGGAGCTGGTGTAATTTCTGCAGATGTTTGTCTATAGTTGGAGTAGCTATAATAATGTCATCTAGATACAGAAATATTCCTTTTCCCACCATTCCAGACAATATATAATTCATTAATCTTTGGAAAGTGCCTGATGCTGTCCTCAACTCAATTGGTATTCATTTATATTAGTAATGTCCTGTATTTGTGGAGAAAGCAGTGTATTTGCGTGATTCTTGTTCAAAGCTAATTTGGTAATAGCCATTGAGCAACTCGACTGTGGATAATACATTATTTTCTGGTCCAATATTTTCTAAGATGTCACTTATCAATGGCATAGGCAACCGGTCAGGCATTGTGTGCTGATTTAATTTACAGTAATCTACTACCGCACGCATTTCTCCGTTTTGTTTGGGCATGAAAAATAATGGGGCATTCCACGGAGAGACAGATGGTTCAGTAATACCTAGTTTTAGCATTTCCTCAACATATTGGTTTGCCAGGGTGTGTTGTGAATGCGCAACTCTATAAGCCGGTATGTATATTGGTTGTGTGTCCGTGTGTACGTTAATCTTGTGTGTAATCAGGTTAGTACACCCTAATTGTTCTCCAGGTAATGCTACCGTTTGTTGATGTTTCACTAATAGATCTAAGGATCATTTTCTTCATTGAATTGACCTGAGTGAATCAAATTCTCCTTTATGCACTCTCTGTCTGTCGAGTTTACTCTGCTCGACGCTCCCGCTACTGTCACTTCGCGTATAGGAGCTGGGCAAATTTCTAACCTACAAGTACAGATTCCTTTCTTAGTCTTTACATCTCCATTCACGGTGTTAGTTAAAATGACATTCGTCTCACCCTTGTCATTCATCCACCATGGGGCGATCACTATCAAAAGACCATTTATTCTAACCGTCTCTTCTAATGCAATAACATTACAATTTCTCAATTTACTCTTAATCGTAATTTGCATGCATGATTTTGGTGGTAAATTTATATCATAATTAATGCTGGCTGGGTGAGTGGGTGAGTCACGTTTGCACAGTGAGTGAGTGAGGAGTGGGGGTTGGGCTTTGACAGCTGGTCTACGTGCCGATTTTCTTTGAGAAGCTGTACGTCGGACTCTCCCATTTTGGTTTTGTGTGTAATAGTTCTTGTGACACTAGTTTTCCTATAATTGCTGGTTGTATTATCAGGAGGTGAAATTTCCTCTATGAATTCGCTGTCAGAATGAATTCCATTGACATGTGGCATCGATATTGTATTTTGTGTTCTCATTGTGTTAAGTCCAAGTAACAAAGCTCCTCTAATTGATAAATTTTCTACTAGGTAAATGGTGGTAGTGAATGATTATGTTGTCTCTGTGAAATTCATGTTTAACTCAATCATATCAATAACTGGTATTTCTTTACCATCCACTGTGTATAAATTTAAGTCTGAGTTTTCCAAAAATGACATTTTTCTTCTATTTCTAAAAATTCTTTCTAACTCAATAGTAACAGAGAGTATTACTTGAGTTCAACCTACTAGGTGATCTTCCATTTGCTTGTCTTTGTGCTGATCGATGTCTACTGGGACTTCGGCCAGACTTCTGTGCCGCCCTGTTACCTGGTGTGCGGGAACGAGTCCTTGAGCTAACATGACTGTGTGCTTGTTTATGAACTGGTCGAGATTGTCTCTGGTCCTTGCCAGGACTTGACTTATTTATCCCTGCTATGATTTCTGGCACTTTGATCCCTGTCCTGTTGACCTGACATGATGTGTCAGTCATGCTAGCTTTACTGCAGTTTAATTCCACCTCATAAATGAAATCAAGTAAACTCATCCCTGGATTCTAAGGGATGGTTTTGGAAATATTTAATACCACGTCAGGAAATTGTCATAGGGCTGATATAGCCAATGATGTCAATGACATGCACTGATGACATATTACCATCATCTGTGACCCAGTCTGAGTTTTCTAGGCTAGTAAAAAGGGTTTTCTTAATACTGGAAATATCTGCTGTAATTTCCCCTACATCTGAGCCTGAGTGTGTTTGCCTAAGTAGGTCTACAATTTTGTGTAATTCTGGGATTATACCACCAAGAAAATTCTTGCCTGCAGAGAATTTCCTGAGGAATTCTGTCTTATATTGCTCAAATGTTGAAACTCTCAACGGCTTGTCTGACCTGAGCAAACTGTCAGCTGGGCATCGTTCCTGGTTTATTCTAGCTGAAAAAACATCTATTTTTCATTTCTCATGTGTACTGTGTCTCCTAATGAAATGCTGCTGACATTGTTCAATAAGTATGTTTATGTCGATCTCGTCTTTTTCTGTACCAGGGAATTTGGTAGTTCATTGTCTTCATAACAATTATACACTGGAAATGGAGTATTACTGGGATTTTGTGGAGACGGTACTGCACTAGTGCTTGCTGCATCTACATTAGGCATCTTTACTGTGTTTTTCTTGCAATCGTCATTTACAGGCAATTTATATGTTTTTCCTGACCTTAATACTCTATGGTCTAAGTTACAGTAAACTGGAAGTAAATTTTTATAAAGTTCACTATCTACATCTGAAATTTCTGACCAAGTATAATGTTATTTACTTCAGTGTAAATTGTATCTGTTTGCTGTTCTTTATCTAGTGTATGTTTTGTTTCCTGAGTCTGGTTTTCCTCTTGTTCTTGTGCTTCTGATGGTGTTTCGGAATTTATATCTTGTTGATCGTTTTCTGGTGTTTGCGTCAGGGTGTTTGTCACTGTTAATGTTGATCCTTCATACACTAATTGTGGAGCTTTACTTAGCATAATGGGCTTACACACTGAATCATAATTTACTTTTCGCTTGATTGCTTCTAAGATTAAAATTATAAAACATTTATGTAAGTGTAAATTGTGTAATTTCTCTCACTGTGTTGTTTGTAATGTTTATGATGATGATTAAATATATATAATTGCTTGGTTCGTTAACTAAGTGATAGTATTTTATGGATAGTTATGTAAGTGGTGAAGTGTTAACTAATACAACCTTGGTTAGAATAAATCAACTCACTAGAACAGCAGTGGAGATACAGTCGTGGTGTTTGTTGATTGTTAATTACATATGGGGTCAAGACACTCGCTCTCCTCTCCCTGGTGGTGGAGGTCAGATATCACACACGTCACTTGGTAGGGTTTGGTTGAGGTAGGTCAGGTCCTGGTAGGACAGCGTCAGCACTCGGTGTCGTTGCTAGGGTAGGCAGACAGTCTGGCAGGCATGCAGGTGTAGGATGGCAGGCTGGTGTTGTCAGGCACTCGGACTGATTGACGGGTTATGACGATCGTAGCAAATGATGACGCTGCTGACCTGCTGTCTCACTGTGGTAGTGGTGGTGGGGAAGAAAATGGTGGGGGTCGTGGTGAAGAAGGTGGGGGTCGTGGTGGAGGTAGTGGAGGTTCAAGGAGGGAGAAAATGTGCTGATGTTACATCACCATGTTGGGTCAACACACAGATGCACTTCCTCCTTTCTCACTTTCCTTCTTGTTGTTTGTTCGTCTTCTTAACTTGTAGTGTTTGATTTTCCTTACTTGTTGAAATTAACTTGCAGGCTCGTAGAGCTGTTGATGGACGTAGTTTTTCACTGCTACTGATTCTCGTAGATCATGGAGTTACGACTGAGATGGTTAAAAGCGAGTCTTATTTGTTTGTTTAATTGCTGATTGTTGCTTGTAGAGGAGTCGCAGATTGCTTTGACTGAGACGTTAATCGGACTCGTTTACAGCTCACCACCACTCTCAGTGAACGTAGTGAGGCAGGTATCGTAGTTTACAGTTGCAGAGGTTATATGAACTTGTGAGGCATAGTTTGTCATTTACCGCTGTTCACCAATCTCGAGTGGCGTAGTTTATCATACTTGGTTCGTTATTACCGCTTGCCATCAATCTTGATAGCGTGGTCTTAGGTACTTGTAGGGAGATAGGGAAATCGGTTATGGATCGCTAAGCTCAGCCAGAATAAAGTAGTGAGACGTAGTGTCAGCGAGGTGAGTTACAGCACTCTTGGGCTACGAAGTTTATTGCACACAGTTATAATAGTGAATTACAGCGTGGCGGAGCGTGACCCTAGTGTCAGACCTTCTCTTTAGCCCTTCTATCCCCTTTCTCTCCTCTGAAGGGAATCTCTCCGACGTTATATATAGCTCGGAGAGGATGTGTGTGTGTGTGTGTGTGTGTGTGTGTGTGTGTGTGTGTGTGTGTGTGTGTGTGTGTGTGTGTGTGTGTGTGTGTGTGTGTGTGCTGTAAAATTTGGTAGACTTCCATCCATGTGAACTAACTGGCAAGGGCTGGTTACCCCACGTGTTTGAATACGTCATGAAATTCTTGGTCGTCTGGACTACAAGGAAGTTTAAGATACATCATATGGTTAAGGATTCTTGATGGTCTGGGACAACAAGGTTGTGGATATACATTATGTGAATTGACATTCCTAGTGAGAAACTGTGTGTCCCCAGCAGACATTACATCCTGTACATTGTGTTTATGAGATATATCCTAATGCCTATATAAAGGTCCATAATAATGTCCACAATATACCGAAACAGACGGTGCAATGGAGAGTGTTAACTATGTAGAATTCCCTATGCCTTTACAATGTGTCAATGACAGTTACACCACTATACTTCTTTCACTTTACCTTAGCTCAGGTTTTCGTCCCTTCCTAGGTGTTATGATGTAGCTCAGTAGCAGAGTACGACTATACCACGGCTCTACATTCTTTCCATTCCGCTTCTTCATGACTAGCATCATTTACTTGTGATAATATGTTGTTACAGTTCAGTATATAAGATGGACGGATGTCAGTTTTAGGCCAAGTTAGAGCAACAAGAGCGTGGTAATTCATCCCTATATACAGTCCTCTCTCGTTATATTTCCATTTTCTCTTTTAGCGTCCATTGTCTCTCCTCTCACCCATTCGTAGATATTTTTCATATCCTATTTCCTTCTTGCATGTGCCATCACTCTGTTGTTCTTCCACTTCTCTCTCTCTCTCTCTCTCTCTCTCTCACACACACACACACACACACCGTTCCTCATCTATCTTTCACCTCCTCCTCCTCCCCCTCTTCCAGTACTTTCCTGTCAACTAACAAGTCATCTTTGGTTCAGCCAGATTACATGCAGTTTATCACCTCTCATTACACTACCACTGTCAGTCCTTTCCCTCTCTCCTTCCTGCCATCCCTGGCCTGTTTGGTAAATGGCAAATCCCCCTCAGTTCCATGGGCCCCTCTCTCTCTCTCTCTCTCTCTCTCTCTCTCTCTCTCTCTCTCTCTCTCTCTCTCTCTCAAAATTCACGGAACAATGTGGCAGTGCTGGTTATATCTATCGTATACGCCTGTCGAACCCGTGATGCCATTCTTTTTTAACTCCTGCCATATCCTGATGATCTTATTATGTTTTTAATTTTTATTTTATTTTCATTATTTCTTTAGAGGGGGACTAGCGGGACTAAATACATCCTTCATCAACCCCAGCAACATTAAACATCGTTCCGAGGTAAAACAAAATCGTCTGGCATTGCCATGCAAGAAAAAAGTAGAATTCCTGCCTATGCTGTTGATCCCTTTCATAACAATAAATAACGAGAGCGAACGTGGAGTTTTGAAACCCAGTGATGTGCTCTTGGGAACCCAGCTAATTTTTAAAGATATATAATTTGTAAGAGTTTCATAACTCTTTGTCTTAAAAGTGATGCGGTGTTCCTGACCGCAATTGTACCTTAATTCACTTTAAAGAGGTTAAATAACCTGAGTTTGGCAAAGAAAAAAACATTCTCTCTCTCTCTCTCTCTCTCTCTCTCTCTCTCTCTCTCTCTCTCTCTCTCTCTCTCTCTCTCTCTCTCTCTCTCTCTCTCTCTCTCTCTCTCATGGTTGTTTATGGAACACCTGTAACTTTTAGGTCTTACCTACTTGTATCCCTCATTATGATTAAAAATAAAAAATAAAAACACAGAATGGTCAGTCATACTCCATCGTCACCACATGCTTTAGCGGGTTTAGCAAACATAGTTTTTACCGTCATTTGTGGAACACCTGTAAATTTTTAGACTATGACCATCCTGCATCCCATATTACAGAGTGTAGTAGGAAAAAAAGGAGAATTTTGGTTACATGGTTACCACCAGGCATAGTATATGATTTCCTGATGTGCTGGAAACCATTTGGCTTGACACTCAGTGCAGAGTCACCCACAGACAGGGAAAAGGAGAGAAAGACATTAAGGAAGACTGAAGAAGGAAGGAAAGAATGAAGGAAAATAGGAAAGGGCAGTCATGCGATAGCAGCACTACATTCAGTGAGTGGATGGTGAGTGCTCCCACCTACCACCTGTTTGAATGATGAGGGTGTAAGAAAGAAAGACAGGAGAAAAAGGCAAAGTTAGGACCACCGAAAGCAAAATCCAAATAGAGAAAGAGAAAAATCGCACGGGTGAGAGAGAGAGAGAGAGAGAGAGAGAGAGAGAGAGAGAGAGAGAGAGACGAAGGCCAAAAATAAAAGACAAGAGAGATAAAGAAATTGCACAGAAAAGTTTAAGAGAGAGAGCCACAATGGGACCCGGGGAAAAGCAATAAGAATTACGAGAGACGGGGCGAAAAATGTGTGGGAATGAGAGCGAAAAGAGAGGGATTCGAACCCAGGCGCCGGGCAGCATTTTTGGGAACATTGAGTTTTTTTGCACATGATTATTGATTATTTTGTATCATCGTAGCACCCGTTCGTTAGTGATTTATTTTTGCCTAATATATCTATCTATCTATCTATCAATCTATCTATTTATCTATCAATCAATCTATCTATCTATATATGTATATATATCTATCTATCTATCTATCTATCTATATATATATATATATATATATATATATATATATATATATATATATATATATATATAGTGGTAGGCGGGGCGCTCTCCATCCACTCAGTCGATGTAGTGCTGCTCTTGGGGAGCTGCCCTTTCCTCTCTTCCCTCTTTCTCTCCTTCCTTTCTCTTATGCCCTTCTTTCCTACTTTCTTTTCTCTTCCTTATTTCAACGGGTGACTCAACACTGAGTGATAAGCCAAATGGTGTCCTGTACTGTACACCAGGAAACAACTTACTACGCTGGGTGGTAACCATATAACCAGACTATGGCTCCTGGTGGTGTAGTGGGTAATTGAGGCTATCCAATCGGATTGAACCGGTGTACGCTTATATACAAGGGGGATTGGGGATTATTGCTCATTTAATGCCACTCAGGGATGAATGAGGCTGGTCACTCTCATCTTAAATGTGAGGACCAACTTGCTGCTAGGTCCTCATGTGGAAACACTGGATTAGATTATATTTAAATAGATAGATAGATAGATAGATAGACATATATATATATATATATATATATATATATATATATATATATATATATATATATGTATGTATGAATGTATAGAGAGAGAGAGAGAGAGAGAGAGAGAGAGGTAGATAGATGGATAAATAGGTAGAGGATAGGTAGATAGATAAATAAATAAATAGATATTGATATGGATAGATTGACATAGATACATAGACAGATATAGATATTGATATATATGTTCCGGAGGGAATCTATCTCTACTGTATATTAAAATTGTACATAAATATCATACTAGAAAATATGTAGGATTGACAATTACTTTCCTAAATGGAAAACACTGGCACTGACACGGAAAGAGAGCCAACTTCTTTTTGTGCAGACATTTTTTTGCATGTGCATTTATGAGGGATTAAGAGCAGTATTCACGTCATTCTTGAGTTTCGCTAACACCAACATAGAGGCAAGTGACAAAGACATGGTAACCACGGGTCTTTGTACAACCATGGGGCAGCGGTGCGTGGCTTCTCCCTCGCCCTGTAACAGCTGTAAAGAGTTTCCCACGTTAATTGCACCTCGTCCTCGTTTTTTTTTTTTTTTTTTTGCCTTTCTTTTCTTTTTCCCATCTCTCCTTTTCTTTTTTCCATGAATATACTCTGTTTCATAAACAGCCTCGAAAGACCTGACAGGTTTGTTACTGTTTCCTTTCATTTGTAGTCCTTTGTAGTTCACATATCCTTCTGGTTTCTTCTCCTTCCTTTTCTTCTCCCTTCTGCTCTTCCAGTTCTGCCACTTCATCCCACTTAATTCACCATTTTATGCCACAGTCATTGCTGTTTCCATCTCTTTTATATTATTTGAACTGTTTTGACCACCCAAATAATCGTCATTAGACCTAAATGAGTGCAATAAGTAAGTAAACAAATAAGTGGCTCTAGCTGACAGATAACATCGTGCCCGTGCGTGTGGATGCTTATAGCTGTAACTGTAAGGTGGAGTTAGGATCTGGGGACTGGAATGGCGAGTGAATGAGGGTGTGACACATTTTTGCTGGAGTACTTTTGATATCTCTCCTTATATCAGTTTTCTTTTCTTCTTGCAGGATGGACTCCACCAATCCATAGGTGACGATGATGACAATAAATGATTAATTACATAAGTCTCCCCTCACACACTCTTCCACATTCTTCACTTGATCTGCGTTTACCAATTTAGTCCCGTTATTTTACTCCACCCTGTCCATCCTATCGCATATATCCCTACCCTCATCCCTTAAGCTATCCTCTCACCTTCTCTTACAACATATGCAATAGAACCAGGGCATAATTTTCCCTGTATTACATACATTTCCAAATTATCTCCAGGTTTCACCATTTTTTTATTTACGTTATTCAGAGATCAATGTTTCGTCATGTGTAACCTCATACTGTGGTCTTCATAGGAGTGAAGTTTAACGTTGTGACAGGATTCACAACAGTTAGTGTACTATCTATCACTTCGAGTATAGCGTTTAAGTAAATTTATTTTTGTATATTTTATTTTACTTATTTCTCGACACGGTTATTAAATAACGAGAAATCCTCCACAGTGGAAGGGTTAAAACTGTCGTCTCTTCTCATTTCCTGCAACGTATGTGTGGAAACAGGTTCTATATTTCCACCAATTACACAATTTTACTGAACTCATTATATATTTTTTTACACTACGCAAGACACTGTATTGGTCTAAATGGACTGGAATTGCCTGCATTAGGTAGAAATGGATATGAAGGAACTAAATAAGCCTCAGTAGACCAGAACTTCCTTGACTGGTCCATGACTGATCTGACAGAACATGAAGTGAAGTGAACTGAAGGGAGTGGACCAGAAGTGCATCAAAGGGTCCGGGAGGCTGATTTCCTTTCCATGTACCTTTTTGCATTTTTTCTTATCCAGGAAACTTCAGGGTATGTTAGGTTTGTTTCCGTAGCATCTGGGTAGGTTAGTCTGTTAGTCATTTAGGTTAATCTGTTCCATTAGGGCGGGTTAAATTGTATTTGTTTTCTTTTATAGTTTCAGGTTAGGTTATTTTGTTAGAGAGGTTAATCTCTTTCGTTAGGTAAGGGTAGGTTAGATTTCCTTTCTTAGTATCAGGTTAGATCAGATTGTTAGTTATTTACGTAATAAGTTAATGTGATACTTCGGGTTTATTTGGATTTGTTTTATTAGTGTCACGTTAGGTTAGTCTGTTGGTCATTTGGTTAATTTGTTATGTTAGGTCAGGGTAAGTTAGGTCTATCTTCTTAGTATCAGGTGAGGCTACTTTGTTAGTTATTCGGCTAATTTGTTACGGTAGGTTATGTTACATTAGGTTCAAGTTAAAAAATCAGAATCAAATGAAAGAATAACCATGCTGAGAATACCACACTTAGCTCCTCCTGGAAAAAGGGTTTCCAGAAATGAAACCTGTGTCTATAACTGACTAGAATTGATTTACCTGGATCAGAACTAATGTGACCTGAGATGTGGTCAAGGAATTTAAAAGATCAGAAATTGCATGACCTAAGTCAGTGTCTGACCCTGAAGGTATGAGAGACATAAACAACTAAGAAGCGAATGGAGTGGACGTGGACTGAAGTGACTGAACTTAATGTGGAGTGATTGTACCTGATGTGAAGTGACTTAGCCTGAAGTTGATTCTTATGCGTGCGCTCGTGCGTGCGTGCGTGCGTGCGTGCGTGTGTGTGTGTGTGTGTGTGTGTGTGTGTGTGTGTGTGTGTGTGTGTGTGTGTGTGTGTGTGTGTGTGTGTGTGTGTGTGTGTGTGTGTGTGTCTTACATGGTACATCTTAGCAACAAAAGTTTTATGGGATGACAGACGTACATACTTTACCCCGAAAGACGAACAGTGAAGTCAAAAGCGGAAATAGTTAATGTAAAATTCGGTAATGTAATATGTATACGAGAAAATGTATACAGTAAGGACACTGATTAAAGACGTCTGTTTCACTATTATTGTATACACTGACGATAAAGGGCTGGAGGTCGTTGGTAGGAGGAAAGATGGACGATTTGCAGTGTCTTGAATTTTGTTGAAAATTCTGTGTTGTCAAGTATTTGTCCCCCACCTACACTTACCTTTGTCCCAAATGAGACAAGAGAGAGAGAGAGAGAGAGAGAGAGAGAGAGAGAGAGAGAGAGAGAGACAGACAGACAGACAGACAGACAGACAGACAGACAGAGAATGATCCGAAGTTATAAGTTAGGTTTATACAGATTTACGTGTATCAAGGATGCCTGGAGAGATGTAAGAGAGGGATTTTAACATTACGTGCTAGGGAAACAGGTACTTGTAAATGACCCCTCTCTCTCTGTCTCTCTCTCTCTCTCTCGTTGCCCTGGCCTCTATTTACCATGTTACTCCTTACTTTGATCTTGTGTAATTCTGTTCTATCACTCCCTCTCCCTTCCTCTCTATCTCTATCTCTGCTTGTCAAATTCGCTCCACCGTCGTCTCTTGAGCCTACAGATTCCGCTTATTATTAGTACATTTACAAATCGGAAAATTAATTGAAGTGTCGCAGCATCTGCATGAGGAAATAATAAGCTCTATAACTTTGATTTAACTCCTTCTTGTTCACCCTTGCTCATTCTCCCGCATTAATCTCTCTCTCTCTCTCTCTCTCTCTCTCTCTCTCCTTGCTCTTTCATCTCTCATCTCCTTCCCCTCCTTGTTTCTCCTCTCTTCTCTCATTTTCTCCCCTTATAAGACTGAAAGCGAGGTGGTTTGAGGGCAGTCTTAAATGCCCTTGAGTGGGATCTCTGAATCCGCACAATTGGTTGTTCCGTAAAATTATCCTCCAGAGTGAAAGAGAAAGAGAGAGATCTAAGGAAGAAGTACAGATGGAGTGAGGATAATGGAAGGGTGTATATGGTGATGAGACTTTGGTTCTTTAAGTAGGCTATGAAGGAGTTGGAAATGAAAACTGAGGTGGAGAAAGAGGTGGTTTGAAGAAGAATGAGACTGAGAAGTACAGGAAGGGGCTGTGAAGGGAAGCTAGTTGGAAGAGGAAGATGAAGAAGAAGATGATGATGATGATGCTGGATGAGAATAAAAGGGAAAGGAAAAAAGGGAAGAAAAATATGAGGGAAATGTGAAAGTATATGAAGAAACGTGGCGTGTCGTGGGAGACGATGACCATGACGAAGATGAAGACGATGACGACGATGAAAAACATGAGAGAAAAAGAAGACAAATAATAAGAAAGTATGAAGGTATATGAAGAAGGGTGGCGTGCCTCAGATCTTTATTGAGTGGTTGTAAGACTTCCAAACAACTTCTTCCTTATTTCTCCTCTTTCCCCTCCCCTCCTCTTCTCTTCCTTTCTTCATTTTCATCTTCATCTCTTCTTGTTTCCTCTCCTTTCTCACATCTCTTCTCCATTTCTCTCATGCCTTTTCCACTTTCTTATTTTCTTTATCGTCTTTCTTTCTCCCCCTCTCTCCTCTTTTTATCTCTCCTGTCTTTCCATCTTTCATCTCTTCTCATTCCCATTCCTTTCTCACCTCTTTTCTCTCTTCCCTCTCTTTCTTTTCCCTCTCTCCTCCTTCCTCTTTCCTTCTCTCCTTCTCCTCCCCTTCCCTCCCTTTTCTATATGCATGTGAGGGAAGTTGAAAAATACTGTAGACTATTTGGATGCTTCATTTGCGTGAGAAAGGGGAATGAGTGGAGAATGTGTAGGTATAGTCGCGGCGCACGACTCTGATGTTGTCATTATTATATCCTGGTAGCCTATCCGTCAAGTATGCTTCCGATTTCGTATCATATTATACACGAATCATATTACTATACACAAATATATGATACACGGATATTATTATACACGAACACATTATACACGAATCACAGGCATATCATATTGTACACGAAATCGGAAGCACAGTTGACGGGCAGGTTGTCAGGGTACGATAATGACAACCTCAGAGTCGTGTGCCGCGACTTATAGCATTTTTGTATCTGTACTTATGCTATATGTACGCTTCTGTGTATTTATGTGTGTGTGTGTATGGGTTTGTGTGTGTGCGTGTGTGTTCGGTAGGTGGTTGAGGAATGAGGAGGTACCATACTTGTCTGTGTACGTATATGTAAAGCTTCATTGTGTGTGTATATATATATATATATATATATATATATATATATATATATATATATATATATACTTAGGAGAAGGGGAGAGGATTGATGTGAAGGAGGAAACGTAATCTTATTTATCCTTTTCACTCTCGAGAACGTCGTCGATCTTCCAGGAACACACACACACATACACAAACACTTACACACACATATATACACACACGCATACACACATACATACATACACACACGCATGCACACACATACATACTGTATATGCACACACGCATACACACACATACATACATTCACACACGCATAAACACACATACATACTGTATATACACACACGCATACACACACATACATACATTCACACACGCATAAACACACATACTGTACATACACACACAACCCCCACATACATACATACACATATAACCCCCCCACACATATATACACACACATACATGTACAGTAAACACAACCCCCTCAAACAAAATTTACTGGAAGCTTACGGTGCATAAACCACACACACACACACACACACACACACACACACGCAACTTGCAGAAAGCTTAGAATGTATTAATCTCTTTCCTTTGAGCAGCTTCCTTTGAGCTGATAGACAGTCTTTTGTTGATAGGCAACGAGGGCCCGCGTATCTACTGTATCTCCACGTTGCTTTTCTAGCCTTATTTGATCATCTCTTCAGTAAGGCATTTTAAGCTTTGTTTCTTTAAGAAGACTGTTTGTACTGAAAGGGTTAATGAAGGTTATATCAAACCCCCATCTATCATTGCATCTGTCTATTTATCTGTCTATTTATTTATCTATCTGTCTATCTCTCTATCTGTCTGTCTTTCTGTTTGTCTATTTATGTCTCTATCTGACTGTCTGTCTGTTTGTCTATCTATCCATCCGTCCATCCATCTGTCTATCCATCTATTCATCCATTCATCCATCTATCTACCTATCTTTCCCCTGTCCCTCAGCTTGTTCTCCTGATGTCCTTAAATGTCTCTGTGATGTCTCTGCTTTATCTTACGTCACTTTAATTATTCCGTCACTCCTGGTGTTGTCTTCTTGTCCTCAGTCACCCTTCACACGTGCTCTGAGCCTTGTCTTCTTCCTTGATTAATATTTTTCCCTCCTCCTTGTTTTCATTGTTTCTTCTTCTTTCCCTGTTCTAGTTGTCTGTCTTCTTTTCTCCTTATTTCAGTCTTATTCCTTGCTTCCTTCTTTCATCCCTGTCTTTTTTCTTGATTAGTTTCCTTCCCTGCTTCCTCTATGCTTTCTCCCTTCCTTCCTTCCCTGCTTCCTCTATGCTTTCTCCCTTCCTTCCTTCCCTGCTTCCTCTATGATTTATCCCTTCCTTCCTTCCCTACTTCCTCTATGCTTTCTCCCTTTCTTCCTTCCCTACTTCATCTATGGTTTCTCCCTTCCTTCCTTCCTTCCCTATTCTTCCACTTTCCTCCTTTGCTTTCTTCTTGTTTCAGTCTTTTTCTTTGCTTTCTCCCTTCTCCCTTGTCTTCTTTCTTAATTAGTTTCCTTCTTTCCCTCCTCTTTCTTTTCTCTCTCTTTTTTCCTTCCTACCCTCCCTGTTCCTCTAGTTTCCTCTCTGGCTTGTTCCTTGTTTTAGTCTTACTCATTGTTTTCTTCCTTCACCCTTGTTTTCCTTCTTGGTTAATTTTCTTCCTTGCTTCTTCATTGTCTTCTTTCTTCCTGTTCTACTTTCCCTGTTCTTCTAGTTTCCTCCCTTGTTGGTTCCTTGTTTCATTCTTATTGTTTCCTTCTCTCTCTCTCTCTCTCTCTCTCTCTCTCTCTCTCTCTCTCTTTCTGTGTGTGTGTGTGTGTGTGTGTGTTTCATTGCCTTGCCTCGTCTCTGCACACCTGTCCATCATCTGTCTATTTTCTTTTCATAGCGGACACTCATCTATTTTCCCTGCATTTTGTACAAGTCAGCCTTGCTACTGTCATGAACAACTTGACGCCTCCCGTCTGCATACGAAGCGGACTTTTGGGTGAGAAGGGGGGGTCTCAATCTCTAGCCACTCTTTACTGTCCCATTTCCATACTCCCGCCAGCATGCAGGAAATAAGGCTTGTTGGCAGTGTGTGTATGTATATATGTATGGGTGGATGGATGGAGTATATATATATATATATATATATATATATATATATATATATATATATATATATATATATATATATATATATATATATATATATATATATATATTACGAGAGTGGAACCAGTTAATGAATATGAGACTGTCTCGCTGGAAGTGGCTGGGGCACATATACAGAAAAGAAGGCAGTTTAATACAGGATGTGAGAGAGTGGACTGCTAGAGGATGAAGATGTATAGGCAGGCCGAGGGAAACCTGGTTGAGGACAATAAAAAAAAAAGCAGGAGAGGAGTGTTGGTGGAACCTGAAGGAGATGGCAAGAGACAAATATTGGTGGAGAGAGTTCATTGAGGCCCTATGCATCCCTTGGGGTGCCACAGGAAATATATATATATATATATATATATATATATATATATATATATATATATATATATATATATATATATATATATATATATATATATATATATAGTAGAGCGTATGTAAGAGTGGGAAATGCTGTGAGTGACTGGTTTCCCGTGAGAGTGGGGCTGCGACAGGGATGTGTGATGTCGCCTTGGTTGTTTAATATTTACATGGATGGTGTTGTAAGGGAGGTGAATGCAAGAGTTTTAGGTGGTCTGAGTCTGGTAAATGTTGATGGAGGAGAGTGGAATCTGAAGCAGCTGCTGTTTGCAGATGATACTGCACTGGTGACTGATTCAGAGGAGAAATTGAGACAGTTGGTAGAGGAGTTTGGAAGGGTGTGTGAAAGGAGGAAATTGAAAGTAAATGAGAATAAGAGTAAAGTGATGAAGTGTAAGAGGTTGATAGATGGTAGGGGGATGAATATAGTTTTGAATGGTGAGTTGCTTGAGGAGGTAGATTGTTTTAAATATCTAGGGTCACATGTTGCTGTGGATGGAAGAATAGATGTAGAAGTGAAGTTTAGAATAAATGAAGTAGGAAAGGTGCTGGGAGGAATGAAAAAAGTGTTTAAATGTCGTTCGCTTAGAATGGATGCAAAGAGAAGGCTGTATGAGGGTGTTGTGGTACCGACTGCGTTAAATGGGGCTGAAACATGGAATATGGGTGTAGCAGAGAGGAAAAGTTTGAATGTAATGGAGATGAGATGTCTGAGGAGTATGTGTGGAGTGACGCGTATGGATCGAGTGCGAAATGATGAAGTGCGAAGGAGAACTGGAGTTGTTCGGGAGATGGCTGGTAGAGTTGAGCAGAGGGTGTTGCAATGGTTTGGGCATATGGAGAGAATGGATAATAAGCGATTGGTGAAAAAAGATAACTAGATCTGATGTGAGAGGTGTAAGACTGAGAGGAAGACTACGAATAGGATGGATGGACAGTGTGAAGAAAGCGCTGGATGCGAGAGGGATGTCTGTTGAGCAAGGAAGAGTGGCTCTGTGTGACAGAAATAAATGGAGAGAAATTGTGAATGAATAAGTGATGACGCAGCCCTGAGGGGATATTCTCCCGCATTTGGTCTGATCAGCTAGTCAGGTCAGGTGAGGGTAAGGGGATGGGTCTGTTATGATGTGGCAGGGGTAAACCAGTTCTGCTGTCGGGCCCTGCTGTGGATGTCACTGCTTGCATTGCGCAGTTGACCCTTGTGCGGTGTGATGCGGTGAGGATCTGTCCGTTCTCCCCTTTGGGGCTAAGATGCGAATGAATGTGTTTGAATGGATGAGTAAATGGAGAGTGAGTCGTCCTGTCTCGGCTACCTCCCTTTCCTTGGGGGAAGCAGCCTAGGTATATATATATATATATATATATATATATATATATATATATATATATATATATATATATATATATATATATATATATATATATATATGTACAGTATGTATATGGATGGATGGATGGATGAAGGAGTGATGTATGTATTGTATGTATGTATGTATGTATGTATGAATGTATGTATGTATGCAACTATGGATGGATGGATTGATGGAGGATTTATGAATGTACAGGTATGTATGTATGGATGGATGGATGAATGGATTGATGGAGTGCTTATGAATGTATGCATGTATGTGTGAATGGGATGTTTGTATGTATGTATGGGACGTATGTATGGGATGAATGTGTATATGTATACAAGGCTGGTAGCAGTACAGGAGAGATCTGTATGTCTCAAGTTAGTAAAATAGTTGGAAGTTCTCTGTTAAGAATTTCTTCAACCTAACCTACTCTCTCTCTCTCTCTCTCTCTCTCTCTCTCTCTCTCTCTCTCTCTTTCTGTACACATTACTTTATGGTTTGGACTCTGCGAAGGATGCCAACAACTGTCATTGTGTGTGTGTGTGTGTGTGTGTGTGTGTGTGTGTGTGTGTGTGTGTGTGTTCCAGCGTGTTTGTGTCTTTCCAAGTGTCTGTGTCACTTTCTGTAGCAGTTTCTGTAATGAAGTTTTTGTTCCTTTCTTGTCGTTACAAATAAAATAATATCGTTATTAAAGATTTTGAGGTAATATTTTATCTTCATATCATTAGTATTTTATTATGAACACAAAAATGAACATAAATCATTCTCGTTAAAAAAATCCCTTTTACATTAAGAATGAAGTAAAATACGGTACATGAGATCCCGATAGTCAATGGATAATGTTCTTTCTGTTCGTATTTTTCATTCGGAGTATAAAAATTCACAATCCTGTGATCAAGAACACTCTCTCTCTCTCTCTCTCTCTCTCCCTCTCTCTCTCTCTCTCTCTCTCTCTCCCCAGTATTATCATCATAAAACCAAAGCTTTTCGAAAACGGCGAGACTTTGCGGAGCGTTTTCGTATAATCAATGTATTGAGAGTGAACACATTCAGTAATGAGAGAGAGAGAGAGAGAGAGAGAGAGAGAGAGGGAGGTGGGGAGCGAGGAGGAGGAGCCTAAATGTGGTCCTTGGCTCATAGCGTGCGAGAAAGGAATGGTCATATTTTGGAAATCGACCCAGTCCATCCTCTAAATCCCTGGTCTGGATAATTCCCCACCCCTCTACCCTGGGACTGAGCTCTCGACTGAAATGAGATTGCTTGATACTGTGACTGAAGGGAGTGAAGTGAGCTGAAGTGTAGTTTTCTGAAGTAGGACTGAAGTGAGGCCTGAAGGAAACTAACGTCTGAATTAAAGTGTTTAAAGTGAAACTGAGGTGAAGTTTGAAGTGAGGTTTTTGCCTGTCAGCTCAGGGATTGGTCACTGGATTCTGGGACCGAAAGGAGAAGGAAGTGAGGCCTTTGAAATGAAATGTCTTGAGTGAGATATTTTAAGTTGGATAAAAAACCCTTCAATCACCAGACGATTTTAATGGACTACATTTTAAAACTTTAACCTTCTCTAACCCTCAGTAAAAATGTCACTCCCAGGCTGTATAACACCGTCTGCATGTTTTTACACTAAGAAGGTTAAACAAGTTGTTTTTTTTTTTTTTTCCCTTCATTATGAGGCATCTTTCCTGAAAAATTTAAATAAGTTGGTGTGGGAGTGTATAAATATAAAAAACTAGCAGGGGTATCCGGCATTGCCAGGCCATGAAAGCGAACACTCTTATCCAATTTTGTTCTAGTTCAGTCTTTCCTTCTGCTCCAGAAAGACCATGTACCTCTTATGCTTCTCAAGAGGGATTATAAGAGGTCCAGGAACTTTCTATTTCAGCTTTCTCAGACTAATGCACAGTATTTGTGCACATTTGTTTACTATTACCGGTGACCTCAAATGACCTCGGTGAATCTCACAAAGCCTGTGTCCGAACTGGAGGTCATGTGAGTCTCCATGCCAGAAACTTGGCTGCTGGGTTCAGTCGTTCGAGCGTGTATTACCGGTGACCTCAAATGACCTCCAACCAGTGACCTCAAATAACCACGGAGGTAAACCTCACATAGCCTATGTCCGAACTGGAAGTCATGTGAGTCTCCATGCCAGAAATTGGGCTGCAGGGGTACCCGACGTTGCCCGGGCCATAAAGGCGAACACACTGCCGATGACCACAAATGACCAAGATCAGAATTTGACATTCCTATAACCATCCTTGGGTCACCCTGATTCAGAACATATATGGATCTGGGGTCTCTCGCCTTTGGTTTGGGCGTGATTGAAGGACAAACAAACAGCAAATAAACAAACAATGCGGCTCTTTTATAATAAAATATGCCACCGCACTGAAACGATTGATGCTATCATTCTCTCTCTCTCTCTCTCTCTCTCTCTCTCTCTCTCTCTCTCTCTCTCTCTCTCTCTCTCTCGCGTAACCTTGTCCTCTGCTTCTCCTAGTACGATATATGCCTTCTCCCTTTGATCTCACCTCATTCTGCTATGTGTGTGGGTGGGGGTGAGGGGGGTTAGTGTGCATGTGGAAACGATTAATTGGTAGAGAGGTGGAGTGTGTGTGTGTGTGTGTGTGTGTGTGTGTGTGTGTGTGTGTGTGTGTGTGTGTGTGTGTGGTGCGTTTTCTTGAATTTGTTACACACACACACACACACACACACACACACACACACACACAGAATTAATGTTCTGTATACGAACTTCATAACGAAAGACTTCCGTCAAGGTAAATAAAACAGCACGTCGATAGTAAGAATACTACAGAGAAGGTTAAATCGAAAGAGCAAATATTCTTTCTTTACGAGGTGTCGGGTATGTACAGTTGGCCACATATAAACCTGGTACAGCATCAAAGTGTAGCAGAGGTGTGGCATTTGGTACACTTGACAATCTTGACATAATGACATGTTTAATTATGGAACTGACATGAATGAAGGGATGTGTTAAAAAGCAGTTGAAATGACCAAGTAACTGTGATGCATGAACGTCCGAAACCGCTGAGGAAGAAGTGTTACGAAGTCTGCAAAAAAGCCACATATAAAACGGCCCTCAGAACTACCCCCGTGTTGAAGGACGTAAAGTTTAGAGGCCAAATACTTCTTAAAAGTAGGTATCGGCCTTAAGAGCCTTTGACGTTTATTGGCAATTAACGACTTCATAAAATTTGAGGGTCCCTCCCCCCCCTTCCCAGCCGCTCATAAAAACACACCCAATCCACCTGTACTGTCCGTTTTAATATTCGAAACACTTATTATTTAGCGATTTATTGCGACACACTTTTGATAGTCAGATAAAAACTTTGAATTGTCTATGATATGTGGCTTTGATCTGTGGCCTGTTTTTCTCAGTCACAACAGGCGGCCGGATCGACACAACAGCGGCTGTCACTTTACCAGCGCGGGTGTTGACAAAGGGAAAGGTGTGGCAGAGGTGATCAGGAGCTGAGCCGCGGTGATCATCTCACTAACTTTGGTCATTATTATGTTCTGTGGCAAATTAGTCACCCACTGTCTGTCTGCCTATTTATCTATTTGTCTTTCTACCTATTTGTCTGTCTGTCTATCATCTATCTATCCTTGTATCTGTCTATCTGCATCTATAACAATCAATCAATCAATCTATCAATCAATCTATCTATCTGCCTCTTTGTCTATATAACTGTCTCTGTCCACCTATCTATCTGTCTATCTATCTACCTATCTGTCTGTTTATCTGTCTGTCTATCTATCGATCTATCAATCCTATCTATCCATCTATCTATTTGTCAATATATTTATCTGACTCTATATATATATATATATATATATATATATATATATATATATATATATGTGCCTATCTATTCATCTGTCTATCTGTCTGTCTATCCATCCATTTATAGCCAGACGCCTTACTTTCGTATGGGGTGGCCTCAAACAAATCGCCTCCACGTCGCTCTGGCCCTTGCCCTGTCTCTGCTCCCCATCATCCATCCTACCACAGGTACTTCCCTCAGTGTTATCCTTGATGTTCATTTAATCTACCAGTCAAGAAAGACTGGATGAGGGTACATGGACGCCTCTCTCTCTCTCTCTCTCTCTCTCTCTCTCTCTCTCCATCGAACCCTAGCACCATCTGGCTGGCAGCATCGTAACTATACCCGATTTACTTTAACTTGACCTAAAATCGCCATCTCTAATTCCTAAACAATGAGTCGTAACGTGAGATTAACAAAGAAATATGTGGCCAGTCACGAAGAAATGCTATAAAAAAAGATGCAGGGTTACAGTATTGCCATATTCTGCCACTGAACTACGTGAAATAAGCCGCAAAAGGACGAAAATCTGAGCCAGGAATAAACTGACAGTTAACAGAAAAATCCTATGAAAAAGTTGCAGCGTCATAGTGTTGTCTAATTCTGCCACTAAACATCCTGATATAATCTGCAAAAGGACGAAAACCTCGGATAGGTTAAGGCAAAACGACTGGACCTATGCCAGCCACTCGGTCCCCTTCCCCTTTGTCTCAATCTTCTCCCATTACAGAAAACCATCTTCAAGCACAAACGCACGAACAAGCGCCGCATACGAAGCTCAACACCCAAACTCAAGCCAGGACACTTTTGGCCTTCGTCGGTGATGTGAAGGAAACGTGCCAAGTGTACCCACAGTCATCAAAAGGCCGGGGATCGAGATGTGGTACGTGTGTGAGGAGGTGTGTGAGATGATTGCAATGGACCCGAGCTGTGAGGTCCATTTCATTGCCTGCTGAGTAGGGGAGTTGTGAAAGTGTGTGTGTGCGTGGGGGGGGGAGTGGAGGAGATGGAGTAAAGGAAATGTGAAGTGTGTGTGTGTGTGTTTGTGTGTGTGTGTGTGTGTGTGTGTGTGTGTGTGTGTGTGTGTGTGTGTGTGTGTGTGTAAAGGAGGTTTATCATCATCATCATCACCTCCATCAGCGTTACTATCATTACTCTTAATTCTAAAAAAACAAGAAGCAAGATACAATTCAGAAACAAGAACAGGAAAGCATAAAATTAGAAAGACTATAACCTGACTGCCTTGGGAAATCGATCACGTACCCATTTACTCAGTATTAAAATTAATCTCCATAACACCTTCCATTTATACACTGGTCTCAAGTTTGAGATAATAACTTTAACACGTCAGCATTCCGTGATTATACTGGGAGGAAAGTCAAAGAGCAAGTGAGAAAACGTGCTCACACGCACACACACACACACACACACACACACACACACACACACACACACACACACAGAACCCTTAGTACACAAGAACACTTACAAAAAAAAAAAAAAACTCCTCACACATTAACAAAAGTCCTTGCTTTCACACAGGCCGATCCAGCTAAGACTTCAGAAAACCTCGCCGACTTCACACCCCAAGGAATGCGGGCAAAAATACAGATCTTAGGCAATACATCTTCCTCGGCCGCAGACATTGTTGCCGTGTGAACCGGTAAAAGCTGCCGTGCGTGGCCGTGCAATCAGGCGATAGAGGCGGGTTTTTAAGATTCTCTGGGAGGTGGAATGAAGGAGGGGTAAGGGTGTGTGTGTTTGTGTGTGTGTGTGTGTGTGTGTGTGTGTGTGTGTGTGTGAGAGAGAGAGAGAGAGAGAGAGAGAATTACCCACCTTTTCATCAGGAGGGGCGAGTTGAGGAAAAGGAGTATTAGAACTTAAACTGTCTTGGGGGCCATGGGAGGTTACACTGAAGCTGAATAAAGTCGCCTGGAGATATCAATAATTCATTTTTCTCTCTCTCTCTCTCTCTCTCTCTCTCTCTCTCTCTCTATTTATCCATCCATACATCCACCCATCAATCTATTTAGTCATCCTTCACTCTTCATTCCTATTCGTCCTTCATGTCCTCTCCTTTTTTCCTTCCTCTCCTCCTTTCCTCATCATTCATCTTTTCATTCCTCCCGTCACTCACATTCGTTGCTGTTACTTGTCTTTTTCTTGATTCCTATTTTTTTTTTTTTTTTTTTTTTACTTTCTTTGCTAATTGATATCCGTCTTTTTTTTAAAGCCTCAAACGTGCATCAAGAAGGTAAAAATTTGAATTTATGTTTTTTTGTGTATAGTTTTTTTTCTTTTTCTTTTTCTTTTCTTTTTTTTTGCTGTTTATGCTGTGGTTATTATATCCGCGCCCTTCCCTGTGTGTGTTTCATTTTTTCCTCTATAGCAAACCAACAACAGTTTCAATACGATGCATAATTGTTATCCTAATTTTTGCCAACCAAGGAGAATTAATAGAAACTGAGAAAAGGCCTCGTAGTAAAGGAATAAGTAGAAAGTTACGATGTAGTTAGATGCCGAACTGACTCTAAATTCAGACATAAAGGCAAGTTAGGTGGACGCGTGGTGGATGTATTGTTTACTCTGAATGACACGGATGTAGCCAATAAGGTGGTCTATGTCTGAGCCGAACACTGAGTGTTAAATTTGTGGTTTGTTTCACAGGTTATAATTTTATTCTTTATTTTGTCACATTTACGATTTTTCATTTACACAATTTCTTTTACACTCCTTCCCTTACAGCCTCACCTTTACCACCTTTTATTTACGCTGTTTCTTTTGCATTCCACTTAAAACCTTCTCACCTTTACAATATATCATTTACTTTATTTTTTTAATATTCCTTCACTCCTCTCACCTTTATGATCTTTCATTTGCTCGATTTCTTTTACACTCAGCCACTTTAAACCTTCACTCTCATATTTACAAGCTTTGATTTAAGCTTTACCTTCTCAATTTTACGATTATCCCTTTATATTATTTCTTCGATAGTTTTCCTATTCAATATATATATATATATATATATATATATATATATATATATAATTTATTACACTTTACCGTCATTTTGTTTTAATTTAACCCTTCCAGTAGCTCCATACTCCGTATAAATAACGGACAAAAGGATTTTAACCAGCCATACCCAAAAAGCAAATCGCTATGGAAGAGGTGTTATGATTACAGGGGTTTAAGTACACCCAATACCTGGTCCACTGAGTTATGTGAGTTAAGATATTCTAATACATCGTAATTAAGTGTAATTATATATTTCAAAATCATCGTCATCACACACCGCTTATCATCAGTATCATTATTATCAAACCACTAATATCAACAATACCAACATCCTCCTCCTCTTTATCATCATCGCCAGTGAAAGAAATAACCATGCATACGTAAAAAAAAAAAAAAAAAAAAAAAAAGACGAACAGGAACAACCTTTGAAGAATAAAAATAAGTGAAACTAAAAAAAAAAAAAAAAAGTATCAGCCAGAATATTCCCCGAGACAAAATGTAATGAAATAACTTTAAAGGATATTAAAATAGAGCTAAATTTGCACGAAAGGAGCTGAGCATAATAGGCAATGAGTTGGAATGGAGAAAAAAGTTTGGCATGGGATTATATGTAAATAGGTGGGAGAATGAGAGAGAGAGAGAGAGAGAGAGAGAGAGAGAGAGAGAGAGAGAGAGAGAGAGAGAGAGAGAGAGAGAGAGAGAGTTTCCAAAGTACATTTCCAAACTCAGTATATTCCCAGCTTTTAGTAATATTTCGAATCTACATACTGGTATATGTCTAATAAATATTTCCTTGGTATATCCAGAGTCGTTTAGTATATTTCATATGTCAGTCCACACTTAATCTCTACATATTTCGATTTTTATTAGTTATGTTTTCAATCTTTTATTGTCGAATCTGTCAGTTTATTCAAATCAGGTCGCGTGTTTCAGCCCTACTAACCTGGTCACTCTTATCTTAAATGTCAGGACTAACATGCCTAGCCCAGGGCTCCTACGCTCATCATGGGGAAACACTGAAATAGGTGATGAATGAATGCATGAATTATTATTATTATTATTATCATTATTATCAACGGTAGTAGTAATATTAACAGTGGTTGTAGTAATAGCAGTAGCAGTAGTAGTAGCAGTAGTAGTATTTTCACAATATTTGTAACAGTACAAATCAGAATTCTGTACTGTATATGCGGAACCATGGTAATTGGTTAACGTTTGCCTTCCCTACCTAATACTGATGGGCCTCAGGGAACGGACCTATGCCCTGAGTTGGACGTAGGAAAAGCACTGTATCCTTCCATATAGTCAAAATAAACATAACCAGGACACCTCTTCCTCCGCCTTTATATTTATTTGGTTCATTTGAAACTCCCCTTCCTGCGTGGTACTTCTCCAGCATGAGGAGTGACTCAGTCTGGTTATCACTCTCACTCCGAGGACAATGTACAACCCTGCAGTGGCCGTTATAGGAAATAATATAGATACAAGTAATAGATAGATAGATAGATAGATAAACAGGTGGATGGACAGGCTGATAGCTACAGTATAGATATAGATATTATAATACACCTGTAGACTGATAACAAAACGACATCAGCACGTAGAAACAAATGGCAGTGTTAACGTATTCTTTTGTCGATACCTCTTGCTATCTGTATATAGCAGGAATATAGATATAGATAAAGAGACAGGTAGATTGATATTTTTTAAATAACGGAACAGAGGAAGGAAAAACAAATGAATAATAAAAATAATCCATACAGCAGATTACTGGCGTCCTCCATTCATAAAATGTCTGTAACAGTTGGACTTGAACAGCTGTAGGTTGAAGTTTGGGGGGAAATAATTCTGGGGCAGTGGGTTCCAGAGAGATGCAGTTCGGGGAATAAAAGAATTCTGATAGGCAGAATTTCTGCAATATGGCTGTGTGACATTCGTCATGAGCGCTACCAGATGCTCTTGTAGCAAGAAGGAAGGCATGGGGAGGTGGCACCATGGACGCAACTTCGTCAGGGCATTTGCCATAAAAATATCTGTAAAATTATGCTAGAGAGGCAACATTCCTTCTTACTTGTGGGGGATGTAGTTCATTTATAATCGCAGGGTTATTAATAATTCCAAATAGCTTTGTTCTGAATTTTTTCTAGTTGCTTTAATGCAACCTCTCCACATCCATTCCACAAGGGTGAGCAGTATTCAAGCTGAGAGCGCACATGACTTTTTTTATAAATTGTAGGTAACTGCTCGTCAGTGAAGAAAGTACGGACTCTGTACAATAATCCAAGTTTCTTTGAGGCGGTTTTAGCAAGTGATCTGACATAAGAGGTCTGGCTGAGGCACTGTTGAGTGAGACACCGAGAATTTGAATACTTTTGGAGATGGGAATATTTTTACCATTGAAGGTAATATACGAATCTGGCAATATCTGTCTGTTAGTAAATTGTATATATTTGGTTTTACTATCATTAAATGAGACAAGGTTGTTTTGTCCCCATTCATTGATCTTTGATAAGTCTTGGTATATGGAGATGGCTGCACTGAGTTGAGAGTTAGAGATATTAGACTTCATAAATTGGTGTTTGAGTGTGAGTCAACTGTAAAGTGTTAAGTCATCTGCATGTGAATGGATGAGTATGAGGGTGACAGATAAGAGATCATTAACATGAACCAGGAGCAGGGTTGGCCCCAGAACTGATCCCTGTGGCACGCCGGAGTTAACTGAGTGGAAATTGGAATATACATCATCTACTTTTACTCTTATTTTTCCTGTCACTGATACATGAGGAAAGCAGAGGAACAAAAGACGTTAGTCCATAGCAGGGGAGCTTGGACAGCCAGGAACGGTGCCACAATCTGTCTAAAGCTTTAGAAAAATCAATGGCTACTGCATGAGTTTCTCCATGTTGGTCAATTGATTGATGGATGGTATGAGTCAGGAGATAAAGTATGTCAAGAGTGGATCTTTCGCTGCGAGAACCATATTGTCTATCACTAATTAAGTTGTTGGATTCAAGATTTTTAAGTATGTGCTTATTGATTAAAATTTCAAATACCTTACCATGAGAAGATGTGAGAGCTATTGGTCTGTAAGCAGAGGGGTCAGAGGAACTTCCTCTCTTTGGAACTGGGTGGCTATTGGCTTCTTTCCATGAATTAGGGAATGAAGAAGTACGTATGCATAGCCTGAATCATTTAGCTAGAACAGAGGCAAGTTCTGGGGAACACTTTTTCAAACAGTTGGAGGAATTCCATCTGGGTCTGGAGCTTTGTTGGTGGGTAAATTGTCTAGGATGGATTTTATGTATCTTGTCTGTATTTTAAGTGGAACAATTTCGGGAGAGCTCTGGCTGACTTCCTGTATGGTAGAATTTCTTGCAAATGTACTGGCAAAGATATTCACTTTCCCACGTTGGCCATTTGTATTGCTGTCATCTGAAGATTTTAGTGGGGGATTGGATGATGACGTGTTAAAGTTATTATTGAAAGAAATGAGGGTTGACCAGAATATTCTGTTGTCATTAGGGCTGTTTACCTAAGGCGTCCCATTGACGTATGGGTATGTCACAGTGTTTTGTCATGGTGACTCCCGTTGACATAACCATTCGTTTTGCAATTCCAATGTCTGTCATTTGCACATTTTTCAAATTTTGCATGTGATTTTTGGTACGTATCCGTGGGACACCTTCCTCTACCTACCGCCAGGCAGGAACACTGTCTTACCTCGTGTGACCTTCCCCCCTCCCCCCCCCACGCTATTGTCTCAGCAACTCACCTGTTACCAGTGACCTGGCCAGTAAGACATGTCACGCCACAGTATGAAATTCAAGGCGAGAGTGATTCCCCAACAGATGATTATGTGGAGGACAAAGATTACGTGGTGCCTGAGGAAGAAACGAGCAGATGTGATGAGGGGGTAACATCACCAAAGAAGGTGCGATACATTGATGTGTTCAGTGAGAGAAACAACGCTTATATCACCTTTATTATTGTGTGAAAACCAATATATTCTTGTACTACATATAAATTCGTACCAAACGAACAAATATCTCCCTATTCTGAGTGGTTTGCAATAGTTACCGTTACCATAGAATACATGACACCCGCAGCGCGGCTCCAGAGAACACGGTACCAGGTGTTTAAAGGGTCACCTGCTTAGAAGACTTCTAAGCTCAAGTGAGCACTTTTGGGGACATTTTCCAATGTTTCCCATAACCAGCAGAGGTTTTAGCCCCCTCCCAAAAAAATAAAAAATCTTTCGGAATTGGGGTGGGGTCAGTGGTGAAATATCCATTGGGATGCAGCGAGTTAAGTGGTTTTGATGCTTGATTTTGAGGAAGGTTTGATTTTGCGAGATTTATTACAGCTTTTGCATGGTTTCTAGCAATTTTAAAATGAGAGAGTGATTCAGATGTTTTTTATTTTAAGTAAGACTTATACACTAACTACTTTTGGGCTGTTGCTCTGGCACAGTTGCTATCAAACCATTTTGGAGAGTTTGATCTTTTTGTGAACTGTTGACTTGGTATGAATAAATCCATACCAGTTAGTATCAAGTCATTAATGTTGGACTGGGTAGAACTGACATCACTAGAGAAGAAAGAATGCCATTGAATGTCGGCAAGATAATTTCTAAATCCATCCCAATTTGCCCTATCAGAGTGCCATTGGATCACCCTGACAGGTTCAGAATGGGGAGGTTTGGGGGGGCTAACTAATGAGGCTTTGATGAGATTGTGGTCAGAAGATCCAAGTGGAGACAATACCTCTATCCTGTATTGATCTGGATTATTTGTCAGGAATAGATCCAAGAGATGGACATTATGGTCAGGATTATCTGGTATTGCTTTACCAACTGTGCGAGATTAAACGATCCTGTACACAGCTCACACTCTAGACCAGCATCATCAGTTCTGGCAGAATGAATTAACCATTCAGCATTATGTACGTTAAAATCACCCAAAATGGTAATTTCGGTGCTAAGGGCAAGGTTAAGGTTATACTCAACTGCGCTGATATGGAGTCAAATACGCTAGGTTCTGAACAAGCATTGGGCGAGTGATAAGCTACACAGATATATTTGTTAATATTTAGATACTTTAGTTTGTACATTGGATAATCAAAATTAGTTGAGGTGAAATTTAAGTGTCAACTGCATATTCAGATTTAATATAACAAGTGACACCCTTGTTGTGGAAGTTTGTTAGGAGATGGTGACCAGGAAAACAATATGAGGACATTTCGGTAAAAGGAGAGATCTGTGGTTCTGTGAGGAACAGGGCTAGAGGGGATATGGACTGTAGGAAAAATGAACTGAATTCAGATTGGTGCTGAGATCACGGTTATTGGTAAAGAATAAGGTCGCACCTGTACTTCTCCGCTGACGAGCATGAGTGGAGTATGCAGCAGTCGCTGCCGGCACAGTCGCTTGATGGCGACCAGGAGGACCCTGTGCCGCCAGCCCTACCCTGATGGTGGTGGCAGTCCGAGATGCCACCTCGTTTGCTATTATTAATGCAGCGGCCATTGCTAAAGGGAGTGGAAATAGGAGTGGTATCTTATGTGCATGTAGTGTGGTGTAGACAGTTGAAGGTAGATGTATTAAGAGAGTATGCTGGCCAACTCTCTGTGTTAATGAAAACACTAAAAATGTTCTGCAAAGGGAGATGGTCAGGATCAAGTCCAGATGGTTGGTGAAACGCGAGCTCCAGCTACCCCTGTCACCAGCTTGCCATCCACCTCGGGAGTACTGCCCTGTTCGACTGGTGCTCCAGTCTGCACGAGAGAGAGAGAGAGAGAGAGAGAGAGAGAGAGAGAGAGAGAAAGGGGGGGGGGAGTGTGTGTATGTGTATCAGGATTATGATGAGACCACGTCACATAAACTCCCTGACTTGAGCAACCCAGGGGACAATGGAAGGGGCAGGCAGGAAGGAAGGCAGGCACGCACACAAGCAAGAAGCAAACAGGCAGTTAGGAAGGCGGGAAGGAAATCAGGCAGGTTGACTGGCTGGCTGGCTAGCAGGCTGGCTGGCTGGCTGGCTGGCTGGCTGACTGACTGACTGGCAGGCAGGCAGGCAGGCAGGAAGGCAGGCAGGCAGACAGGCAGGCAGACAGACAGGCAGGCAGGAAGGCAGACAGGCAGGTAGGTTAGTCAGGCATAAAAGAAGATAGGCAAGCAGGCAGGCAAACAGGCAATGAAACATGCAGGCAAGCAGGCAGACAGTGAGGAAGGCAGGCAAACAGGCAAGCAAAACAGACGGCAGACAAGCAGGCAGGTAAACATTCAAGGAAAGTTGCTGGCAGGCAGGCAGGCAGTGAGGAAGGCAATCGAGCAAGCAGGCAAGTAGATAAACAGGCAGGGAGATAAGCAGATAGGAAGGCTGGCAGACAGAAGGCAGATTACTGGTGGGAAGGCAGGTAGAACTGATCATGGAAAAAAAGAACTTCATGAGTTAACGAATGAATGAATGGTTGCATAACTGATTAAAGAATGAATGAATTAGGGAAGGAAGGCAGAGCTACAAGTATGATACAGGGGAGTAAGGAAAGGAAAGAGTTACTCGCGTACGTAAGAAAGCAAATAGAGACCGAAAGGGAAAATAAGGAAAGGAAAAAGGAAGGTAAAGATGGAGAGATAAATAAATGAATGAAGGTGGGAAGGAGGTCATTAAAGAAGGACAGGAAGATAACTGGAGCAATGGAGGAGTGAAAACAGAAAATGAAATGGAAGGGGAAGGAAAGAAAGGAAGGAAAGGTGAAATCGGCAAAGGGATGGAAGGAAAGCTGGAACTGAGGTAGGAAAGAGGTGGTTAGAAGGTTGAAAAAAGAAAAGTAGAAGAGAGAGAGAGAGAGAGAGAGAGAGAGAGAGAGAGAGAGAGGGAGAGAGAGACGGGGAGGGATAAAAAGTGCAGCCAGTGATAGGACATTTATGGAGGAGGGTAAAGTGATTTAAAAAGAATGCAGATGAATGAATGGAAGAAGGAAGGAAGGGATGAAATTGATAAAAGGAAAAGGAAAGCAATAACTAGAGAATTTGATTAGGTAATAAAAGAAAGGATGGAGAACGGATTAAAAAAAAAAGGGGGGGGGGAGAGGAAAGAAGAAAAATGAAAGAAAAAGTAAAATAAATACAAAACAAGAGGAATGTAAGAGAAATCAATAATTAAAAAATAATAAAGATGGGAGGGGGGAAAAGTGAAATATTCAAGGGAAAGGTGTAAAGATAATACTCCAGTAAAGTGCGTTTTGTAAGCGTGACAAGCGAGCGAGAGCCATGTCATCACAATTTCCCCCTGATATTGAATTATAGGCGGAATCTCTAATATTTGATTCATAGAGTTAATACCATAAAACACAATGTTACGACGGAAAATCCTTTTTAATTTGACTTCGTAACTGAGGCGTTAATCGATTAGAGCCGAACACTTCCTTGGAAAACTCGAGATTCCAAGGGGTTCCTACACTTTCATGGGTGAGTTTTTTGTTGCTGGGTGAATGTATCACATGGAGAATGAATTTCAACTCACACAAGTGTAAAGTTATCAGCTTCTGCTTTGTGTGACTGTCGGGTCGGGCCGGGAGGGATCGGGTTGGGCCGCTCATTTCCAAATTTAGCTGAAAATAAACATCGTATGTTTGCTTCGTTCGCTCGCTCGTAACTAAGAGTAAAAGAAAGAAAGAAGACAGAAATAACAAAACTAAATGGAGGGAAAGGAGGTAGAAAAAGGTGGAGAAATCTTTGACAGGAGAGAAAGAGGGAAGGAAAGGATCAGAGAGAAAAATTCAATAGAGAAAAAAGACCGAAAGCAGGGAAAGTCCAGGGTTATAACATTCTTGGAAGAAGGTAAAGGGATGTATTGTAAATGAAACTCAAACACCTGTGGGCTTGTGCATCGATGAGGCCCTTAAGACTGAGGACGACTGATTTAAAATTCTCTCATAATTACCGGAAAATACTTTTTTAAATTACCTGAGTATTTTTATTCTTAACTCAGCCATAACATTTTTACGCTGCTGAACTATTTCATTCATATTAGTCATACAATGTTATATACTGCCAGACTTCTTTAATAAATATGTTATACTATCTTTTATACTGACAGACTATTTTAGTTAATCCACAGCTATAATTAATCCATCTACAGCTATACTAACACATCTACAGCTTTACTTAATCCATATACAGCTATACATAATACATCTACAGCTATACTTAATACACCTAGAGCTATACTTAATACATCTAGATCTATACTTAATACATCTACAGCTATAAATGATACATCTACCGCTGCACTTAATACATCTACAGCTATACTTAATACATCTATTTTATTCCCACTACAGTCGAATGATGACTTATTTCGCTTCTAATCTGTTCATTCTGCCCCAACTCTCTCTCTCTCTCTCTCTCTCTCTCTCTCTCTCTCTCTCTCTTTCAAGCAGTAAACCCTTCGCCCTTAAAAAAAACAGCTATTTTTAATGGCTTTACTGTAAATAGCAAAAGAAAAACCTGTTCACTAACTCGAAGGAGAAAATGAATGAACTGAGAGAGAGAGAGAGAGAGAGAGAGAGAGAGAGAGAGAGAGAGATGTAGACAGGTGTAGGAGTATGGATAGGTAGCTTAAGGTAGACTGAAAGACAGGATAGGCGAGTGTAGCGTACGCGGATGGGAAGAAAATAAACTGCCAGAACTGAGCAGCGCAAAGTTCCCCCGTCCCCCCCTCACCCTTCATTGGTCCCACCCAGCCTAAAATCTGGTCTGGTTGGAGGTGTGTCGCCATATACGAAGTTCATGTCCCTAGGGGAATAATGGTTATACATACCGGATTATTTGTTTGTCACTCTGTGTAGAGTCAATTAAAGAGAGCACTGCTTCTAGTGAGGGGATGGTGAGCGCGCAAACCTGGCACCAGGACATATTATAACCCTTCCGAGCCAATTCCAAAACACTCAGATTTAGAAGAAAAAAGTCTTACTCTCTCACTTTCTTCCACTCAAAGTCGTCAGCGTCACATACACAACTCGAGTTTTAATACCGAGTCCTTCAAGTCTTATAAGAGAGACACTCGCCCCGTCTCATCCAGGTCGTTATCGTCGTTCCAATGACAGTTCCAGTGGTCGCTGAGCTTCAGGGGGACAATTAGGAGGCAGGTCGTGGGAGAGAGAATGGTGGTGGTGGTGAGGGAGAGTGGCTGTGGTGATAAGTGTGATGGTGAACAAAGTAAAATGTGTTGTGATGATAGTGGAGGTGGTGTTGGCGGTGGTTGTGGATGAATGGTTGTGGTGGTGATGATTGTAATGACGGTGGAGAAAGAATGGTTGTGTGATTGTGGTGTTGGTGATTGGTTTGATGATAATGGTGACAGTGGTAGGAAAAGAATGACTGTGTGATTGTGGTTGTGATGATGGATGGAGAGTGACACATGATTCACATGCCTCTCCTCCCACCCCCTTTCTCTCTCTCTCTCTCTCTCTCTCTCTCTCTCTCTCTCTCTCTCTCCTCTCTCTCTCTCTCTCTCTCTCTCTCTCTCTCTCTCTCTCTCTCTCTCAAGAGCGTATATAATAGTCTCCTTTCAGGAATTCGACTCTGATGGCGTTTGTGGAATTTTGCTAAAACTTCCCTGCGTGACTTCAATTTTTATAATTTAGCCTATATATCTTATTTCATCTCTTTTTCTGTACATTTCTCGTGATTCATCTATTATTTCTCTCTCATTTATTTGGTTTCTCCAACTTTCTCACACAATGTACTTTCATCTACTGTCTTTTCCTCACTGTTTACCTTGAAGCACCTAACTTATCTTCACCTGTCACAACCAACTCCATAATTATTCTGTTCACATCTTCAAAGACTCGTCCTCATCTTTCGTCTCAGACACTCAGCATTTCCACACCTGTCAAAGCACACTAGCCTCCACCTTCTGTTCCACCTCACATACTAATCGTGGATATCGCTACCTAGCCAATCCCATCCTATTCCATCCCATCCCACTCCACACTCTCCTCCATCCCATCCTATCACATTCCATCCCATCCCTTCCTATCCTTCCCATCCCATTCCATACCATTCCACATTCTAATCAATATTCCCTCAACGCTCATCTCGCCTTCCTCCCTACTTCACAAATCAACCATTAACATCACTACCAAGTCCCATCTGACCTCATCCCATCCCATCCCATCCCATCCCACACTCTAACCCTCATTCCCTCAACTCTCATCTCACCTTCCATCCCATCTCACAAAATAATCATACATATCACAATCTGATCCCATCCCGTCCCATCCCATCCCATCACATATTCTCTCCTACATTCCCTCTACCCTCTTCACCTTTCATCCTACAGCATAAACTAGTTAGGGATACCAAAATCTAACTCCAGTCAACTCCATCTCATGCAGCCCCTTCACATGCCATACTATCCCTTCCCATCACCCACATTCCCCCAACTCTCACCTAACCTTTCCCCCCATCCTACAAACTAATTAGGAAAATCAATACCTAGGTTCATCCCATCCCGTCGTATCTTCTCTCACTCCCTCACACTTGCCCACCTCAACTCCCCCACTGAATAATGCAGCGAACACGAGGGTCTACTTAGTATTCCCTTCGCCTGCAGAATATCACTGGGCTGATTGGAATATACCACATTTTGTCTGTATCTCTGAAAAATAACACACCTAAGCCTATCCTACCCTTAACATTTACCTAACCTAACCCAACTTATACTAACCCAACTAACTAACTCCACCCACCTTCAATCTACCTCAAGACACTCTCTTACGTCTATGGAATCCATTAATATCAATATAATCCACAACTATCATCCACACATCCTGGTTTCTAAGAGATCCACATACCCACACTTTTTTCAACACACACACACACACACACACACACACACACACACACACACACACACACACACACACACACTAACCTACAGACCACTACACCTCAACTCCGCCGCAGAATATTGCACCTAACACGAGGGTCGATTAAGCATTCCCTTCGCCTTCAGAATATCGGGTGGTTGGCTGACACACCTCATGTCTTGCCTGCGTCCCTCTGGTTCCTCCACCTTACCGTGGCAGTATCAGCTTTTCCGCCACACCGGGCCGACTGATGCCAATAAAAATGTGCGCTTCGGGAATACAGAAATTCTCCTTTGACATCTTCGTTTTCCCCAGCAAGAAAGATATTCTGGAACGCACAAAGGCTTGGAAGCTTGGAAAATTATGAAAATATGAAAGATATGAATGTTTGAAATATTTATCTTTCTACAATGTATCCATACGCCTCAATCCCGTAAGGGTTGGCCGCAAACACGTTACATCCATGCACTCTGTCCTCAGCCATTTGACTGCCCTCTCTCAGTGCACAGCTCTTCCTCTCATATATCTTTCCACTTCATCCCTTCGTCTCCTCCTCGGTCTCCTCTACCACCTCAGTCACATTCACTCTTCTGGTCAGTCTCTCATTCTCCATCCCCTCGACTTGGCAAATGTACATAAAGGATTTGGAGAGTGCGGGAGTGTGGAATATACAGGTTTGGAAGGCATGAATGTTTAGTAGGTACGAAAGCTTGCAAGGTTCCAACAAGCCTAGACAAATAATAAGTAAAAACAGTATCGATGTAGTTGTAGTATGAATTGATCTGACACAACAGACGGTGGTGTAAAATGTGTTTGGCTGCTTTCTTGAGGGTAACATGTTTCTTGCGAGCGACATTTCATGTCTTAAACATACCAAGTATTGTAACTATACGGTCAATAGGGGTTAGCCTTTATGGTAGGGGATGATAACAGGTTTATGTAATATTCAAAGTGTTTACATTTACAAGTTTACGAACCGGTATTCTTGATTTATACTCCCCGACACACACACACACACACACACACACACACACACACACACACACACACACACACACACACACACACATACTAACACACGCACGGATGCATGCTTGTACGTATGGACTCACCAGGCACGCACATGCTTACCCACACACACACTCTCTCTCTCTCTCTCTCTCTCTCCCTCTCTCTTTCTTGCAAGCATGCACGCAAGCTCACATGCACACTTGTACGCAGCCACGTCTGCACGCACGCAAGTATGCACTCAAGCACGCACGCATCCACTCAAACACTCACTCAAGCCCGTACCCACATTCACACACACACACGTTTGCACTCATCCATTTACACACTTTCTGTCACACACACACACACACACACACACACACACACACACACACACACACACACACACACACACACACACACCTGTTTCGTTTCTTGCGTTCCTCATCCCCGGCACACTTGGTCTCTTACTTACTCTCACATATGCACTTTTTTTATTCCATGCTCTCTCTCTCTCTCTCTCTTGCTCCCCCTTTTCTCCCCTCTCTCCTCTCCTTCTCTCTCTCTCTCTCTCTCTCTTGCTCCCCCTCTTCTCCCCTCTCTCCTCTCCTTCTCTCTCTCTCTCTCTCTCTCTTGCTCCCCCTCTTCTCCCCTCTCTCCTCTCCTTCTCTCTCTCCCTCTCTCTCTCTCTCTCTCTCTCTCTCTCTCTCTCTCTCTCTCTCTCTCTCTCTCTCCCAGCACTATATTTGCCCTATGGTTCCTCCATCACCATCCTATCCCCACCAATCCTCTCACACCATCCTTGCCTCACCATCCCTCTTTCACCATGCTCTTCTCATCGTCCATTTCTCACCGTCTCTTCCTCACCTTCCCTGCCTCACCGACCCTGCCTCACCACCTCTGTCTCACTCTCCTTGCTTTAACCTGCCTCACCCTACCTTTGATACAGGGGAAAGCAATGTGATGAGGGAGGATGTGGATGAGATGAGAGCAATAAACAGGGGAACACCTCAGCCGGGGACGTGATATTGAGAGAGAGAGAGAGAGAGAGAAAGAGAGAGAGAGACACACACACACACACACACACACACACACACACACACACACACACACAGAAAGACAGACAAACAGGCTGGGAATAGGCTATATATGTACAGTTCCTTACATACCAGTCAAAAACTTGGACTTTCACATCCGCCTCTGTCTTCACAGTCAGCCTCATCGTACTTAGCTGTCATGGGCAAGGTATTATTCTGGCTGCCACTCTCCCATTTGGTACGAAAGTTCAGTCCTACTGGAACTCGTTTATGGTTTCCTTCCTTCTTCCTCATTCTTCCCTCTTATTCTTCCTTGTTTCCTTCTCTTCCTTTCGACATCTCTTCTTTCTTTCTTCCCTCCACTTCTCTTTTTCTTCCTCATTTTCACTTCCCTCCTCCCGCTTCCCTCCTCTTCCTTGCGCCCTTCTGCTCATCCAGTCGACATATTCTCTTCTCCTCCACCTCCTCCTTCCTCTTTCCTCCATTTTCGCTCCTCCTCCTCTTCCTCTTCACTGCCCTTCTCGTTCTTCACACAACTCTGGACTGTAATTCTCTCTCTCTCTCTCTCTCTCTCTCTCTCTCTCTCTCTCTCTCTCTCTCTCTCTCTTCTGTTCTTCCTCCTCCCTCTCCTCCTCCTCCTTCTTCCATTTCCCTCATTTTCCTTCACGCAACTTAGGACATAAACAGTTGCTTTCTAATATCACTTTGTTATTGCCTTCCTCTCCCCCTTCCTTTCCCTTCTTTCGTTTTCTGTCGCACTTCTCTTGTTCCTCCTTTTCTCTCCTTCCCACTTCTTCCGTTTCTTGTTTCCTGGATTGATTTCTCTTCCTTTCACACAGTGTTAGTTTTATTCTTCTGCTTCCTCATATTCCCTGTTTTTTCCCTCCTCTTCTCCACCCCCCTTCTTTCCCATTCTCATTTCCTTCCTCCTTTACTTCCTTTTATACTTCTCCCCCCATCCCATCTCCCACCTCCCTCATTGCTCTTACTCACCCTTTTTCTTTTTTCCCCTTCTTCTTTTTCTCCGTTTTTCTTCCCTGCCCATCGTCTTTCTTCCTTTCTCCCTTCTACTTCCTCTTTTGCATGACTCCTCTTTTCATTCACGTAGCATTAGACGCAAATGGTTGTTTCCTCCTCTCCTTCTCCTTCAGTGTTAGGTCCTATTCTTTTCTTAATATATGTGAATGATATTGACAAAGGATTGTGTAGTAAGATTTCAAAATTTGCTGATGATACTAAAATAGGTAACAGAGCAGATACAGCACTGCAAAGACAGGCAATTCAGAGAGATCTTGATCAACTGTTTTAAGTCTGGCAAATGGATTTCAATATTAATAAATGCAAAATGTTAAACATTGGCAGTAAAAATGTAAGAGCAAGTTATAGCATGAATAATGTCCGGCTTGATAGGGTAAACCATGAAAAAGACTTAGGAGTTATAATAAATGATTTGAAACCAAGCAAACAATGTACAGAAGCTGTGAAAAAAGCCAACAAATTGATTGGGTTCATAGGCAGAGCATTTGAATATAAATCCGATAATATCGTCCTCACTTTGTATAATTCCTTAGTACGCCCGCACCTGGAGTATTGCGTTCAGTTTTGGTCACAGTATTATAAAAAGGATATTGAAAAGCTTGAAAGAGTGCAGCGAAGGATGACAAAGATGATACCTAGATTCAGAAATAAACCGTACGAGGAACGTTTAGAAACCCTGAATCTCTTTACCCTAACAAAACGGAGGATACGAGATTTAATTCAAGTATTTCAGATATTCAAAGGACATGATAACATGGCTGTCGATAAATACTTCACAGTTGATCACTCGAACTACACTAGAGGCAATGGATATAAAATAATTGGCAAACGATTCCAGTCGCATGAAGCTAAGCATTTCTTCTTCAATAGGGTTGTAAATATATGGAATAAATTGCCCTCCAACGTAATAGATTGTAATACAGTACAAACCTTTAAAGGTCGCCTGGATGAGTATTTGGCATCCAACCCCCAGCTTAATATGTTTACTCCTGAATAAAGCACTTGTGTATGTATAATTTTCTGTTTTATTTTATTTTAGTTTTTTAGAGCCTGGATCAATTTATTAAATGCAAATATAGTATATACACAGACTAGGATATGCACAGAGAGCCCTGAGTAAACGGTCACTACTCATACTTTCGACCTGTGATGGGCTGTGGATCACTGAGGGTCCCTGTTAGTTACGTGGCCACCATCGGGATTTTTTTAATGTACCAGGGGTCACAGCTTCAGGAGGTGACTTGTTTGCTTGTCCTGCATGGGAAAGTTCCTGGTCTCAGTGGAATGAATGGAGCTGGGGCCTGATTAACTGCTGCCTACCTTAATAGCGCCAGGCATGGCTGCCACACCACCCCTGAATATCCACACTGTGCACTGTGCAATTTCCACACTGTGTCCGCAGACGCCCCCTCAACTCCACGTACCCATACAGCGACATGCATTAGTTACTTATTTATTTGATTACTCATTGTACTTTACTATTTTCTCTTGCAGGTTATTCATACTGGTAGCTCATAGATAATGTATTATAGAATGTAGTTTTCCTTTTCAGTCTTTCCTACTAAATTTCCATGTCAGTTTTTCCATGCTGCGTGGTGATTTTTCTCACTTTTTCTTCCCAGTTTTGGCTGGAGGGTTTGGGGTGGGGGGACCCTTCTTGCTTTACTATCCTTATCCTTCAGCATGTAGAGTTAGATCTTGTAGTCATAGTCTACTCTGTACCAAACGGCCTCGAAAGGACCATAAGGTCTGTTGCTGTTTGCTTTCCTTTGTACTCCTTTGTACTCCCCTTCCTTCTCCTCCTTCCTGTCGCCCTCTGCTCTTCCTATTCCTTCCTTTTCCATTTCCTCTTCTTGTTCCTTTGCTCTTCCCTTCCTCTTCTCCCCTTTTTATTTTCTTTGTTATTATTTTCCCCTTCCTCCTCCTCCTCCTCCTCCTTTCCTCTTCTCCCTGCCTTTCCTTTCCCTATCCTTTTCCACTCCCACTCATACATCTTTTTTGTCCTCAGCCTCTTCTTTTCCCTCCTGTATCATACTGTGGCTCCTTTTCCTGTACGTCTTCCTCTTTTTCTAGCCTTTCCATTTCCTCTTCTTCTACCTCTCTATCTTTTTCCTTACCCCCATCCTTCCCCTTCCCTCCTACCTCACACCGTTTCTCCTCCTCTTTCTCCTCTTCTTCCTTCCCTTTCCTCTTCCTCTCTCTTCCTTTTCCTTTTCCTGTCACTCTTTCCTCCTCCTCATTATCATCCTTCCCTCTCCATGTTTTGTTTCACTCCTTCCCTCCTCCATGAATTCTCTTCTTCCCTCCCGCAACTCGGGATGAAACTATACTCTTTTCACCTTAATTTGGCCTAAAATGGCCAATATCTTATATCTCAGTGGCAGATGAAAGACAATGCTATGGATCTACATCCTTTTCATAGCACCCCCTCGCGAATAGAATCACAGTTTTAGTGTTAATCTATTGTAACAACTCAGCATTAAAGATGGAGAGATGGCACCTTTTGGCCAAATTAGAGTACGAGAGGTATAGGCATTTCAAAAATAACCATGAACTGTTTTCTATTGGTACTTATAATTCCTTCTCAATGCAGTCCAACAAAAACTCTGGCCTTCGCTGGCCATTTGCCAGTCTTGTAATACGAGAAAGTTTATTACATAGATGTTTACTGTGTTCTTACTATCAGCATAAATCCCTTTTAAAATAGGTACATCTCTTGTGAAAATAAGTTTGGCATAATAACAAGTATTTGCTGAACAATTCTAAGTTTCGAGTTTGCATTAAGGAAGGAAAATGATTGGCAGTTTCTAAAAACACTGTGATAAGGTGGGCGGTCATCGATATTGTACTTTCCTTATTCATTTCTGTTGGTGGCAGGTAAAATGCAAGACTGGGATGCATGATCAAGATCAAGCAGGGGAAGATTAAGAGCTGACTAGGATTAAATTAACCCCCATCATCCGAGAACATTTTATTTATTAATATTATTGTTTATTTATTTATTCATTGATTTATTTTTCCTCACTCCAACCAATTTAATTTAGATTGTGGGAGATTATTCGAACTGAAAGTGCAAGTACAGCCGTAATTAACTACTCATAGGTTCGGTAAAATAGGGATTGAAATTTAAAAGAATAAACTAAGGAGCGCAGTGGGATTAAGATTAGAATTAGGACTAAGCCCAGGATAAAGGAAGACTGGGAGGATGATCTGGACTATGTAGTGGAAGATTAAGTTGTGTAGTACCAGGATTAAGTTAATCCTTTCATCCCCTGGACGCCATTTTTAATTGTTATTATATCCTGATGATTTTATTCAGTCTAGGAAAAGGCATCTCAAAGCAAGAACAAAAAAAATAAATAAATAAATAAATCCTCGAAAGGACAGGGGTTAAAGGAATTCGGATTAATTCAGATTATGATCAGGATTAGGGTTAGGGTATGCGATGACCGGAATATACTACTGGAATCAGAAAGCTGCAGTAAGACTGGGAGCAGATCAGAGTGATTGGATAGATATAAGAAGAGGAGTAAGACAGGGGTGCGTTCTACCTCCAGATCTGTTCTCCCTGTACAGCAAGACGATAATGAAATCAGCTGAAGGACGAGAAGGATTTAATATTGGAGGACGAAATATAAACAATATAAGGCAGATGATACGGTACTGATTGCTGACACTCAGGAGAAACTTCAAGATATTTTGACAGTGGTGAAGGAGACGAGTGAAGAAAAAGGTCTGACAATTAATGTGGATAAAACGGAAGTGATGGTAGTTAGTAAGAAGGCAAAAGTCCCTGGTGCAGTGTAAGAGTGAATGATAAGATGATTAAGCAGGCGAGAAGATTTTGCTACTTTGGAAGCTACATTACGGAAAATGGTGGATGTAACGAGGAAATTAAAAGAAGAATATTTGTAGCGAATAAAGCAATTCAGAAGATGAGAAATATACTAAGTAACAGACATCTTTCAGTACGAACAAGAAGTGCAGTTAAAACTTATGTCTGGTCTGTGTTGTTATATGGATGTGAAGCTCGGACTATTAATAAAAAGACAGAGATAAAGTTGGAAGCTTTTGAAATGTGGTGCTGGCGAAGGCTTTTGAAAATCTGTTCGACAGAGAGAATATCAAATGAAGAAGTGCTAAGGAGAATGGATATCAGAAAAGAATTATTGGCACACGTGAGAGGAAGACAGATGAGATTTTTAGGACAAGTTATGAGAAGAGGAAAGATAGAGAAACTGAGTTTAACGGGAAGAGTCCCAGGTAGTAGAGCAAGAGGCAGGCAAAGAGAGAAGTATATGGATGGAATAGTAAGAACAGCGAGGGGAGGATACACGGCTGGACAACTGCTGCAAATGACAGAAGATTGAGAGGTGTGGCATTCCATGGTCGCCAACGTCTGCAGGGGCACGGCACTTCGGTAAGGTAAGGTATACGATAACAAGGGATTAGGTTATGCCGTACCAGGATTAATTTAAGCAGGATTAAACAGACTAGAGAACATGGGTCGAAGGCGATGCTGTGTGTGTGTGTGTGTGTGTGTGTGTGTGTGTGTGTAATTCACCAGGTCGGTCAGGATCACTTGATGGTCGTGATCGTCGTCAGCTTTTACCCTCCCGGAAGGGAGCTGAGAGCTCATATAGTCCGATCTAAGGCCAAGGCTGTGACCTACACACACGCACACACCCGTCCCCTTGCTCAAGTGGGACAGTAACCACCTACTTCGTCAGTGAAACTTTTCGCAACCTGAGCGAGGCGCGAACTCCCGTCCACCAGATGGCGAGCGAGAACGTTACCACTGAGCCAGCGAGCGGTGTGTGTGTGTGTGTGTGTGTGTGTGTGTGTGTGTGTGTGTGTGTGTGTGTGTGTGTGAGAGAGAGAGAGAGAGAGAGAGAGAGAGAGAGAGAGAGTCCATGGAAATACGTATTTTCATACATCATAGACCACACACACCTTACGATCCCTAAGAGGCAGTCCGATCTTAACACTAAAACAGTATTCAAGTTATAAAGCTAAGAGAAAAGGATAGCACAATACAAGTCTCTCCCCCACCCTTCAGACCCTCCGGCTTTTCCCGTGTAGGAAAATTCTGAGAAGCAGCATCTTCCAAAGTTTAATAAGCCTGAAGACATTTCATAGAATCAGCAGAAAGTACAATATAATGGAAATGGAAAGGCTGACCATAGAGCCATATGTTAATACTAGCGATAATCTACTGCATGCACATTTTATTGTTATCTTTTTATAATTATAAAGAAAGAAGGAGGTTGGAACTGTATGATCAATTGCTCTGCATGTATACAAAAATATGTAAACTCACACATGTGCACAAAAAACGCATAAGCTTAAAGACGTTTATGTCAGAACTTGGATACATATATAAACCTATGGATATACACCAATATGTATTACTACTTACATCTTGTCCCGAGAGAACAGACAAGGATAAGAACATCTTAGTGAAGGCGATGGCCACACCTGATACAACATATTTGGTCAGATCAAGTCAGGTCAGGTCGAATGAGATCATGGATCGCCACTCCAGCCTTTCCTTCCAAGAGACAGGATATGCACTTACACGTACTTTATATATATATATATATATATATATATATATATATATATATATATATATATATATATATATATATATATATATATATATACTGGACCCAGGTTCAAATCCCCGCTGGGACAGGGAACAATTTAAGGATTTGAATTTCACAAAATCAGACTTTACTGATCTACCAGAAGACCCCGTAAAAATATCCCCGCTATTACCAATACACCAGTCCTGTATGAAACAGCCCTAGCATGTATTCAATATGGACGGAGGGTGTTAGCGCCGAAGTGGTGACATGTAGAGGTGTATGGTATGTAGGAGGACTACTGGGTCTTGAGAGCAGGCTGTGAAGCCTATGCCCAGAGTCGGACACCTAATATATATATATATATATATATATATATATATATATATATATATATATATATATATATATATATATATATATATACAGCTGTGAGTACACACTTACTTTAGTATTTATATAATACTGACCGCACCAAGATATTTATAAAATCTTTTCTTAAAGCAGTTTATGGCTCTGCTTTCGACCACATTCCTAGGAAGTCTATTCCAATCGTTTACAATGGAGATGAAGTTTTTAAATATATCAAGATTAACCTTCCTTGCTTGCAGCTTCATGCTGTTTTTTTGAGTTGTGGTCTCGCTAATAAATTTAAATAAGCTGTCTGATTAGTTCATTCTAAAGGCGTTGAGTATCTTAATCGTGGCAAAAATACAATGAAAATTTTGAGATTATCTGAAATTATTATTCCTAAATTAGTAACTTACGAGAATTTGTTTATTATTGGCCATGCATTTCGTAACTGAAAAAATTTCCCCCACATTGCAGTACCTGGCATTTTCTTACTCTGAAGGGCATTTGTCATTTTTCTGATCATTCAGGCAATTTTGTTATGGCTATTTTGAAGACTATTTCTGTCCTCTTTAGTTAACACAGTATTGTCGATTTTTTTAAAATAATCCGCGAATTTTGAAACGAAACTTTGTTAGCCCAACATCGATAACGTGCATATAAAATATGAACAAAACTGGTCCCAACACTGATCCCTGAGGAAAATCACTATAGTCGCGCGCACGACTCAGAGGTTGTCATTATCGTACCCTGGCAACCTACCATTCAAAAGTACGTCCAATTTCGTATCATGTTATACACGAATCATATTAATATGCACGAATATATTATACACGAATATTATTACACACGAACATTTTGTACACTAATCACATTCGTCTCATATTATACACGAAATAGGACGCACTGATGAGGGGTATGTTGCCAGGGCAAGATAATGACAACCTCAGAGTCGCGCGCCGCGCCTATAGTCATGGGGGCCCAGTCTAACGCTACTTCACTTATTACGACACGTTATTATCTGACATTTATGTACCTTTCAATGTTTCCGTTGATTCCAATTAATCTTATCTTTATCGTTAATTTATTATGTGATACTTTGTCAAACGCTTCCTGGAAATCGCGAAAGCTTTTATCTGAGGTTTTGGTACTGTCATTAATTGTAAAAAACTTATAAAACTCGACTAGATTTGTGAAACTTGATCTCCGCGGCTTAAAGCCGTGCTGGCTGTTACTCATGACGTTACTGTATTCAAGGAAGTCAACTGTTTTATTTCTTATTAATGATTAAAGGACTTTTCCCAAGACAGAGACTAAGCTAACTGATCTATAGTTACCTGGTTCATCTCTACTGCCCTTTTTATATACAGTATAGGAGTTACATTGGCTAGACTCGTCATCCGGACCCTTTCCTTGCTGTAGAGATTTATTAAAAATAAATGTAAGGGGATCACATGTTACATCCGCTATATATATTTTTTATACCCTAGGGTAAAAATTGTCCTGGCCAGGCGTTCTGTTGCAACTCATTTTACTTTTTCTTTGACGTCATTACTATTAATATGGGTTAACTGTCCTTGCTCTTCAGTGCTTACATTAGCATCTTTTGTGACGACTGAACTGAAAATATTATTTGAGGTGGAAGCAATTTCTTTATCATCAGTTGCCGCATCCATAACATATCTTAGGATCCGCTGAGCTCGTTTTAGCAATGATCATTTCAAATTCCAGTTTAGTGTTTTAACTCTCCTTCTCGGATTATTATTTCCTGACATTTTCGCTGGCGTGACTTTTAAATTAACTGTGAAGACGATTTCTTTCTTTAATTTCTTGAGAATATAGACAAGAAATCAGATCACACACACACACACACACACACACACACACACAGAACCCACTCACACAGTCCTCCGACACACACAAACCCCAGGTTCCCCACACTCCTCCCTCACACAAACACACAAACACAAGCTGTACCTTCACATCTTTAAAATCGTGTAACAATTTAGTCACAAGCCACGCAGGGGAAGGCCATGAAAATAGTGATTTACCAACAAAATGTCATAACAGCCAAAACTTTAATAAAAGACCGGAAGAGGGTGCAGTCAAAAAGTATTTAAATTTCCATTCACATATTACAACGTGAGCAAATATTCTTACATCTAGATTGTTTGGTGTTTAAAAATATTTTGGAAATGAAGAATCTTCTTTAATTTTGAAATGCATCTTATTTTTTCTTGACTATATAATTGTTTTACTTCTTATTGACAGCGTTTAAAATACTGGAATACCCAGTCTCCTATGAGTCACTCTCAGCATAATAGTTTTGTGTGTGTGTGTGTGTGTGTGTGTGTTGGAATGAAATACTAGATTGAACTTGACAGTGTTAATATTAACGGTGACAGTATATACAGTTAGGTTCCTACGTTCTTCCGTACATGAAGCATTTCGCCATTAACTGTAATAAAATACGAGAGGAGACGCAGACATGAAAGACTTAACTCTGAAATGCATTTGAGTATCTTCTACTAAAATATCGTAATCCAGAATTATTAAGAGGAAATGACAAGCCCACGTCCTTCTTTTGTTACTAGTATTGAGCAACGAGAAATAGGCCTTAGAGGAACGAATATCTTCGACCAATAAAGTAAATGAACAGTTGGTTGTTCGTTCTACCTCCAGACGATATTTTTTTCAGTTCAGGCAAATCACGTAGTTAAGGGATTAATTTTGGAACCAGGTGGCAGCTGAGTCAAAGAAAATGGGAGAAGAGGAACAGGGTGTGCTGTATGACAAAGCTCATTATGCGGGCGTCTCTCTCTCTCTCTCTCTCTCTCTCTCTCTCTCTCTCTCTGTTTAATTACCTCGTGTTAACCATGATACCAGATGGTTTAAGGGATGAAAAGAATAGGATGCTGGTGATGAGATACGGAACTTTGTAATCGAGAGAGAGAGAGAGAGAGAGAAAGGGGGGCGAATGAAATGGTAAATACCCGTATATTTAGTTCAGGTATCTTCCTTTTAATAAATCTTTCAGTCCAGCTCTGTCCTGGTATGTATTTATTTGTGTGTGTGTGTGTGTGTGTGTGTGTGTGTGTGTGTGTGTGTGTGTGTGTGTGTGTGTGTGTGGAGTACATTTTCTATATATAAATAGGAACAGATAATTTTTTTTACACGAATGAATTGGATCCCCAAAAGGTCCATCTAGAACAAAAAAAAAAAAAAGGCTTAGGAGTTTAAACTCTCAATTGGTGTTAGGGTCAGTGTGGAATTCCCCTAAGAACATATAATCGTGGGAGTTGTTATTATGTAAGTCAGTTCCCAATGAAGCAAGGACATGTTCTGGTCGACGGGGAAGGGTGTGGAAGGGCCTGTCCCCGTACTGTGGAAATCTGTCAGTCAATTTCTCTATCTCATGACAGACGCATTGATCCCGTATGGGGTGGCCACAAACAAATCGCCTCACTGTCAAAATGCTGTAACATATTTTTTACACTGGTGACAGACGGTGGAGTATTAGTTTGGAGCCCCTGTGTGTAAAAATGACTAGGTCTCCACAGCGTAATGAAACAAGGTCTTAAACCATCCAAGTTTACCTAAAAATATAATTTTGGAATATAGAAGGGGCCGGCTGGGGTGAAGGTGGCAGATGTAAGAGGGGTCACTGTTATTAAGGAAAGCAAATTAGTAGACGCAGTAGCGGAAATAGTTGCTGTAGTAAAGTTACTGTAGCCCAAGTTAGGGTTGTCTCTATACTCAGCATAGTTTATTAACATTTAAGTTTCGAAGAGCAACGTATATAGTCTAGGTTACATTAGCCAGTAATAATCACCACTAAATAAAAAGAAAATACCTCCAGAAGGGAAAAAACGTCTATAGGTAACAATAAATGAAATAAGCAAATAAATAAATAAATACTGTAAAAAAATAAAATATGTTGGAAGAGGTAATTACCATATTGATATCCGTACTGTTTCCTCGAGACCATAGTTCCTTCCTCCTCGAAACCTTCGATTTTAGTCATTTCGTGGAAGGACACTCTCTCTCTCTCACTCTCTCTCTCTCTCTCTCTCTCTCTCTCTCTGAGAAGGGAATGAAGTACATTTAGATGTCCTTGTCGACGCCCATTTAAAAATTCTTAGAATGAAGTGGTGTAATTTATGTATAACTAGCAGGGGTACCCGGCTTTGCCAGGCCAAAAAAGCGAACACTCTAATCCTATTTGTTCTAGCTCAGTCTTTCTTTCTACTCCAGAAAGACCATGCACCTCTTATGCTTCTGAAGACGGATAATAAGAGGTCCAGGAACTTTCTATTTCACCTTTCGCAAACTAACGCACAATATTTGTGTGCACTTGTTTACTATTACCGGTGACCTCAAACGACCTCGGAGGTAAACCTCACATATCCTATTTCCGAACTGGAGGTCATGTAATTCTCCATGCCAAAAATTGGGCTGCTGGGTTTAGTCATTCCAGCTTGTATTACCGGTGACCTCAAATGACATCGAACCAGTGACCTCACATGGCCTATGTCAGAACTGGAGGTCACGTGAGTTTCCATGCCAAAAACTGGGGCTGCAGGGGTGTCAGGCGTTGCCGGGGCCAAAACGACGAACAATCTGACTGTGATCTCAAATAACCCAGATCTGAACTTTGACCCCTCTAAAACCGTCCTTGGGTCACCCTGATTCAGAATATATATGGGTCTAGGGGTCGCTGGGCATTGGTTTGTGCGTGATTAAGGGACAAACAAACAAACAATGCTACTCATTTATATATAAAGGTTAATATGAGAGCGAGAGAGAGAGAGAGATAGAGAGAGAATATAGTAAAACCTTCACCAAATAACCTGAGTAGTATTTATGAGAGGAAATATGTCTATCAATGACCTAGTCTGGAGTAATATAACTTTAAATAACCTAATTAAACCATGGATTGGGAAGTAAATGTATATGTAGAATATTTCATTGGAGATTCTTACGACAGATTATTATATTTTCACGTAGATTTTTCTCTGTCTGTCTAGTTCTCTGTCTGTCTATATATCTATACATCGACAAAGAAAATGACAGATAGATACACACACACACACACAATATATATATATATATATATATATATATATATATATATATGTATATCTATCTATTTATATCTATATTTCTATCTATATCTATATAATTATGTCCCGAATCAAATTCGCGACATTTCCCTTTTGTGAGAAGCCACGAACTATTAGTGCAAAACTCACTGTTTATCGTTCAGTTAACCGCTCATTCGGACGGAAGCTTTGTCAAATCAATTTTTCATTGTCATACGTATCGTCTTTGCGTGAGACATTAGCTCTTCTGCTGAGTGATTTGTTTTGAGCGCGTTTCGCTCACTCGACCGTTAAAAAATGCGGCCTACTGCTCCCCTTTTCTTTCCCACGACTTAGGGAGTCTAGTTGTTGCTTTGACGGAGAGAGGTCCTGTGCTCCAGAAGTGTGAGAGGAGAGGTCAGCTAGCACCCAAGCTCCACAAGATCACAGTCTCCAGTGCTCCCACCTTGGTGATACAAAGCATTCATCAACTATAGTATTTCCCTCTTGTATTTCCCTAGTCTTAAGAGTTTAATTAAGGTGTTTTTTTTTCTAGGCATAAGGATTTAGCTTTTGCGTGAGTGAGTGAGTACGATCTCATTAATTTGATTTTGAATTGTAACGTTAAATTTATTTTGTAATCAATAAATTTAACAGTTCTTTTTCTTGAGCTTAATGTAAAGTAAACTCTTGTTTCATTTCTCCAAATTAAGCTTATTTTCCATATAGCTCCTAGCTTGCATAAACGTTTTGCTATTCATAACTGGTACTTAGACCAGTCTTGCTGTATTAACTTAAAATCCGTTGTGCCACTTAGGAGTTAAGCATCAGCAAGAACCTGATATTATTATTAGTATTAGTTATTTATTGTCAGGGGTGAAGTAACTTTCTCCAGAGGCTAACAGTACTAATTCAGCATTTGTGAGTGATTAGTCTTTGCTGTGTACTGTTGAGAAAGTTTATAAATTCTCGTTCTGAAAGAATCGTGCGAAGCAGGCCAGCGTAAAGTAATCGTTGTTTGATTTAGTAAGACAATCATTGTCCCTGCTCTTCAATATTATTGAATATTATTATCAATTAAATACTATAATTATTTCAAAAATACCGTGATATTATAAAAACCCCGTGACAATTGGCGACCTCGCCAGGATATTAACTCCTAGCTCTAAAGCTATTCACGAGATAGTGCTCACTCGTTCATATTTAGGTATTTATAATTAAAGTTTATAGGCACAAGTTTACTAGTGTTTACCGTTAATTTAGCAAGTGAATTTTTGCTTTATTAATCTATAGAGTACTTAACTCTATTTAGTACTTTATTTTTGGTAACGCCAGACGATTTTATTCGCTCCTGGGTAGCCGCCGTACCCATTGTGTTAATTATTGAGAGTTCTTAGTTATTTGCATTTTTGCTTTAATCTTTGCCAGTTAACTGGATAAGACTGGTCACCACTAACTTGTGTCTGTACTCTTTTCTTGTGTTTATTAGTATTCGTTTGCGAAGCAATCAGTACTTAGTTTCGGTTTGCTTAGTAAATTAGCATCATGGCTACCACCATATTTTTACAGGAAGCAAAAGATATGGGTCTTACAGACCCAACCGAAATTAAAGAGTATATACTCTCACGGCATAATCAGGAGCAGCAGCGCGAGAATGATGCCCGTGAAGAGCGTAAGATTCAGCGCGAATATGAGCGAGAACAGCGTGCATATGAACAAGAGCAGCGTGAGAAAGAGCGCGAATACGAGCGTGAACAACATGAACGCGAGCGGGAACAACGGGAATACGAGCGAGAACAGCGTGAGGAACGAGAGAGAGAACGAGAACACGAACGTGCTGAGCGAGAAGCACGCAAAAAACATGAACTTGAAGTGCTGAAGCTCAAGCGAGATTCCTTGGCTTCAGACACGTCTGGTGCAGTTGGTCCAAGCTCCATGAGCGTTCTCCCTGCACATGTCCTGGCAACCCCACGCATCAAGCTTCCTTCATACAAGGAAAGCGAGCGAATCGAGCCATACATAGCTCGTTTTGAGGACATGGGAGACATGTATCAACTGGATGAGGCAGCTAAGCGGCTTCAGTTTCTTAGCCTATTTGAGGGCCCTGCCCTCGATATTCTCCACAGAATTCGTGGAGACAATCTCACATATGAGATGATGAAAGCTGCACTCATTAAGGCGTATGGTCTCACAGTAGATGACGCCAAAGTTCAGTTCATGCGAGCTCGTCTCCAAGACAAGGAGACGGCTGTTCAGTTCCTTGATCGTCTCACAGCTTACTTAAATGAGTGGATGGAGAAAGATGAAACTCCTTCCACGCTTGAGGGGATAATTGACCTTATGCTGCGTACACAGCTAGAGAGGTCGTGGCCTGCTGAGCTCATAGCACAGCTTAAGATCTGCCAGGTAAAAGATGCCAGCCAAATGGCAGAAAAGGCTGACGCATTCTTTACTGCATACGGGTATCAAACTCGTAAGCAAAACACCTGGAACAGAAAAGCTGATAAGTCTGGGAAGCCGTCTCAGACTGAACCCCAGCAACAAGGTCATTCTCAAAATAATGGCCAAGGTCCAAAACCGCAGTGGAAGGACCAGGGGCAAAACACTCAGAAACCTGAGTGAAAGAGGTACAACAAGTACCCTAACCAGCAACAGTATCAGCCACGTAACCGACCGTCGGGACAAACTTTTTCACCACCAGCTCAAAAGAGGCAGGAAGCGAATGCAGCCTTCATTCCTCAGCAGCAGCACGGTGGTCACGTCCCTACCAGTGTGGGTACTTCCCCACAGTTCACTAGTCCCACAGTGACAGTGAACCCCCCTCCACAGATGGCCAATGTTCCATCTCCTTATATTTCTCAAGGCACAATGTTTGCTGCATCAATTCAGCAGCCTCATGAGTGGCTAGCTGCTTCCTCCACAGGCCCCACCACAGGTGACAGTACCTTCCTTGTACAGCCAGGGTTTGTGGGAGGCATTCCTGTGAAGGTCCTGAGAGATAATGGTTCCTCAGGTTGCTCTGTCAAACAGAGTCTAGTTCGGCCTGAGCAGTATACAGGTCGACAGATCCATGCAAATCTTATTGATGGATCAGTGAGAGTGTTCCCTGAGGCATGTATCCAGGTGGCATCTCCATTTTATACTGGTATGACACTCGCAGTTGTCATGCCAGAACCTTTATTTGACCTCATCGTTGGCAATATTCAAGGAGTCAAGGATAGTTGCTCCGATGATGACGCTACTCAGACTTCAGCTGCTGCGGTAACACGAGCCATGGCTGAGGCTCCAGACTGTGTCACCCCAGTGATTATTGAATCGCCGCAAGATCTGATGTGTAGTCAACTTGTTGTACAAGAACAACATTCTGACCCGACACTTGCTGCCATGTGGAACAAACAAAAGGGTCGAGTGATTAAGTATTCACGGGAGGTCGAGCCAAGTTCCTTCGCAAACAAGGACGGCTCTACCATGAGTCACGAACACCCGAGGGTGAGGTTCGATTGCAGTTTGTTGTTCCCGCCAAGTACCGCCTAGCAGTGTTACAATGGGGTCATTGTTCAGCCTCAGGAGGTCACATGGGCAAAAGGAAGACCCAGGGCCGTATCCGAGCTGACTTTTTCTGGCCAGGGATGGGACGAGACATAGATAGTTTGGTCCGTTCCTGCAGTGTGTGCCAAAGTATCACCACTAATCAGGGACATGCCCTTCCTGTGCCATTTGTAACCACACCCGTAATCTCTGAGTCAGTTGAGAGACAGGGTAGTGGTGAAGTGGGTGCAGACCTGACATCTCGCCCATTGGCCCCACAGGACACATTATGTCCAGGGTCTGTACATACATGTTATGTACCTTAAGTTTAGGGGGAAGTTGAGAAGCGACTCGAGGCTATGGAAGACCCGAGTTTGCACAAGGATTCTCAGCTCCCCGATACTAATATAAGTACTGTAGGTTAAGGGGGAAGTTCGAGAGAGAACTCCGCAGAGGCGACTCGAGGCTATGGAAGACCCGAGTTTGCACAAGGATTCTCAGCTCCCCGATACTAATATAAGTACTGTAGGTTAAGGGGGAAGTGAGAATTCCGCAGAGGGGACTTGAGGCTATGGAAGACCCAAGTTTGCACAAGGATTCTCAGCTCCCCGATACTAATATAAGTACTGTTGGTTAAGGGGGAAGTGAGAACTCCACAGAGGCGACTTGAGGCTATGGAAGACCCGAGTTTGCACAAGGATTCTCAGCTTCCCGATATTAATATAAGTACTGTAGGTTAAGGCACAGGTTGAGGACCCGTGTGCAGTTCGAGGCTATGGAAGACCCGAGTTTGCACAAGGATGCTCAACTTGCCGACCATAATCGTGTGCTATAATTAATGGCGACCTCGAATGTACGAAGCTTAGGCTGTCACTTGTATTTTTCAGCTAGAGCGTACTTTTCGGAGCATGTACTGATTACTAGGCAGAGAGAGTAATTGTTATAAGAATTCTTGTCCCACTGACACTTGATGCTCCACCTTAATTGGTTTTGCAGGTACAGCAATGGGTGTAGCAGTTTTGCTGTGCGGGCCAGCTGATCGTCCGCCGCACACTGCCGCCTCTTCTCCTCTGCCTTCATCGTTGTCATATTATTTACTATGTCATTTTACACGTAGGTACAGTTACACTACAACTGTCACACCTACACCGTGTATTACATACACCACGCTACACAACAATTAGTTGTCAGTGTAAATGTAGCGACTTTTCGCTCAGTTTGACCTGAGTACAGGATTTTCAGCGTCGTCACGGAGTTTTTCCCTCAAGCTTGCTTCTATTAACGTAAATACGAGGTTTTTTCGCTCACTGGCGACTGCGACTTTCTCCTGTAGCAGGATAGCACACACACCACAGTGTGAATCTTGTGTGACTGAGTTAGGATGTGTACATATATATATATATATATATATATATATATATATATATATATATATATCCACAAATTTTTTCCCATAAGGAAAAAATTTAATTTTGTAGGGGCGTAATGTCACGAATCAAATTCGCGACATTTCCCTTTTGTGAGAAGCCACGAACTATTAGTGGAAAACTCACTGTTTATCGTTCAGTTAACCCCTCATTCGGACGGAAGCTTTGTCAAATCAATTTTTCATTGTCATACGTTATCGTCTTTGCGTGAGACATTAGCGCTTCCGCTGAGCAATTTGTTTTGGGCGCGTTTCACTCACTCGACCGTTAAAAAATGCGGCCTACTGCTCCCCTTTTCTTTCCCACTACTTAGGCAGTCTAGTTGTTGCTTTGACGGAGAGAGGTCCTGTGCTCCAGAAGTGTGAGAGGAGAGGTCAGCTAGCACCCAAGCTCCACAAGATCACAGTCTCCAGTGCTCCCACCTTGGTGATACAAAGCATTCATCGACTATAGTATTTCTCTCTTGTATTTCCCTAGTCTTAAGAGTTTAATTAAGGTGTTTTTTTTTTCTAGGCGTAAGGATTTAGCTTTTGCGTGAGTGAGTGAGTACGATCTCATTAATTTGATTTTGAATTGTAACGCTAAATTTATTTTGTAATCAATAAATTTAACAGTTTTTTTCCTTGAGCTTAATGTAAAGTAAACTCTTGTTTCATTTCTCCAAATTAAGCTTATTTTCCATATAGCTCCTAGCTTGCATAAACGTTTTGCTATTCATAACTGGTACTTAGACCAGTCTTGCTGTATTAACTTAAAATCCGTTGTGCCACTTAGGAGTTAAGCATCAGCAAGAACCTGATATTATTATTAGTATTAGTTATTTATTGTCAGGGGTGAAGTAACTTTCTCCAGAGACTAACAGTACTAATTCAGCATTTGTGAGTAATTAGTCTCTGCTGTGTACTGTTGAGAAAGTTTATAAATTCTCGTTCTGAGAGAATCGTGCGAAGCAGGCCAGCGTAAAGTAATCGTTGTTTGATTTAGTAAGACAATCATTGTCCCTGCTCTTCAATATTATTGAATATTATTATCAATTAAATACTATAATTATTTCAAAAATACCGTGATATTATAAAAACCCCGTGACAAATTATATATATATACTGTATATATATATATATATATATATATATATATATATATAAACATCGAACCTTCAGGAACTTGAAGGGCAAAGTGCTCATTCAGTTCCACTACTGGCGGGAACTACACCATACTTTGCAATTTTTCTTTGGCCTTCTCAGACCCATGCTTCATTTCAACGCGAGTTGCAGCGCAAGTGGTAACTCCCGCCTTGATGGCAGCAGGGCTTGGCGTGGGGGAACTCAGGTTGTCTGTCAGATCTTTCCACTCTGTTCAGAAGAAATCAAGGAGTGAGATCACTGAAACGATCATTAAGGATTCCAGCCAGAAACACCCTTGATTCCCCATTTTGATGGAAAGATCATGCCCAACATCGATGGTATCAGGCGCAATGATCGCCTGGCAACTGTTGTTACAGGGACTGGTATGGAGAAGATCCTGGCGATCCCTAAGATCCCTGCTGGAACGGGAGAAGCAATGGGAGCGGCAGTGCTAAGGACTTTAGATGAATGGCAGGAAGTGAAGCCCCGGATTGCAGGGCTCTGTTTTGATACTACAGCGTCTAACACCGGGGTTCACAGCGGAACTTGTTTTGTCATTGAAAAGTCTCGAAGTCCCGCCGTTGTTTTTGACATGCAGGCACCACATGTGTGAACCCATAGTGGCAAGGTTCATTGACCTCCTTTTGTCTTCTGGTCCTGAAATTCCTCTCTTCGGTTGATTCACAGAGTTCTGGAACAAAATTCACACAGATTCCTTCGATCCCTGCGATGAAGACCTAGATGAAAAATTTCAGTCGTGGATTGCCAACAGAGCCGAGGACATTGAACACTTCTTACTCAGCCACATGGATCGTGCACAACCCCGTGATGACTACCTTGAGCTCCTCCAGCTGTCTTTGGCTTTCCTCAGCAAGAAGCCAGCACGGATGACCTTCACCGTCCAGGTGCCTATCACAGAACACGTTGGATGGCCAAAGGCCTATACTGCCTCAAGATCTTCCTTTTCAGAAATCAACATGGCATAAAAAAGGAGGCCATCAAACGCATCTGTGTCTTCCCCGTCACCATCTATGTAATGCACTGGTTTGAAGCCCCAAGTGCTGTCGACGCTCCAATCAATGACCTCAGTCTCCTGAAGAAGATTGAAGAATTCAAAGAGGTGGATCCCGCTGTAGCAAAGAAGGCACTGGACAAAGTCAAGAGCCACCTCTGGTACCTGAGTGAGGATCTGGTTCCACTAGCCATGCATTCTGACAGAGTCTCTGCTGAGGAAAAGCAGGAAATGCTGAAAAAATATGACCACAGCGCTGCTTAGGAAGATGGGTCTGTGCTGTTTGAACATTGGTAAGGCATCAGATCTGAGAATCTATAAGTCTGTCATCCGGAAGTCGAAAGACGTCTTCCAGTGTTTGAAGCTGGATACTTTGACAAGCATCAATGACCTCTGCCCCATTCCTGATATCATGGCCCACCTCAAAGTGGTCAATGACGCTGCTGAGCAGACAGTCACACTGCCTATGGACTACAGCAGTAGTCTGATGAAGAATGAAGAAGAACGACAGTTGATCTTCCATGTTGTGCAGCACCACAGAGCCCTCTACGACTCAACCAAAAAATCCCACATGTAATAAACTGATTATGCGTGTTCTATAGCTCAAAAATATTGTTTCTTTTTGTACCACATTGTTTATTTTTACCTTTCTTCACCATACCCTTCACGTACTCAGATCAGTTAGATTTACAGAATGCAGGGGTAGTGAGGCACAACTTTGCATTGATTAAAAAAACATAGATTTTTGCTTTGAATGCTTTGTTTGTAAAGTGGAATCGATTGCATACTTTGCCCACCTAAATATCCGTTTTTTTTCTCCTCTGTTAGTGCTGAACACCCTATATATATATATATATATATATATATATATATATATATATATATATATATATATATATATACACACAGAGAGAGAGAGAGAGAGAGAGCAGCCGTAGCTCAGTGGGTTAGAACGCTCAGCTCAGACCGAATGGTCGGAGGATCGAATCCACCCAAGGATCATTGGTAGACATCAGGAAGGGCATCTTGTCATAAAATGCTACATGTTCCTATCCAAAGTCCTCTACCCAGGGCAACGCCTTAGCCCTTCTGGGATACCTGGCGTAAAACCAAATTATTATATATATATATATATATATATATATATATATATATATATATCCTGCTCTTCATCCTCTCCCTCTTAATCAATCTTGTTCCCTTCCTTTCTCTGTCACCCTCCGCCTCTCACATTTTTCCTTTGTTTCTCTCCATATCCCTCAGTTCCTTTGCATCTCTCTCTCTCTCTCTCTCTCTCTCTCTCTCTCTCTCTCTCTCTCAATCTTGTTTTCTCTTTCGCCTTGCTCTTCCCTTTGTCTAATTCACTTTCTCTCGTCGTGTATTTTTATCTGCTTTGCTTCTCACCATTTCGCCATTCCAGTCTTCTTCTTCCTGTCTCTCTCTCTCTCTCTCATCCATATATTAAATGAAACCAAGGGTGAAAGCAAGCGCAGGTAAACACATTTCACAAGTCATTTCCCTTCGGCAAGCAATTGTTTAACTGAAGAGGGGATAAGAAACGAAATACAGGTCTGCAATGCGAAACAGGAATATGAAATAGTTGTACGAAATAGCAATGCGAAATAGTAGTACGATTTCCCATTACTAAATAGTAGTACGGGATGGCAATACGAAACAGTAGTACGGAATAGCAATACGAAATAATAGTACGGAATAGCAGTGTGAGACAGACATATGAAACAGCAACAGTAAACAAATTAGACACACTATGAAACAGCAGTGCTATATAACAACACGTTACATATTTAAAACAGCTGTACGAAACATTAATGCGAAATAGCAATACGGAACAGTAATATCATTTACCGATGCGATGAAACAGTACGCAGTACCTAACAGCTACTACGAAATAGCAATAGGAAATATCCTTACGAAACAGTATTACTAAGAGCAGGCTAATACGAAATACCAGTACGATATAATACAAAATTGCAATAGGAGATAGCAGTACAAACTAGCAAAATGAAATATGAAATAAGAATAAGAAACAGCAGCATGAAATAAAAGTACGAAATGGTAATTCGAGACAGTATAAAGTGACAGCAGTACGAAAATGCCGTACGAAAGAGCCAAACGAAATAGCAATACGAAATAGTAAAAATAGCAATAAGAGATAACACACCATAAACAGTACACACACACACACACACACACACACACACACACACACACACACACACACACACACACATTGTTAAAACTGACACAGGGTGAAAAATATTGAGAAACTAAAACATATAAAATTATAAGATTACGAACAAAATTAACCAATGTAAAATATTAGTTATATATAAAAAAAATCTCACATATTAGTAATAAGAAGTGACACAGAAAACGAAATACAGGTAGAAAGATTTGAGTGGGAGGGGGAGAGTAATACTGGAGGTGACAAGTAATTCGCTTGGGCTAAGAGGAAAGACAGGGGAAGGAAAAAGGCTTGAAATATTTGACAGCAAAGCAAGGAGGACAAACATTACAAGGAAGAGGATAAAATGAAAGTAAAAATGACTTGGGGAAGAGGGTGGAAATGGTAAGGAAATTCAGAAAATAGGAAAACGGATTGGAAAAAAGCACTAGAGGATAGGAAACCGAGAAGAAGGTAGAATGAGGAAAATTGGAAGATAAAAGAAGAGAAAAAAGGAAGAGAAGGAGAGACAGAAAAAAAAAAGAGGGTTTCAAGAGCAAGGCCATGTATGGGAATGGTAAAGCCTGAGGTACCTAAAGGCATAGCAAGAAGAACAACACAAGGCTGAGGATAAATGAAAATAAAAATGACCAGGGCCTGTGACGAAAACAAGACGTGAGCAAGAAAATAATTGAAAACTGTGGAAAGATAAAAAGAAATTGTTGATTGGATAGAAGGAGGTGGAAGAAGGGAAGGAAAGGGAAGAAGAGAGAAGGAGAAGAAAAGCAATAAGAGGAAAGGAGGGGAAGGGAAGAACGTATGGGAAATGCAAGGGAAAAGGGCTTGAAATATCTAAAACCAAAGCAAAGACGATAAATGTCGGAGGACAGAGGATAAAATGGAAATAAAAATGACTAGGGCAAAAGGGAGGAATGGGTTATGAAAATCGAAGAAAGTAAATTAGCGAAGGTTGGACAATAAAAAAAAAGGACAACGCAGTAAAGCATGCGACAAAAAATCTTAGAAAAAAGAAATACAGTAATGGATACGACAGAAGCCTTAAGAAAAGAAAAAAAAATACAAAAATGAATACGACAGAAACCCATACAAAAAATACAATAATGGGAACGAGAAAAAATACAATATTGAGAATAACAAAATGCCTTCGATAAGAAAACACATTATTGGGTAAAAAAAAAAAAAATCCTTAGAAAAGTACTAAAGCGTTGCAGGAAAGATTAAAAGAACTTTTATTAAGAAAAAAAAAAGTAGATGTACGGACAGGAGGTGAAAATACCCAAGTATACATGAGCATGAGAGCGAGAGAGAGAAATAGAGAGAGAGAGTAGAGGTAAAATAAGGAAAAGAGGATGGAGAAAAAGAAAGGAAGTGAGAGAGAAGGGTAGCTTAGACAAGACTACAGGAGGGGAGAGCAGAAGCGAGGAAAAATATAAAAAAAAAACGAAGATAAGAACAAGAAAGAGGAAAAAAGAAATATAAAAGACAACAGAATACAAGAATGAGAAAAACAAAGATTAATAATCAGGGGAAACACAAATTAACAAAAGTGTGGAGAGAAATGAATAATAGAGGATAAGAGGAGTAACAAAAGAATGAAAGGATGGATGGGTGAGTGAGTGAGTGGGAGAGAGAGAACAAAGTGAGTTAGCGAGATGAGCAGCAGATGAATGCTGAGATAGACAGATAGATAAAGAGACAGACAGACAGATACAGCGACAGCGACAGCAACAGAGAAAGCAAAAGAAACACAGAGAGATGAATGGGTGGAAAGATAAATGGGCTCAGGGAAGAAGTGAATAAATCCAGTATAAGACTAATTCACTGTTGCATTTATCTGGATGATGTGCAAAGGGAATGATAAATGTAGGAAGGAGGGAAGGATTGTGGAGGATTAATGGAGACGTGTGTGTGTGTGTGTGTGTGTGTGTGTGTGTGTGTGTGTGTGTGTGTGTGTGTGTGTGTGTGTGTGTGTGCAGATTCCAGTATATAGAATTGTATGCTTTCTGCTTGAAATATTTCTCATAACTGCAGGTATGTGGATTTTTCTATATAGTGAATACTGAATGTGGAATGTCCATTATAAATACTGTACATGAAAGAAAGAAATTTGAATGCCTTCCTTGAAAACATTAATATATGACAAGAAACCGTGAAATATGAAGAGAAACTATAGCGATACTATTACTGTACTGTAAAACAATGGAAATTTCTGTGCGGACAGAGACGCATATTTTTAAGGTGTCCCACAGGAAAAATGTATGACTACAGTTAGAATAAAAGAAATTTTAAACAGAAGGCATTAAAGAAACCCAAAAGTGATTTGAAACTACTATGCTTCGAACATTTCTACATTCGTGTCAGCATATAAGCAGACTGATGCAATTATGCATACTGTACATAAAAATATTGTTACATTTTTGGTGGCTCTCAGTCTTAGTTTTTTCTCTCTTACATTAACCTTCATATCTTCGGGACAACTCTAACATTATGTCTGAGTTAACGCCAGACACCTGTTTTTATCTAAGTGTGAATCACAAGAGCCTGATCATTATTCTTTATTCTTGCTAAGATAACCCCTCCTGAACACCGAACTTTTATCATTGTCGTGTAGCAAACGACAAGTATGTTCATTTAGCTCACAGTGAATCGTAAGAGTCTAAAAGAGATATTCCTGTCACAATTAACTCCCTCAGTGTGGCAATAAATTTAGTAATCAATTCTAGCAAACCTCAGATGATTTTGTCCAGCTGAGATTGGGTAATGGGAGCCAGGGCGTGTAACCAAATCCTACACACACACACCTTCATTTTCAGCCAGTCCGGGTAATCATTTTATTTTCCAGTTAGCAACACTTTCGCTCACCTGTCATACAAACCTGATGTTAAAAAAGAAACAAATACCAATACACCTACACTCTGAGCAACATCTAGTGAACACTGAACACTTTGAGGCAAGACACTTGGTTTAAGGCACCTGACGCCTTTGTTCTTTCCGAGTTTACTTCTTTCACCTTTCTTTCTTTCCTGCTTTCTTTCTACCTGCTTTATTTGTCTCTTCTTTTTTTTTCCTTATCTTCTGCTGGACTCCTCAATTCCAATCACTCTATCTCTCTATGTACAGTACATCTGTCTGTCTGTATACCTGGCTATCTATATGTCTGTCTGTCTAGCTATATGTTTATCAGTCTGTCTGTCTGTCTGTCTAACACGTAGAGGCAACATACTTGATGTAATGCATCAACTATTCAAAGTTTTGCTATTCTCTCTCTCTCTCTCTCTCTCTCTCTCTCTCTCTCTCTCTCTCTCTCTCTCTCTCTCTCTCTCTCTCTCTCTCTCTCTATCTCTCAATCAGTCCTCCTTTCCTCTCAATTTATTTCATTCTTCCTTCGCCTTCTCCTCATAAGCATCATCATCATCATGATCATCAGCATCATCAGCATCGTCTCTGTCATCTCTGTTTATCAGTTTACACCATTCTATCAATCTGCCTAATAATTTATCTGTGTATCTACCTGCCTGTCTATCTGTCTACCTATCTATCTATCTGTCAGTCTATCTTTCGTATTACAGCCTTGCCGTAATAGCTCGCTCGTCTATTTAACCTAATTGCAGTTTACGCTTCCCCTGTTTCCCTATTGTCTCCACTTTTTTCTCTCCATCCGTTCCTCTCTTGTCTATTTCTCCTCAGTTCTCTCTCTCTCTCTCTCTCTCTCTCTCTCTCTCTCTCTCTCTCTCTCTCTCTCTCTCTCAAACGCTGAGGCTGAGACGAGATTGGTTAGGCAGCAGACAGTGCAGGGTGAGAGGGGTGAAAATAAAGACGAAAGTGAATGAAAGTGAGTAGAGAACACCGGTAGATGAGTACGAGAGGTGAAATAGACAGAGACGAAGATCGAGGGAGGGAAGGAAGAAAGGAAGGGAGAGAGAGACAGGAAGGGAAGGTGGGAATGAGAAAGACAAGAAAGAGAGGAAAGGAGGGAGGGACAGAGGGACTGAGTGAAAGTGATTAAAGGAAGGGAAAGAAAGAAACAGGAAAGGAAAAGACAGAGAATAAGTAAAAGAGGTGACAGAGAAGGAATATAACCCATGAATATGACCGAGGGATGAAGGGAAAATGCAATAACTATGACTTTCTACATGAGAGAGGGTGGCGAAAATGAAGATGGTATGAAAATATGTGAATAACGAAGATGACATAAGGACGAAAGTGAATAATGAGGAAACTGAGTAAGGCGATGATGGTGGTGATGAGTGTGTAGGAGAGAGAGAGAGAGAGAGAGAGAGAGAGAGAGAGAGAGAGAGAGAGAGAGAAGCCCTTGAAATTATTAGACCAACATCCAGAAATACAGAAAAAAAAAATTACCCTCCTAGCCTAAATAAATTAAAAGCTCAAGCATTCGGCCACGAATACGTATCGTCCGCCATCACTGAAAAACTTGATCAGTAATCCTCTGACAGTCGGAGGCATATCATAGCAGGTTCGCCAAAATCTGGGAGGGAGTCTTAGGCTTTCGCCCGCCGCGTTTCAGTGTTTATTTGCGTTCCTTTAAAAATAAAAAATAAATAAATACATAAGTAAATCAGTATTATTCAGGTAATTGGAGTCATATCATGGCACCTTCGCCAAAATTATTAACCAACAAACCAGATATCCGGGGACAGTGCCCAATAAGTCTGGATGCAATCTGCCTCTTGATTTTGAGATATTTTGGCAGATGGCACACACACACACACACACACACACACACACACACACACACACACACACACACACACAGAAGCAGATGATTACATTATCATCTCACTAGGCAGGCTGTAACAAAGAGCTGGGAATTATATCAATGTTTTCAGACCATTCATGAAAAAACTTGAAATGCGAATTTTCAAAATTTAATCAATTCAGTACTCAGGAAATTTAATCTCTTCTGTCCGTGGTTGTATTCTATATTATTTTTTCAACAGGGTGGGTCGTTAATAGCGCTCAACTTGAAACTCACCTGTCGATATGTATGTATTGCAGGGGGGGGGGGCTCATTCTGCTGGGTTGGGCGTGGGTGTGCCAGTGGGAGTAAAAGATTAATAAATGACGCAAGATACATACTCATAACAACGAGCCGAACCCACACCACACGAAATATACAGTACCCGGCAGACTGGAAGGGCAGTGTTATATATACACCAGCCTGTATGTGCAGACGATTTTATAGTCAGTTCAGGTTTTCCAGCTGGAGGGGGTTACATATGGCATTAATTGACCCCTATACCTTACTCTGTTCACTTTATCCAGGACTAAAACTGTCTTGTCTCCGTCTTGACTGCTGAACTCCAACTATAGATTAACTCTAGAATATGGTGCTAGTCACGAAGAAGTTCTGTGAAAAGAATGTAGAGCCTTAATATTGTCTTATTCGGCCACTGAGTTACAGGAATTAAGCTGCAAAAGGACGATAATCTGGGTCAAGTTAAAGAGAATGAACTATAACCAAGGTTTATCCTAACTTGCTCTAAACCGTCTGGAAATAGCAAGAATACACAAGAAAAAAGCGTCATCGGATTGAAGAAATTAAGATAAAGTTACAACAACAACAACAACAAAGTGACAACAAATAATACACTGATACATAAATTAATCTAAAGGCAGCCAATTACGTATATTTTTTTCTGTCCATCTTTTTTTTTTTTTTTTAAATCTCGGAGAGTGAAAAGTCAAAGGAGTTATTAAAACCAAATAAATAATCTAAATAAACTACACCACTGATGCCTAAGTAGATATGTAGGGCGTGAAGTATATGCTTTTGTGTGTGTGTGTGTGTGTGTGTGTGTGTGTGTGTGTGGACGGCGAGAGACCCAAGAGTTTATTCATGGAACCTGTCGAGCTGGGTCTTTCATCACAGCTAAATTTTCAATAGTTAGAGTCTATTGGCTTTTCCTCCGCCTTTCCCTTCCTTTATATCCTCCCTATTCATTTACCTTTATCTTCTGTTATCTCTGTGTATTCTTCTTTCCTTGCTCTATGCCCTATTATATTCTTTTTTCACTGTCAAATTTTCAGCAACGAAGGTCTGTTGGCCTCTTCCCTGCCTTTTCTCCCCCATTCCCTCCCTATTCCTTCCCTTCTTTTATTTTTTATCTTCTATCCACTCTGTGCATTCTTGTGTCCCTTTTTCTGTGTTTTATTCTGTTATTTTGTTCTATCGTTCCCAAATGAAAAAGGGAAGGTTAATTATCTTTTTTTCTTCCCTTTTCTACTCTCATATTCTATCTATTCCTTCTCCCTCTCGCCTATTTCTTTTCCTCATACTATGCGTCTCTCTGTTCCTTGTTCTACGCATTCTTTCATTTTTTTTTTCTCTGTTATGCCGAACAAAGGAGGTATAATGGCATTTTCTCTGCCTTTTTCTTCCCCTGTATCCTCCCTATTCCTTGCCTGGTCTCTTTTATCTTCTGTTCCCTCTGTACACTTTTCTGTTGCTTCTTCTATGCTGTATTCTATTACTTTTTCCTATTACAGCCAAACTGTCAACAAAGAGATTTTATTGTCATTTTTTCGGTTCCTTCCATTCTCTGAGCCATTTCATATCTGTCGCCATCTACTCTGTTCTATTCATTTTTCAGTCACAGTCATATTTCAACAACAGAGGCCTTGTGTTTATTTACTTTTTCTCGGTCTTCTCGTTTTAGTTTTCCCCTGTACCCTCCATATTCCTTCCCTCCGCTCATCTGTTTCTTCTGTCCCTTCTATGCCTTCTACCTTTCCATGGTCTTTGCTTTATTCACTTCTTTTTTCAAGTACAGCTAAGTCCTCAACACTGGAATTTTATTGGTTTTTCTCTATTCTTTTCCTTAACAGAGAATAACAGGTGATGCTAAAAACTGCGAGGTAATGCCAGGATAGTGTGAGAGATACGTAAGTTTTTATATATTACGCACGATAAGTTTCAATAAGTTTTCTGATCCCGGAATTTCGACTACGAAGCCGGCCGGCCGGTGAGCGCGCGCGCGGCAAATTTGAGCAAATTTGAGCGAATGAAACACATTCTTGCCTTATTTTCGCCCCCCAAAAATCAATGTATTCCCATGAAACCTATGTCCAGGTATGCATGGATGTTTGTTCTATCTGTTAAACATGACCAAAACACAGGAAAACAACAGCACAGAAAGTTATGAGCCCTGGAAGGCATGTCGAGTAAACATTTTTGACTTCCCAACATCGCCGTTTGAATGTTTTCCATCCTACAGGAAAATGATCTAATATTTTTTTATAGAGAATTTCATCAGCTTTCTAACAAAACCAATCTGGTTTAGATACGATGTATACTTTTCGAGAAAATAGTCAAAAACTGAGAGCCATTTTCGAAAAATTTTCACTGACCTCTGAGAGCTAAGTTTTCCCAGGGACCTAACGTTTTTATTACATAGCAATATGCCCCCATTATCCAGCTTTCCCACTGTCACGGGAAAACCCCATACGCCTCATAGTTCTCGAGTAAATCGAAAAAAAGGACAAGGCACTCCGTGCGTGATTGACTTTCGTGATGCGCGCCAGGCGTACGCAATGTTCCCGTCTACGTAACCACGAATTCTTATGAGAAATATTACATTTTTATGTATTGTACATATATAGAATTTCCTGCTCTTCATCATGGTTCAAACGTGAAATCGATACGTCCAATAGTTTCCGAGTAATTGGCAGAGAAAATGAGAGTATTACTACGAGCCTTTCTCAATGGTAACAGCCGGGAAGAGACACTCATTTCCACCGTCTTTTTATCGCACAAAACGTAACATAATGCTTACATTTTGGTATTGATCATACGTAGAATTTAGTGGTATAGATCATGGTTGTTACAGAAAATCGATAAGTCAAACAGTTTTCGAGTAATTGGCCGACAAAGTGAGGTTATTACTCCGAGCGCTTGTCACTGATAACAAATGCGAGGAAAAACATTTCCCTCGCCTTTTACCCCCCAAAACGCTACCAAAGGCTTACATTCGGGTATTGATTATATGTAGAATTTAGTGGTATTGATGATGGTTGTAACAGAAAATCGATAAGTCTAATAGTTTTCGAGTAATTGGCCGACAAAGTGAGGTTATCACTCCGAGCGAATGTCACTGATAACAAACGCGAGGGGAAAAAAAAAACATTTCCCTCGCCTTTTATCCCCCAAAACGCTACAAAAGGCTTACATTTTGGTATTGATCATACTTAGAATTTAGTGGTATTGATGATGGTTGTAACAGAAAATCGATAAGTCTAATAGTTTTCGAGTAATTGGCCGACAAAATGATGTTATTACTCCGAGCGCTTGTCATGTCACACAACAACCGCTAGGAACAAAAACATTTCTCTCGCCTTTTACCCCCCAAAACGCTACCAAAGGCTTAGATTCTGGTATTGATCTTACGTAGAATTTAGTGGTATTGATGATGGTTGTAACAGGAAATCGATAAGTCTAATAGTTTTCGAGTAATTGGCCGACAAAGTGAGGTTACTCTTCCGATCGCTACCAACTTTTACACACACTGTTTCTTCCTCGCACACCGGCCTGAAGACTATGCTACTAACTTTCTTTTTCCCCTATCTGTACAGACTATTACATCTTCCATGGATGTTTTTCTATTGTTATAACCTACTACACATAAACATAACTCTTCTATAGTTACTGCTGTGGAGATTTACTTTCTTTCATATGTGTAATCTGTAGGAGAAAATGGTTATTTGTCTGAAAGTGTGAGAGGTAATGGTAATAGATTATTACATATATCAACAAAATTTGCAGAACTCACTTCCTTCAGGGGTGTTGATCCAGTTAGACCACGGATTTGAAGATGAGGAGTTATGTAGTGTGTGTGTGTCAGCTTCTCCCTGAGATTATGAGGCAACACTATTTTTAGCACACACCACACTCGTTCACGGAAACTCGCAGCTTGTTTGACGTATATTTCATACAATTCCATACGCATTTACACTATCAGAATCACAATAATTCCAGCCCTAAAAACACCGGTAATTCTCCCCTCCCAACTTCAGGTTTGCCCCTTCACAACACTCTGTTTCATGCCACACATAACGCTTGCTGGCTCCATAATTTCACCAAGCCATCCACAGTATGTTTCACACAATATATATTTATGCCTTGGCTTCATTTATATACGTATTTCCACTCACGCCATACGGCCTACGGGGGGGTGGAGTGGTGCAACCCCGCTACACTGACCATGTGTCTGGCTCCAAGGCCCAACGATTGCTAACGGCCAGAATTGCTTTTCAATACATATATGAATGTTCCATCAACAATATCACATCACTATATGTTCACATACAATGTATTATCTCACTGATTCAATAGGGTCTTTGCCTTGGGCAAGAGGAGGAGAATTATGGACGATTTAAAGGGAACCACGAGCTGTCAAACATCACTGGCTGACTGCTCAACAAACACTGAGGTTGGAGGGAGCGGGCTGAGGCTGATAAGGCAAAGCAGTGTTGCCAATGACTTACCTCCAGTAGGCCTTGGCTACCCTAAGACGCGCCAAAAAATCACGCAAATCGGCCTATAAGTTTTTTTCTGACGAATATTTTTGGGCCTTGAAGGGGCCTTAAGGACGCGAGTCGCGTGACTGTGTCTGGCGGAATGCAAGCCGACATCACGCGAATCGCGCGACTGTGCCTGAAAGGGTTAAGGAAGGACACATAACATTGAAAGCCGGCAAAAACTTTCAATTTCAAATGAGCCATATATATATATATATATATATATATATATATATATATATATATATATATATATATATATATACTTGTAATACTGTAAGGTATGTGGTACCCAGTTTGTGTGTGTGTGTGTGTGTGTGTGTGTGTGTGTGTGTTTGGTGTGTGTGTGTGTGTGTGTGTGTGTGTGTGTGTGTGTGTGTATTTTATTATATTTTTGTTTGTTTTATTTTTTTGTGAGGAGAGGGAAGAGTCGGGTGTGGGTCGGTTGCCAGTGTGAAAATGCAGGAGTGGAATCACACATCTTGCAGCCGTCAGCCAAAATTCATTAGAGAGCAGCGCAACGCTGAATCCTGCTGCTATCTTTCTAATTACACCCACCAACACACACGTAGTCCTGGTGATGTATGACAGTCCCTCCCATTCCTTCCTTACCAGTTAATTTCAGCACAAGGCAAGTTAATATTCTCAGGCGCCTATGGCTCACTCAGCTGTATAACATCGTCTTACGTTAGATAGAACAGAATACTGGTACTGTGTCGTCCATGAAACAGCTGACATTCGAATCGAATTTATGAAAACTATTTCAGTACTAAAAACATATAAACAGCATAGAAAGCAATATTACCCCACTGAAAATGCCTGATATTTACCGCTTTTCTCTGGCTACCCTCCACAGCACACCTCCGGTCCTAGGAAGTCTTATGTGAATGCACTACGGTTGGATGACAGGGTTATTGTGTCGTGTGCACCGCTGATTCGGGCCAAGGCACCTACACCAGACTGGCACTCTTACTCTCGTCGTTTAAGTAAGCTCCCTAACACCTCTTCCTTTGCTATTTATTTTTGAATATTGTTGGTTAATAACTCTAAGTACGGTATTTATGCAGAGTTTGGCGATTTTAGAAGAATTTATGTAACACAGAATAACACAGCAGAGTACAGCAATGTGTAATGGAAAATAAGTAGCTCAGGAAGAGGTGTTAGGAAGCTTCCTTAGCACCTCTTCTTTAATTATTTATTTTTCAAAGTGGGTGGTAAAATTCTTATGAACGTTTATTTATGCATAGTACTTCTATACTGGAAGGATTTATGTAACAGATGAGGACAGTATGGTCTGACAATAAAATATATCGCTTTATAAGAGGTGTTAGGGAGGTCCCTTTGCACCTCTCTCTTAGCTATTTGTTTTTTTGGCTACGGATGGTTAATATCGTTTTCTACGTTCTTTATGCAGAGTATGGAGATACTGGAAGGATTTATGTAACACGGAAGAGGACAGTAAGGTGAAATTTTAAACAAATCCTTTAGCAACAGATGCTAGGGGGCTTCTATAACTCCTCTTCCGTAGCTACTTCTTTTGTGATATGGCTGGTTAATATCCTTTTGTACGTTATTTAACCCATTACCTCCCAGAGTTCCTGTGCGAGGGATTTTGCCGAATGGGTAAAAAGTGTACCGCCCTCCGCCTGTCGGTTCATAGTCGAGAAGCTTATAGGTCCCTACCCTAGGGTTCCCTTCTCTACTAACTTTTGAAAACGCCCAGTTCCGTCCTCAATTGAGGACACTGAGCGGAAATGGGTTAAGCAGAGCATGAGAATGTATGTAACACGGAAGAGGACAGTAAGGTGCAATAAACAAAGAAAAAGTCGCTGAGGAAAAGGTATAAGGGAGCTTCCTTAACCTACGGGAATATGGCCGTGACTGACGGTTTGGTTCAGGCCCACCAGTGGCTTCTCCTGTGTTAACCACTCCACCCCCACCACGCCTTTGTCTTCCACAGCATTTCCTGATTAGCATAATAATCTATCGTTACTGTTACATCTCGGCAGTCAGCATGAACTGATGGTGATTTTAGGCCAAGAGTGTGTGAGAAGGGTATACTCAAAATATTTAATATATTTATTTATTATTAAACCAAATTTTGGCGCCTGGTGGTTTAGTGAGCAATTATTGCACTCCAATCGGATTGAGCCGGTGAAGGTTTATATCCAAGGGATGGTTGGGGTTGATTGCTCATGTAATGCCACTCAGGGATGAGTGAGGCTGGTCACTCTCATCTTAAATGTCGGGACCAACTGCTTAGCCCTGGGCTCTTACGCTCCTCATGGGGAAATGTAGGATTGGATGATGGATGGATGGATGGATGGATCATCATTATCTTTATTATTATGATTATGATCATTATTATTATTATTATTATTTTTATTATTATTATTATTATTTTAAATATTATTATCATTATTAGTATTATCATCGTTATTATTGTTGATGTTATTGTTGTTCTTGTAGCTGCTGCTGCTGCTGCTGTTGTTTTTGTTGTTGATGTTGTTGTTGTTGTTATTCTTAATTTTATTCTAGTTTCTTGTAGAAAATTTTTATTCGGGTGTGGAGAGACTTTTCGATCTGGCATGGTTAGAACGGTCTCCATTAGTCCCCTCACAACCTGAGTCTCTCTCTCTCTCTCTCTCTCTCTCTCTCTCTCTCTCTAAAGTTGAAGAAAATCGTCTGAAAGTTGCAAGAAAAAATTGAAAAATGAATGTCACCGAACTGAAGGTATTAAGACGTATATCAGTGAGTTTAAGAGAATGCGGCCAGAAGACAACACGAACTATACGCCTGCAGTGAGTATAATGGACAGTGAGGTGGTGGTGCAATGGATAGAGAAGTGAGCTGGGGACAGTGCTGTTAATGCTGCCAGAAGACAACGCCTGCAGTGAGTATCATGGACAGTGAGGTGGTGGTGCAATGGATAGAGAAGTGAGCTGGGGACAGTGGCATTATGGGATCGACTAGTTTGGGAGTGTTTTTGCGTCTATAACGCTGTGTTCTTTGCCCTTTTACACGATGCCATCGACGTGTCACACAAAAAAAAAAAGAACATCGTAACAATGGTCTGAATGACAACCCTAGCGTATCACAATAATGATGGTGGGTATTAGTGCATCAGTGGTGATGTTAGAAAAGGTTGCTGGGCATTATCCCTCGGATATGTAATAACTGGGCTATTGGACCCCACAGACCAACTTCCTGACCTTTGTTTTGTTTATTTATTTGTTTATTTATTTATAAATATAAGTAGAAGTGTATGCATGTATGCATATTTATTAAAAGGAGAAGAAGGAACCAAAGGCCCAAAACCAGAGAGTTGTTCCTTAAAAAAAAAAAAAAATCCTTTGATTTCGAATAGGATTAATTAAAAAAAATGTATTTGTTAGTTTCCCTCATCAAAACAATGTCAAAATCTAATGGGACTTGGCCCAGCTTGTTAACAGTAACAGTTATAATGGTCGATGCTGCACTTCACAAGATGGAAGGATGTCATAACCTAATGAAATCTTGCTGCACCACCACCAACACCACCTGTTACCACAATGACTATTACTTCCATCTCTTCTAGTGCTGCTTCTGTAACTACCATCATCATCAACACCACCAGTTTTATACTTATACTTTACTTATGTTTCCACCATCACCACCACTATCATAACCACCACCACCACTATCACCAAAACTGTCACTACCATCGCCACCACCACCTGTTGTTGCTTCCGTTACCATTACCACTACCATTTTAACATTTATTCCAATATCACTACTATCATCACCAGGTGCACCATCACCAAATCATAGCTGCAACCACCACTACCATCACCTCCCACCGTCACAACCACCACCATTATCCCAATCAACACCATTATCACACAGCTACTATCATTTCACTACTATCTTACCAACTTCACTACCTTTACCACTACCACCACTACCACCATCACCGCCATTACCCGTTCTCCATACACCACAACAAACGTATCCCTGTTGACCCCAATCAACACATGAAACGTTGATACTCGTAAGCTTAAACCCCCTCGTCACAACACAGTATAACCATCACACAACTTAATCATCCATTCACTCATTCATCCAGCCCTTTATTACCTCACCAGGAGTGTAGGGGCCCGGGGCTAGGCTATTCAGTCTAGATAAACATATTACCCATCCGTCCATCCATCATCCATTCCTCTATGCCTTAACCAGGAGCGTAGGGACTCACGGCTAGGCTAATCCGTCCAGACAAACATTTTACTTATTCATCCACTCATCCGTTCAATCCTTTACTGCCACATCAGGAGCATAGGCGTCCAGGGCTAGGCTACTTTCTCAAGACATAACTCTTCAATGCGATTACGTATTAGTCTAGTCTGTTTTTTTTTTTTTTTTTTTTTTTGAGACGAATTTATTGACTCCTTGACTTCGATTACACATTTCTATTCACTTCTTGCTATCTGCAGACAGTTTTATACAGCTTAGGAATTCTTAGAGAAATTGAGAGGTTAGAGAAATAGAGTGGTAGGTGGGGGCGCACACCATCCACTCACTCGATGTAGTGCAGCTCTCGGGTGTCTGACCTTTCCTTTCCTCCATCCTTCTTTCCTCCCATCCTCTTCTGTCTCTCTTTCCTTCATTTTTTTCTCTTCCTTCTGCCTGTGAGTGACTCTACACTGAGTGACAAGCCAAATGGTTTCCTGTACATCAGGAAACCATTTACTACGCTGGGTGGTAGCAATATCACCAAATTTTGGCGCCTGGTGGTTTAGTTAGTAATTATAACTCTCCAGTCGGATTGAGCCGGTGAAGATTTATATCCAAGAGATGGTTGGGGTTTATTGCTCATGTAATGCCACTCGGGAATGAGTGAGGCTGGTCACTCTTATCTTAAATGTCAGGACCAACTTGCCTAGCCCCGGGCTCTTACGCTCCTCATGGAGCAACGTAGGATTGGATGATGGATGGATGGATAGACAGAGCCTTCATTATCTCCCACACCACAAATGATACTCGTTAAGTTAAATAAAAAAAGTTGGGAGCCAACAAGACTATAACGGAAAGTATGGGCGGCATCAGAAGTAAAATACAAAACTAAAAATAACTCATCACAACTAAATAATAACTAGAACACCGTAAAATTGTCCACCGACAGTTTTGATAAAGAAAACCTTCCAATAGCCATTGCGTACAAGAAGCCGAGCTATAAAGAGATCTTAAGGTTAAGGTCACTGCTCTGCATGTCAGCTTAGGCCATCACAGTCTATAAGTCCACTAAGTTTTGTGGCTTCAGCTTTAATCCTTCATGGAAAATTAGGTGATGTCCGGAAAAGTCCTAGCTATTTACCCCAGGCGATCTAGGAGAATAATCAACGGATTAGATCCATACTCCTTGCCAGACTGTGTCCGCCTTAAGGCTATATTGTAGTAAAATTTCAGCTTCCTTCCATGAGCGGTTCTTGACATTGCGAGGCTGTCTCACATTTCTGTGCTCCGAACAGTATCAGGAAATCCGCTTGATGGACTCCCACCATATTTGACCAAAAGAAGCCGACAGCTGTCTGACTACGCTGACCAAGTTGGAAGGCTCTAGGCCAAATAACCTTTGAAATACCACTGTTATAAAGTAAGTAATAATAATAATAACAACAAAAACATCAACAACAACAACAACAACAACAACAATAATAATAATAATAATAATAATAATAATAATAATCATAATGATGATGATATTAATAATAATAATAATAATGATGATACTAATAATACTAATAATACTAATAATAATAATAATAACTAGAATTCTGAAATTGCTGAAGAAATATTCAAACAAATCCACATTCCAGATGAAAATACGTCTACCATTGACGTCCTCGTATGTAGGGACTTTTAGTAGGACTCAAAACTTTTTTACGGATTTTGACTTGTGACCTTGAGACCAAGGTCAAAGTCATTCATACACGCATGTCCAACTACATTTTCACCGAGTTTGGTCAAAATTGGCAAAATACTTTCAGATTTAGCACTTTCAGGCATGAGGGAGCCATTTTATTTTTCTTCAATATAGACTATCAAAAACTACCTTTTGGGCATCAGTATCAATATGTAGATGCAACAGTATATGTCGACGACTATGTACTGGAACATTTCCAACGCAATCGTTACAGTAGTTTTTGCTGCGCAAGGGAGCAAAAACTAAAGAAAAAAAAAAAACAGAGAAGGAGCAAGTGCGGTGCTAGTGACGGGAAAATAAATTGCCAAAAGAAGCCTGCAACCGTTATACATCACTCCTCAAAATTACAAGTCTATCTTGGACGGCCTTGGAATGCCAGCCTTCTAGATCTCCCCCTCCCTCAAAAAAAAAAAAAAAAAAAAAAAAAAAAAAAAAAAACATTATCAATAACAGCTCAACAGATAAAGTGTGTAACAGTAATAATAATAATAATAATAATAATAATAATAATAATAATAAAAATAATAATAATAATTTTGACTGTAAAATGGTATCCCAGCCTTACAGAAGAGAGTTTTGGGATTCTGAAACATGTTTTTTTTTTTTTTTCCTCCGCAGCTCCACTAAAAACCTAGTTATAAAGGGCCCAGTTTTGAAAGTTTGCAGGTTCATGTGACCTCGACCTTGAGGTCAAAGCCAGCGATCTTGTGCTGGTGACTTTAAGTATCAGGGTCTACAAGTCCACCAAGTGTAGTGGCTCCAGCAGTATTCTTTCGTGGAAAATTATGCGACATTCAGAATATCAAGGAAAATCCCGATATTTGACCCTAGGCAATCTAGGAGGATATTTACCCGATTAAGATCATACTTTTTTCATATATGCTGCCCGGGAAGGGGCATATGCTAGATGAATTTCAGCTTTTTATCTTAAGTGGTTTCTGGGACTGGGTCAACAATTTGGTTTTCCATTTTCGGATAATATCAAGTCATGCTGTTAACCGATTTCCTTCGAATTTTGCAAGGTGAAGTGGCCAGCTGGGGGACTCAGCTGGTAAAGTTTGAAGGCTCTAGAGTCTAGGCTAAATAGCCTCCGAGTAATGAGCATTTACCTTTTAAGAAGAAAAATAATAATAATAATAATAACAACAATACTAATACTGATACTAATACTAATAATGATAATAATAATACTGAAAAAAACTGTGAAACTTCCCGCAGGGATGTGGAAAGTTTTAGTAATGTAAATGCTGATTCTAATGCTGCTGCTGCTACTGCTACTACTACTACTACTGCTACGACTGATAATAATAATAATAATAATAATAATAATAATAATAATAATAATGATAATGATAATAATAATAATAATAACAAAAACGATACTCTCAACCTACCGTATGTAATAGGTAGAGACTACTACTACTACTACTACTACTACTGCTACTGACAATGACAATAATATTGACAAGGACAATACAATACACCACTGGTGTGGTGTGTTATAATAATAATAATAATAATAATAATAATAATAATAATCATAATCGCCAGCAGGAAACAAAAATATAATGAAAATTATAGTAGGCGTCTGAAGTAAATGTAAATAAGTGAATGAATAAACAAATAAATAACTCGTCAGTCCTCATGTCTTTCCTGCTGCTCATTGCTTGGACTTGTGAAAACCAGTGTAGTGAATCCGTAACAACTGACACGGATGAGTTTATTTGGCCTCAAATCAGTATCTGTAGTATTAGGTGCTGTGGATTCACCAGACTGATTTTCAAAGCCCATGGAGAGAGAGAGGCGATTTTTGACGCCATATGTGCGTCATGGAACTGACGGGGTTAAATTAGGAAGCACATCTAGTATAAGGAGTTAATGAAGGCCATATCTAACCCATCCAGTTCGATAATTTGATCCAAAGAATAAAATAATCGTCTTAGGCAGCATGGGTAATGTAAATAAAGTGACTGCATTCAGTGGTCCAGGGACGGGTATTCTCGTCGGTTAACGAAGCTTTGTAACGCCTTTTCCTAAGCGACTTATTTTGCTTATTACACCTTATTCCCCTTGTCCGGGTTATATTCATCGTTGTACTATTGCCATACTCAACATAGAGACCATACAAAGGGATGTTAACCAGCCATATAAAAATAAGTCGCTGAGGAAGAGGTGCTAGGGAGCCTGCTTACCCGATGACAATACAGGCCAGGGAGTGACCAGCTGTTCCCCTGAGGGGCATCATATGAGTGATACAGCCTCAAACATCCTTGGACTTGAAAACCTTATGGGCCACATACAGTTAGAGCGCCTTGACCCACTAAACTACCAGGGGTCATTTGGTTATGTGATGACCATCCGCTGTAGCCAACAGTTTCCTGGGGTACAAGAAACCATTTGGCAAGTCACTCAGTTCAGTCATCTAAAGATAGCACTACATCAAGTGGGTGGACGTAGCTCCTCCCCCCAAACACAACTACAATGAAAAACAATATTGCACAGCATTCTTAGAAATAACCATCACAATACACTACCGTGAATGATGCAGACCTTGCGTGAAAGAGAGAGAGAGAGACAGAGAGAGAGAGAGAGAGAGAGAGAGAGAGAGATGGATGATTGGATGGGTAGACAGACAGACAGGTAGATAGAGAGATGGTCAGATATTGACAGACAAACATGTAGACATTTAGATACTCAAAATTCCAAAGTACTCCACCAACAGTAAATTCCATTACAACACACTACTTGGAATATTGCAATCCTTTCAGCGAAATACTTATATATCCAAAAATGTATGTATATATGTTAAACAACCGTGTGAGGTGTTGTGAAGTATGCAAGACGAAATGGTTGCCATCTGCTTTAAACCAAACTTGTGATGCATGTTAACTCCTCCACTTCACCGCTTATTCAGCTCAGTATAAATCTTTGTCGATATACCTATCTGTCTAAACTACATATCATCTCTATATATCTGTCCATCTATTAGTTTGTCTGTGTGTCTGCTTACCTGTCTCTATGTATTAATCTATCAGTCTCGATATCCATTATGTCAGTCTGTCTGCATAACTGTACGTGTATTTACCTTAATTACTGTCAACATAGAAACATCTGTAATCTCTCTCTCTCTCTCTCTCTTGGGGGCAGTGGTATTGCGCCTGACTGAAGACCGAAGGGTCGAGAGTTTATACCCCGCCCAGGTAGCAGCCGGGCTGGGAGGGGTAGCGCTTTCCCGTCACCCAGTGGAGCTATATGGTCGATCAAAGTCTATCTAGGGGAATTCATCTCTGTCTGTCTGTCTGTCTATCTGTCTCTCTGTCTCTGTCTGTCTGTCTCTCTCTCTCCAATTTTCACAATTATATCTTTCTCATTGCCGCTCCCAAACGAAGCAGATAGGCCTGGATAGATAGATAGATAGATATGTATTTGTATGCATATGTATGTGCATCTGTCTATGTATGTATGTATGTGTGCATGTTGGTGGCTGTATGTGTCTGCTGTATATATCACTAGTGCTTGCCCGACAAAATTGATTTTCCATCACAAAATGTTTGCAAATATTGTTATCTGTTTCCATATCGTTACTGACACCAAAGTGACAAAGTCTGACAAAAATGTCCATTTCTCTTTTCGCATAGTATTGCATGTCGCGCTTTCCGCCAATTTCGCACTGTCGCGTCGCACGAGATGGTCATTTTTTTTTTCTGCTACGTCCTGGACTTACCCCGACCTAATGCAGAAGAAGCAGGTCGATATCTATCACCGTTCTCCTGAAGGAAACAAACAAACTTACAGACAGACATTTACGCGTGTCGACAATTTCGTCCCGTGGCCTGAGGCGTGATCATTTTAATGTTTGGTAATTTTTTGATACTCTCAGGACTTTCTCCGAGCTAATGCAAAAAGAATTAGTTTGATATATACTACCTTTCTCGTGAAAGAAATACACACACACACACACACACACACACACACACACACACACACACAGCTTAACTTTAGTATTAAGATGACTTCACATTGGCTACTTATTAGTGTCCTAACAAACGCACTCAGTGATAGCAAGAGTATATCTGAGAGAGAGAGAGAGAGAGAGAGAGAGAGAGAGAGAGAGAGAGAGAGAGAAACATTAAGAATCAACATATCAGGTGTGAGTGGAATGGAAGGAGGAGGAAGAGGGGGAGGAAAAAAAGGATTTGGGGAGAAGGAAAGTCAACAGAAACAAGAAAGGAAGCGTTTTAGAAAGATAAGGATTGGAGTAAGAAGAGGGTAGAAGGAAAGACGAAAGAGAATAAGGAGATATAACAAAAGATAGAGTTAGATACATTAAACGTAATAATGGAAATTAGTAATGAGGAAGCAAGAATAAATAAATGAAAAGAAATAAAGTAACGATGTGAAAAAAGTAAAGAGGAAAAGAAGCTCGGTCATTATTTAAGTGTTATGGGAGAAAGAATCTAATGACTGATTAAAAGCCTGAATAAATGTGGGAAGAATATTAAAAATGCTGAAGTAGTGAAGGAAGTTGGATTCTCATAACGAAGCTAAGAAAGAGGGGGAAGAGGAAAGAAGAAGGGATCGAGGGGAAGGCATTCGGACGTATTAAATGAGAGGAAAGGATTAAAGTAAATAGAGAGAGAGAGAGAGAGAGAGAGAGAGAGAGAGAGAGAGAGAGCAAGGTGAATCTAGGACAAGAGAATGTAAAGAAGGAATGAGAAAAGGAGGGAAGAAGGAAGGGATGTAGAAGAGATGGGAAAAGGCAGGGAAATGGTTAGGGAAAAAAGAATGAATGAATGAAAGACGAAAAGCAAGAGGACTGAGACAAGCAAGAATGAAGAAAAGCAATGAAATATTGAATGAACGAAAGAACAAAAATGGGAGGAAGAAAGGGAATAAAAAGAGTAAGAAGGAACCCACGACCAGAGAGGAGGAAGGAAGGAAGAAAAGGAAGTCAGGCAAAAAGAATGAAATACAAAACAAACCGAATGAAGACAGCACGGAACGACGGAAGTGTCACTACGTTCATTAAAAGTGAATTTCAATTAACCAAGGAACAGAAGTAAGAGGAAAGAAACGTGCAGGAACTTAACAATTTAAGCTACATTATAGGAAAAATTTATGTCGCGAAGAGAAACTGTGAGAGAATAAAGGAAAGAATGGACGAAGAAATAAAGGTATACGGGAAGGAAGGCGAATCGTTGATGATGGGAAAAGAAAAATGCAATGTTTTAGAGGACTCATGAATAATAGACTGAAATAAGAAAGAGAAAAAAGAAAAGACAGGAAAGAGAGTAAGGAAAGAAGGAAGGAAGGAAGGTATGAGAGAGAGGATGCGAAGAACAAAGGAGGAAAATACAGAGACGGAAGAAGAAAATTCGAGGAAAATGGATAGGAAGATGGGAAGACAGGAGGATAGGAAGGTAGGAAAGCAAATATGATAAAGCAAATACAATGACTGCATGAAAGAGAGAGGAAAAAGTAAAACAAAAAAGAAAGGAATGAGGAGACCAAATAACAGAATATTTGAAAAGCATATGGAAAGAACATATAAATGTACAGAATGAAGGGAGAAAATGAACCAAAGAATGAATGAAGGCATGAAAGTAGGAAGGAAGAAATGAAGGAAGGAAAAATGTGAACCAAGGAGGGAACAAAGAAAGGAAGGAAGGAAGGAAAGATGGACAAGGAAAAGGGCCAACCACAGAGGGTGTAAAATGGAGTAACGTGAAAGCAAAATCGAGGCAGAGAGGGGCTGTTAAATTCCAGTCCAAGGAACATGGGAGGGAGGGAGGAAGCATAGGAAGGAGAAAGGGAAGGAGGAAAAATGTGAGGGAATAAAGGAGGAAGAGTGAAAGAGGAAAGATGAATGAAGGAAGGAGGAAGAAAGGAAATGAGGATGGAAGAAAGGAAGATGTTGAATACCTTCACGGCATTCAATATCTTCCCATTTACTCCATACTCTTTAATTTTTTTCACATTCTTTCTCTATCAACTCTCTTATGCTTTCTCCAAATCCATGAAGACCGCAAGCAACTTCCTTCCCATCTCTAGAAGCTTCTCGACTAAAGACCAAAGGATGAATATCTGATCTACACTACCTCTTCCTTTCCTAAAACCTTCCTGTTGTTCTCCAACTAACTCCTCTATTATTTCGCTAACTCTGTTAGTAAGTATCCTACCATACAGCTTTCACATTACACTAAGAAGACAAATGGCTCTTTGATTACCACACACTTCTATTTCGCCTTTCTTTTTCTACGGGGGAAAAACTATCGTATACCTGACTTCCAATCCTCCGGGTCTCTACCTTCCTCGCAGGCCAATCTGCACATCTTCCATATTCATCTTACTACTATCTTTTCGCCATGCTTCATTATTTCACCACACACTCCATCATTTCCTAGGGCGTTCAGCATTTTGATTTTCTTCATTGCTTCCACTACGTCCATCCTACTGATCTCTTCTTCCCTACTCACCTCCCTCCATCCTACTGATCTCTTTTTCCCTACTCACCTCCCTCAAGCACCTGGACAAACACTCTCTCTTTCACCTCATTATTCGCACCCCTTACATTCGTGTTTCAATCCGTACCATGTCCTTTGTCCGGTCCTTGGTCGTAACCTGTTCGTCTATGCTAGTCCAAGGCATTCTGTTTATATTGTTATTTGGTTGTTTTGCGGGGAGGGGCACTAACCCTCCGCCAACACACTTGACATTTAGGGAACATTATGTTCGTTGCTATATAAGATTACCACCCACTGTACTAAAAGGTTTCTTGGTTTACAGAAATTCTTTTGGCTTACAACTCAGTATAGAGTGACCCTGACATAAAGTATCACTACATTGGGTGAGTGGATGACGGCCGCCCCCTCCGATCACACAAACACGCCTGAAAAATATCTTTGACTAATGGCCAGAATGGAGGTATGATGATGAGGAGGGAGAGAATAGTAAATAAGTGAGAGAGAGAGAGAGAGAGAGAGAGAGAGAGAGAGAGAGAGAGAGAATTATATACCTATGACGGAGAGCAGACGAATGACAAGAAATTCTCAAAGAACAGGAGATGGAGACAGGAAAATAAGATCGATAATGAGGAGTGGAGGACAGGGAATGAAGAAATTACGGAAAACTAAGATAACAATGATAATAAAGAGGAAAAGGAAAGAACTGGGGGAAAATTGTGATATACATGATGAAGGAAAGGAGCAGAGGAGGATAAATGATATGGGAATGGAGGACAAGGAGGAGGAGGAAAGAGGGAAGAAAACTGTAAAATGTGCGAGAGGGACTTGGAGGAGGAGGGGCAGGAGGAGATGGGGGAAGGAAAGAACTGATGGGGGTAAAAGAGGAAGAGACAAAGGGAGGCGAGAAGGAGAGAGAGAATAGGAAGGAGCGATGATGATGATGGTAATGATGAAAGGAAGAGAGATGAAGAAGAAAGACGAGAGGAATAAGAGTAAACCCCGAGGGAAGAAGAAAGAATTTGAGAGAGAGAGAGAGAGAGAGAGAGAGAGAGAGAGAGAGAGAGACTGCAAAATGGCCCCATGGCAGGAGTGAGAGCGGGATGAGAAATGATTGGAGAACCGGGACAAATGGTGGAAAGATGGAGAGAAAGTGGAGAGATGGAGAGGAAATGGAGAATGAAGAGAAAAGAAAGCAGAGGAATGAAAAGAAGAAACGGAGGGTACGAAAGATGATGTGGAGGGAGAGAGAGAGGCCAGGATAAGAGAACAGGTGAATAACATGTAGGGGATGAGAGAAAGAGAGAAGAAAGCAGTAATGGTGAGAAAAGTGAAGGGAAGGAGGGAAGGAGAATAAGATTATGAATTAGGAGAGAAACAAGGAAAATACTGACGAGCTGGAGATATAGAGAAAAGGAATGATCAAGTGGACAAAGAGGCAAAGAGAAAGAGAGAGAAAGCTGAGAAACAGGAACTGACGAAAGAATAAAGAGAAGTGGAGGGAAGAGGAAATTTGGATGGAATAAGAGGAGAGACAATAAAGGGGAAAAGAGTGGAGGGAAAGGGAAGAAGTAAGGAGGGAGAGAGAAAATGAGAGAGGGAGGGAAGAGGAGGGGGGATGAAGAGAAGAGATGGGCCAAAAAAAAAAAAAAAAAAAAAAAAGAGGATTAGACAAATATGAAAAACGATCAGGGAAAAATGAAAGGAGAAGGGAGAAAGAGGAACAGAAGGAGAAAATAAGTGAAGGGAAAGAGGAGGAGGGTGAGAGAAGGAAGGAGGGAAAGACGGAGAACAAGAAGGTTTGGGGGATAAATTGAGGGGAGAGACAAATGGCTTAGTAGTAGTAGTAGCAGTAGAGAGAGAGAGAGAGAGAGAGAGAGAGAGAGAGATGGAAACTGCTGAGTAACTATACTGTATATACTTCACTACTTTCTCTGTGTGTACCTTTCCATTTTTTTTTTTTAAATCTGGAAAAATGTTATAGTGCTCTCGTCACGTGTCAACGTTTCCTATGATTTTGTTAAATAAAATCTTACCTAACATTTTTCCATTCTAACATTACACACTTCTACATCTTAATTTGGATTTTGTTAGCGTAGTGAACTAAAATTTTGAAAAAAAAAAAAAAAACTCTTCACTGAGATGATCACTTATCCTCGTCACCTCCAAAGGACTTTATTCTTTGCTACAGAAATTTAGTTCTAGCGTGACAAGGATCTGCAACCCCTTTCAGCTGAGGTGCTGGCGAATGCAGTTAGACTGAAAGTTAGATGTGACCAATAACCAAGGCGACTCTCTTCTGCCTCATAACTAAGGCTTACCAGATTTCATGCATTGTATCTTAAATACAGACAGAAGCCAATTTTTTCATCTTACAAGAGCAGGCTATTAGTAAAAGGGTGATTAGCCTACTTTCAGTATCACAATGTTTCTTTTTTTTCCTGGTCTACCAAGAGAAGAACTGACGCAGATAAGGGGAGATTCCTTCCTCCCCACCCCCTCCTCCTCCTCAACAACAACAACGAGACGAATCATAAGTACCATATATATATATATATATATATATATATATATATATATATATATATATAAGAAGGCGTACCACCAAACTCTCTCTCTCTCTCTCTCTCTCTCTCTCTCTCTCTCTCTCTCTCTCTCTCTCTCTCCTTGTCATTATTCATCATCCCCAGCATTGCATACTTACAGATTCCGCTCTTTTTAGTCTGACAAGCAAAGTCTGGTTGCTTGTACATTAACTGATCCCACAAACCTCAAAGAAATATGCTGGGAAGTTTTTCTCTGAGCCACTCTCTTTTCTCTCTCTCCCAATACTGTAATCGATTTCTGTGTTATGGTGTGTTTCCTCATTTTTGCTTCTGACATACAATTACATCAATAGCAAAGCCTTGTATTTTTTACTTTTCCTCATCTATCCATTTTCTCTTAAATTCAGCAACAGGGCAACCGATTTAATATATTGCTGTATCATCCTCCATTTTCTTTTTTTTTTCCTTCTTCGACTCCTCTTCCTCTTCCCCTTCCATTTCTTGATTTGAGGATGAAATTCATATCAATGTAGTTTTGTCATTCTTGTTACTTCGCAACCATTTTACTTAACTTTAAAACGGTCTCTTGTACTGATTTTTTTTTTTTTCGGCCTATCAACCATTGGGGCCGAAGCCCCTGGTTATTAAGGCCATATATATATATATATATATATATATATATATATATATATATATATATATATATATATATATATATATATATATATATATATATATGTGTGTGTATATACATATATATACAAACATATATAAATACATACATACACACACACACACACACACACTTCCATGCATACATACAGACACACTTTCATGCAAACGTACATATATATATAATGATTTTAATCTTATTTATTTATTTATTATTTTTTTTTTTTTCTTGTTTTTTTATTTTTTATACCTTATATTATAAAGAAAAACTAATCTAAAGACCCTAAAACTAATCACCTAACAGACAAATCGCTAACCTATACTAAATCCTACAGAGACAAATAGCTAGACCTACACTAATGGTAAAAATACCTCGACTAACAGAACACCATCGACTGCAGATATGTAATGCCTTTCTACATTACATACCTGCACTCATCACTTGGTGACTGTCAGTCGAGGCACAACCTAATATAGGGGACATCAATATATGAAAGGGAACCAGACGAGTCAGGAACATTTCCATATACGTCAGCTGTCGTCCCTAATTAGAATAACTTAAGCAAGATAATATAATGTATTTACATAATTTGTACAAAAAGTGAAGAACCTCGCCCAGCAGACCACCATCGACTGCAAGTGCCCAATACCTTCCTATATTGCACACTTGCACTCATCAGCTGGTGACTGTCAGGCGAGGAACTTGGCTTAATGTAGGGGACATCTATATTAGAAATAGATCGGTGGGAGGGGGAACTATTTAAAATATGTCAACTGTCAACCCTAATTAATATTACAATATATACATATTTACTGTTCATAAAAACCATAACCACGCAGTAAAAAAGTCACATCACTCTGATCAGTCCGGTCTCTCTCAAGAAAGCCATCAATTTATCAGTCATAACAATGTCCCCATCACCCAGGATGGTGGAAAGGGTGAAGGGGACGTCTACTGCGCCGCAGTAATTTATAAGTGAAGCACGTTCACGAATAAATCGCCGACAGCGCAGGATGATATGACTAATAGATAACACCGCATTACAGATGTCACAGTGCGGTGGGAAGCGTCTTTCCATATATGGTTTTATGTGGGTTAAAATGGTGGCATTAAGCCGTAACCGTGCCAACACTTTTTCTTCTAGGCGACTGGGACGGTTGGCAGTGTCCCAGTCGCCCAGGTACGGCTCACAAGTTGGAATATTTAGTCTGGTCCACTGACCTTGCCATAGAAGATTTATTGATTTCTTTCCGAGAGATAGACTCGACCGTAGATCACGAGGAACGTCCCAAGTCTCCTCGAGCTCTACAGCCGACTTTGCAAGTAAGTCAGCCTGCTCATTGCCGTAGATACGACAATGACCAGGCACCCAGATCAGCGTGAATGACTTGTTGCATGAATGCAACTTATTAACGATGCGGCCCTGGATCTCATGAGAGTCCGTAGTGCAAGATGCAATTGCCTGAAGGGCTGATTTTGAATCTGAAAATATGACAAATGAGTCATGCCTAGAACTGAGAGCATAGTCTATGGCTCTGTCAATAGCAAAAAGTTCTGAAGTAAACACAGATGTATGAGTCGGCAACCGATACATGAGGGCACATTCAGTCGACCACACACTTGCACCCACACATTCACTCGACTTGGAGCCGTCGGTGTACAATTGATGGGACCCCAAGTGACGAACAATGATGTTACGAAACAAGTGGTGGACCTCCGCCTCCGGCGCCTTGGCCTTTGGTGCTGGGAGCCATGTAACATCGACTGTAAAACCGGGTGGCTCCCAAGGCGCTATATTTTTAAGCACCAACTTGTCACAGTCACTGGGGTCCACATCAAGCTCCTGAGTCAGTAAGTGGAGGTGAGCAGCAAGTGGCCGACGCACCCCCCGCAGAAGGTGGTGGTATTGACGCAGGGGGGGTACAGGCCACATTGCCGATCTTACTTTTCCTTAACGTCCTTATGCCATAGGACAAGGCCAGGTGGTCACGGCGAATACGGAGGGGAGGCACATTCGCCTCCACTTCCATACGAGTCACACGGGTACACCGGACGGCTCCAAGACACATTCGCAAACATTTATTCTGTAACACATCCAAACCTTTCAGAGTGGCATCGGATGCCGAGCCATACACCTGTGCGCCATAGTCAAGCTTCGATCGAATAAGGGACTTATACACCATTAATAAAGATTTTCTGTTGGCACCCCAGGTAGTACCCGCTACGTACTTGAGGACGTTTAACGGTTTATCACAACGAGCAAGCAAAGTATTAACGTGAAGTTTAAATTCATTCTACGATCAAAATGTATTCCTAAAAACTTTACAGAGTTTTGAAAAGGTACCACCTGATTATCCAAAGTTAAGCACAAATTAGGTACATTACGATTAGTGAAAACTATAGCAGCACACTTACGTACGGAAAACTTAAATCCCCACTGCAAGGCCCATTGGTGGACGGAGTCAAGGGCTGCTTGAATCCGCCCAGCCGAAAATTGTGCATTACGGGAAGAGTGCCATATTGCACAATCGTCAGCGCAGAGCGAGTATTTAAGATTCCTCGGGATGGGAGCTGATGACAGAATATCATTGATCATAATACTAAATAAAGTAGGACTAGGCACACTTCCCTGTGGCACCCCGTTTTCCTGGATAAATATATCTGATGTTACGTTACGGGGCAATTTGACAGAGAAAGTTCTGTCCCTTAAGAAATTTGAAATAAAAACAGGTAAATTTCCTCTTAAACCATAAGCATAGAGCTTCATTAGTATACCGTGTCGCCATGTCATGTCATAGGCTTTATGGATGTCCAAGAACACCCCTATCATGAATTCTTTATTGGCAAATGCCTCTGCAATACAATGCTCCAAATTCATTAAATGATCTAGTGAACTTCTGTATTTACGGAAGCCACATTGTTGATCATTTAACAAATTCTTCGACTCTAAAACAAAAAGAAGCCTATTGTTAACCATACGTTCCATGATTTTACATAGACAAGAAGTCAACACAATAGGACGAAATGAAGTGGGATTCATAAGACGACCAGCCTCTTTGGGTATCGGTATGACGTGCGCAAAGTGCCATGAGTTTGGGAATGTTCAAGACGCCCAAATCTCATTGTATAATGCTAACATCTTAATCAGGTTGTCCTGATTAAGATGCTGGATCATACCGTACGTGATGGTGTCTGGTCCAGGGCTGGTGTCTTTACAGGATTTAAGAGCAAGGAGCAGTTCATCTAGCGTAAACGCTTGGATGTACGGGGAGTTTACGTCTTCTGTGGCAAAGTCTAATATCTGTAGCTCAGCCGTGCGTTTATGATGTTGGAAACGCGGGTCATAATTGGCTGAGCTACTTACATGAGAAAAACTCCTGGCGAGGATGTTAGCAACGTCCACGGGCTCGTCATAGATGTTATTATTTACGTGCAAGGTGGTGACTGGGAAATATGGGCCTTTATTATTTAATATTCTTATGGTGGACCAGACTTTACGTAATGGTGTTGTACGAGTCACCGTGGACACAAAGGACCGCCAGGAGTCACGTTTGGCCCTTCTTATTATTCTCCTTGCCTCAGCCCGTGCCTGTTTGTATGCAATAAAATTTTTGTCAGTGGGCTGACTATCAAAAATCCTGTATCTCCTATTGCGTTTTCTTAATGCTTATCGGCAATCCGGCGTCCACCAATGTGCTCTATGCTTTGCATGAACTGTAGAAGTCTTGGGAATAGCAGCCTCAGCTGCGTGTAATATGGAAGTAGTTATATTTTCGACATTAACATCTATGGTCTCCCCAGATATATCTAAATTGGCGATCCTTGAGAAGGATCCCCAATCTGCTTTCTTATAGTTAAATTTTGGAGGTGGAGGGTCAGAAATGATGTCGCGTGTATAAGAAAGACAGATGGGTAAATGATCACTTCCCAAGGAGTTGTCGTAAGGGTCTCATGAGAGATCTTGATGTATACCAGGGGAGGACAAAGATAAGTCAATGGCCGAAAAGTTACCAGTACGATCATCTACACGAGTCGCTCTACCATCGTTCAGAAGACAGAGGTTGGACTGTAGTATTAGGTCGGCTACTTGCTCCCCACGACCATCAATCCTCAAGCTACCCCGTTGATAGTGATGGGCGTTAAAATCGCCCAACACTAACTTATTCCCAGGGAGATGTTCCACTAGTGAATTTAAAGCATCACTATCAATGGGGCCATTTGGAGGACAGTACAGAGAGCAAATAGACAGATACGTGTTATTAAATTTTACTCTGCACGTGACGACTTCCAGAGTAGAATTTAGAATCACTTCCGTTTGTGGGTGTGATTTGTGGGTGTAAATGGCAACTCCGTGACCTTCATATCTTCTATACGAGTGGTAGTGTCTGAACTGTGGAGGATCAGGATGATCCTCCAGGCGCGTCTCCTGTAAACAAACAACGTCTGGCCTGTGTATTGACAGCAAGATTGCTATATTGTGTAACTTATTCCCGACACTTCTACAATTCCACTGTAATAGAGTGAATGCGGCGGTTTAAGATTTTCGTTGGGGGCCAGTGTGCTTCGTCTTTTTTTTGTCGCCCGCCAGTAGGCGAACGACTACCAGGGGACCTATCATGGTGCTTACTCATGGAAACCTCCATATTCTCATCAATGACAAGGCTCCCAGACTCCACCGAGGAAGAGCTATTCTTTCTCTCCCTTCCTGGACCAGGAGCGGGAAGGACATGAGGACGTGCCGGCTTGGTGAGGGTGGTCAGATTAATCTTATCAGACTTGTTGGGCTTCGATTTTGGCCGCACCGACTGCGAAGGAGCAGCAGCAGCCTGAGAGTAAGAAGTGGCAGCAGGGATGTCTGTAAGAGAGTTGGAACGTACAGGGGGTCTAGACTTAGAGGTAGGGCATGTGGCATGTGGAGCGAAGGTAAGGTCAGTCTGTGTCTCCACGGTGCACATCACGGGGACGGGACACAACCACCGATGCATAGGAGACATTAGGCTTGGGAGTTGCATGCAACTCCTTCACCTTCTTCCTAGCATCGTAAAAGGATATGCCCTCAGTCGCTTTCACTGTGCAGACCTCTTTTTCCTCCTTCCACTTGGGACAAGCCCTAGAGGAAGTTGGGTGAGCATCCTTACAGTGGAAGCAACATTCAGTCTCTGATGTACAGTGGTCAGCAGAATGTCCTACAGTTGCGCACTTGCCACATACTACGTTTGAAGCTCGACAAGCCTTTTCATGATGTCCATAGAGTTGACATTTTCCACAACGAAGGGGATTGGGTATGTAAGGTCTCACATTAACAATTTCATATCCTACTTTCACATTAGTAGGGAGAGATACTTTACCAAAAGTCAAAACTACTGTGGCTGTCTTCGTCCTTATGCCTTCCTGGAAACAGGTTATGAATCGGGCCTCAATTACATCTTGCTGAGCAAGTTCACTGATGATGTCATCCTCGTCCATGACCATGAGGTCCCTGCAGGTGATAACACCTTTACAGGAATTCATGGAGTGAGGGATCGTCGGCACAACATCATAACAGTGGAACTTACTCAACATCATCAAATCTTTTCCCTGACGCGAGTTCACTGTCTTTACTAGAAGGTCCCCACTAGCAAGTTTTTTCACCTGTTCCACCTCACCAGCACACCCGTCAATCACCTTCTTGATAATGAAGGGATTGAGGCTGGACAGGGGAGTGGAACCAACCGCATGTAGTAGGACAAAGGAGGCGTTATTTACGTTGATGTCTAGCGGGGTGCGTGTCTGGGGCCGTTCAGTCTGGGATCGGTCTGTCCGTGGTTCAGTCGGGGGTCGGTCAGGACCGCCTCCCCCCCTGAAGGGGGGGGAGGCAGTAGGGGCGTCCTTCATAGTACCACTCCCCCCTAACGGGAGAAGTGGGAAGAAGGTGAGAAGACAAACAAGGGACAAACAACCAGGGGCAAAACACCTAAATCTGAGGTTGCCCTCTCAAACCACTCCAGGGAGGCCCGACCGTGTCTTTTCACGCCCCAGAGCGATCAGTGGGTGGGACCCTCCGTGGGCGATAAGCAAAGGTAAACTCAGGAACAGACACAAACACCTATTGTATCTCTAAATAGGGAGGGGAGGAAAATGAATACTAGCTATCCTAACTTTATTGAAAAACGCCCTAGTGGCGAGCAAAACAAAGCTAACGCCGTCGAGGCAACCCTATGCTAGAGGAGAGCTCAGAAAACACGTCTGCTCTCTCCGCAACCATTCATGAAAGTCCCCTTGTACTGAAAATGAAGAGGTAGGCTGTATGTAACCCATCTGCATCCTTGAAGGTAAAATGACAATATGTAAGACACCTAATATGTTAATAAATTTCACTCGTGACTCAATCTTTCCTTCCCAGTGGCACATATAACACTCTCAACATAACAAATAAAAGCACAAAGTGGCATACAACAAATTACAGACACAGCAACTATCTGGTAGAAGTTGAAAAATACCTGAAATAGGTAAGCTATATTATCTTTACATAATAGACGAAAGGCAGATAGATAAACGGATAGTTTGATAACTAGATAGACAGATGAATATACAAAGAGAGAGAGATAGACAAATGGAGGTAGAGAGGGAAAGAGAGACAGGGTACCGAGGATAACACACACACACTCACACACACACACACACACACACACACACACACACACACACACACACACACACACACACACACACACACACACACACACACACACACACACACACACAAACACACACACACACACATACACACACACACACACACACACACACACACACACACACACACACACACACACACACACACACTCAAATATTCATACTCATACTTCGACAAACCCAGTATTATTCATCAACTCGAACAGCCCCCAAACACACACGAGAGAGAGAGAGAGAGAGAGAGAGAGAGAGAGAGAGAGAGAGAGAGAGAGAGAGAGAGAGAGAGAGAGAGAGAGAGAGAGAGAGAGAGAGAGAGAGAGAGAACTAAGGTGACAGTGAAAGATGTTGCTGTTGCTGTTATTGCAGGCTCAAATTGACAGAAAACCAATACATTGGAACGTATTGACAAGAACCAATACTTCTTCGCAAATCCCCCTGAAAATGCATTGTGGAAATGAATTTATCATTGTCATCATTATTGTAGTGGTCGTCATAGTCGTATTTCTGGTTAAAATCATCATCATCTTCATCATCATTGTATTAGCCACCTTTTTCATCATCATTATGATCATCATCATCATCATCATCATCATCATCGCCGAAGCTATATCTTCATTTTCATCCCTTTACCGTCATCATCATCGTCGTAGTTATTTTTGTCTTCATCTTCGTCCTCTTTGTTATCATTGCCATTACAATAATCACTTCTCTTCACCTCTCATCTTCGTCATCATCAACTCTACTGACATCACAAACATTATCGTGGTTGTTATCGTCGTCGTCGTTTTCGTTCTCGTCTCCAACACCATCGTCAGTATCATTACCATCAGTAAATCACCGTCCCTTCGTGTGTTGCCAACCCTTCCCAGATTGCTGATAGGTGGCCAGCTACAGATATACAGAAAGACAGGCAGGCAGATAGATAGATAGATAGACATAGATAAATAGCTAGATACATGCATTGATGGACAGATACATACAAACATACAGTAGACACATACATGCAGATATACATATATACAGATATATCACTGCGTGGGTTTGGAGAGGCACAACATTACTCGATGGCAATGAAACTTCCTCAGCTCCTTCCCAGCCTTTGGAAACGAGGATAGAGCTGTGTCAGCCAGCAGTCAACCGGCTTCACGTTCAGATGAGCCTGGAGCAACATTATTATCATTGTGTGTGTGTGTGTGTGTGTGTGTGTGTGTGTGTGTGTGTGTGTGTGTGTGTGTGTGTGTGTGTGTGTGTGTGTGAAAGAAACAATACTCTGACACTGGTTGATTGGAGATTCTGAGTTGGCATAAATGATGACATATGCTTGGCAAAGAAAACAATAGAAAGAGAAGAGGGGATAAGAGGAGAGGATAAGGGAAAAAGGAAAAAAGAAATGACCAACATATATATATATATGGAGCCGCGGACTGGGAGGCCCTCAGGCAGTACTTCTTTGATTTTCCCTGGAATAATTATTGCTTCCATGGCCGTGAGCCATCTGAGTGTGCCTTGCGCATTACGGAGGTTATTCTCTCGGGCATGGAGCATCCATTCCTTTCTCATATCCTTTGACTAACGCAAGAAAGCCTTGGTTTAATCACGCTTGTTCTAATGCTGTCCGCAACAAGGAGAAGGCCTACAAAAGGTACCGGAGCCAACCCACCCCTGAATCACATCATCTTTACGTTTCTGCCCGGAATCGTGCTAAGTCTGTTCTTCGCTCTACTAAAAATAATTTCATCCATACTAAATGCTCTCAACTCTCCAACTCGAATTCTTCCCGCTCCTTCTGGCACCTTGCCAAAAATCTTTCTAACAACTTTACCTCATCATCCTTCCCTCCTCTTTTCTACTCTGATGGTTCTGTAGCTATTTCTTCTACTGATAAAGCAGATCTCTTCACACAGACTTTCTCCTCCAATTCCACCTTAGACGATTCCGGTGCTGTTCCTCCATCACTTCCCCCCTCTGACTTCCTCATGGCTGACATTAAAATTTCTTCAGTTGATGTATTTTCTGCCATCACTGGCCTCAGTACTAACAAGGCATATGGGCCTGATGGGGTCCCTCCTGTTGTTCTCAAGAACTGTGCTTCTGTGCTTACACCCTGCCTAGGCAAACTATTTCGCCTTTGTCTGTCAACTTGTACCTTTCCTTCTTGCTGGAAGTTTGCTCTCATTCAGCCAGTCCCAAAGAAGGGTGACCACTCCCAACCCTCCAATTATCGTCCAATTGCTTTAACGTCCTGTATTTCAAAAGTTTTTGAGTTAATTCTTAATAGAAAAATTTTAAGACATCTTTCCTATCACAACCTTCTTTCCGATCGTCAGTATGGGTTCCGTCAGGGACGCTCCACTGGCGATCTTCTCACCTACCTTTCAGACTCCTGGTCATCCTCCTTTCGGGACTTTGGCGAAAGCTTTGCCATTTCACTTGACATCTCAAAGGCTTTCGATCGAGTCTGGCATAAATCTTTAATTTCCAATCTACCCTCCTACGGTTTCTATCCTTCTATCTGTGCCTTCATCGCTAGCTTCCTTTCTGGTCGTTCTATAGCCGCTGTTGTAGACGGCCATCGTTCTTCTCCTAGAACTATCAACAATGGTGTTCCTCAGGGCTCTGTCCTATCACCAACTCTCTTCCTTTTATTCATCAATGATCTTCTAAGCTGTACATCCAACCCTATCCACTCATACGCTGATGACTCCACCCTTCACCTTTCCATTCGGTTCCCGCAACGCCCGTCTCAACAGTTACTTCAAGAAACAAGGGATGAGGCTATGGCACACCTAATGTCTGACTTGGCTCATATCTCCGACTGGGGTAAAAATAATATGGTTGTCTTTAATGCATCTAAGACTCAGTTCTTACACTTATCAACCCGACAAAATCTTCCACAGGTATACCCACTAATGTTCAATAATATTCAGCTTAATCCTGCATCATCCTTGAACATGCTTGGGGTTTCATTTACTCGGGACTTATCTTGGAAAGATCATATTACATCTCATGTAAAATCTGCTTCCAAGAGATTGGGTGTGCTAAGCCGACTCCGCTCTTTCTTTACCCCTGCACAATTGTTGACTCTATACAGGGGTTTTATCCGCCCCTGTGTGGAGTACAACTCTCATGTGTGGGGGGGCTCCCCACATACAGCTCTTCTCAATAGGGTGGAGTCAAAGGCATTTCGTCTCATTAACTCTCCTCCTCTTACTGACTCCCTTCAACCTCTGTCTCTTCGCCGCTCTGTTGCATCTTTATCTCTTTTCTATCGCTACTTTAATGATCACTGCTCCTCTGAACTGTCTGCTTGCATTCCTCCACCTCTACGACGGGCGCGTAGCACCCGTCTGGCAGCTAACTCTCATCCCTTTTCTGTCCAGCTCTCTAATACAAGAGTTAACCGTTACTCCCAGTCTTTCATTTATGCAACAGGTCAGCTCTGGAACTGTCTCCCTCTGTCTGTATTTCCTGCTGCCTATGATCTCCAGTCTTTCAAACGTAGTGTGTCCAGGCATCTCAAAATGATCGGATCTTGAATTTGGCTCTCTATTGTATTTTGTTTTTCTCTTGGAGGGAACTGTTACTGCGGCTCATGGCCTTTGGTTCCTTCTTCCTCGCATAATATATATATATATATATATATATATATATATATATATATATATACACACACACACACACGCGCGCAGGGGGGGAGGGAGGGAAACAGTGGTAAATTGAGAAGAAGAAGAAGAAGAATAGCTACACAACTAAAAATCCATTATTTATATGTAAATGAAAACTTTTATAGACGTTAATCACAAACACACACACACACACACACACACACACACACACACACACACACACACACACACACACAAATGCCAGCGAGCTTCGATGAAACCAAATCAACCTCTCTCGCTTCACGAGCGCGCGTGTACTACTTTATTAGCAGAGATACGTAGTCCTGGACAGAAGACTGGCACAGTCAAGGTGGAGTTTACAGTCTCCTTTCCACCCCCCAACATGATCCGTTTAACAATCACTATGATATTTCTCGATTTTCAGTTTGCATTGGGAAATGTCAAAGCTTTCCATCCTGGATTAACAAAATGTTTACCTTTTCTTGTTACACAGTGTTTAAGATAATAACACAGATCATGAAATGATCATAACATTAGCTTTATTACTGACGCCTCAGTCTCAGTGGTCGGGGGTGTGTTCAGACTGATTCACCTAAGTGGTACACCCATGAGCAAAAGTTCGCCGACAGTCCCTGCAAGGCATATGTTTCCTCACATAGCCCACAGAGGGAGCTGCTCGTCCACCAGAGTAAGGGAGAAGGGAGGAGATGGAGAGGGGGAGGGGGAGGGGGAGGGGGAGGGAGGCAGAGAGACAGGGAAGGGAGAGAGCCTGTGGCGATGGCAAATGGCACATATCGGGTGTTTTATTATTATTATTTTATTTTTATTAGATAAGTATAAGAAACAAGGATCCAACTTTGGCCCTTAGAGAACGGCTGACGTCTTTTGCATTTTTTCTGACTAATTCTAGACGATTTTTCCTGTGTGACGGAAGCACTAGTGACGTCCAAAGGCTAAAGGTTTGATCAAGTCCAGCAACCCATAAACAACGGTTTGAATGTGAGCCAGACGATCAAACAGGCCACTAGAAAATGCCCATCGTTAAGGGTTAAGGAAGTAAGACATTAAATTTATCGTGTTAGGTAATGTGAAGGAGGACTGGCAGGAAGAAGGACGTAAACTAAGAGGAGAGAGAGAGAGAGAGAGAGAGAGAGAGAGAGAGAGAGAGAACAAGGCTTTTGCAAGTGAAGCACGTAAAGGGCAATGCCTAGTTTGGTAGTAAGTATTTGGGAATAATATAACTGCATACTTCAGAAATGAAAGAAGCTGATATATACACTGTTATGATAATTACTTTCCAAGGGATTAAACATAATAATCTTTATTATTTTGATGACGAAAAAGCAGGGTCAGTGCTGCAATTTACTTTACTGATGTTACACACATATATACTATCTCTAGTGGATCAATGGCGTTGCCATGCTGCGATGTGATCAACCAATCCCTTCCGTCGGAGTGCCAATAATACATAATATATGTCAACAATAAAAGTATTGTACTACCTTTCACCCTCCCATTTCTGAAGTATGCAGTTATATTCCCAAATACTTAATAGGCATTGACCTTTACTAGTTTCACTTGCAAACGGCTTTTCTCTCTCTCTCTCTCTCTCTCTCTCTCTCTGTATGCGCCAGTGTGTGTGTGTGTGTGTGTGTCTCTCTCTCTCTCTCTCTCTCTGTATGCGCCAGTGTGTGTGTGTGTGTGTGTGTGTGTGTGTGTGTGTGTGTGTGTGTGTGTGTGTGTGTGTGTGTGTGTGTGTTTCTGTCTGTTTGTCTGTCTGTTTATGCGTGTTTTATTTCTCTCTCTCTCTCTCTCTCTCTCTCTCTCTCTCTCTATTTCTGTCTGTCTGTCTGATTATCCGTGTTTAGTTCCTCTTAGTTTACGTCCTTCTTCCTCCCAGTCCTTCACATTACCTAACACGATAAATTTAATGTCTTACTTCCTTAACCCTTAACGATGGGCATTTTCTAGTGGCCTGTTTGATCGTCTGCCTCACATTCAAACCGTTGTTTATGGGTTGCTAGACTTGATCAAACCTTTAGCCTTTGGACGTCACTAGTGCTTCCGTCACACAGGAAAAATCGTCTAGAATTAGTCAGAAAAAATGCAAAAGACGTCAGCCGTTCTCTAAGGGTTAACGTTGGATTACGTCCTTCATTCTTATACTTCTGATAATACTGCAATAATTATAATAATAATAATAATAATAATAATAATGATCCATTCATCCATCATCCAATCCTAAGTTTCCCCATGAGGAGCGTAGGAGCCCGGGGGTAGGCAAGTTGGTCCGGATATTTAAGATGAGAGTGACCAGCCTCACTCACCCTGAGTGACATTACATGAGCAATAAACCCCAGCCATCCGTTGGAGATAAACCTTCACCGGTGTATCATTAAATCGTGGGGACCGTGAAAACCTGAGGACGAGGGCACCAGGCACACCCCAAAAATTCTCTTCTCGGCTAATTTTCACCATTCATAAGTGTATTCATCGCCAGAAAACCTACATCATCGTCTTTGTCGATGTTTTTTCCAGCTGATAAGCATGAAAAAAAGTGGGGGAAATCAAATACTAGCACCTTAAGGCGAGGAAAATATATACTCACGCTCAGTGTATTATTAAGGTCTTAGTATTTGATTTTCCCCCCCTTTTTTTCAAGCGCGGCTCGGAATATGACCCTGACCTTGACCTACTTTAACTAATTTCGAACTCGTAGATTTTCATCCGTACTACACACCCGTAATATTTTTTAATGATGTGAGCAGCTGCGAAATTATCGTGGTAACAGACACAGACCTTGGCCTACTTTCACCAGTTTCGAGCTCGTGATAGATTTTTCCATAATACACACCTGTAAAATTTTGTGATGATATCTCGAGCGGTTGCGAAGTTATCGTGCTAACACACACACACACACACACACACACACACACGCACACACACACACACACACACACACTGAAAGCAATACCAGCTTCGCTATCGCAGCTGGTAACAAATATTTGACGGAAAGGGTTAAAAACATGGCTTTAAGATGCTGCTTCACCACAAGGGACCTGAGGAATATCAGCTGGTAGTACTGTCGGTAGGTTTTCATCTGACTATATTCTCAGCGTGTGAGTCTGAAGTGTCGTGCCCTGGCAACCTACCCGTGAACAGTACATCCGATTTCGTGTATAATATGATACGCATGTGATTCACGTACAATATGTTCGAGTATAATAATTTTCGTGTATAATATATCCGTGTATAATATACGATATCAGAGGCACTGGTGACTGGTAGGTTGCAAGGATACGAGAATGACACCTTGAGACTCATGTGCCGCGTCTTTATAATATCATTAACCCCTGTGTAGTTCAAGTGATAGCCAAGTGTAGTTAGAGTGGAGGGTGGGTCTGACTATCAGCCATGGACATAAAAACTCATCCAATTTCATGCATTCATCATTATTTTCATATTCAACTTGCAAGAGTAATCTCAGTCCACCAGAAGATAACGAATCATCTGTATTAAGAATGTAGATAAACCGTGTCGTCATAGTGAAGCGATAAATAATAATGATATTACTACTAATATTACTACTACTACTACTACTACTACTACTACTACTTCCACCACCACCACCACAACTAGTAATACTACTACTACTGGTACTACTGAAAGTACTAATAGTACTACTACTAGTACTAATTATTATTATTATTTTTTAATGCTATTATTATAATTGTTTTACCTCTAGATTATTATACTCCAATTGAAATTGGCGGCTCATGCCACCCAAGACTTTTTGTTAATGTAATTGTGTTGCTTATATTGATGTCATTGTTGATGTTACTGTCATCGTTGTGGCTGAAGGCTATTGTGATTGTGAAACAGGTGGACTGCAGACCGCAACTGTCCTTCTCGTCCATTTCTTCTTCCTTCTATTGGGGATAGAGAAAGAACTGTAGGACGATTGTATAACATGGAAGCGGACCCGCCTCGTTATGTTAGTGGCACCGCGGGAAGGCGTCCCTCTCCAGCACCAGTGTAGTCTATAGTCAGCAATATTCTTTGTCAAGAGTCGGCTAACAGAGTTCTAAAGTGATGCACAGAGGCATAAGTGAACTCGTTATAAGTGCTATTAAACCCCTGGTGGGTGGAGGAATACTATGCCTTTGTACTTGCTTTCTTTTCACCTGACTAAACTGGACCACCTTCTTAACTTGAAATTTTATGATCCTTGGTTGTAAGGTTGGAATGAGTCTCCTTGGTTCCGTCAGATCTGTTTTCCAGCCTAACTACACATGGCCGTCAGTTGAGTATGAGGGTTAGCAGTCTTTGTCAGATTATTATAAACTCTGTGTAATGTTGTTCCGCCATCAGCACCACTGGATCCATCGCCACACATCACAGTGTATGAAATGGATGCCGTATCTCAGCAACCGGGCCATCTTTGTCTGTGCAGCTTTAATCACACATAATAAGCATATGGTATAGATGGAGCCTGTTGATTTTCAAGACTCCAGAGCTCCCCTCCTCCTGCTTCTCCTCCTCCTCCTCTGCATCCAGGCAAGTTTATGAAAGTCGTATCCTCATATCTGAACCATTTTGGATCTAGGTAACTTGTATTGCCACAATGAGATATCAGCTGATATTTGTCCATCCGTACCATGCTAGGGATCTAGCCACAGGCCGTCTTACTGTATGACAAATAGACGGATTGACACTGCACCACGATCAGATAAAATAAAAAAATTACATCTTACTGTTATGTGCTCCTTTTGGTATTCAAGGCGATAATAAACGGCGTTCTTGATGTCGACTGCTTTATTGCTGAACAGAACAATACGTGTTTCCCGTAGAAGTATCAGCCCTCAACTAAAACATGAACGGGATAGCGAAGGCTGCTGCTTACAGACGATCTTATTTAACACAGGAAATGTTTCTATAGTTTATTCCCTTTAACTTGACCAGAATTTAAACATCAATGGCAGCTTATATTTCGTAGCCCAATGTCAGAATGAGACAATAATACAGGTCCCTGGCCTTCCTAGAGCCATTCTTTGTCACTAACGTCGTTTTCTAGTGTTAATGTATTATTACCGCTTGGAAATCAAGACAGAGAGTCATTTTTCGCCTGCATGGGAGGATCCTGCATTGGCGGTATCTTGCCTACAGTTGACGGGTCTGCTCGGCTGGGGGAGGCGGTGGCTCAATCGGTAGAGAGGTGGCCTGCAGTTCTAACGGACCCAGGTTCGAATCCCGGCTGGGGCAGGGAACAGTTTAAGGATTTGAATTTCATTAAATCAGGCTTTACTGATCTACCAGGAGACCCGCCGACATGTCGTAAAAATACCCCCGCTAATACCAATACACCAGTCCTGTATGAGGCAGCCCTAGCATGTATTCAATATGGACGGTGGGTGTTAGCGCCGAAGTGGTGACATGTAGTGGTGCATGGTATGTAGGAGGACTGCTGGGCCTTGATAGCAGGCTGTGAAGCCTATGCCCACAGTCGGACACATAAAAAAAAAAAAATAAAATAAAAAAAGATAGACTGAGGTTGATCAACAAGAACAACAGATTCATGCAGGTGGCATACAACTTTTTTTTTCTTCTCTAAAAACTTTTCCACGAAACATCTCAGAACGAATATCTTATATTCACACCCAGCCCACTTCTAAAGCCCCTTTGTTCCCCACCAACTAATTCCATAAGTATCTACCCAGCTTTGACAACAAGGATCCATCCATGTATCTATCCTATCACACAGACAACATACACACCAATGACTGCCACACACTCTTCTCTTCCCTCTTTTGCATAGGGGAACCATTGTAGCTGACTTCCAATCTTCTGGAACTTCACCTTCCTCTCAGGCCAATCTGCACACCTATTGTTTGTTCAGTTGCTTTCTTTACCCTATAATATATTCGAGCATTTCGTCACACATTCCATCACGTCCTGGGGTTTTCACAATTTATAATTTCTTGAAGTCTCATATACTTCCATCCAACTGATCTCTTCCTTCATTCCCACCTCTTCTCTTCTTTCACTCTCTTGTGTCGTCTCTTAACCCCGCCTAGTACCTCACATGATTTTGGGAATTCATTACACATGCCTTCTGCCTCTTCCATCAGAATCAGATCATATCTGCCAGTTGCCCTTCCGGTTTTCTCTTGCTCCTCGCCTTTTATTCTTCCTCCGTCAGCTTTTCTACTCTCCTTCCAGCAAGCGCCATCTCCTGTCGCCCTCTGCCACTGTTCACCATCACATCTACTTAGGAAAATAACAGAAATTGCTATACAAAACCTTATATTCATGTAAAATGCTCAGTGTGTCCAACATTGTTCTAGAAACCTTGCTCCAGACGAGATAGTCACTCGGAGGCTTGGACCTGCAAAAAAGAAAAATATATATATATATTAACTAAAAATACGGTATTTCTGCATTCTTAAACACACACACACACACACACACACACACACACATATATATATATATATATATATATATATATCGTGGTAGGTGGGGGCGCTCACCATCCACTCACTCGATGTACTGGTGCCCTCGGGTGTCTGCTCTTTCCTCTCCTTCATCCTTCTTTCCTTCCATCCTCTCCTGCCTTTCTTTCCATCATTGTTTCCTCTTCCTTCAGCGTGTGGGTGACTCTACAACGACAAGCCAAATGGTTTCCTGTACTCCAGGAAATCATTTACTACTCTGGGTGGTAACCATATAACCAAATTTCGGCGCCTGGTGGTTTAGTCGGTAATTACGGCGCTCCAATCAGATTGAGCTGGTGAAGGCTTATATCCAAGGGATGGTTGGGGTTCATTGCTCACGTAATGCCACTCAGGGATGAGTGAGGCTGGTTATTCACATCTAATGTCAGGACCAACTTGTCCAGCCCCGGGCTCCTACGCTCCTCATGGGGCAACGTAGGATTGGATAATGATGATGATGAATTATATATATATATATATATATATATATATATATATATATATATATATATATATATATATATATATATATATATATATATATATATATATATTACTAGATAACAGAACGGAGGAAGGAAAAACAAATGGGTAAAAAAAATAATCCATACACCAGATTACTGGTGTCCTCTGTTCATAAAATATCTGTAACAGTTAGACTTGAACAGCTGTGGGTTGAAATTTGGAGGAAAACAACTCTGGGGAAGCGAGTTCCAGAGAGATGCAGTTCGGGGAATGAAAGAATTCTGATAAGCAGAAGTTCTGCAATATGGTTGAGTGACATTCCAGTCATGAGCGCTACCAGATGCCTGTGTAGCACGAGGGAAGGCATGGAGAGGTGGCACCATGGACGCAACTTCGTCTGAGCATTTGCCAAAAAAATATCTGTAAAATAATGCAAGGGAGGCAACATTCCTTCTTACTTGCAGGGGAGGTAGTTTATATGTAATGGCAAGGTTGTTAATGATTGTAACAGCTTTATTCTGAATTTTGTCTAGTTGTCTTAATGCAACCTCTCCACAACCATTCCACAAGGGTGAGCAATATTCAAGCTGAGAGCGCACATGACTCTTATAAATTATAGCTAACTGCTCATCGGCGAAGAAGTTACGGACTCTGTACAATAATCCAAGTTTCTTTGAGGCGGTTTTAGCAAGTGATCTGACATGAGAGGTCCAGCTGAGGGCACTGTTAAGTGAGACATATAAATATATATATATATATATATATATATATATATATATATATATATATATATATATATATATATAATTGTTTTTATTATTATTATATTATTATTATTATTATTATTATTATTATTATTATTATTATCAATCCACCGTGGCAAGAAGGTGTCATTTTATGTATCCCGCCCTTTACCACTACGCGAGATTCATCCTGTGTGTGTGTGTGTGTGTGTGTGTGTGTGTGTGTGTGTGTGTGTGTGTTTGTTTGTTTTTTCTAACTGCTCCTGGGCTATTTGGTGGATTTGAATTACTCTTTCCAGGTGAGTTCGTCTGGTTACTGGGAAGGTTTTTCATTATAAACAATATTGCAACTATGACTTTTATCGGGTCCAACCCCCTCACCAAATCAAACAAAAATCTCAGAAACAGTGAAAGGAGGACATACATGGCTTTGATATCTTAGTACCTGGTGTAAACCGGACTCCCATCAGTAATGCGACATTTAAGGAACGTGAACATCACAGTGAGTCTTTGGGGAAGTAAGCCCCCCTTCCCAAAAAATAAAATGTTCAGAAATAAGGAAATGAGAGCACATGGATTTCAAAGAAATCAGCATAAATAACACAGAACTGAGTCTGCAGTCTCCATGCTGTCTCTGAATGCAAAGGAAGATGCTCCACATCTTTGGTATTAAAGTAATGCAGCTAGTACTGCCTTTCGTTAATTCTTCTCAGTACGCATTCCTGTCAATCAGTCTGTTTGCTTAGGCATTACAGAATTCCTCACCTGTGTTAAACAACCTTAACCTTCCCATGCCATGCCTCTCCCTGCTTTTCCCTGCCTAAAAGTCGGAGGGTGCTAAGGCACGGTATGACAGAGACAGGGCAGAGTGCAGCTCCACGCTGGCGTGACTGAAGGAGGCTCCGTGAGCAGCAGCAGTAGGGTGGCGGAGGCTATTAAGTAACAGGCCAGGCTGGTGGACAGGCATAGTGGGCAGGAGGTGTTGTGGTGCTGCATGGCGGCCAGTTCCTCACCTGAAAATTTCTTCATGCAGTGTGGGCAAGGTAAGAAAAACACTTTGAAGGCTTCCAGAATATAAGACAAATTATTGACGTCATAACCCTTCCTTTACAGTGAAGCCTTCCTATTTATTTTTGCTATTCAATCAGATATCTTTAGTATAAAAATGGGGGGGGGGGTAACCTTCCGTGGTGATGTGGTTAGAAATAATCTTTATTAAGCTTTTCCTCGAAAAATGGTTTTCCAAAGTTTAATAGTTCAACTAGTGGCAGGGAAAAAACAAACAAAAAGAACTTGAATTTATTGATGGGGTTAATAAATGCAATGAATATATTTGCAAGTGTCATGTTTGAAAGTAGGTCTGGAGTTATTACGCATTTATTTAAGAATATTGTTAAAGACTGGAGTCCCCATGAATTGTACTTAGTAATGGATTATGCTTGCAGACGTCTCTCTCTCTCTCCCTCTCTCTCTCTCTCTCTAAGTAAACGTTCGGGGTTGTCACGAAATGTATGAAGCGTATCAAATATGAATTAAATCAAAGTCTTCTCACGTGTAGTGCATCTTAGAGTCGTCATGAATAGATACATTCAATATTATCCCTTAGTTGCTAGAAGTTCTCCTTGAGGTGAATAAAGATGTCTTTTGGTAGTGAAAATTACGAGTTACCTCAGACAATCTCACCTTTTAACACGTGCACTGTAACATTCAGCGGCTGTGTACAGGTGGAAGTGCACGTGTAGGTGCCAGAGTCTGTGGGTGTGGCGTGGGATCGAGCCAGGGACAGTCGAGACACAGGCGTGGTCTCATTATTATTGGTGACCTGGAACTCGTGTGCCTTTGGGGTAGAAACGGGTTGGCCTTCTCTGCTCCAGGCGAGGAAGGCTGGAGGTGGACATCCCTGGACTTGGCACACCACTTCCAGGCGACTCCCAAACTGCACGTACACCTCTCTGCTCGGCTGCACTGTCGCTACTGCTTCTATTAATGGAAAGAAATGCTGTAAGAGTGGATATTGTCCTAAAATAATAACTCCATTTTCCTAAACCGAATACTTATCTACTATAATAGAAAGGTATGTTATTAGTGTGACCCCAGGCTCATCTGAAATGTAAACCCAGTGGACTGAAGGCTTAAGTTGCCTTCTCTTGCAGTCCATCGTCCTCCTTCTGGGGCACAAGGAAGTAGCTGAGGGACGTTTGTGTAGACAGGTAATGGAGTCGCCTAATTATAGCCTATCCATTCCATCACATGAAGGCGTCCCTCCCGAGCACACACACACACACACACACACACACACACACACAAACACTATATAGGAGCCAGTTATGGTAACATTATTGCCACAAAACTGGTTAACACTACTGTGCACATTCAGTGCCCGGGGCTAAAGCAATAGTAATTACAATACTGAGGTCGTTCTTCAGCAGACAGTGATGTCTTCGTTTGGTGGAACAAAGTGATTAGAGTTTTTTTTTTTTTTTTTTTTTTTTTTTTTTTTTTTGGTGCTGCCTCCGGACACTCTTACTCAGCTCTGCTGCCATGTTTCAGTGGGTAATGATGCCATACTCGATTCTGGATTGATTGCTTGACTGACTGATTGATTGGCTCATTACACTAAAAAGATAATGGCAGTGTACCAAGAGGTCATTGCCGCCGTACAACAGAAGTAAAAATAAAACAAAGAAAACTAAACTTGCACACGCGTGCACACACACACACACACACACACACACACACACACACACACAACACACACACACACGCATATATATATATATATATGCCTGTCTTGAGACCGAAGAGTCGTGAGTTCACACCGCGGGCGGGTAAGCTGCCGTGCCGGGAGAGGTTGCGCTCTCCTGTCACCTAGCTGGTTGTAGCAGCCGTGTCTCAGTGGTTTAGAGCGCTCTGACCGAAAGGTCGGAGGTTTGAGTCCATCCAAGGGTCATTAGTTGGCAACAGGAAGGGCATCCGGTTATAAAGTACTACACACTCCAAATCGAAAGTCCTCTGTCCAGGGGCAACGCCATAGCCCAAGGAGAAAAAACAATACAACAGAGAACCAAATTCAAGATCCATTCATTTTGACATACCAGGACACACTGTGTTTGAATGACTGGAGATCATAGGAAGTAGGAAATACAGACGAAGGGAGACAGTTCCAGAGTTGACCTGTTGCATAAATGAAGGACTATGAGTAATGGGTACCTCTTACATTAGACAGCTGGACAGAAAAGGGATGAGAGTTTGCTGCTAGACGGGTGCTACACAACCGTCGTAGAGGTGGAAGGATACAAGTAGACAGTTCAGAGGAGCAGTGACCATGGAAGTAGCTACAGAAAAGGGATAAAGATGCAACAGTGCAGCGAAGAGACAGAGGTTGACGGGGCCAGTAAGAGGTGGAGAATTAATGAGACAAGCCTTTGACTCCAACTTGTTGAGAAGATCTGTTTGTGGGGAGCCTCCCCACACATGAGAGTTGTACTCTACCCAAGGTCGAATGAAAACCCGTGTATAAAGTCAGCAACTATGTAGGGGTAAGGAAGGTGCGGAGTTGGCTTAGCACACATAATCTCCTGGAAACAGATTATACATGAGATGTAATATCATCTTTCCAAGACAAATCCCAAGAGAATGAAACCCTAGGTATGTATAAGGATGATGCAGGATTGAGCTGGATATTAACATTAGTGAGTACTCCTGTGGACCATAATGTCGGGTTGATAGGTGTAAGAACTGAGTCTTTGATGCATTAAAAACAACAAGATTATTTTAACCCCAGTCAGTGATACGAGCCAAGTCGGACATTAGGTGTTCCACAGCCTCAACCTTTGTTTGTTGAATTAATGGCTGAGATGGACGTTGCGGAAACCGAATGGAAAGGTGAAGGGTGGAATCATCAGTGTATCAGTGGAAGGGGTTAGATGTACAGCTTAGAAGGTCATTGATGAATAAAAGGACGAGAGTTGGTGATAGGAGAGAGAACTGTGGAACACCACTGTTCATAGTTCTAGGAGAAGAACGATGGCCGTCTAAAACAGCAACTATAGAACAACCAGAAAGGAAGCTATGGATGGAGGCACAGGTAGAAGAATAGAAACAGAAAGAGTGCAGTTTGGAAATTCAAGATTTATGCCAAACTAGATCGAAAGCCTTTGAAATGTATCTATCTATCTATCTATCTATTTATGTTGGGAAGAAGGAACCAAAGACCAGGAGCCCGCAAAAACTGTTCCATCCAAGAGAAAAACAAAAAACAAGAGAGAGCCAAATTCAAGATCCGATCATTTTGAGATGCCTGGACACACTGCGTTTGAAAGACTGGAGATCATAGCTAGCAGGAAATACAGACAGAGCGAGACTTTCCAGAAATGACCTGTTGCTTAAATGAAGGACTGGGAGTAACGGTTAACTCTTTCATTAGAGAGTTGGACAGATAAAGGATGAGAGTTTGCTGCTAAACGGGTGCTATGCGCCCGTCGTAGAGGTGGAGGAGTGCAAGCAGACAGTTCAGAGGAGCAGAGACCATTGAAGTAGCAATAGAAAAGAGATAAAGATGCAACAGTGCCACGAAAGTCAGAGGCTGAAGGGAGCCAGTAAGTGGAGAAGAGTTAATGAGACGAAAAGCCTTTGACTCCACCCTATTGAGAAGAGCTGTATATGGTGAGCCTTCCCACACATTAGAGTTGTACTCCACACAAGGGCGGAAAAAACCCGTGTACAAAGTCAACAACTGTGCAGATGTAAAGAAGGAACGGAGTCTGCTTAGCACACCTAATCTCTTGGAAGCAGATTTTACAAGAGATGTAATATGATCTTTTCAAGATGAGTCCCGAGTGAATGATACCCCAAGCATGTTCAAGGATGATGCAGGATTAAGCTAATATTATTAAACATTAGTGAGTACACCTGTGGAAGATTTTGTCTGGTTGATAGGTGTAAAAACTGAGTCTTTGATGCATTAGAAACAACAAGATTATTTTTACCCCAGTCAGAGATACGAGCCAAGTCAGACATTAGGTGCTCCATAGCACCATCTCTTGTTTGTTGAAGTAACTGCAGAGATGGACGTTGCGGGAACCGAATGGAAAGGTGAAGGGTGGAGTCATCAGTGTACGAGTGGATAGGGTTAGATGTACAGCTTAGGTCATTGATGATTAAAAGGAAGAGAGTTGGTGATAGGACGGAGCCCTGAGGAACACCACTGTTGATAGATCTAGGAGAAGAACGATGGCCGTCTACAACAGCGGCTATAGAACGACCAGAAAGGAAGCTGTAGACGAAGGCACAGACAGAAGGATAGAAACCGTAAGAGGGCAATTTGGAAATTATAGATTTATGCCAGACTCGATCGAAATCCTTTGAGATGTCAAATGCAATGGCAAAGCTTTCGCCAAAGTCCCGAAAGGAGGATGACCAGGAGTCTGAAAGGTAGGTGAGAAGATCGCCAGTGAAGCATCCCTGACGGAACCCATACTGAAGATGAGAAAGAAGGTTGTGATAAGAAAGATGATTTAAAAATTTTCTATTAAGATTTGACTCGAAAACTTTTGAGACACAGGATGTTAAAGCAATTGGACGATAGTTAGAGAGTTGGGAATGGTTACCCTTCTTTGGGACGGGCTGAATGAGAGCAAACTTCCAGCAAGAAGGAAAGGTACAAGTTGATAGACAAAGGCGAAATAGTTTGCCTAGGCAGGGTGTAAGCACAGAAGCACAGTTCTTGAGGACAACAGGAGGGACTTCATCAGGCCCATATGCCTTGTATGTATTGAGGCCTGTGATGGCAGAAAATACATCAGCTGAAGAAATTTTAATGTCAACCTTGAGGTAGTCAGAGTGGGGAAGTGATGGAGGAACAGCACCGGAATCATCTAAGGTGGAATTGGAGGAGAAAGTCTGAGCGAAGAGATCTGCTTTGTCACTAGAAGAAATAGCTACAGAACCATCAGAGTAGAAAAGAGGAGGGAAGGATGATGAGGTAAAGTTGTTAGAAAGGTGTTTGGCAAGGTGCCAGAAGGAGTGGGAAGAATTCGAGTTGGAGAGTTGAGAGTATTTAGTACAGATGAAATTATTTTTAACTGAGCGAAGAACAGACTTAGCACGATTCTGGGTAGAAAAGTAAAAAAGATGAGATTCAGGGGTGGGTTGGCTCTGGTACATTTTATAGCCCCTCTCCTTGTTGTGGACACCATTTGAACAAGCATGATTAAACCAAGGCTTTCTTGCATTAGTCAAAGGATATGATAAAGGAATGTATGCTTCAGTGCCTGAGAGAATAACCTCCGTAATGCTCATGGCACACTCAAATGGCTCCTGGCCATGGAAGCAATAATCATTCCAGGGAAAATCAAAGAAATACTGCCTGAGGACTTCCCAGTCTGGAGTTCCAAAGTGCCACGGTCCACAGGCCGTACCGGAGTGATAGGACAGGTTAAGGTAATAAGGCTCTGATTGGAGGAGCCCAACTGAGAGGAAAGATTAACAGTGTAAGAGGAAGGATTAGTTGTAAGGAAGAGGTCATGTATGTTGGAGCTCTCTCCAAGGAGGTCAGGGATATAGGTAGTGTGCTGTACAAGCTGCTCTAGGTCATTAACACGTTAAATGTGTTTGGAGGTGTCCGTGGTGCGCAGACATAGGGGTAAAAGTGAAACTTTCCAAAGGCCAATTTTTTTTCTTAGGAATTGAAAGAACACATGCCAAAGTATATAGTAACGAAATATTAGCTCAATATTTACCTTGGTAAAGCCATGGATGAACATCGAAGTGTCTGATTCCCTATTTGAAAGTATGGTTTTCGTTTTCTTCGGTTTCGGTTTCGGTTTCAGTTTTTAAGGCTCAAATATGCTTGCATGGGTCGGCCTTGGTCACCATGGCACTATATTCGAAATTCACCTGCGCAGCGAGGGCTGTATTGAGCAGTCGCACTCAGAACAGCCCAGGCTGTATAGAGCAGTTAACGGGTTAATGATAGAAAAGATGTAGGTTTGTTCACCAGGTGGATCAGTGAAAGGAGAGGAGAGCCAAAGGTGGTGGTGAACATTGACATCTAGAGTGGAGATTTCAGAGAAAGGAGAAATGGATAGAATGAGTTCCATTGTAGAAGTATGATAGTAGATTAATTTTTGATAATCAGTAGAATTAGGGGATAAGTAAACAGCACAGATATATTTAGTAAGAGAATGACAGGAAAACCGAAGCCAGAGCGTAGAGCATTCAGATGAATCGAGTTCAGAAACATGAAAGCAAGATTCTTTGTTGCATATATATACACAACAGCCACCTTTGGCTTTGAAATGAGTATAGAGAAAGTAGAAGTATATATATATATATATATATATATATATATATATATATATATATATATATATATATATATATCCACTCACTCGATGTAGTGCTGCTGTCGGGTGTCTGCCCTTTCCTCTCCTCTGTCCTGCTTTCCTTCCATCCTCATCTGTCTTTCTTTTCTTCATTCTTTCCTTGTCCTTCTTCCTACGGGTGGCTTTACACTCCCTCTTATGTCTTTCTTTCCTTCATTCTTTCCTCTTCCTTTTGCCTGTGGGTGACTCTACACTGAGTGACAAGCCAAATGGTTTCCTGTACACCAGGATACCATTTACAACGCTGGATGGTAACCATATAGCCAAATTTTTGCGCCTGGTAATTTAGTGGGTAATTATTGCGTTCCAGTCGGATTGAGCCAGTGAAGGTTTATATCCAAGGGATGGTTGGGGTTGATTGCTCATGTAATGCCACTCAGGGATAAGTGAGGCTGGTCACTCTCCTCTTAACTGTCGGGACCAGCTGCCTAGCCCCGGGCTCCTACGCTCCTCATGGGGCACTGTAGGATTGGATGACGGAAGGATGGATGGATGGATATCTATATATTATATATACCATATATATATATATATATATATATAAAATCATATATGACAGATAAAAATAGTTTTATATATATACACATATGACAGATAAAAAGTTATATATATATATAGATAGATAGATAGATAGATAGATATAGATATATAGATAGATAGATATATAGATATATAGAAAGATAGATAGACAGATAGATAGATATGGATAAATATATGACAGAATAAAATAGTCATTAGACATATAGATTCATATAATACGTCAGTAACAATCCATAGATCTATGCATAGAAAAACAAAAGTTAATCCAATATATAAAAACAAGCGCTAACTTAAGGAGCCTTCTTCCTCAGCAAACGTCATACGTGTACATGCTTCCTCTCCAAGAACTGAGGATAGGAGGTAAGACCCATCGCCAGTTCTAAACCTGGATAGATGTCAACGGCGGGCATCCCCTAGGGCCTAGACCCTTACACTCAAATAATAGATGCTACACAGTCAGTGGGACCAGGCAGTTTTCACAATAACTAGGGAATATTCCCTCCAGGAGATGGCAATGCGTCAGGCATGTACGATCGATCCGTAGGCAGGTCGAGACAACTTGCCAAGGACGGGGTATGGCTGTGTAGCCCCATGGTCGAACTAAAGACGTCACCTCCCGTAGCTTGCTTGGAACAGGAAGTGTATCCCATGCATGTTGCCAGGAGGTCCGGACAACAGCTTTAGTCACAGGGAAGTATTCCCTGTAGGAAAGAAATTTGACTTAGGCGTCAAGGGTAGCTGTTGCCCTTGCTGCCTCATCTGCGCATTCATTTCCCTGCAGTTCAATTTGGCTTGGCACCCAGCAAAACGAAATAATCTGGCTACGAAGGCCCACGAGGAGAAGCCTATCTAAATTTTCCCACACCAAGCGGTGGGGAGATTGAAATGCACAAGAACAGACAATGGTGCCTTAGAGCAGCTAGAAATAGTAAAACTAATTACAGTGTACGTAAGGATGAGTTGAAGGCTCGGTTCTGCAGGAGTCACACATTTACATTTCTTTGAATGTACTGATCAGTGGTATGGCGTAAAACTAAATGAAAATGATAAATGCTTCCTTAGGCTGAGTCATATGAATGTTGTCGATTTATAGTACTACCCAAATGACCTTCCTTTAATATTTTTCTTGTCTTCGTCTGTACCACCAGACGATTCCCATAAGTTTACACCAGACGTTCATAGTGAAGGGAATAGAAACAAAATCGGTGGCCCATTTCTCACTAACAGCAGACACACATTACCACTACCTGTGTTGGAATGTAGTGACCAGGAACTGAAGTCTGTCGCTTCAATAACATCCCCTCCCATCATTTTTTTTTTTTATTCTGGCTGTCTCCGGACGACTGTACTCAGCTCAGAAGCCACTTGGGAGATGTTGCGATATTCGTTCAAAATGTTATGGTTTATTAACATTAACTAGATGGAGATTTTTTTGTCATTTTACAGCTTATTTTCTGTGCCTCAGTGGCAGGATAAGACAATACTGTGGCTTTACATCCTTTCAATTGCACTTTCTCATGGCTAGGATCATAATCTATTGTTAATCTATTGGTACAACTTGGGATTCGAAGTGGAGAGATGGCCATTTTATGCCTTCTTAAAGTGAACAGGGATTAGTCACCTTGCACAGTGAGGTTGACGGTGTGTGTGATGGGCGGGGTGGTGGAGACCTGACACAGATAGGAGCCCGCGTCGGTCTTCCTCACGTAGTGTATCTTCAGAATCCACTGCTGCCCTCCCGCTGGGTTGACCGACACGAACCTGGCGTCTGAGGTGTACGTGACGGACTTGGTGGTCAGGAGGCGAATGTCCCGCCCACGCACCCACGACACCTGTATGACGGAAAGTAATTGTGGTGAAGTGCTTAGCGTTATTGGCTGACTGGAACCTGACATATGAGGTGTTGGTGCCAGACTTTGTGGTTTGGATGCAAATGTCCTGCCCCCGCACCCACGACACCTGTACTAAAGAAAGTAAATAGTGGTAAGTTGCTTAGCGTTCTTGGCGGGCTCTAACCTTGTGTCTGGAGTGTATGTAGGTGACAGACTTGGTGGTTAGGAGGCGATTGGCCGGCCCCCGCACCCATGACACTTGCATGGAAGAAAGGGTAATGGTGGTTAAGCGCTTGGCATTCTTAGCTGACTCCAACCTTGTGTCTGAGGTGTAGGTGATTTTTTTTAGGCTTAGCTGTCCGTTCCATTTAGTCCAGCTGTCTTCGACATACAACACACTTTTACATGTTACCATTTCGGCGTTAATACCCACTGTCCATACTGAATACATGCTAGAACTGTTTCGTTCTGGACTGGTATATTGATATTAGCGGGAATAATTTTACGACATCGATGGGTCAGTAAATTCTATTTTAGAATTCATTTCATTAAATTGCACCGTGTCCCAGATTGAGATTGAACATAGGTCATTTCAGACAACAGAGGACATCTTACACCACTGGACCACCACCTCCAGGGGTCAATTATTATTGTACCCATGACACCTGTATGAAGGAAAGGTTAATGGTGGTCAGATGAAGCACTTTTCATACATGGTTGGCATGAACGTACAGTAGTATTTAAAATTTGTACTGTGGGTCTGGCGGTCAGGACTCAGTTATACTTACCGTGGCACCACAACACCTGTATGTTAAGGAGAATTACTGGTGGTCCAGTGCATAGCCTTCCAAGACTCAGGTTATTAATTCAATAGTCTCGAGTCTAATACCACGCCTGCCCACTGATGACATCTGATGGCATCCGTACAGGAAAGTGAGTGTTGATTGTACTCGATAGAGAGAGAGAGAGAGAGAGAGAGAGAGAGAGAGAGAGAGAGAGAGAGAGAGAGAGACGGGGGGGGGGTCATCGTCCTGGAGTTGAGACTTAAATGTCAAGTGAAAGGATGAGTGAATCACTATGCTGCGTATGTTAATGTGTGTGTGTGTGTGTGTGTGTGTGTGTGTGTGTGTGTGTGTGTGTGTGTGTGTGTGTGTGTGTGTGTGTGTGTGTGTGTGTGTGTGTGTTGTTGAATCTTTCCCACTTCTAATTTTATAAGGGTTAATTTGGTTAGGTTGATGAAGATGCTGAAGGAACTGAAGTTTTTAATTCTTGAGATTTGTTTCGTCTTAATAATTCCTGTTATACATAAATGAGTTGCTGCTGTATGTTTTAACTGAGAGAGAACGAGTTACATAGCATTGTTAACCTACAGAGCTCGGAGATGTCATTTTGGTTTAATTCCTGTGCCCTCGTGAAAATTTTGGTTCAGCTTTAGTGAGACTTTTCGAACTGGAGGCGTTAGATAAAGTAAAAACATACCCCGCCAGCTCAACAGGACTTTCCTTAGTTAAATAAGATCATCTGATGCAGAGAGATTAAGACAAACAGACGACATCAGTCGCATTTAAAATGTTAATGAGGAACACTTACAGTAACATCTTCAGTCCGAGTGTGTCATTTCTACTCAATTTCAGCTATTCACTGACCTTTTTTTTAATCCTCAGAGTTTAGATTTAGATGAGTAGGATATCCTCTTCATCATCATCATCATCATCATCATCATCATCATCATCACCATCATCATCATCTTCATCCATTGCAAGTCCACTGGTGATCAGAGGCCTTCCCAGTTTTCTCCACGAATTCCTTAACTGAGTCAGTCTCTGCAAGGTTTAGCCTGCAACATTTTTCATCTCATCTCTCCACTTCCTGTCTGGCATTTTTCAGCTACGCTTGCAATCTCTTGAAGTCCATTCAGTCAGCCTCTTGCTCCATCGGTTATCTCTTATTCTTGCTACATGACCTGCCCATCTCCATTTCTGTTCTTTTATAACCTTTATAATGTCTTTGGCTTTAGTCTGCTCTCTCACCCAAGTTGATCTCTTTCCGTCTCAAAGATATTCTCAACACTGATGTTTCCATTGCTCTTTGAGAACGGATTACAGTAGTTGATTTTCCATCAATGTTGTCAGTTTCCAGGTCTCACAACTGTACATCGTTGCTGTGATTATACATTCGTCATATACTTTTTCTTTCATACACCCTGGCAATCTACTTTCCATGATTCCTCAATGTTTGCCAGAAACTTTCCATTTAATTGTAATACATTTCTTTTCTCCGTTTTAATGATCTTTCGTTAGTTTTAGTGTTTGCCTCAGGTATTTGTTCTACTCAACCTCTTCAAGATTGTCTTCATGTATTTTGATGACGCTCTTTAATGTATTTGGATTAAAGATTGAAGGATTTATTAATGATGTATATAACCTTTCCATCTCAAATATATTTCCTAAGATGTTGCATAAAATCATGTAAATATTTCAAGAATACTATGATAAATACATATCGGACTGGAGTGTGGTAGAGAACTCTAATGCAGAAAGACCTAGAAACAATCACCATTAACCCATTCACAGCAATGACAACTCTACAGACTCTTCTCGAACATGCTAATTGATTTTTTTTTCGGTTTCCCAAAGGATCTGTGGAGGTGAAGTGATGGAAGTGTAATATAATTATGATAATGGATTGGCCTACTATACACCTGCTTACTTATCAACTGCCATTTGCCAACTTTCATTTCGAAACCAGGAAACAATCCATTTCAACAGTATACATAACTTGTTTAAGATATAGTTTGCCTGTGTCCTGGCAATGTAATCTATGTTTTTTTTATTTAAATAACTTAACTTAGGAAGGTAAAACAAATTGGAATAAAAATAATAATCCATACACCAGATTACTGGTGTCCTCTGTTCACAAAATATCTGTAACAGTTAGACTTGAACAGCTGTGGGTTGAAATTTGGAGGGAAACAACTCTGGGGAAGCGAGTTCCAGAGAGATATAGGTCGGGGAATGAAAGAATTCTGATAGGCAGAAGTTCTGCAATATGGCTAAGTGACATTCCAGTCATGAGCGCTGCCAGATGCCCGTGTAGCACGAGGGAAGGCATGGAGAGGTGGCACCATGGACGCAACTTCATCTGAGCATTTACCAAAAAGAATCTCTAAAGTAATGCAAGGGAGGCAACATTCCTTCTTACTTGCAGGGGAGGTAGTTTATTTGTAATGACAGGGTTGTTAATAATTCTAACAGCTTTGTTCTGAATTTTATCTAGCTGTTTTATTGCAACCTCTCCACATCCATTCCACAAGGGTGAGCAATATTCAAGCTGAAAGCGCACATGACTCTTATAAATTATAGCCAACTGCTCATCAGCGATGAAGTTACGGACTCTGTACAATAATCCAAGTTTCTTTGAGGTGGTTTTAGCAAGTGCTCTAACATGAGAGGTCCAGCTGAGGGCATTGTAAAGTGAGATGCCAAGAATTTCAATACTTTTGGAGACGGGAATATTAGTGGCACTGAAGGTAATGTACGAATCTGGCAATATCTGTCTATTAGTAAATTGTATATATTTAGTTTTACTAGCATTAAAAGAGACTAGGTTGTTTTGTCTCCATCAATTGATTGAAGATAGGTCTTGATTTATGGAGTTGGCTGTACTGAGTTGAGAGGTAGAGATATTAGCCTTTGTATATGGGTGTCTGAGTGTGAATGAACTATGTAGTGTTGAGTCATCTGCGTATGAATGGATGGGATTGTGGGTGGCAGATAAGAGATCATTAATATGAACCAGGAATAGAGTTGGCGCCAGAACTGACCCCTGCGGCACGCCGGCGTTGAGTGGAAATTGGAATGTACATCATCTACTTTTACTCTTATTTTCCTGTCACTAAGATATGAAGTAATCAAAGGAACGAAAGACGTTAGTCCCTAGCAAGGAGTTTGGACAGCGGGGAACGGTGCCATACCCTATCAAAAGCTTTAGAAATATCAAGAGCTACTGCATGAGTTTCTCCATGTAGATCAATTGATGGATGGATGGTATGAGTTAAGAAATTGAGTATGTCAATGGTGGATCTTTCGTGGCGAAAACCATATTGTCTATCACTAATTAAGTTGTTGGATCCAAGATATTTGACAATGTACTTATTAATTAAAGTTTCAAATACCTTATCAAGAGAAGATGTGACAGCTATTGATCTGTAATCAGAGGGGTCAGAGGAACTTCCTTTCTTCGGAATTGGGTGGATATTGGCTTCTTTCCATGAATTTGGGAATAAAGAAGTACGTTTGCATAGTCTGAATAATTTAGCAAGAACAGAGGCAAGTTCAGGGGAACACTTTTTTAAAACAATTGGCGGAATTCCATCTGGGCCTGGAGCTTTGTTGGTAGGTAGATTTTACGTATCTTGTCTGTATTTTAAGTGGGGCAATTTCGGGAGAGTCAAGTTCTAGTACTGGGACATTCTGGCTGGTATCGTCTATGGTAGAGTTTCTGGCAAATGTACTGGCAAAAATATCTGCTTTCCCACAAGGGTCACTTGTAATGTTGCCATCTGAAGATTTTAGTGGGGGAAGGGAAGATGACTTGTTAAAGTTATTATTGAAAGAAATAAGAGTTGGACAGAATATTCTATTGTCATTAGGGTTGTTAAGTAGTTTTGATGCTTGCTTTTGAAGAAAGTTTGATTTAGCTAGATTTAATAGAGCTTTTGCATGATTTCTAGCAATTTTAAATTGGGAGAGTGATTCAGATGTTTTTGATTTTAAGTAAGAGTTATAGGCTAATGACTTTTGGGCTGTTGCTCTGGCACAGTTGCCAGCAAACCATTTTGGAGAGTTTGGTCTTCTAGTGAACTGTTGACTTGGTATGAATAAATCCATACCAGCTAGTATTAAGTCGCAAATGTGGGACTGGGTAGAATTGGGATCACTAGAGAAGAAGGACTGCCATGGAATGTCAGCAAGATAATTTCTAAATCCATCCCAGTTTGCCCTGTCAAAGTGCCATCAGGTCACCCTGACAGGATCAGAACGGGGAGGTGTTAGGGGGTTACTTAACTAATGAGGTTTTGATGAGATTGTGATCAGAGGATCCAAGTGGTGACAGTACCTCTATCCTGTATTGATCTGGATTATTTGTCAAGAATATATCCAAGAGATGGGCATTATGGTCAGGATTATCAGGTATTCTGGTTAGTTGCTTTACCAGCTGGGTGAAATTAAATGATTCTGCAAACAGCTCGCACTCTAGACCAGCGTCGTCAGTCCTGGCAGAATGCAATAACCATTCAACATTATGTATGTTAAAATCACCCAAAATGGTTATTTCGGTGCTAAGGGCAAGGTTAAGGTTACTCAACTGTGTGGATATGGAATCAAATACACTGGGTTCCGAAGAAGCATTGGGGGAGCAATAAACTACACAAATATATTTGGTAATATTTTGACAATTTAGTTTATATAATGAGTAATCAAAACTGGATGAAGTGAAGTCTGAAAATATTTCAAAATGGTTGCATTGGATAGAACCGAACTACCGGTATTTAAGTAATTTACATCTTTCGGCTCTCCTATTTTGAATAATTCGTCTTGAGATATCAAAATAAGTTTTACAAGACGTCACGGTGTTGGAGAGGGACTCCTTCACGCTGCACCACCGACATAACTGGGAGGCTACACTGCCTGGTTTTACAAACCCCTCAACTCACTCCCAATCGAGTGGACTGCAGGATGAGGGCAGCTTCAACCTGCAGTCCACCGGGTTCCAATTTCATATGAACATGATGCTGCTGTTGCTGCAACATGTCACCCAGTTCAATGAGAAGATACAATTTTAACACGACTCTTTAGTAATTCTGCTTTCTACTTCAGTAGCAATACCTATCTATCTATCTATCTATAGCCCGACGCCCTAATCCCGCAAAGGGTGGCCGCAGACAAAACGCCTCCAAGTCACTCTGTCACCCAATACCACAGGATCATAATATTCAACTTAGGGAGAACCTCCTCGCACTCAAAGGTTCTCTAACAGTTCCACAAATACCTACCGCTTTCCAAATAAATTTAGCACATTTCTAGTAGTTTACCACTGCATGTGATCCTCTTAAAGGTAAAAATGTAATTCACTGTGTAAGTTATTAAGATTCTAAATTTTTCTGAGATTGTAGCCACAGTTAACACACACACACACACACACACACACACACACACACACACACACACACACACACACACACACACAAACCCTAAGACGAGAGCATGGAAGGATGACGAATACCAGGAGATGTTGTGAGATATGGCTAGCTATTTACAAAAAATAATTGAGAAAAGCAATAATATAATTTTGGTGGGTGACTTTAACTGTAAAGAGGTGAACTGGGAGGAATGGTACTCGGGAGGCGGCGAGGATTCGTGGGGCACTATGTTATTAAATATAATAATGAATAACGTGATGATGGCAATGGGTCAAAGAAGAGACACGGTTTCGAGGTGAGGACACACCAGCAAGGTTAGATTTACTGTTTACCAAAGAACCCGATGTAACAGAATCATTGAAATATCTCTGTCCTTTAGGAAAAAGTGATCATATGGTCATTGAGTTCCAGATGATAATAGGGAACGTCGAGCCAAGAGACGAGTTTCATGGACAGGGAAGATACAACTTTGTGAAAGCAAATTTTACAGGATTGAGAAACTTTTTTGAAAATGCGGATTGGAGAAAATTCAGAGAAACAAGAGAGATACAGAGAAAGTGGGATATCTTTCTAGACCTCTATAATTTGGGAGTGGAAAAATTTGTACCAAGAGTAAGAGGGAAAGAAAACAGGAAAAAGGAGTGGTTTAATAGAAGGTGTATGATAGCAAAAAAAGAGAGAGATAAGGCGTGGAACAATTGGAGAAAGAGAGGTAACAACAGAACAAAGAAAGAATATAAAAGAATTAGAAATGAATACACAAGAATACGTAGAGAAGAAGAAAGGAATTTTGAAAAAGGTATAATAGACAAATGGAAGGATGAACCCAAACTGTTTTATAGATTTGTTAATGGCAGACTGAAACAAAAGGAAGGGATCACCAAACTGAAAGTAAAAGGAGAGGTCTATAAAGATGCAGCAATGCAAACTGAAATAATGAACAAATGTTTCCAATCAGTTTTCACGAATGAAAAAGAGTTTGTAGAAGGTGAAGGAGTGATTAGAAATGTACCGGCGATAAAAGGTATAAAAGTGGAGGTACAGGAAGTGTATAAATTACTGGAAACTCAAGGTGTAAGGAAAGCCCCATGACCTGATGGAATTTCTAATTGGGTACTGAAGGAATGCAGAGAACAACTGGCGGATAAAATTCACAGTTTAATTGTGTGTTCTCTGGAAGAGGGGAAAGTGCCACAAGGATGGAAGAGGGCAAATGTGGTACCAATTTATAAGGGAGGAAACCCCTGAATGATAGACCAGTGTCTCTAACCAGCATGGTCGCAAAATTGTGCGAGAGAATCCTGAAAGACAGATGGATAAAATATCTAGAAGAGATGACTATTTTGGCTGAATGTCAGTTTGGATTCAGAAGTGGAAGGTCATGTGTTTCTAACTTGTTGAGCTTTCACTGAAGAGCGATTGACGTGGTACAGGAGAGAGATGGTTGGGTGGATTGTGTGTACTTAGACTTAGAGAAGGCCTTTGACAAGGTACCTCATAAGAGACTAATGTGGAAACTTGAATATATAGGAGCACTGAAGGGGAAACTTCTGGAATGGATGAGAGACTTTTTGAGAGACAGACAAATGAGGACAGTAATAAAGGATAGGATATCTGGATGGAGGGAAGTAACAAGTGGAGTCCCTCAAGGCTCGGTGTTGGCCCCAGTAATGTTCCTGATTTACGTAAATGATATGGTAGATGGAGTGAACAGTTATGCAAGTCTGTTTGCTGATGGTTTAAAGATCTTGAGGAAGGTAGAGGTTGAGGAGGGTTGTAAAATGCTGCAGGAGGATATGGATAGGATAAACGATTGGAGCCGGACGTGGGAAATGAAATTTAATGTAAAGAAATGTAAAATATTGGAAATGGGTAAAAGTACCAGGAGGCCATCACTGAATTATTTCTTGGGTAATGAATTAATCACAAAAATGAGAGAAGAGAAAGATTTGGGAGTGCTAGTCCAAGATAGTTTGTCACCAGAAAAGCACATTAACAAGATAGTTGGAGAGACTTATGAACTCTTGACTAACATAAGAGTAGCATGTCATTATATGGATGAGGAGATGATGAAAAAATTGACAGTGGCCATGATCCGCCCCAGGTTAGAATATGTAGCGGTAGTGTGGTCCCCACACAAAAGAAAGATATAAACAAGACTGAGAGAATACAAAGAACAGCAACCAAGATGGTCCCCATTATGGCTGACCTGTCATACAGAGAGAGGCTGGAAAAGCTGGATTTGCCTTCCTTAGAGGAAAACATGATTGCGGTGTTCAGGATCATGGTGGGAGTAGATAAAATTGACAAAGAAGATCTGTTTGTATGGGATAAGAGAGCAACAAGAGAACACTGAATGAAATTGAAAAAGTCAACCTGCTTGAAGGATATCAAGAAATATAGCTTTCCTTACAGAAGTATAGACTTATGGAATAGTCTGGACAAAGAGATTGTCCAGAATAAAAACTTAAAAGAGTTTAAAGCTAAATTTGACTTATTGAGAAACAGCGACGGAAACCAACGAGCATAGCATATTCCGTGTATATCACAATTAGGTATATTAGGTAAATACATAAATATTTGGAACGACTTAGACAAAGAGGTGGTGCATGAGAAAAACATTCATGTGTGTAAAAGTAGACTTGATAAATGTGGATTTGGAGACAGGACAACACGAGCATTGCTCAATTCCTGTATACTACAAATAGGTAAATACAAATAGGTAAATACACACACACGTGTACGCTCACACTTACTCTTTCTATGCCTGTCTATCTATTTTGGTCTATGTGATATCTGTCTGCTAGTCTCTCTATCTCTCTGTTTGTATATCTTCAAGTCTATTAAAGCCAGCCTTAGTGTTTCAATCACTCTGATCCATTTCCCAACATTTTTAACTGGTGGCCAATTAGCGTGTGTCAACTCACGGTGTAGTTATGCAGGTTCCTAATACCACACGGCAGCATGGCGGTGGTACCAGACACACCCGTGACCGTGGTCTCTGTGGAGTTGGTGAAGGAGGGTCCGCTCAGGGTGGAGTACTGGATGGGTGGGGCTTCCTTCAGTATGTCCTTCCATACTGACCTGTCTGTGACAGAGGAGAAAAGGGGGAAAAAAAGAAAGAAATTAGTACGTGATGAAGAAGACCCTTTTTTCTAAAAGTGTGGGAAGGTTGGGAGAAAAACATTACACACACGAAAACTCAGAGATAGATGTCTGTTTTGTGCTAATCTTGCCTAACTCATGTTCGTAAGAAATACGAGGTAATCTATCTCCCTATCCCCAGAGAGGAGGAGGATGGACTTCAAAAGGGTGGCGACTAAAACCTGCAGTTCACTTGGTTCACACTTCAGATGGGCCTGGGATTGCAACTATGACAACTTGCGGGTAGTTCGGAAATACTGTTCTGCTATAAATTCATCCAGTTGTAGCTCATGTGTTTTGGTGACGTCTCAGTCAACTTGTAACACTTGGGTGTTGCAAAGGGAGTAGTAAATTGATAAAGCATCGAGGGTGGACGTTGATAAAACTTACTGATGTTAATGAAGAAGCAGGCAATACTGAATAGGCACTGTTTCCTTCACTATTTCCTGCTGTGCTGTGTTTTCTGACAGACTAGAGACAGAGTGTGATATTATGTTGTTAGAGGAAGCATGGGAAGAGAAGAGGAAACCTGACATGAAGGAAGTTGTTTGTTTGTTTCTTTGTTTGTTTGTTTTTTCTTTTACAGGGGAAGGGGGAGTAGAGAGAATGGGTGAAAGACAAACTGTGTTCATTTTCACTTCTGTAGTTTTATCTGTGGAGAAACTAGGGAGAAGAGTGTAACACTAAGACGAGTGATCAATGGCAGATTTGTGCATTTTTATGTTTGTCGTGGGTGTTGGATGTTTAGGAAAATGAGAGTGCATACAGTATACCATACTTACACATGCGTGGCCAAGGCCATCATAAAACCAGACGTTGACGTACCATTGCTGTTAGAAACGGCCTCTATATTGCTTAAAGTTTTCGTTTTATTGTAATCACTGAGTATGGAAGTTAAGAAGTCACTGCAGGATGGTATTGTGATCCCTACCCTGACGTATGGAAGCGAGACGTGGACCTTGCAAGAGGGGAACAAGTCAAGAGTGAGAGCAGTGGAAATGAGTTACCTGAGAGGAGCATGTGGAGTGACGTGGAGGGACAGGTTGACGAATGAAGAAGTGAAGGAACGTTGTGGGGTAGATGTGGATGTGGTTGAAAAGATTAGGAGAAATACACTGAGGTGGTTTGGACATGTGGAGAGAATGGAGAATGAAAGACTGACTAAGAGGGTGTATGTAGGTGAGGTGGAGGGAGGGAGAGGGAGAGGTAGACCGAGGATGAGGTGGAGGGATGGAGTTGAGAGGTATATGAGGGAGGGGGGTGAGTTGGGGGAGGGTAGTCAAATGGTGGGTGACAGAGTGACTTGGAGGCGTTTTGTCTGCGGCCACCCTTTGCGGGATTAGGGCGTCGGGCTATAGATAGATAGATAGATAGACTGGCACATGATTTAGAAACTGATACAAGTAAAGAATCCTGTGATGCGGTAAAAAGAATGAGATAGCATCAGGTATTCATGACTTGTATGCAGAGATGACTGAGTGCCGTGACGAATGGAATGAAGTATTTGCTGGAAACAGGAAACATATATATATATATATATATATATATATATATATATATATATATATATATATATATATATATATATATATATATATATATATATATATATATAAACTTAGAAGAATGGATTTCTTAAAAAAACAAGAAAGGGGGGAACCAAAGGGCAGAAGCCCGCAAGATTATGTCCTCCAAGAAAAATATAATAACAGAGCTAAATTCAATATCCACTCATTTTCGAGATGGCTGGATATATTGCATTTAAAGATTGGAGTTCATAGGCAGAAGGAAATACGGGCAGAGGAAGACACTCCCAGAGCTGACCTGCTGCATACATGAAGGACTTAGGAGTATCGGGCAACTCCTACATTCGAGAGTTGGACAAAAAGAATTTAGAGTTTGTTACTGGAAGGGTGCTGTGAGCAGAGACAGTTCAGAAGAATGATGGTCAGTAAAGTAGCGATAGAAAAGAGATAAAGGTGCAAGGCGCGGCAAAGAGAGGTTGAAAGGAGTCTGTAAGAGGAGGAATGTTATTAAGAAGAAAAGCCTTTGACTCCACTTTGTTCAGAAGAGCTGTATGTTGGGACCCATCCACCCCCATACACAAAATAGTTGTACTCTATGCAGGGGCGAATAAAACCTCTGTATAAAGTCAAAAGCCGTCCATGGTTAAAGAAGACACAGTTAGCTTCGCACACCTAATCTCTTGGAATCAGATTTTGCAAGCAAGGTCATATGATGCTTCCAAGATAAATTCCAAGAGAATGAAATCCCAAGTATGCTCAGAAATGTTGTACAACTGAGTTGGATAATGTTAACTGTTAAAGGATATTGTTATGGAAGATTTTGATGAGTTGAAAGATGTAGGAACTGACTTATTGATGCATTAAAACAACAAGGTTACTTTTACCCCAATCATAGACATGAGCCAAGTCTCCAATTAGGTGTCTCATAGCCTCATTCTGAGTTTGTTAAAGTTACTGCTGAGATGGATGCTGTGAGAAGCAAAAGGAAAAGTGAAGAGTGGAGTGTTCAGTGTATGAGTGGGTAGGGTTAGATGTACAGCTTAGAAGTCATTGATGAATAGAAAGGAGTTGGTGAAAGGGCAAAACCCTGAGGAATTCTACTATTCATAGCACAAGGAGAAGATCGGTGACTGTCTACAGCAACTATAGATCGACCAGAAAGGAGGCTAGAGATCAAGGCACAGATGGAACTTTTCGCTGAAGTCCCAAAATGAGGATAACGAAGTCTGAAAGGAGAGTAAGATCGCCTGGAGCATCCTTGGTAAACCCAAACTGACAATTGGAAAGGTTTTAATAAGAAAAGTGTTTTAATATTTTTAAGAATATATTTTAAAATATTTAGAAATGCATGAAGTTAAGGTAACTAGGCGACAGTTAAACGACTGGGAACTTTCATCGTTCTTTGGAAAAGAACAGAGGAAGAAAAAACAGTTCAATAAAAAAATAATAATCCACACACCAGATTATTGGCATTCTCCATTCATAAAGAAATCTGTAACAGTTGGACTTGAACAGCTGTAGGTTGACGTTTGGGGGGAAATAACTCCGGGGAAGCGAGTTCCAGAGAGATGCAGTTAGGGGGAATAAAAGAATTCTGATAGGCAGAAATTCTGTAATATGACAGTGTGACAGTCCAGTCATGAGCGCTACCAGATGCCCGTGTAGCACGAGTGAAGGCATGGGGAGGTGGCAAAATGGACGCGACTTCGTCTGAGCATTTGCCATAAGAGTATCTATAAAATAATACAAAGGAGGCAACATTCCTTCTTACTTGTAGGGGAGGTAGTTTATTTATAATAGCAGGATTATTGATAATTCCAACAGCTTTGTTCTGAATTTCATCTAGTTGTATTAGTGCAACCTCTCCACATCCATTCCACAAGGGTCAGAATATTCTAGATGAGAGCGCACATGACTCTTATAAATTATGGCTGACTGCTCGTCAGTGAAGCAGTGAAAAGATTTTATCTAGGCAGGGTTTAAGCAGAGAGGCACAGTTGTTAAGAACAACAGGAGGTACCCCATCAGACCAACATGCCTTGTTAGTTTTGAAGCCTGTGAGGGCAGAAGGTATATCAACCAAAGAAATTTTAATATCAGTCATGAGGAAGTCAGAGGGGAGAAGAGATGGAGACATGGCACCAGAGTCATTCAAGGTGGAACTGGAGAAAGTATGAGCAAAGAGTTCTGTCTTTCCAGTAGAATTAACAGTGACAGAGCCATCAGACAGGAAAAGAGGAAGTCAAACAATTCAGAGAGCTTGGAACAACTTATATTCTTCTTATCAGTGTGAAGAAAAAGACTTGCAATGATTCCGGCAGAAACATACGAGATGTGTGATTAAGTGGTATGTTGGCACTGGTACCTTTTGTAGGCATCCTCCTTGTTGCTGACAGCATAAGAACAAGCATGATTTCAGTGCATTAGTCCAATGATGAGAAAAAGGAATGTATGCTTCCATATGCAAGGGAATGATCTCCATAATGTGGAAGGAACACTCAGATGACTTGCGGCCATGAAAGCAGTAATCATTCAAGGGAAATTCAAAGAAATACCGTCTGAGGGTGTCCCAATCAGCAACTCCAAAGTGCCTCAGCTGCTACATCTTGGGAGGGTTCACAGGCCTTCCTGGAGCAATCGGACAAATTAGATTATTAGGTTGTGATCAAAGGAGCCCAACAGAAGGAGAAGATTGCCTGAGCAAGTAGAAGTAATTATAAGGAATAGGTCAAGTATGTTGACACTCCTTCCAAGGCGGTCAGGGGTATGTGCAGGGTGGTGTACAAGCTGCTCTAGGTCATTAGGGATCGGAAATATGTAGTCTGACACAGCTGGATCAGTGAATAGAAAGAAGAAGCGAAGGTGGTAGTGGACATTGACATCACCTAGAAAGTAGTTTTATGAGAAGGGAGAAGTTAATAGAATGTGTTCTCTCTCAGAAGCAAGATAGTCAAAGGATTTTTCATAGTCAGCAGAATTAATGGGAAAGTACACAGGACAAACATATTTAGTCAAAGAATGGCAGGATAGCCAAAGTCAGATGCAGAGAACTTCAGAGAATTCAAGTTCAGGGACACGTGAGTAAGATACGTTGCTGCATACATACACACAACAACGGTCCTTGGCTTAACGTGATTATACAGAATGTAACCTCTGACTGCTGAGCTTATGTGAGGAAGATGTGTGATTTAACGGGAGAGAGGTGGTCTACAACAGCAAAATTAGGGGAGGGCCATAAATGGTGCAGAAATTAATAAAGTTTGAGCCACACAATGGTTTCATTGATCTCACTTGCTCATCACTGGAAGAGGGGCTGCTGGTGGGGGCATTTATGGCATCCCTCCTCCCCCACAAGTACTCAGCAGGTGGGTGTCGAGATGCCATTTTTGCAAATTTTGGAACAGGAAGTGTGGTATTATTATTCAAATATAGTTTCTTGTTGAAAGTTAAATGAAAAGGTATAGGAGAATACGCTGGCTTACTCCCTTGTTACTGAGACATTGAAAATGTTCAGTAAAGAGGGATGGCCAGAGGCTAGTCTTGAGGACTTTTAAACAGGAGCTCCAGCTCTCCTTGTCACCGGCTTTCCGTCCTCCACGGAAGTGCTGACCCATTTGATTGGTGCTACAGTGTGAAAAAAAAGTGGAAGATGGCTGTGATTGCCTTTGTGAAAAAACATAGGTGAATGTTGGAGTGCATCAGGGATCAGTCTTGAGCCCTTTATTGTTTGTCATGGTGCTTGAAGCTCCCTCACGTGACTTCAGAAATTCACTGTCATGGAAATTGTTGTATGCTGATGACTAGTTTTGACTGCAGAGAATGAAAGGGAGGCAGAGGAAAGATTTGGAAGTAGAGAGACGAAATGGGACGTAAGGGTTTGAGAGTAAATTCAGATAAAATAACAGTGATGATATCAAAGGGTGGTGGTGGTACTATCAAAGCAGAGAGAGTGGTCACGTTCAGTTTGCCACTCAGATGTGGAAACTAACTCCATCTTGTGCAGTATTTGTGATAAGTGGGTGAATAAGAGATGGAGTGGTATTAGAGGCAGACTGTCAGATAATGTAGATTTCGTGTGTGTGGTGTGTCGGGGAGAGCATGTAGAGATTGTCAGGCATGAAAGGAATGATTTTGTTGGTCTCTTTGAGTTTGTACAAGAGTTTTATTTGGGGGACATGTTATATGCTGGAGGTGGTGCTGGAGCTACCTTTGTGGCTAAAGTATGGAGTGGTTAGAGGAGGTTCAGGGAGCTGCCTCTCCCTCAAGTGCTAAGGAATCTTTGTGACGTGTGTTAATGTCACGGCGCTTGACTCTGAGATTTTCATTATCGTACCCTGGCGTCCTACCTGTCAACAGTGCATCCGAATTCATATCATATTATACATGAATCATATTATTACACACCAATATATTACACATGAGTATTATTATACACGAACATATTTTACATAAATTACAGGCTTATCATATTACATACGAAATCGGACGCACGACAATGACAAACTCAGAGTCGTACGCCAGGGCTATAGCAGCGTAATGCTGTATGGTAGTGAGACCTGGACAGCAAAGGAAGCGGATATTCGTCGACCCAAACGTACACAAATGACATTGATTTGGTGGATGTGTTGTACATCCTTGAATATCAGGCCTGGCTCACTAGATTTAAGAATGAAGTGTTAAGAGGAAGGATGGGATTTGATTGTATTGCTGTTATAATGAAGAGGGGTAGATTGAGATGCTTTGGGCATGTGGGGAGGATGAAAAGTGAGTCTTTTCACTGAGGGCCACTGGAAGAGCAAAATTAGGTTAGGTCAAGTTTGGTGGTTCTCAGTGGCCCTCGGTTAGACCGACCCCCGAGAACCACCAAGGGCCACTTTGTGGCGCATCGAGAGCCACTGTAAAAGCAAGGCTACGTTAGGTTAGGTTAGGATGCTCTCGGTGGCCCCTAGTGAGAAGACCGAACTGAATGGAGAATGACAGTTGAGTGTGGAAAGTGAAAGTGTGAACGTCAGGGGTAGGATTGCGAGAGATATATCGAAAAAGGCCTGAGATGAGGTCATAGGGTTTGATGTTAAGGATAAGGGACTGAACAGAGAGGTTGCCAGAGATAAAGCAGCATGGACAGTCACTATTTGATGACAAGACCGATGCATGGAAGAATGTTAGAAAGATACGAAATGGTCTGAGTGCTTTTTACTGAAGAAGTATCATAGAGTAGATGAAGAGTATATGAGAATGACTAGTCAGAGATAGACAGGGTCGTTTTAGCAGTGGGACTGACTCTGTCCTGAGGGTAATTATGAAACTACATGCAAAGAGGGTGCCTGTGGGTTGGAACCATGGATTTTGGACTCCTGAATCGTGAGCGAATGGGCAGATGACTCATTTCCCAGAATATGCTGTTGATTAGATCTCCCACTATCATATTCATTCTCCTTCCATACTTTCTTGATCATACCTTATCCCGCTGAACATGGCTAAAAGACGCTGAGTGATGATGATGTTTTCCATTTGCGTACTGCCTGTGGTGTGGTAACTTTTTGTTGGTTGTTTTTGTTGTTGTATTGCCTTATGCATTTATTTCGTCGTTACTTACATACCGTCCATGGTTGTGGCAGGAGCTGTGAGGACGAACAATAGCACCGCAAATGAGACCATCAGTGTTGATTGGCAGGACTGGAAGGCCATATCTGCTGAAGATGAGAGAATAAATGAATACAGGATATCACATAATAGATACCGGTACATGAATAAACAAGAAAGAGTGGAAAGGGAGGAACTTGGAACACATTTTTAAAAAGTACTTATAGCACTTTCATGTGATGGTTTAAAGCCTTACAGAGATGATGGAGAATGAGAGATTGACTATGAAGGGTACGTGAATGAGGTGGAAGGGGTAAGGGGAGGGTGAGACCAAGGATGAGACAGAAGGATTAATGTAGGGGGTGAAATTTTTAGATAAGGTAGCCTGTTGGTGGAGGATAGAGTGACATGAGGTGATTTACTTGTGGCCAACCTTTATGGATTAAGGCGTCTGCGACAGACAAATGGTAGATCTTTTTTTTTTTTTTTTTTTTTAATCGAATTATGTAGCACTTTATGACTAAATGACCCCTGTGTGCGACTGAAAGCAGAACCACTCGGGACTATACCTTTCGTGGCATATGAGGCTTTGTATTGCTTTTTTGTCAGATATATTTTGCACATTATGCATATTATCTTCCAATATGATACTGAGGCATGGCATGTCATTACAAAAAATATTCAAATAGCATAAAAGAGAATATGGCAGCATAATATGCATGATGAGAAGTTTAGATAAAAGTCCGTGATTATTCCAGTGCCAAGACGAATGCTAATCTAGTCAGTTATGTAGGCACCACCCACCTACATATCAATTACCCATATGAGTAAATGGAAATTAAATGGCACCAGCATCATTAAGAACAAAATAGAAGAGAACCCAGAATTTAGAAGACGATGTTTAAAAACGCAAGAACAGAAAATAATCCTCACACGGAAGGCTTAGTAGAAGGAAATGAGATACCACAAACAAAAGAAATAGAATAGAAACTATAAATTTTCCGAGGAGAAATAACTAAAAAAAAAATACATTTAAATAGAAGTTTTCAAAAATAGATGCAGTACTCAGAAGGCAACACCCTCCCCCACCAACTAACCGAACTGCCTGATATTTGACTTTGCCCAGTGACCTTGACTTTCAAGTTCAAATCCCCACTGGGGCAGGGAACAGTTTAAGGATTTGAATTTCATGTTAAGCAGACTTTACCAATCTACCGGAAGACCTGCTGACATTTCGTAAAAATACCCCCGCTAATATCAATACCAATACACCAGTCCTGTATGTGACAGCCCTAGCATGTATTCAATATGGACGGAGGGTGTTAGCGCCGAAGTGGTGACATGTAAAGGTGTATGATATGTAGGAGGACTACTGGGCCTTGGGAGCAGGCTGTGAAGCCTATGCCCAGAGTCGAGCACACACACACACACACACACACACACACACACACACACACACACCAATATGGACGGAGGGTGTTAGCGCCGAAGTGGTGACATGTAGAGGTGTATGATATGTAGGAGGACTACTGGGCCTTGGGAGCGGGCTGTGAAGTCTATGCCTAGAGTCGAGCACAAAAAAAAAAAAAAAAAAAGTATGAGCTGACTTTGGCCAGTGACTCTGACTTTTGACTATCCTCTGCAACCTTGAACTTTGAGTGATTGCTTTGAAGGTTGAATCTCCTTATCCTGGTGTTAAGCTGAACCCTTCCACAAAGTTTAGTCTAGACTCGATAAAAACTGCTAGAGTTATGCTTGCCATGTGACCGTCATCACTGACCTATTGTTCTAAAAACAATAGGTCAAACTTTGGGCAATCCTCAACTCAATGAGAGAGTTTGATCCAATTAAGATCAAAACAACTAGAGTTATTTTATTTACACGCATTCACATGAATCAAAAATTGACCTTGTCCTGTGACCTTGACCTTAGATAGTTGTCAAAATTTTATTCTTTCATTACTGCCTGATTCTCAACACTTCCACGAAGTTTAGTTCAAATCATATTAGAAACTATTTTAGTCGACATTGCCCTATAAACCTTTCCTGGTATACTTAACCTTTGATAGTTCTAAAAATCAAACCATTTTATTCTAACCCTATCCCAGCCCATCCACAAAGCTTGGTCTAAATAGATGAAAAAACTGTTTATCCCATTAGTAACAGTTGATATATGTGGGCAATCTGCTCAGGTTAACATGACAAATTTAGGGCAGAGATATATTCTGTCAGTTTAAAATCTTTCACAGGTAACTTTTCCCCCTTCATGTTGTTAAACTTAGGGTTTTTGTGCACTCAGAACGATTATATTCAGTTGTGAGAAAAACGTATCACGGAGTGCAGTGACTCTTTGTAAGTAGGAATGGCACAGACTCAAAATATTGTCTTGTATTATAAGGTATAGGAGCATTTGTGCAAAAATGGTTGCAAAATCCAGTTCTAAGCTTACGAACTAAAAGACCTTCACTATTTAAGTGCAAAACTACTCACAAAGTATTGCTAACCTTCATAGTTGCAAAATTAAACCGCAAATTCAGTAGCCTAATCTCCGTACTTTCCAGACGCCCACTTTCCGGACACCCCACTTTCAGGACATTGTGGGCCTGGACCTTCAGAACCCAAAAATGGCCAAAAAAAAGAAAAAATCCCCCCAAATCCGAATTTTTTCCCACCCGTAATTTGAAATTGCTGCACGGCACTGAACAGCTGGTTTACACCATGGCCCCTTCACCCCTTCCTTCCTCTCCCTTCTCCCCTCCCCTGTCAGGGTTGCCATTTGGTATTTTTCATTACCAAATGTGGGCCACTTTGGTAATGAAAAATTCGTTTGGTAATGAATCAGAATAATGCATTACCAAACGGATTTTTCACATGTATGAGGATACACAGGATGGAGATGGTGGATTGTTTGCTCTCTCTGATTAATCTGCTAGCCAACATAGCGTGAAAATGATCAACATGCTGTTAAGTAATTACATGTATTTCCACTTGTATATATAATTAGTGAAGAATAAATGCTAGCTTTACGAATTTGGTAATGAAAAGTTAAATTTGGTAATGAAAATTCAGGAGTTTGATAATGTGGCCGTTGCGATCTGGCAACTCTGTTTCCCCGTCACCAGCACTCCAACAGTTACTGTCTAACTTCGATGGCAGTAGAATTGCCACATGGATCGCAGTGGAAGCCACACGTGCTCAATTTTTGTGAATACAGCAGTGAATAGAACTGCAATACTTCGCCACTAGACCACACGGGAATTTAGAATGGATATTGTGCAGTGTTAGGGAAATTAGAATTTAGAGTGCAAAAGGATTAACTTGTGGAGTACAAATTGGTGGTTGAAACTGGCAGTTATGAAACTGGCGTGGTGCAGTTAAAGAACAATGTGCAGTGTTAAACAATCATAACCTCACAGTATGCAAAGAACTAAGTGCAGCACAACACTGGATTACTGTACGTGCTTCGAAGAACATTTTTCACCACTGCCAACACCTTAGAAAAAGCTTCGGCCACAAAATGTGCAATGCTAGAGTACTCCTGGCTGAGGTACAGTCACTTCTAAAGCTGTCCTCAATTCTAAATTGGTTCCTTTTCATTTCATTTTCAAGTGCTTTATGTCCATTATTGGTGTGAATAGTGGTCTTGTAAATAGGTTTAAATAGGTGCTATGCATATCTGGTAGGGGAGTTATTAAGATGGCTTTCTTGAAAGTTAGGCTGGTTTAGGGTCCCTTAAGTATCAGTCCAGGAGCTAGGGGCCCACTTTCATGATGAGACCACTTTCCGGATATGCCTTTGGCTCTATTACTATCGTGATAGTAGAGGGATTACTACTTCGATTTTGTTCTTTCTTTTCTTTCTTTCTTTTCATCAGCCATAATTCCAAAAACACAAAGGTGTACTTGGTTAAGCTGCTTGTCAAGTGCAGATGTTTCTTTTCATGTTTTAAAAAGCATTCACCTACGGTTCATGGGCTGAGGCCTGAGAACTGGCATTGCAGGCACCTGTCAGTATGCTATTTTGCACAATACTGGTTAACTACACCTCACCTAGAGTTAAAGAGACTGTACCAAAACATCTGCTCTTCACCCTTACATGTTAGTCTTTCAGTATGCTATGCACGTAAAATGACAATCCAAAACTAACACATGCTTTATGCATAATTACACTTCCATAAAACGACCATAAACTAGAAACCAAAAATTTCTTCTAAAATTATTGTTAAGAAATTGGAATGACAAAAAGTATACAGATATGAGAGGTAAAAAAGCACAAGAAACAAAAGAAAGCATGCCCAGGGCGTGAGGAGATATGGAAACCTATGAAATGTCATTACTACATTTTGCACTGTTAGCCACAAAAACTTGTGGTAGCTGGTGGAATATAGCAATGGGTATAGGGTGCTCCAAATCTCCTCCCATCCTGAATGACCTCTTGTTTCATTTTTTTTTCTTTATCCTGAGCACTTCTGCCATTCCTACTTCTTAATCATTGTAGAATAAAAAATTGTCTATTTCTTGTAGTCCATAGTGAGTTAAGTTGGTCTTGGCCTGTGATTCTGACCTTCTGGAACCTACATCGTATTGTTTCTCAAAAAGCATTAATTTTACCCCTTGGCTGACCTTTCTCACTCTTCCATGTCTAGGTTTCGTAAAAATGGAAAAAAATATATTTTTGATACACACACACACACACACACACACACACACACACAGGCCAAAATTTCACTTTGTCCCTTTGACCTTCCTTCTCAAAACAGAATCACTGTTCCTAGCAAACCCTTCCTGCAAAAATTGGTCTAAACTGGATAAAAACTGTTGAAGAGTGACTTTGGTAGGTCACAATTTGAATTCCATCCCTGTGACCTTGACCCTCTGGAACTATTGTGTTAAAAAAAAAAAAAAAAGGTATTTACTGGCTGCTCATCAGCACTTCATCACCAAATTTGGTTTAAATCGGATACAAGCTGTTTGAGTTATTTTGCTAGCCCAGCTCATGGACACCTGACCGACAGAAACATACACACCTATCAAAATATAACACTGTGCTCTCTGGTGCACGAGCATGGGTGTGTTAATGTCAGCTTCTCAAAAGCAACACCAGACTGAGCACAAAATAAGAGAAAAGTTCATATTCAAAACTGAAATTAAGGAATATTGATCTTTAGTTTTTTCTGGACTTAGTGAATATGAAAATATTAAGATTACAGACGCCAGAATTTAGTCCTTCTCACTACGTGGTGACAGTCTTTTCCCCATATTACTCTTCCTTATATCCAAGCAATTATTTTGAACTTAGTGGATACTTTGAACCTTAGTGGAAGTTGCTGAGGATACTTAGTGGACACAGGGAGGTTTTAGGAAGGGAAGAGGTTGTGTGGATCAGATATTCATTGTTAAATCTTTAGTGGAAAAGTTTCTAGAGAAGGGAAAAAAGTTGCATGCGGCCTTCCATGGATTTGGAAGAAGAAGCATATGGCAGGGTGGATAGACAAGGATGCTGGTGAAAAGTATTATCAATATATTGAGTAGATGGGAAGATTGTTGAATGCCTTGAAGAAGGTAATGTATCGAGGATACTAAGGCTACAATGCGTGTGGATGGTGAACTAGAGTGAATTTTTTTTTCTGTTTGAAGGGTTGGACTGAAACAGGGATGTGTCATCGTCTCCACAGGTTGTTCAACCTGTATGTGGATGGGGTTATGAAAGAGATACAAAGTAGGACAGTGGATGTGGAGCTAGCAGCCTGTAGCGAGAGAAGGGCAGTGTTTGGAAACCTCCCTGTACTGTTGTTTGCAGATGACACTGTGTTGTGGCAATGCAAGTGAAGGCGAGAAGATGACGCTGCAAGGCTTGTTGGATGAGTCTGGGAGAGCGTGTAAGAAGCTGAATCTGAAGGTAAATGTAGGGAAGACCAAAAGTTATGGAGTTCGAGAGAAATGAAGTCCCGTGAATATACAATAGAGGTTGGATGAAGGAGGAAATGGAAAAATGTAAGTGTATTTAAATACCTGGGTAATGCTGATGAGTAAGGATAGGAAGTTCAGAGAGGTGAGAAGTGCATGAAAGGGTACAGCAAGGTAGAAAGGTTGCTGGTTCCCTTGAAAGCAGTGATAAGGAAACAGGGAAGTGAGCATGGAAGTGAAGAAGTTATTACGTGACAGTATTGTGATACAAACTCTAGTGTATGGAAGTGAAGCTTGGACCGTGTTTGGAGGGACGGAAGTCAAGAGTAAGAGCGGAGGAAATAAGTTATTTGAGAGGAGCATGTGGTGACACATGGAGAGACAGCACGTGACAAATAAGGAAGTAAAGGAGCGCTGTGGTGTGGATGTGGATGTGATAGGAAGTGTTAGGAGAACTACTGGTGGTTTGGCCGAGTGGAGAGGATGGAGAGTGAGAGACTGACGACAAGAGTGTATGTGAGAGTGAGGTGCAGGGGGGGAGAGGGAGGGAGTGACCAAGGATGAGATGGAGGGATGGAGTAGAGAGGTATATGAGGGAGAGAGGGGTGTGAGCTGGGGAGCAGGGCAGTAAAATGGTGAGGGACAGGGCAACAATGAAGGCGATCTGTTTGTAGGTCTGCCTTATGGGATTAGGACATCTGGCAACAAATAGATAGA
>NC_137057.1:8556251-8745767 GCF_032717465.1 Coenobita brevimanus
ACTACACATATGTCCGGCGCGTATGTCGTGCAACTTTCCGTTACCGCTGAGTATCGTGGTTGGTGAGGGTGCTAAATTTTTCCATAGGTGCATCCACACGTGCCCTCGAACATATGTTGACAACACGGTTGGCAACATGTTTGGGTGAATATATGCAGCAGTATTTGCACAGATCACAACCTTATCACCTTAACCTGTCCTATCGCTCCGGTACGGCCTGCGGACCCTCCAGAGAAACGTCGTCTGTGGCACTTTGGGGCTACAGATTGGGAAGGCCCTCAGGCAGTAGTTCTTTGATTTTCCAAGGAATGAGTATTGCGTCCATGGTCGGGAGCCATCTGGGTATGCCTTGCGCGTACGGAGGTTATTCTCTCAGGCATGGAAACGCATACATTCCCTTCTCATATCCTTTGACTTATGCCAAGCCTTGGAAATCACGCTTGTTCTAATGCTGTCCACAACAAAGAGAGGGTTTATACAAGGTACCGAAAACAACCCACCCCTGAATCACATCTTGTTTTTGTTTCTGCCCGGAATCGTGCTAAGGCTAAAAATAATTTCATCTGTGCTAAATGCTCTCAACTCTCCAACTCGAATTCGTCCCGCTCATTCTGGCACCTTGCCAAAAACCTTTCTAACAACTCTACCTCATCATCCTTCCCTCCTCTTTCTATTCTGATGGCTCTGTAGCTATTTCTTCTAGTGATAAAGCAGAGTCTCTTCGCTCAGATTTTCTCCACTCAATTCCACCATAGACGAGTTCAGTGCTGTTCATCCATCACTTCCCCCTCAGACTTCCTCATGGCACAGCATTAAAATTTCTTCAGCTGATGTATTTTCTGCCATCACTGGCCTCAATACATACAAGGCATATGGGCCTGATGGAGTCCCTTCTGTTGTCCTCAAAGAACTGTGCTTCAGTGCTTACAACCTTCCCTAGGTAAACTCTTTCGCCTTTGTCTGTCAACTTGTACTTTTCCTTGTTGCTGGAAGTTTCCTTTCATTCAGCCAGTCCCAAAGAAAGGGTGACCATTCCCAACCCTCTAATTATCGTCCAAGTGCTTTAACACACATCCTGTGTCTCAAAAGTTTTCGAGTCAAATCTTAATAGAAAAATTTTAAAGCATCTTTTCCTATCACAACATTCTTTCTGATTGTCAGTGTGGGTTCCTTCAGTGGTGGTCCACTGGCGATCATCCTAAGCTACCTATCAGACTCCTGGTCATCCTCCTTTCGGGAATTTGGAGAAAGCATTGCCATTGCACTTGATATCTCAAAGGCTATCGATCGAGTCTGGCATAAATCTTTTTCCAAACTACCCTCTTACGGTTTCTATCTTTCTGTGCCTTCATCTCAAGCTTCCTTTCTGGTTGTTCTATAGCCGCTGTTGCAGACGGCCATCGTTCTTCTCCTAGATCTATTAACAGTGGTGCTCCTCAGAGCTCTGTCCTATCACCAACTCTCTTCCTTTTATTCATCAATGACTTTCTAAGCTGTACAACTAACCCTATCCATTCGTACACTGATGATTTCACCCACCCCACCATTCCATTCGGTTTCCAGCATCGTCCATCTTGGCAGTTACTTCAACAAACAAGGGATGAGGCTACGGCACACCTAATGTCTGACTTAGCTCGTATCTCTGGGGTAAAAATAATCTTGTTTTTTTATTGCATCAGGGACTCAGTTTTTTACACTTATCAACCCGACACAATCTTCTTCAGGAGTACCCACTTCTGTTTAATAATATTCCAGCTTAATCCTGGCATCATCCTTGAAATGCTTGGGGTTTCATTTAGCAGGACTTATCTTGGAAAGATCATATAGTATCTCTTGTAAAATCTCCTTCCAAGGGATTAGGTGTGCTAAACCGACTCCGTGCCTTCTTTTACTCCAGCACAGTTGTTGACTTTACACATAGATTTTATTCGCCCCACTGTGTAGAGTACAAGTCTCACATGTGGGGAGGCTCCCCACATACAGCTCTTCTCAATAGGGTGGAGTCAAAGGCTTTTCGTCTTATCAACTATCATAACTTACTATCTCCCTTCAACCTCTGTCTCTTTGCTGCACTGTTGCATCTTTGTCTTTTTCTATCGTTACTTCCATGGTCACTGCTCCTCTGAACTGTCTGCTTGCATCCCTCCCGCACTTCTACGACGGACGCGTAGCACCCGTCTAGCAACAAATTCTCATCCCTTTTCTGTTCAACTCTTTAATGCTAGAGTTAATCGTTACTCCCAGTCCTTTCATTTATGCAACAGGTCAGCTCTGGAACTGTCTCCCATAATCTGTATTTCTTACTTCCTATGATCTCCAGTTTTTCTGACGCAGTGTGTCCAGGCTTCTCGAAATGAATGGATCTTGAATTTAGCTGTCTTTTTGTATTGTTTTTGTTTTTTTCTTGGAAGGAACGGTTTGCGGGCTCCTGGCCTTTGGTTTCCTTCTATCCTGCATAAAAAAAAAAAAACAGATTTATCTGCAAACATGTTTCAATGCAGCTTCGAACACTGGCAGGAGAGGCGATAGGATATGAGGGTTCATACCAGGCAGCTGAGACTTTCATGTGATGTTGCCAACATTTATCTGGACGCTGCTGTTCCCAACATGTTTGCAGCGTGTTCGTTATTGTGTTGCATAAATGTTGTAGCACTTGTTCCAGTACACGTGTGCACGTGAATTAGAGGGATCGCTTTTTCTTGACGGCATTTTCTTGACCTCTTTTTCTTGATTAAGGAAGCAACATAGCCAGTGTGATTATACATCTATAGCTATAGCTATATTTGTTATCTGTATGTCTATATCTGTCTATCCAACTATCTATATATATCATCTATCTATCTATCTATCTATATCTATCATCTATCTATCTATCTATCTATTCTATATCCATCTGACTACCTATCTCTCTATCTCTGTCTGAATCTCGATGTATCTTTATATCTATATCTATCTATCTATCCATTATACAGTATATATATATATATATATATATATATATATATATATATATATATATATATATATATATATATATATATATATGTATATATATATATATATGTATATTATATATTCCACATCCATCTCTCTACTTATCTCTCTGAATCTCTATGTATCTTTGCTACATAACTCAAAAGAGCACAATGGCTAAGCCCCACACAAAACTTATCCACTTAAAAAAAATAAAGTAAAAACTATATGATGCGATTTCGATAACCCTGAGCACAATGTAATTGGGAAAAATTGAAGACGATATTTCGAAAAAGATGCAGTTTGTGTATATGAAAACTAAGACTACTGGTTGGACACATAAATGGAATGAGTGTTAGGCATGCAGTGCTGCCTGCCCACCGCAATAAGGAAGTGATGCCAAGCTGAAATTACGGGCTAGGAAAGCTCCAAAAATGTTAGGCGACCTGAAGTCAAGTGGAGAGGAGGGAGTGCAAAGATGTTATTTGGCGAGGAAGTTAATTTTTGGGGAAAGAACGGGTTTTTATCACAGCTTCTAAAACTAATACATTTCTCCATGACACACGCTAACTCTTTATCACCGAAAGGCAGGATATGTTGCCGTCCTGGTGCATAAAGGAGAGAGAGAGAGAGAGAGAGAGAGAGAGAGAGAGAGAGAGAGAGAGAAGAGAACAACAAGTTTTAGGACCCATGAGCTTCGCCCATTAGTGCAAGACTTTTGGAGTAAAAAACAAAATTAAATATAATTCATTAATTATTGTATAAGAAACAAAGCATGAAAAGGGATGAATGTGTGGTTAGACTGACGGATTATTTTCTGTAACCTCTTTGGTTCTCTCTCTCTCTCTCTCTCTCTCTCTCTCTCTCTCTCTCTCTCTCTCTCTCCTTAACCAGACGATGTTGTTAAAGCTACTAGAGTCGTCAAGTAGTGAGAGTTCTATCTATCTATCTATCTATTGCCAGGCGCCTGGATCCCGCAGGGGGTGGCCACAAACAAATCACTTCCACGTTGCCTTGTCCAACGCCCCTATTTCACTAACCTCCCTCCAGCTCTCCCCCTCTCTCATATAGCTCTCCACTCCATCCCTCCATCTCATTCCTCGGCCTCCCCCTTTCTCCCCACCTCCACTTTACTCATCCACCCTCTCCTCGTCAGTCTCTTGCTCTCCTTCCTCTTACATGTCCAAATCACCTGAGTGTATTTCATTCTTACTCTTTCTGTCACATCCAGATCCACACCACAACGCTCCCTTCACTTCCTCATTTGTCAGTCTGTCTCTCCATGTACAATAACTTCATATGTTCCTCTCAGATTACTCCATTTCCACTGCTCTCACTCTTGACTTGTGTCCTTCCAACAAGGTCCAAGCCCCCTACTTCCATACGTTAGAGATGGTGTCACAATACTGTAATTTCTTTCAAAGATTTATTTCTTTTTTTTTTTTTTTTTACTTCCATGCTCATTTTTCTGTTTTTTTATCACTGCTTTCAAAGGGACCAGCGACCTTTCTTCCTTGTTGTACTCTTTCAAACATTTCATCTTCCAGACTTTCATCCTTACTGATCACACTATCCAAGTACTCACGTGTTCCATTTCCTCATCATCGCCTCACTGTACATTCAGTGACTTCATTTCTCTCGAAGACCATAACTTTACTCTTCCCTACATTCTCATTTAAATTCCGTTTCTTACACTCTCCCACACTCATTCACCAAAGCCTTCCAGTTCCCTTTTTGTCTTCACTTAACAATGAGTATCATCTCAACACAACAATACAGGATGTTCCCAAACCCTGGCCCCTTTATAAGGATCAGCTCCAACATCCGCTGTCCTACCACATGTATCTCTTTTATAATCCCATCTATATGCAGATTGAACAACCAACAGGGACATGAAGGAGTTAAAAAGATTACTGTATGTTTATCTTGTCCCATTTGGAGTCTCTCCTAGGTAATATCTAGAGAGAGACAAGAAATAAATGTAAATGAGAAATCGTATAGAAAGAATGAGCTATTACTTTAGAAAATCGGATAGAACAAATGTGAGAAAGTGTAGTCAGACAGGTTAAAGGAATGTGTGTAGTCAGACAGATTAATAAGTGTAATCAGACAGATTAATAAATGTAGTCGAACGGGTTAATAATTACAATCAGACAGATTAATAAGTGTAGTCAGACAGATTAATAAATGTAGTCAGACAGATTAATAAATGTAGTCAGACAGATTAATAAATGTGGTCAGACAGGTTAATAATTACAATCAGACAAGATTAATAAGTGTAATCAGACAGATTAATAAATGTAGTCAGAACGGGTTAATAATTACAATCAGACAGATTAATAAGTGTAGTCCAGACAAGTTAATAATTACAATCAGACAGATTAATAAGTGTAGTCAGACAGATTAATAAGTGTAGTCAGACAGATTAATAAAGTGTAGTCAGACAGATTAATAAGTGTAGTCAGACAGATTAATAAGTGTAGTCAGACAAGTTAATAATTACAATCAGACAGATTAATAAGTGTAGTCGAACAGATTAATAAGTGTAGCCAGTCAGACAGATTAATAAGTGTAGTCAGACAGATTAATACAGTGTAGTCAGACAGATTAATAAGTGTAGTCAGACAGATTAATAAGTGTAGTCAGACAGATTAATAAGTGTAATCAGACAGATTAATAAGTGTAATCAGACAGATTAATAAATGTAATCAGACAGGTTAATAATTACAATCAGAGAGACTAGTAAGTGTAGTCCAGACAGATTAATAAGTGTAATCAGACAGGTTTAATAAATGTAGTCAGACAGGTTAATAATTACAATCAGACAGATTAATAAGTGTGGTCAGACAGATTAATAAGTGTAATCAGACAGGTTAATAAATGTAGTCAGACAGGTTAATAATTACAATCAGACAGATTAATAAGTGTAGTCAGACAGATTAATAAGTGTAATCAGACAAGCAGGTTAATAAATGTAGTCAGACATGTTAATAATTACAATCAGACAGATTAATAAGTGTAGTCAGACAGATTAATAAGTGTAATCAGACAGATTCATGAGTGCAGTTAGAGATGTTAAGAGTAGTCAGACATGGTATGAAGTTTGGTCTGACAGTTAATAAGTGTAGGTAGACAGGTAAAGGAACCAAAGTGTAGTCAGACGGAGTTAATAAGTGTAGTTAGACAAGTTGATAAAGTGTAGTAGTACAAGTTAATAAGTGTAGTCAAACAGGTTTAGGCGAATTAATAAAAATCCTACATTACTCAAGCCACTCGGCTCACACTAGTTATTTAATATTCATTAGGGGTTTTCAAGAATACTCCCCCAGTATCCCTGCTTGTCGTACGAGGCGACTAAAGGGGTTGGCAGAGGGATATGAGTGCCCCTCCCGGAGAAAACAGCTAACTAAAAAAACGAACAAGAAGCCTCGGACAAGGACTAACCAAAATATGACGACCAAGGACCGAACAATGGACGTAGTACGAATCACAACATGGAATGTAAGGGGTGTGAATGATAAGGTGAAAGAGAGAGAGATTGTCCAGGTGCTTGACGATGCGAAAGTGGATGTATGTGGAGTAGCTGGAACTAAATGGGGAGGAAAGAGGGTGAAAGAATGGGAGTATGGATGGGGTATATGTGCAGGAGTAGGTGAGAATGAGAGAGGCAAAAGAAAGGGAGTGTGTATTGTTGTGAGTAAAAGATGGAAGAAAGAACATAAGAGAGTATGGATCAGTTGGGTCAAGGATTGTGTGGGTAAGATTAATGTTGGAATACAAATGTGGGCGATTGTGTGCATGTATATTGCCAAGGCAAGATCGTGTAACCAGACTGAGAGAAGAGTTCTGGACAAATGTGGAAGGATGCATGGAAAGGTTTGGAAGGAATAGAGAGAGTGTTTTTGATCAGTGATATGAATAGTAAAGTAGGGAACGTGAAGGTGGATGGAATAATTGGTGAGTGGGGTGTGCCTGCTTTGAAATAGATGAGAATAGCAGTGCGTTAGTGGACACTTGTGCCGGGAGGGGGTTGGTGATAGCCGTACCCTCTTCAGGCACAAAATGATCCACAGGCCATACATGGCGAGCGATGAGAAGAGTGGGTGATTGAACTGAATGAAAGGAAAGGCAATGATTGATTATGTATGTGTGGATGAAAGGATGCGACGATGTGTAACGGATGCAAGAGCTTATAGAGGTTGGGGGTGTGGACTTTCTGACACACTGCTTGGTGAGTAAGCCAGTGCAAGATCCAAGCAAGATGAAGAAATAGAAGGGAAGGACGGGAAGAAGGATGTAGTTGCAAGGAGAGTGGAAAGGTTAGAAGAGGATGAGAAAATGGCAGAATATATAAGGAGAAGTAGCGGAATGATTGGGTAAATATGAATTGGAGCAGATGGGGGACGATGAAGGTGTGTGCAGGATATTCACAGAAGAAATATGTGCAGCATGTGATGTGGTGTGTGGGGTGAAGAAGAGACGAAGGGGGTGCAAGAAACAGCGTAGTGGAATGATGAGGTCAGACAAGCTGTGGAACAAAAGAAGAAAGCATACAATGAATGGATGAGAAATAGGGGCGTGGAAAGAAGTTGAGAGGTGGCAGAGAGAGTTATATGTAGAAAGGATGAGAGAGGTGAAAAGGTAAGTAAGAGAGAGTAAGAAGAAAGTGGATGAGGAATTTGGAAGGAGTGTAAAGTGGAGGGACTGTAGAGAAAATGTTCTGGAAAGAGGTGAAGAGAGTAAGACAGAGTGGCAGTGAAGTTAGCAGGGGAGTGAAAGATAAAAATGGTAGATTACTAGTGGAGAAGGGAGAAAAGAGTGAGCAGATGGAGAGAACATTTTTAGGAATTGTTGAACATAAGAGGATGGAAGGAATGCGAGTATAAGTGGCTGGGGAGAATGGCTGGGAGAAGGAGGGAAGTAGAAGACAGGAAGAAATAAGTAGGATAGAAGTTATGGAAGCAATGAAGAAAGTCCAAATTGTGGAAAGCCCCAGGAATTGATGGAGTGTGTGGTGAAATGCTGAAGCATGGGGGAGAGATAGTAGTAGAATGGATGTGGAAGATGTGCAGATTGGCCTAGGAAGGGAAGGTAGAGTCCTGGAGCAATTGGAAGTCAGGTATTATTCCCTTGTACAAAGGAAAAGGGGAAAAAAAAAGTGTGTATGGTAATCATAGGAAGGCATTTGTCTTCTTAGTGTAATAGGAAAAGTGTATACAGTAGGATACTTATTGACAGAGTTAGGGAACTATCAGAGGAATTAGTTGGAGAAGAACAGGGGAGGCTTTAGGAAAGGTGGGCAAGAGGTTGTGTAGATCAGAATATTCATTCTTAGATCTTTAGTGGGAAGAAGTTTTTAGAGAAGGTTTGGAAAGAAGTTGTATACAGCTTTCATGGATTTGGAGAAAAGCATATGACAGGGTGGATAGACTAAGGATTGTGGAAAGTATTAAGAATATATGGAGTAGATGGGAGGAAGTTGTTGAATGCTGTGAAGAGTAATGCATGATGGTGCTAATGCTAGGCCAGTGAGTAGTGGATGGTGAACTGAAGTGAATTTTTCTCTTTGAAAGGGTGGGTTGAAACAGGGATGTATCATGTCTCCATGGTTGTTCTAATCTGTACATGGATGGGGAACAATAAAAGAGGTACAAGGTAAGAGATGTAGTGGATCTTGGAGTGGCCCTAGTGAGGAGTGGGTAGTGTTTGGAAACTCCCTGTACTGTTGTTTGCTGTAGATGATACTGTGTTGTTGAGTGAAGACGAAGGGGAGCTGCAAGGAAGCGGTGGGTGAGTTTGGGTGTGTGTATAAGAAACGGAATCTAAAGGTAAGATGCAGGGAAGAGTAAAGTGATGGTCTTTGAGAGAAGGTGAAGTCAGTGAACCCTGTACAGTGAGGGTTGGATGATGACGAAATGGAAAAGCGTGGGAAGTACGTTTAAGTACTTGAGTAGTGTGAAGTAAGGATGGAGGTTTGGAGGGTGCAGAAGTGCTAGCGAAAGGGTGCAACAAGAGAAGAAAGGTTGCTGGTTCCTTGAATGCAGCGATAAGAAACAGGGGAAGTGAGCATGGAAGTGAAAATGTAACTACATGACATTAGTGGAGCATACCTGTGGAAGATTTTGTCGGGTTAGACAAGGTGTAAGAACTGAGTCTTAGATGCATTAAAAACAACCATATTATTTTTACCCCAGTCGTATCTGGCTGGCTGGGGTAAAAATAATATGGTTGTTTTTAATGCATCTATCCAGACTCAGATTCTTACACCCTATTAACCCGACACAAATCTTCCACAGGTATACGCCACTAATGTTTAAATAATATTCAGCTTAATCCTGCATCATCCTTGAACATGCTTGGGGTTTCATTTATTCGGGGCTTATCTTGGAAAGATTATATTACAACTCTTGTAAAATCTGCTTCCAAGAGATTGGGTGTGCTAAGTCGACTCCACTCTTTCTTTACCTCTGCACAATTGTTGACTCTTTACAAGGGTTTTATCCGCCCCTGTGTGGAGTACAACTCTCATGTGTGGGGAGGCTCCCCACATACAGCTCTTCTCAATAGGGTGGAGTCAAAGGCTTTTCGTCTCATTAACTCTCCTCCTCTTACTGACTCCCTTCAACCTCTGTCTCTTCGCCGCACTGTTGCATCTTTATCTCTTTTCTATCGCTACTTTAGTGGTCACTGCTCCTCTGAACTGTCTGCTTGCATTCCTCCACCTCTACGACGGGCGCGAAGCACCCGTCTGGCAGCAAACTCTCATCCCTTTTCTGTCAAACTCTCTAATGCAAGAGTTAACCGTTACTCCCACTCTTACATTTATGCAACAGGTCAGCTCTGGAACTGTCTCCCTCTGTCTGTATTTCCTGCTGCCTATGATCTCCAGTCTTTCAAACGCAGTGTGTCCAGGCATCTCAAAATGATCGGATCTTGACTTTGGCTCTCTATTGTATTATGTTTTTCTCTTGGAGGGAACAGTTACTGCGGGCTCATGGCCTTTGGTTCCTTCTTCCTCGCATAAAAAAAAAATTGTGATACCAACTCTAACGTATGGAAGGGAAGCTTGGACGTTGTTGGAAGGACACAAGTCAAGAGTGAGAACAGTGGAAATGAGTTATTTAAGAGGAGCCTGTGGAGTCACATGGAGAGACAGGCTGACAAATGAGGATATAAAGGACAATTGTGGTGTGGATGTGGATGTGATAGGAAGCATTAGGAGGAACACTGAGGTGGTTTGGCCATGTGGAGAGGATGGAGGGTGAGAGACTGACGAGGAGAGTGTATTTGAGTTAGGTGGAGGAGGGGAGAGGGAGGAGGCCGAGGATGAGATGGAGGGATGGGGTGGAGAGGTATATCAGAGAGGGGGGGTCAGCGGGGAGCAGGCCAGAGAAATGGCGGGCGACAGGGCGACGTGGAGGGGATTTGTTTGTGGCCACCCCGTATGGGATTGAGGCGTCTGACAATAGATAGATAGCCCCTGCGCTGCGGTTTATATGGGGCAATTCGGGATTTGATGATGGTGATGATAATGATGATAATAACAAAAAGAATGAACTATTATACTGACGAGGTCAGACAAATAAGGTAAATACCAAAATACCCTCTAATTATGACGTCCAGCGGCTCACGAGCAATTACATGTTTAAGAGCCAGGATCAGAGACAAAAAACACCGCAATTAACCTTCATCCTTGGGAATTATTATATATTTTAGCACCCCAAGCTCATCGTCCCCGCACCAGCTTCACGCTAAGTGGAAAGTGTGGCGATAAATGGGTAGTGACGAAGTAAGGAGAATATTTCTAGTAGAGTTAACCTCTAACACAACGAAGTCTTTTTGTTTAGGATGATTGACCTGAGGACGTCTCTCTCTCTCTCTCAATATTCAAAGGCACTTACTGGGCTTAGGAGAGACTTTTCAAACTGGAGGGTTTAGATATAGCCTCTTCTAACCCCTTCCCTACTAAGAGGCTATATTCATTCACACATTTTGCTAAAAACCAAAAATAAGATCGAAAAAAAAAAAAAAAACTGTCACAGCATGAGAAAAGAAATATAGGAGGAAAACAGAACTATATAATGGAGGTCTGCAGAATTTGACCCTCTCCCCCATAAAAATATGTGCACAGTGAAGTCCCAAATTGAGTTTCGTTCGTTCCAACATACGTGAATACATTGCACGCGCATATTTACAGACTTGACTATGAGCAAAAGGAAAGACAGATAGAGAAACAATTCAAGAATATATAAACAGCATTTAAAAGTCTTCGAATATCAGTTAACACATGAATAAGGGAGTTAGACAGGAAAAAGGTGAGTGTGTGTAGCCAGACATGTTCTGCGTGCCCGCCGTAAAGGAACACGTTAAACTGACAGTTCTAAAGATTAATGACAAAACAGTAGCGACAAAAGAGAGCAACGGACGCAAAAGTGCAACTGATAAGTCATGTGTAATTGGTGCAAATAATAATAATAATAATCATAATAATAATAATAATAATAACAAAAAGTGTAGTCCCAGATTTAAGTCTATTCATTTTAATCACTACACGATTGCATTTATCCCAAATGAGACCTCTTGTTCGGAAACTGGTCAATTTCCCCAGCAAGTTCTCTACTGTGTAGAATGTTGTCTAAACTTTGGCGTATAGCACGATTGTTTATACTGTTATTGTGAGTTGAGGGAGGGGAGAGGATTGGCGGAGAAGAAGAGGGAAGAGGAGAGGAGAAAGAGAGGGAAAGGATGGGAGATTGGGAAAAGAGGAGTAAGGGAGGGAGGGCAGGGGGGAAAGAGGGAGGGGGAGAAAAAACATTACATATAAAGGACTGAATATATAGAACAGAAGCAAAAATACTGTCAGTTTAGTGCTGGAAACTATAAACTTTAATGGAAAGGAAGGATGTCAAAAAAGATTGTTAATTGCTAACGTAAGTAGTAAATTCAGTGTTGGAAATTGTAAATCTACGTTAGAAAAAATATGTATACCAAGGTTCCCCTCACTGTCATGGGGTTTTAAAAACTATATGCAATATTAAAGAATAATTATTCAATAATACCGAGAGCAGGACAATGAATTGTCTTGTGAAAATCAAGCAATGATTACTTTATGCCGGCTCACATCGCCGATTCTCTATGGACGAGAATTTATAAACTTTCTCAACAATACACAGCAGAGAGTAATTCCTCTTAATTGCTGTTTGTTAGTACTGTTAACCTCTGGAGAAAGTGACTTCACCCCTGACAATCAGTAACAATCAGGCTTTACTGTTCTACCAGAAGACCCGCCGACATGTCGTAAAAATACCCCCGCTAATACCAACACACCAGTCCTGTATGAGACAGCCCTAGCATGTGTTCAATATGGACGGTGGGTGTTAGCGCCGAAGTGGTGACATGTAGAGGTGTATGGTATGTAGGAGGACTGCTGGGCCTTGATAGCAGGCTGTGAAGCCTATGCCCAGAGTCGGACACATAAAAAAAAACAAAAAAAAAACTAATGCTATTAATGATAACAGGTTCTTGCTGATGCATTAACTCCTGGTTGCACAAGCTTAATACAAAAGGACTGGCCTAAGTACCAGTTATGAATAGCAAAGCATTTATGCAAACTAGGAGCTATAAGTGAAATAAGCTTATGGAAAATAAAACACGAGTTTACATTAAGCTCAAGAAAAAGAACTGTTAAGTTTATTGATTACAATAAAATAAATTTGTTACATTTCAAAATGAATTCAAAATAAGGAGATTGCACTCACTCGCTCACTCAGAGACTAACTCTTAAACCTAGGAAAAATGAAAAGAAATACTGGTCAGAAAAGTGGACAAAGCGGATGACTGGGTGTCGTTACTGAGTAAGGACACTGCACATGCTGAGTCTCTCGCCAATCACGCTAGGTGGGAATCCAACGGCAGCAGTGGGAACTAGGCATCGATTACTGAGGAAGGACGCTGTCACACACACTACCTGATTCTGTGGCACTCAAAGCTTGACTAATCCAAATTGTGGGAGAGAGGCGAGTGTCGTGGCCGCACTAACGGCCAACGAGTGTGAGCAATACACACCCGCAGTTCACTCAGCAAAGGTGCTAACATCGCGTACAAGGATGATCACTTATGAAATAGTGAAAAATGTCCTGAAAAAAACACTTCCGATCGGGTGAATATGTAGCGGTTAAATTGAGCGATAAATACTGGGATTCCACTAGAATTCGCGGTTTCCCATCAAAGTTAATGTCACGAGCTTATTTAAATATAAAATCACGTCGACTCGTGACATTACGCCCCATGAAAATCAAATTTTTTTCTTCAGAGAAAAAAAAAAATTCAATATACATACATATAAATCCTAACTCAGTCACACAGGATTCACACTGTGGTGTGTGTGTGCTATCCTGCTACAGGAGAAAGTCAGTCGCCAGTGAGCAAAAAAACCTCGTATTTACGTTAATAGAAGCAAGCTTGAGGGAAAAACTCCGTGACAACGGTGAAAAAATCCTGTACTCAGGTCAAACTGAGCGAAAAGTTCATTACATTTACATTAACAACTGATTGTTATGTAGCGTAATGTATGTAATAGACGGTGTAGGTGTGACAGTTGTGGTGTAACTGTACCTATGTGTAAAATTACATAATGCAAATCAATAATAAATGATGACGAGGCAGCGTGCGACAGGGATGACCAGCTGATCTGCACAACAATGCTGCACCCACCAGCTGCACCTGCAAAAGAAATCAAGATGGAGCATCAAAAGTGTCATTTCTCTCTCTCTGCCTAGCAATCAGTACTTATGCCATTATTAACCAGGAAACGTAGTCTTAGGATTCACAAATCTCTCAGGACCCTTATAGTTTACTGGTTAATGCTTATTAACTAGGAAATGTGCCAGTTCTTGAATTGCTCAAATCTCTTAGAACGGGCAGTTTCCTAGTTAACCTAACATTATTAAGCAGGAAATGTGCCAGTTCTTGAATTGCTAAAATATCTTAGAACGGGCAGTTTACTGGTTAACCTAACTCTTCACTTACGACTAATAACAGGAAGCTGAGAATCCCTACGCAATCTCGGGCAGGTCACATTTTAACACCCACCGTGGGTGTGAACACTCATGTGGATAATGTGCATTCTCTGGGAATCCTCAGAGAGGCCCACAGCTCGAGACGTTCCACAAGGTAATTCATACATAGCCCCAGACTGTCTCTGCTGGTTTTTCAAACTTCCCCCTTAACTTATGGTACATGTATGTACAGGCCCTGGACATACTGTGTCCTGTGGGGCCAACGGGTGAGACGTCAGGTCTACACTTTTAACTGGGAACCAGGCTGGTCCTTGGATTACTCAGATCTCTGAGAACGCCTATCTTATGGAACCCAGCATACAACAGTTGCCCGTATTAGTCATCAGTTAGTAGGAGAGACATCGGGTCTACACCCACATTACCACTGCCCTCTCTTTCAACTGCTTCAGAGATTATGGGTGTGGGTTCAAACGGCACAGGAGGGACATGTCCCTGATTAGTGGTACGTGGACACACATTGCAGGAACGCACAAAACTATTTATTTCTCATCCCATCCCTGGCCAGAAAAAGTCAGCTCGGATACGGCCCTGGGTCTTCCTTTTGCCCATGTGACCTCCTGAGGCTGAACAATGACCCCATTCTAACACTACTTGGCGATACTTGGTGGGAACAACAAACTGCAGTCGAACCTCGCCCTCGGGTGTTTGTGACTCACGGTACAGCCGTCCTTGTTTGCAAAGGAACTTAGCTTGACCTCCCCGTGAATACTTTAGCACTCTACCCTTTTGTTTCTTCCACACGGAAGCAAGTGCCGGGTCAGAATGTTGTTCTTGAACAACAACTTGGCTACACATCAGATCTTGCAGCGATTCAATGGTTACAGGGGTGACACAATTTGGAGCCTCAGCGATGGCTCATGTTACTGCAGCCGAAGTCTGAGTAGCGTCATCTTCAGTGCAACTATCCTTGGCACCTGGAATATTGCCTATGATTAGGTCAAATAAAGGTTCTGGCATGACAACTGTGAGTGTCATACCAGTATAAAATGGAGATGCCACCTGGATACGTGCCTCAGGGAACAATCTCACTGATCCATCAATAAGGTTAGCTTGGATCTGTCGACCTGTATACTGCTCAGGCCGAACAAGACTCTGCTTGACAGAGCAACCTGAGGAACTGTTGTCTCTCAGGACCTCTACAGGAATGGCTCCCACAAACCCTGGCTGAACAAGGAAGGCACTGTCACCTGTGGGAGGGCCTGTGGAGGAAGCAGCTAGCCACTGATTAGGCTGCTGAATAAATGATGCGGCAAACATGGTGCCCTGTGAATTACATACTTGAGGGGTCGTACTCACTGCCTGGGGAGATGGAGCATTGGCCATCTGCGGAGGGGGGTTCACTGTCACCGTGGGACTAGTGAACTGTGGGGATGTACCCGTACTGGTAGGGATGTGACCACCGTGCTGCTGCTGAGGAATGAAGGCTGCGTTAGCCTCCTGCCTCCGAGGGGCTGGTGCTGAAAAGGATAGTCCCGATGGTCGGTTGCGTAGCTGATACTGCTGCTGATTAGGGTACCTGTTGTACCTCTTCCACTCAGGTTTCTGAGTGTTTTGCCCCTGGTCCTTCCTCTGCGGTTTTGGACCTTGGCCATTATTCTGAGAACAGCCTTGTTGCTGGGGTTCAGTCTGAGATGGTTTCCCAGATTTATCAGCTTTCCTGTTCCAGGTATACTGCTTACGAGTTTGATACCCGTATGCAGTGAAGAATGCATCAGCCTTCTTCACCATTTGGCTGGCATCTCTTACCTGGCAGATCTTAATCTGAGTCATAAGTTCACTAGGCCACGACTTTTCTAGCTGCGAGCACAGCATAAGGTCGATAATCTCCTCACGCATGGAAGGAGTTTCATCTTTCTCCATCCACTCATCTAAGTAAGCAGTAAGCCGGTCAAGAAACTGAACGGCAGTTTCTTTCCTGTAAACGCGCCCTCATGAGCTGATTCTTGGCGTAGTCAACTGTGAGACCGTACGCTTTGACGAGTGCGGCCTTCATCATCTCATACGTGAGATTGTCTCCACGAATTCTGTGGAGGATATCGAGGGCAGGACCCTCAAACAGGCTAAGAAACTGAAGCCGCTTAGCTGCATCATCCAGCTGGTAAAGTTAAGCCATGTCTTCAAAACAAGCTATGTATGGCTCGATTCGCTCGCCTTCCTTGTATGGGGGAAGCTTGATGTGTGGGGTCGCCATAATGTGTGCAGGGATAGCGCTTGTGGAGCTTGGGCCAGCTGCACCAGATTTATCTGAAGCCAAGGAATCTCGCTTGAGCGTCAACATTTCAATTTCATGTTTTTCGTGCTTGTCGCTTGGCACGTTCGTGTTCTTGTTCTCTCTTTCGTTCCTCACGCTGTTCTCACTCATGTTCTAACTCGAGTTCGCCTTGATTTCGCTCATGTTCACGCTCTTCGTGTTCCTCATGCTGAATTCGATGCTCTTCACGAGCATCATTCTCGCGTTGCTGTTCATAATTAAACCGAGAGAGGACAAAGTCCTTAATTTTCTCCTGATCCGTAAGCCCCATATCTTTGACTTCCTGTACATAGACGCTGGTAGACATGATGCTAACTCAATCTAAGTAAACTAGAGATTCAGTACTGACTGCAACTTTTTCAGAGAAAGATGCAATAATCGAGAATAAAGAATATAGGCACAGGTTAGTGGTGACCAGTTTTATCTAATTAAACTGGTAAAGAAAGAAAATTAAACAAACAACTGACTGTGAAAACTATTACGTAAATTAATAGAACTGAATCAATAATCACCAGTAAGATAGTACCTATAGACTTTAATAATAAATACCTAATTATGAACAATTGAGTATTATCTCGTGAATAACTTTAGAGGTAGGAGTTAATATCCTGGCGAGGTCACCAATTGCCACGGGGTGTTTAAAAGTATATGCAATATTAACCCGCCCCGTCCCGGAGACGTGAATTCACGTCCTCACATGATGTGCACTCATATCCCGGAGACGTAAATTAACGCAGCAACATTGCAAGGTCCCTAATTTGCACAATTTTCAATTTTCGCGAGTGATTTCGCAAGTGATTTTTGGTACGTATACACGGGACACCTTCCTCTATTCCTCTACAAGATGCCAAGCAGGGACAATGCCTTACACCACATAACCCCTCCCCCCCCTTGCACGCCATTGTCTCGGCAATTCACCTGTTACCAGTGACCTGGCCAATAAAGACATTCAGGGCCAGAGTGATTCCCCAATTGATGACAATGTGGAGGACAAAGTTTACATAGCATTAGAGGAAGAAACAGTCAGAAATGATGATCAGGTAATGTGGGAAAAAAAGGTCATGAATGGTGATGAGTTAGTGAGTGAAACAATGCTTATAATGCCTATATTACTGTTTGAAAACCAATATACTCTTGTACTACATATAAATTCGTACCAAGTAAATAAATAAATACTGTTTATGAGTGAATAAAATAGCTACCCTCCCATAGAACTCGTTTCCTTTGGTGCCAGCCTGTTAGAAAACCCAGTCAGGTAAGGAGGTACTCATACCTGGATCGAGTATTTTAAATCTCAGGTAAGCGATTTCTCTATGAATTTTCGATGTTTCTCACCAAAAGCGAATGTTTGAGCCTAAAAAAAAAAGGTCCAAAAATGTCGGGATTGGGGTGTACCACTGCCCAGAAAACGTCGGGATTGGGGTGTACCACTGCCCAGAAAACGTCGGGATGGGGCGGGTTAAAGAATAATTATTCACTAATACTGAGAGCAGGACAATGAATTGTCTTGTGAAAATCAAGCAATAATTACATTATTCCGGCTTACTTCGCCGATTCTCTAAGGACGAGAATTTATAAACTTTCTCAACAGTAAACAGCAGAGACTAATTCCTCATAATTGCTGTTTGTTAGTACTGTTAGCCTCTGGAGAAAGTGACTTCACCCCTGACAATCAATAACTAATGCTATTAATGATAACAGGTTCTTGCTGATGCATTAACTCCTGGTTCCACAATGGATTTTAAGCTTAATACAAAAGGAGTGGCCTAAGTACCAGTTATGAATAGCAAAGTGTTTATGCAAACTAGGAGCTATAAGTGAAATAAGCTTAATACGGAAAATAAAACACGAATTTACATTACATTAAGCTCAAGAAAAAGAACTGTTAAGTTTATCCATCCATCCATTGCCAGACGCCATGTATCCCAAACGGGGTGGTCAAGTGATTACAATAAAATAAATTTATGTTACATTTCAAAATGAATTCAAAATAAGGAGATCGCACTCACTCTCTCACTCAGAAGCTAACTCTTAAACCTAGGAAAAATGAAAAGAAATACTGGTCAGAAAAGTGGACAAAGCGGATGATTGGGTGTCGTTACTGAGGAAGGACACTGCACATGCTGAGTCTCTCGCCAATCACGCTAGGTGGGAATCCAACGGAGGCGGTGGGAACTAGGCGTCGATTACTGAGGAAGGACACTGTCACACACACTACCTGATTCTGCGGCGCTCAAACCTTGACTGATCCAAATTGTGGGAGAGAGGCGAGTGTCGTGACAACACTAACGGCCAACGAGTGTGAGCGATACACACCTGCAATTCACTCAGCAAAGGTGCTAACACCGCGCACAAGGATGATCACTTATGAAATAGTGAAAAATGTCCTGAAAAAAACACTCCTGATCGGGTGAATACTGTTACATAGTCTATGATTTCATCATCCTTTGTGTAATTTTAATGCACAGTATGCTGCATGTTTGATCACGAGCGTGTTCTGCCTCAGTCCCCCCCTTCTACCGTTATAGTAGAGTAAGTCGTCGTTTCTGTTGTTCAGTGCGGGATTGTCAACTCTTTGTCCCCATGGCTTCATTTGCGCGTCCTTCTTACAAGTTGTATCAAGCTCTGCTGGCCCCTATATAATGAGCTCAGTCTCTGCATTATTGCCACTTAGATCTGCTCCTCATTTTGTTCACATCTCTGTCTTCCCCTGTACAGTTATTGTTGTGAGTGCTCAGGAAGTCTCCAACCATCTAGCAGCTGTGTAATTTGAGTATAAGTGTTATTGCATTTTGTTCTTGTAGTGTATAGCATAAGTTTAATTTGTAGGCCTAGTGAAGTTTTTGTAATTCATGTAGGGTTCTTATCGTCAGTCATTTTTGATAATATTATGTATCTGTAATAATTTATCTTGCATTAACTGAGCATTACCCAGTGTATTTTCATTTTATCAGGGCTGACTTAGGTAAATTTACTCTTGCTAATTTCATGTTAATAGAGGCTATTGCAGTTAACCATATATTTAGTCTGTTTTTTGCCATCACATTATCCTTATGAGTCCTGAATGTTTTGTTGTTAGTTTGAGCATTAAACTTTAACTTGTAATTTTACCTAACTCTTTTGTTTTGAACCTGGAAATTTACGGGACAGTAGTGATTTTTAGTATTCTCACTTAAAGTGTACATTATCTTTCGCTGTTCCGTAACATAAATTTGGCGACCTCTCATCAGGATATTCAGGATATTATCATAAGGATATTGCTTGATATTTTGTGACTGTTACTTATTCATGATGTCTACTATTACTACACTTGATGAAGCCAAAGATTTTTTGTCAAATGTGCAAACAGTGTGTGATGTAGAAAACAGAACAAAGAATGAACTTAAGCTTGTTGCTCAACAATTGGGAATTGCAGTTCACTCTCATCATTCTAAAGATCATATTGTTGGCATGATTAATAAAAGCTTGTTTAATGTAACTCCTCCAAATGAGCAAACGCAGATTGAATTAGCTAAGTTACAGCTAGCCCTACAGGAGGCTCGTGTGAAGGAAGCTGAATTTGAAGCAAGTGCTAAGGAGGCTGAGTCTCAGGCTAAGGAGGCTTGTGTTAAGGAGGCTGAATTTCAAGCAAATGCTAAGGAGGCGGAGTCTCAGGCTCATATTCAGGAGGCTGAATTTCAGGCAAATGTTCGTATTCAAGAGGCACAGGTACAGGCTCAGGCACAAATTGAACTTGCTAGGATTCAGGCAGACCATGAGTATCGCATGAAACAAGGTGGAATTGGATCATCTAGCTCTGATGATTTTGATGTGGCTAAAAATGTTAAACTTGTCCCTCCTTTTAATGAATCTGATTTAACCAAGTATTTTCAATTGTTTGAGAGGGTAGCTACAGGTTTTAATTGGCCAAAAAAGTATTGGCCAGTACTCCTTCAAACTGTTCTCACCAGTAAAGCTCAAGTAACTTATGTATCTTTGCCTCAGGATCAATCTGATAATTATGATGTAGTTAAGAGCTTGATTCTTAAGGCCTATGAGCTTGTTCCTGAAGCCCATAGAGTAAAATTTAGGACAACTTACAAGTAAGATAAGCAATCCCATGTTGAGTATGCAAAAATCAAAGAAGATCTGTTAGAGCAGTGGTTAAATTCTAAGAATGTGGATTCTGATTTTGGTAAATTTAAGCAGATGATTTTGCTGGAGGACTTCAAGAGGTGTATTTATAAAGATGTAAGCCTATATCTTGATGAGAAAAGAATATATAATTTGTCTGATGCTGCAGTTTTAGCTGATGAATATGTTCTCACTCACAAGAGATATTCTAGAGAAAAAGGGAAAGCTGAGAGTAAGTACGTTGCCTCTACTCAGAGTACAGGTAACAGGAAAGAGAATAAAGATGATGTTTCTCAGGAAGTAAATACCAGCTTCACCTCTAGATTTCAGAAAAGTAAATGTACTTAATGTAGTAAGCTTGGTCATACTACGGAGAAATGTTTCAGGAGACAGCGTGATGTGAACAAAAAGGAGTCTTTAAATATTCAGTCAATTGGTCTAGTGTCCACTCTTGAGAGTTCCCAGAATGCTTTAACTGAGTTAACTGAACCTGCTTTGAGGGTAACTTAAATTCTCATGATGGAGCTCCTCTTTTGAGCAGTAACGTGGGTGACACTCTCAAGAGTTCATGTGCTAATTTCCTGTCTGATGGTTTTGTCAGTCCTCTGGACAGTAATGACAGGAAATCGGTTAAAATATATCGGGATACAGGTGCTTGCCAATCCCTTATGCTGACCAGTGTTCTAGGCTCTAATGTTAATTCCTCTGATGAAACTGTAATCTTACAAGGTGTACGGAATAATTACTTCTCTGTCCCTCTGTGCAGAGTGAATTTAGAGTCTGGTTTTGTTAATGGTTCCTTTATGGTTGGGTTGGTTGAGACACTCCCAATGTCAGGTGTAACTTTCTTACTTGGAAATGATATTGGTGGAAGTCAAGTGTGTCCAGCTCCTCAGTTGTCCAGTGAGCCAGTGGCTGCGTCCCAGGATTGTGATGTCCCTGATGTGTTCCCTGCATGTGCTGTCACTAGGGCTAAGTCTAAAGTTACTGGTGATTTAGAGCAGGGGTTCTCAACCTGGGGTACGCGTACTCCCAGGGGTACGTGAGAGGAATTTTGGGGGTACGTGACAGGTTTCTCAAAATACTTCGGTTTTGAATAACTTCAAACCTGTTTGTAGAAAGTGGCCTACATGTGCTAGGCTAGATGTGTCCTCCACTAGAACCAGGACACTAAGTGACAATGTTAACTAGGAAACTCTTGGAGTTATGTCATTTGAGAGAAAGCTCTCTTGGACTACACTTGCCACACAACCTTGCAAACCCATAATACAGTAGTCACCCTTGCTCGTTTTCTATCGATCACGTAACTCCTCACGCGTACCGAGCAGGTACCAAAGTGAGACGCACTGTTCACCTCTCACTGTCACCCACTCACCACTCTTCCCTCACTACCCTCACCCTCAGGTTTCCAGTGTATTTGTAGTCTGATTTTTTTTCCTCGTTTAAGTTGTCATGGATTTTGCTTGCGGCTACGAAGTCATGTGCCTGCACTGCAGCCATAATAACTGGTAGTGGTTTCCTTCTACATACCGCTGTGAGCAGGGATTCTCAGCACTGTGCTTGATTAAAAACAAGTTACGTTCACGTCTTGCAGTCAAAGACGACATAAGAGTGGCTGTCTCAAAGACTGTGCCGAGGATTGACTTGTTGGCAGCAAAGAAACAGGCCCAACCATCTCACAGAATTAGTATATACTTGTATTTTAATGCAGTCACACACACTGACTTCCCTATGAGTAAGTAACTAGTTACTAATAACTAGCTGCGAGGCTTAACAATCAGCATTAGTTCGCAGTCAGTGGAACACAAAGCCTTAATTCTATTTTGTTACTTTTTTCATGCTAGTTACGCTAGTCACGCACACAGTAATTTCCCCATGAGAAACTAGTTATAAACTGTATATAGCACCACTACCTCACAGTCACAGTTATTGGAAAAATGTGTCTGATTTAGTACTGTTTTATTATTATTTTTATGCTATTCACACACACAGTGACTTACCTATCACTGTTACTAGTTACAAGTTGCAACTAGCTGCAAGCAGCACTAGTTCACTGTCACAATGATCGAAAACTGTCTATTATAGTTCTGTTTTAGTAAATGTATTGCATGCTAGCAGCCAGTCACATAGTGTTTCCCTATGACAGTAACTAGTTCCTATCAACACTACCTCATAGTGACATACTCACATTAATTGAAAAGTTTGTCTGCTCCACATATATAACACAATTTAAACTTAATAAACTAAGTCAATAAACCATGCATTTCTTTTTACCCTTCCTGATGCTGCATTGTGGGTAAGGGGTACGTGACCAATACTGAAAGACTTCAAGGGGTACATAAGATTAAAGGTTGAGAACCCCTGATTTAGAGGATAATGATGATGATGATGTTATCCTAGCTGACACTTTTCTTGCTAATTTGGACCACTCACCAGATGAGGCAGTACCCCGCAGTGTTGATAATTTGTCTCGTCATGAGTTGGTTGAGTTTCAGGTTGCTGACCCTGAGTTGAAAGGTGTAGCTAACTCTGCTTGCAGTGAGGAAGAGTCAGCCGGTGCTTCTACTTGTTATTATATAAAGTCAGGAGTACTTATGAGGAAGTGGAGACCCCCAACAGCATCATCCGACTGTGAATGGGAGGTTGTACATCAAGTTGTCATCCCTCGTGTTTGTAGGCAGGATATCATTAGAGTGGCTCATGATTCCAGTTTGGCAGGACACCTTGGAGTGAGGAAGACTGTGGCACGCATTTTGAAACACTTCTACTGGCCAGGTATCTTCAGGGATGTTTCCTGGTATTGTAAGTCTTGTCACACCTGTCAAGTTGTAGGGAAGTGTAATCAGACCGAAAAGGTTGCACCTCTAGTTCCCATTCCTCCTTTTGAGGCGCCTTTCACCCGTGTGTTGGTGGATATTGTGGGCCCTCTTCCTAAGACTTCTTCAGGATTTTCTTATGTGTTGACCCTGATTGATATGGCTACTCGTTATCCTGAAGCCATTCCACTTAGAAATATCTCAGCAAAGAACGTGGTTAAGGAAATGCTAGGGTTCTTCACAAAGTTTGGTCTGCCCACGGAGGTACAGTCAGACCGGGGAAGTAATTTCATGTCGAATGTTTTCAAGCAGTCTCTGAAAGAGTTGGGCATCTCCCAGATCACGTCTTCAGCTTACCATCCCCAGACCCAAGGAGCGTTGGAGAGATATCATCAAACACTCAAATCGATGCTCAAGAAATACTGTTTGGAACATCAGAAAGACTGGGATAAAGGTCTTCCATTCGTTGTATTTGCCACAAGAGAATCTCCAAATGAATCACTGGGCTTCTCACCTTTTGAACTACTGTTTGGCCATGAAGTAAGAGGACCCCTTAAGTTACTCAAGGAATGCTGGCTGTCAGAGGAAGATGACGTCAACCTGCTGGAGTATGTGATGAAGTTCAAAGAACGGCTGTCCACTACTTTACAGCTGGCGAGAGAGAATTTAGGAGCTGCTCAGGAGAAGATGAAGACTTGGTATGATAAGAAGTCCAGGTTACGCCACTTTCAGCCAGGAGATCAGGTTTTGATTCTGCTACCGGTGCATGGGCAACCTCTTCAAGCCAAGTTTAGTGGTCCTTATTTCATGGAGAAGAAACTCAGTGATGTCAACTATGTCATCGCCACACCAGATCGTAGAAAGAACAAGCAACTTTGTCACATCAACATGCTAAAGTTATATCACAGGCGGGACGAAAATAATCCAGTCTGCACTGTAGCTGTTCCACCCGAGTCTGCAAGTGAAGCTCTCCCATGCAGTATGAGCCTGAGTGATAGTTTGGGAAGAATCCTGATATCATGAATGATCTCCAGACTAAGCTTTCTCATCTACCTCCCGAGGAAAGGCAAGAGTTTTCGGTATTACTGCAGGAGTACCTGCAAGTGTTCCGTGCCACTCCAGGAAGAACCCCTGTGTTGATGCATGATGTCAATGTTGGAGACGCAAAGCCAATTAAATTGCCTCCTTACCGTGTGAACCCAGTGAAAGTTCCTCTCATCCAGAAGGAGCTTGGCTACCTGTTGGACCACAAGATGATTGAGCCATGTCAGAGCGGCGGAGTTCTCCTGTCACTCTAGTCCCTAAGCCAGGTGGGTCACAGCGGCTTTGCATCGACTACAGACGTGTTAATCAGATAACCAAAACAAACACTTACCCTCTCCCTCGCATGGAAGATTGCATAGACAAGATCGGAAAGGCTAGGTACATAAGTAAGTTTGATTTGTTAAAGGGATACTGGCAAGTACCTATGACTGAACGTGCTAGGGAGATCTCATGTTTTGTAACACTAGGAAAGAAAATGTTATTGCAGATTGCTTATCTAGACTTTAGACAGATTGTTTTAGAGTAATAAGAAATTTCCTTTGTAAATTTCTTTTGGTTTGTGGGGAGGTGTTACATAGCCTATGATTTCATCATCCTTTGTGTAATTTTAACGCACAGTATGCTGCATGTTTGATCACGAGCGTGTTCTGCCTCAGTCCCCCCCTTCTACCCTTATAGTAGAGTAAGTCGTCGTTTCTGTTGTTCAGTGCGGGATTGTCAACTCTTTGTCCCCATGGCTTCATTTGCGCGTCCTTCTTACAAGTTGTATCAAGCTCTGCTGGCCCCTATATAATGAGCTCAGTCTCTGCATCATTGCCACTTAGATCTGCTCCTCATTTTGTTCACATCTCTGTCCTCCCCTGTACAGTTATTGTTGTGAGTGCTCAGGAAGTCTCCAACCATCTAGCAGCTGTGTAATTTGTGTATAAGTGTTATTGCATTTTGTTCTTGTACTGTATAGCATAAGTTTAATTTGTAGGCCTAGTAAAGTTTTTGTAATTCATGCAGGGTTCTTATTGTCAGTCATTTTTGATAATATTATGTATCTGTAATAATTTATCTTGCATTAACTGAGCATTACCCAGTGTATTTTCATTTTATCAGGGCTGACTTAGGTAAATTTACTCTTGCTAATTTCATGTTAATAGAGGCTATTGCAGTTAACCATATGAGGCGTCTCGTGGACAAGGGGTGAATGCGCCATTTTTTTTTTATGAGCGTTTAAAGTTCAGGAATAGGTGGCAGACATAGAATATTATAGAATAGCATGTTGTTATATATCATTAGAATCCTCTGGAAGAGGCAAATTTATACTGCAGGAAAAAATGAAAACACACACACACACGCACACACACACAGTAAAACACGCGTGGGTGTGTTTTCAGCATATAGTAATTATTGTTCAATCAATTTGAAATTCATTCCTGTATTAGATGTAAATGAAACTAAGATACTGTGAAATTTTCAGCCAAAAATTCCCATAATTAATATTTTTCCTATAATTATTAATTAAATATTTTCATCTTATCAGCAACAGGTTGTTTTATTGTGTGTATGATAACCATTATATCGTTAATGACTGACACAATGAAGTTATAATACTCACCAACTATTTACAACTCCAACCGCAACCCAAGATGAAGAGGGGGGGGGGCCTAATGATTAGTAGTTGAGGACGTCATCGGAGTGTAAACAAAGCCAGGCTTCATTCACGTGCTTGGCGGGATGACTAGCGGGGGTGTTAGCGCGCGTCTGATTGGCTGAGAGGCGGCCCTTTAACTCTGACAGAGGGAGCCGCTCGCCCATTGGCTGGGAGCGTGCCGACATTCGCCCCTACAGCTCTGAAATCACAGACCCTCCCCACCCTCCTCCTCCTCCCCTCCACGTGTGCAAAACAAGGGAGATTGAACCTAGAATTCTGAACCCACATGGGTCGGAATCGGAAAACGCTCTTCACCACGAGATTTTCAGTGCTTCCATCTATCGGAAAACATGCATAACTCATTTTTGATAGGGGTAGAATTCGCCCCTTGTCCACGAGACTCCTCATATATTTAGCCTGTTTTTTGCCATCACATTATCCTTATGAGTCCTGAGTGTTTTGTTGTTAGTTTGAGCATTAAACTTTAACTTATAATTTTACCTAACTCTTTTGTTTTGAACCTGGAACTTTACGGGACAGTAGTGATTTTTAGTATTCTCATTTAAAGTGTACATTATCTTTCGCTGTTCCGTAACAATACGTAGCGGTTAAACTGAGCGATAAATACTGGAATTCGACTAGAATTCGCAGTTTCCCACCAAAGTTAATGTCACAAGCTTATTTAAATATAAAATCGCGCCGACTCGTGACTCTCACCCTCTGAAAAGAAAATACCCCCAGAGCTTCAATTCATAAACCTAAAAATCAAACAGGAAATTCATGTATATGTTTGTGTATACTTGCAATATTTTATTGTAAATCAATGTCACGTACCCCTACTGATGGCAATGTATACCTTCTTTTTTTTTTTTTTTAATGTTTTTGCTCACTGTATGTGTATGCAAAGTCTGCTTGCGGAGGTTTGTGTATACCTGCCCTATGTAGGTGTATCAACCAGTGCCAGTACTTACATTTACGACCATGTATAGTTCCTGACGACTATAAATAAGTCAAATTATTCACCTCCTGGGAACGTCTATCTATCAATTGCCAGACGCCATAATCCCGTAAGAGGTGGCCATCTGACTTTGAGTTATTTGTTTTACGGGGAGGGGCACTAACCCTCCACCAACCCACTTGTTGGCACGTAGGGAGCACGTATTTGTTGGTTATATGGAACGTAAGAAAGTTATAAAAGGCAAATATAGCAAAAATAGTTTCGTTCAACAGTCAAGATATACTGGGTATGTTCAGATAAATACGTCTCACTATTCATGAGTCTTTTGTCTTTAAATAAATCATTATTCTAAATCACAAGAGAAAATAGTTAGCATGTGTGTGTGTGTGTGTGTGTGTGTGTGTGTGTGTGTGTGTGTGTGTTGTGGTTGTGCATGAAGCTTTGGCACAATTAACTTTCATTGTTTTAAAAAGGAGAAAATAGAGGTTTTAAAGACTCACGTGAAATTTCTTCCATATTTCTAAGCATCCCATCTTCTCGTTGGGTACAGAGAGAGAGAGAGAGAGAGAGAGAGAGAGAGAGAGAGAGAGAAAGATGAGATATAGCATTGAATTAGGACTAATGTCACTGTCTCATGGACAGTTACTAGTCACCATGTACAGTTTCTTAGTGACCTTGACCTCACTAGGGAGATTTGGATTTTTTTTCTCCAATCGGCAATAGTCCATGCCAGGACACATAACTTGGGCCCTTCATATTCCTTGCACCGTCTCCAGTTCCCCTGGAATCGTAGGGAGACTCTGAGGCTGGAATAATTATAATTAGTTACGTACTTTCATTGTCTACCCACAATAAGGGATCTTTGTGATGTAGTAAGGCATGTGGGATATATACAAGATCTGAAAACCCAAATGTAACTTCTTGTGTAACATCAGCAAGGGATCTGACAAAGGTGTCGAAGAATGCATGTGTCTGTTAATGTTTCTTGGAATGACCTTGACTCCACTGGGGATATTTGGATTTTTTTCCATCAGCAATGGTCCAAGTCAGGACGCATAACCTGGGCCATTCAGATTCCTTGCGCAGTCTCTCGTTCTTTCGGAATCTTTGCGAGACTCTGAGGCAAGAATAATAAGAATAATAATACCTGTGAAAACAATAGTCTCAACCTACTACATAGGTGTAGACTAACAAGATCCTCGCCATCGTATCGAACCAAATTAGAGACGTGTCTGGAGCATTTGCCCAGATGAAAGCCGTTTCTGAACAGCTACCACCACCACCATCATTCATCACAGGTACAGCTGCAGCCACCATCATCATCACAGCTCCCATCATCACGACCATCACCACCACCACCACTACCACCATTACACCTACAGTACCATCAACACCATCACCACCATCACCACAGCTACCACCATTTCCTGCTGAATAAAATAGTATGTTCTTAGCATCAATGATGTAATGGTCATCGGAGTGTAAATGTATTACCTTTCTCTCTCTCTCTCTCTCTCTCTCTCTCTGTTAGCTGGGGTCAGGGTGGCTCAGTAGTAGAGTGCCTTACCGAAGGGTCCAGAGTTTGCGCCCCGCCCCGGTAGCTGTCCTGCTAGGAAAGGTAGCGCTCTCCCGTCACCTAGCGGGGCTATATGATCGATCAGGGTCTAGATCGGGGAATTCATTTCTCCATTTTTCTCTCACAGCTACGACCATTTTCTGCTGAATAAAACCGTCTGTCCGTAGCATTAGTAACGTAACAAACCGGAGTGTAAATGTACTATTGGGGTCAAGAATTCTTACACACCTCCGATTTGCCTCAGCCAGATTTCATCTGGTAACACTGACTCCCCCTCTTCCCCCCCTCCCCCCTCTCTCTCTCTCTTTCCTACTCCCTCCCTGCCTCCCTCTCGCCCCTGCTCCCTCCCTCCCTTCCTCTCTTTCCCCATTCCTCCTCTCCATTTACTCCCCCTCCCTCTCTCGTTCTCCCTTCCTCGCTGCCCTTAATCTCTATCCATTCACACCGCTCTGTGTGCGTGTGTGTGTGTGTGTGTGTGTGTGTGTGTGTGTGTGTGTGTGTTGTCATATGCTATGACTGTCAAATAGAGAAGTAGCAGTGCTTAGGATTCTTTATACCTTTTTTTTCCATTCATACAGAAAGCTTTCGTTTTCCCTGCATTTCTGAGTCGTTTCATGGCCATTTTTTTTTTTCAGTACTCATCAGGGTTTATTTTGCAATATTACATACACACACCCCTGTGGGCAGGTTGTGGAGATCAAGAAGGAAACGAAAATGTTTTCCTTTGTTAAAGGAATGTTATTTCCCGAAAACATTATAATATTTACTATATAGTTGCTTTGGTAACAGCCTATTAGTAAAAACCGAAGATCTTTCAACATATTGGTAACCCAGTAGCGAAATTTGTTTTTTCGAAACTTATAAATTATTGCACAGATTGTGCAGTGTGCAGAGAATAGTTTGTATTGGATCGTTCCACCTCGCAGTTAAGGATAACTTCCTTCCCTCTGTCAGAGACAGGGGACAGGTCTAAAACTAAACATTTCTGTCATTTCTTCCCATTAGTTTCCGTTCGGTCTCAATGTGTTGCTGGAGGTTTTACTATGTCCCGTTTAGCGCTGGCCCTCACTCATTAACTATAATACCCCTGGGCCCCGTATTACTCTTTGGGCTTCAGGTGGTGGTTTTAAATTAGAGGTTGTGGATACTTCACATGTTTGTGACCCCTTAAACTGTAATATTGCAATGCTGTCCCAAATATTTTACAGACTTTCCTTGTATAATCTTTATAAATGCCTTCTGTTGTTCCGTAGCATACCGGTACTAGATTTGCTGTAAACGTTATACTTAATTTTATAGCAAGTTTTTCCTTTTTCACACTAGTTCCAAAATGTTTCCAAATATCATCTATTAATTTTTTCATCAATCACAAATGTGAAACAGAGTTATAAAATCTATACGTAAGATATTAGGTGTTATACAGTATATGCACGAAACGTTTATTGCACACACACACACACACACACACACACACACACACACAGAGCGATGTGAATGGATAGAGAATAAGGGCAGCGAGGAAGGGAGAACGAGAGAGGGAGGGGGAGTAAATGGAGAGGAGGAATGGGGAAAGAGAGGAAGGGAAGGAGGGAGCAGGGGCGAGAGGGAGGCAGGGAGGGAGTAGGAGAGAGAGAGAGAGAGAGAGAGAGGGGGAGAAGAGTGGGAGTCAGTGTTACCAGATGAAATCTGGCTGAGGCAAATCTGAGGTGTGTAAGAATTCTTGACCCCAATAGTACAACCTCTCTCTCTCTCTCTCTCTCTCTCTCATAACATGTCCACACACGTTAATTAAGAAGGAGTTGGCCACAAACAAATTGCCTCCATGCCATCCTGTCCTCCGCCAAATGGCTGCCCTCCCTCCAACGCCCTTCACCCTCATTCATAAACTTGTCCACTTCGTCTCCGGTCTTCCCCTCCCCCTCTCCCCCTACACATCAGTCTTAGCCAATATCAGTGATAAAATGAGAATGCAACTACAGCACTTGTACTTTGGCCTGACGAAGTTTCTTACACCCTTCCAGCTCAGTTGATAGTCAAGTGCGGTCAGATTTGAGTTTTTTACTAGTAATCAAGGAGATCCATACCTCATTGAATTAATACAATCATGACTTAGCAATTAACTTGTGAGAATAATCTAGCTCCTCTAGATGAAAATAGACCTATTATATTAAGTGATCTCTAATCTGAGATTCTAAGCTTTGTTTCAAGAAGGGTGTCTCAGTAATACTTAGTAATATGCCTTGCTGTTATATCCATTTCTTTTCCTTCTGTAGAGTAAGTATTAATTTCCGCCCACTTCATTAGGACTGTAACATCTGCATTGGATAAGAGCTATGTAAACATTCTGTAACTTTTCCTTGCTTTATTCCTTTTCATTTCTCTCTGTATTGAAGATTCACCTTTCCATTTTCACTAGTTTCTTCCTTCCTTTCTTCCCAATCCTCCTACTTATTTCTTTAGTATTTCATCTAACCACTCTTTCCCCTGTGTTATTCCTTTTCTTCCTCCCCTGTTCTTCCACACAACATCCCTCTTTCTCAAGTTTATCCATCTTTCTCTTCTCTCTCCTCACATTCCTATTTCATCTTCTCGTTCTCCCCCTCTACCTCCACATATCTTTCATCTTCCTTCCATCCTCTCCCCGTCTTACGCCTTCTTCACTTGGTTCTTCTGGTGTTCTTTATCTTCCTCCTTTATCAGTGTGCCTCTAGGCTACTACTCACTTCTCTCTCTCTCTCTCTCTCCACTTTGTTTTTATTCCCCTTCCTTTTCTCTCCCTCTCCTCCTCTTCTTGCTCCTTCTCCTCCTCCTCCTCCTCCTCCTCATCATCATCATCATCATCATCATCAGCAGCAGCAGCAGCAGCAGCATCATCATCATCATCATCATCATCGTTGTCGTCATCAACTTCCTTCTCACTTCCTCCCCTTTTCATCCTCCACTTACTTATCTTCCTCCTGCTGCTTCTCCTCCCACTTATCGCTTTCTATTCCTTTTCTTATCCTTCTTCTCCTTCCCTCATATTTCTCCCTCCTATAATTAATCTCACTTTACGTCCTTCTCCGTCAGCATACTTCTCTAACTCTCCTCCTCTCATTCTCTGTCTCTTCTGTTCTTTTGTTTTCCACCTTTTTCTTTCCAATTCCCCTCCTACCCTTCCTCTCCTCCTGTTTTCTCTCCTCCTCCTCCTCCTCCTCTCATGATCCAAGCTCTCGTAGTTCTTCACCTCCTTCTTATTCTTCTTTCCTTCCTTCTTCGTCCTCCTCTCCCACCTTTCCTCTCTGTATGTCACAATTCGTCTGCCTTTGTCTGTGTCGATCTATCTATACTCAGTTGTTTTTATCGAGGCGAAGATGCCCTTGAATTGATGATGACTGGCTGAATGCAACATTACTTCATAATCTAGTTACTCTTTGGCATTATTCATTGACAGCATATATCTGAGGGGGAAATTTAGGTTAGTAAATGTTATTCTGACATGTTGCATTCAGCCAATCATCACCAACCTGTCGAGTGCATCTTCGCCTCAATAAAAAAAATGGAGTATAGTTTTCTGTGTGACTGCCTGTCCGTCTGTCTGTGCCTGTGCGTCTGTCTGCCTGTGTCTTTTTTTCTTAGTGAGTGTATTGATCCGTGTATACCTTTCTTTTTGCCTGTGTTTGTCTGTTAGCCTGTTTCCCCGTATGTGTGTGTACATGTGAACATATCCTTATCAATGTTTAAGTTCGTGTGTGTGTGTGTATGAATCTCTCTCTGCCTGCCTTCCTATTCGTATACATTATTCTTCACATATTTCATTTAATTCTCGGTTTTTCCCTCCCACATATCCCCCGGAGGGGCTTGGGGACGGGTATTGTTTTCAGTCGGTTTGTCTGTCAGTTTGTTTGTCTGTCTGTCTGTCTGTTAACAACTTTACGCGAAAACTACTGGTGCGATTTTGACTAAAATTACAGGGATGATGGGCTATGACCTCCTGATCACCTGATAAAATTTTCGGGCAAAATGGGCCAAAGGGCCAGGTTGTAGGCCAAGAATATGTAAAAAAAAAAAATGTAAAAACATATAGTTTTTTCACCAATACTCCTTTGAAATTCATGTCAACATGAAACCAAAAGCTCAAGGTGTATCTTTCAAATCTACGTCTTATAACATGCCTCATTAATTCAGGGGGGTCACCCCCATTTAGCGGTAAGGGAGTCAATGTCGGGTGAGTCGGGCCTAAACTTTCAAATGGGCATATAATCATTAATTTTCACCCGATTTACTCCAAATCTGATATGTGGCATCTTTGATTAGACATCCTGTTGTGTTATATATGTTAGCACTAAAATGGCTGCAGGGGACGGGTTGGCTGTGCCTTGGCACCGCTTCTTGTTATTCTCTGTTTTTTCTCTTTTACTGGTGCCTCTCTCTCTCTCTCTCTCTCTCTCTCTCTCTCTCTCTCTCTCTTCACCTCCTCATTTCATCGTTCTCTCCCCTCCACTTCCTCTCAATCTCCCCTCATCACTCTCCCCACTTTTCTCTCCCTCTCACCCTTATATCATCCTTCATTTCCTCCATCTGCTCCTTGCTTTCAGCCCCATCATCATTATTTCCTCCCTCACGTTATTCATCAATTATTTCCGCTCCAGTCTCTCTCTCTCTCTCTCTCTCTCTCCCTCTCTCTCTCTCTCTCTCTCTCTCTCTCTCATTTGTATCTTAGTGTGAAAATTTCCTGTCTCTACGAAGCAAGATTATTCCCAAAGAGATAGAAGAGGTTGATTGTGTGTGTACTCGTATGTGTGTGTGAGAGAGAGAGAGAGAGAGAGAGAGAGAGCTCTGTAGCCCCGAAGAAAATGGATTTATATCTACGGATAAATAATTCTTTCAGTACGATATCTGATTTACTTTAATCTTGCTATCTCCACGCGATTAAAATCAGATTAGGAGAAAAACGGACAGACAGATAGGATAGGTACATGAGTAGTAGCTGCAACCCCCAGGCTTATCTGAATACGAGTATGAACCCAGTGGACGGCAGACTGAGCTGCAATCCTCCTGCAGCACACCATTCTTCTTTCGGGGGATAAGGAGGGAGATGGGGAACGTTTTTATAACCGGGCAGTGGAACCGTCTGGTCATTCCAGTGCCATGACGTGAAGGCAGCCACTCTTGTACCACAAATGCAGTAAGGATTCTTATTAAATAGTTCGGATAATAATTGCATTACCCTGAATGGATTCAATTACCCGTTTTTATTGTACGAGTATGATGCTAGCAAATTCCACCAACTGCCGTCACTCTGACAACACTTCACGACCCATTACGAGAAACTGTGATGGCAGGGCAGACATGGAGACACTAGGTTAATTTTGATGCTGTCCAGAAAAAGAAAAACAGTTTTTACAATCACTTTTTTTTTTTTTTCGAGCAAGCTGGAAGATAATTCCTATAGTCTCCTCTTTATTTTGTTTCTTCTTGCTCCTCTTATTTTCCTCTTGCATTCCAGAGTTCCGTAGTATGATCATACCATCTTTCATACCGTGCTCTCACAACTATGTTATCATTAACCTACTAGGGCGTCCTTCTTTTTACAAGCACTTTGCTCGCTAGGTAAATGGTGGTCAGACAGCTTAAAGATGCTTCACTCTAGCCTTGATCTTCGCCCGAGACCTGGATGCAAATTTCCGTTCTGTACACAGTTTTTGCACAACGTGCTATATTTATTTATTTATTTATTTATTTATTTTTCCAGGATGGGCACCTTTCCTGTTTCATCCTTTTTTTCTTTCTATTTCCTTCTTTTTACCCTAATCAAACTTAACCTGTTCTAACCTAGTTTAACCTAAGAGATGAACCAAACTAACTGACAAACTAACCTAGCCTGAGACAAAGAAAACAAACCATTATCCAACCTAGACTTTTCTGAATAAGAAAAAGTACAATAATGGTACACATAACATATATATAATTATCAACGACCTGAACTTTAACTCGAACTTCACTGAAATCGAGTCTCTTCTTTCCCTTCCCACAGACAATGTATGTGCCAAGCTTGTCATCTCGGATCAGGCATTCGCGAGATAATGTGCCGCGCCATGAACTTTGACCTCACCCTGTGATCTTGACCTTTGACTGATCCGCATCAGTATAACATTACGCAATGGATGCGAATAATAATATGAATGGGATCCGGCATTTATGAGACTTTTGAACATACACAGATACGGTAAATAAACAGTAGTAGCAGTAGTAGAGTAGTAGTAGTAGTAGTAGTAGAGGTAGTAGTAGTAGAGGTAGTAGTAGTAGTATTAATAGAGGTAGTAGTAGTAGTAGTAGTAGTAGTAGCAGTAACAGTAATAGCAGCACCAGCAGCAGTAGTAGTAGTAATAATAGTAGTAGTAATAGCAGTAATTGTAGTGGTAGTAAATATATAATGGTGGTGGAAGCACAGTATAGTAGTAGTAGTTGTAACAGTGGGGCGGTGGTGGTAGTAGCAGTAGTGGTGGTAGTAGTAGTAGAAGTAGTAGTAGTAGTAGCAGTAATGAGGCTGTGGTAGTGGCGGTTGTAGCAGTATTACTAGTATTGTAATAGTGGTGATGGTATTAATGGTGGTAGTAGAGGTAGTAGTAGTAGTAGTAGTAGTAGTAATAGTAGTAGTAGTGGTCAATCAATCAATCAATCAATCGTCTTTATTTCGTATCTCGTGATACATAAAATATAATACATTTCATCATCATAAATACTATAGATACTCCTTTACAACTGAATTTAATAAAATATTTACAATAAATAAATCCTTAACAATCAGATAGAGGAGTTGATCCAATTTCAATGATTAAAAAAAAAAAAAATAATAAATCCAATATATACAATTTGCATACCAACACATTCAGTATCAACTGTTATACATCTTTTTCAAAATTTACATTAACTCCACACCACTTATTTCCTCATGGTTTTGCACCCACTGAATTCTGGCATTTATAATGTCCACAGAGTTATCCAATATATCTATCTCATATTTATCATAAAAATATTTCAATAAACGAGGAACATGGTGGCCAGAGGACTGATAAAATAACCTAAAAACCTCATTATTCTTTCTACTTAGGGCTTTACAATATCCAGCTTGCACTAGGGCAACATGGTGTCTAAGTAAAAGTAGTCCTGCTGCCTTGGATATTCTATGAATACTTATTAATCTTGGGACATTATATATTTTCTTAAGAGCATTCGCAAATGCACTTTCAAAGCTTCTGAATACATTGCTTCTAAGCATATCTTTCATATTCCAAAGACTTAAACCATAATCAGGGACATAGTATGCTTTAAACAAATACAGTAACGTCTGTGCATTAACGTTCTTAAATTTTCTAATTACTGAATTAAATTTAGCATAAAATGAGTTCAATCTGAAAGAAATATCTTGATTATCAGAAAAGTTGTCTTGAATTACATGGCCTTAATATTTGTATTCATTTACCACTTCATAACGATTTAAATAACGGATACCTTGTGCCTGTTTCTTATTATGTTGAAATATAACAATTTTGATTTATCTTTGTTAATTCTTAAATTCAGACAATTAATATTCTGTTCAAATATGTCACACAAATATAGAATATGCTCTTCACTATCAGCTAGTAATGCTATATCATCAGCATATGCAATTGCATTCAATCTAACAACCCCAAGGCAGCAACCCACATCTGTTTCCGTCAGGGTTTTTAAAAGATTATCTATATACAATTTAAAAAGTAAAGGAGAAAGAACTCCTCCCTGCCTCACTCCTTTATTAATTATATGATACATTCCTTTACTCCTATTCCATGTAATTCTTGCAAACTGGTTTCTTAAATATCTCATTAAAATTAATGTTAAGTCAGGGGGAACTCCTTTATCCAGTAAAATATGACCCAATTTAAAATGATCAACATTATCAAAGGCCTTTGATAGATCCATAAAAGCTATGTATGATTTTCTGCCTCCTTTTGTATATGACCTAATGGTTTCTTTTAATAAAAAACAAGCATCTCCTGTAGACATTCCATTACAGATGCCAAATTGTTTGGAATAAAAAAATACACTCTCACTTAACCCGCCCTGTCCCGTCGATGTATGGGTACGTTGCAACAATTTGCATTTGCCAGTCCCGGCGACGTACCGGTACGTCATGCAATTGCAAGGTCCCTAATTTGCACAATTTTCAATTTTTGCACGTGATTTTCGTATTTATACACGGGACACCTTCCTTTATTCCTCTACAAGATACCAAGCAGGGACAATGCCTTACACTGCATAACCTTCCCCCTCCCCCCTTCACGCCATTGTCTCGGCAATTCACCTGTTACCAGTGACCTGGCCAATAAAGACATTCAGGGCCAGAATGATTCCCCAATCGATGACAATGTGGAGGACAAGGTTTACATAGCATTACAGGAAGAAACAGTCAGAAATGATGATCAGGTAATGTGGGAAAAAAAAGGTCATGAATGGTGATTAGTTAGTGAGTGAAACAATGCTTATAATGCCTTTATTACTGCTTGAAAACCAATATACTCTCATACTACATATAAATTCGTACCAAGTAAATAAATAAATACCGTTTATGAGTGGATAAAATAGTTACCCTCCCATAGAACTCGTTTTCTTTGGTGCCAGCATGTTAGAAAACCCTGTCAGGTAAAGAGGAACTCCTACCTGGACTGAGTTTTTTAAACCTCAGGTGAGCGATTTCTCTATGAATTTTCGATGTTTCTCACCAAAAGCGGAGGTTTTAGCCAAAAAAAAAAAAAATCGCGGGACTGGGGGATGTCGGAGGTGCGGAAAACCTCGGGATGTGACGGGTTAAGATATTTAAAAATGAAGTTCTAAAATTTTTAAAAGACAAGATGAAACCATTACTGGTCTATAGTTAGCAGAGTCCGCTGCATTACCCTTCAGATCTTTCATTATGGGAGTGATATCACCCTTTAACATTTCAACAGGTATATAACAATGAGTAAAACAACTGTTGATAAAATATGTTATAATATTTAAAAACTCCACTGAAGCATGCTTTAGTAAAAAAGAATGTAATCCATCATGCCCTATTCCATTATTCAATGACTTAATTAACATAGAAAGTCTTTCAACTGATATACATATATGAAACTTTCTTTTAATTTTCCACCTTTCTTTCAATACTGTGAGAAAGGAGTCCTCTTCATCACCACTACTAACATCTCCAACTCCTTTGAGCATTCTTCCATTAAAAATGTTTATTATTTCCTTATCATTACTGGTCCCATCAACTACTTTTGATGACCTTATTTTATTACTTTGTTTCTTGATTTCTTTCCGAAAGGCTGTCATATTCTTATTTAAGAATTTTTCTTCCACAGCCTTTGATCTTTCACTAATTTCTTCCTTCTTGCACTTAGAAAGTGCTAATTTAAATTCTTTCTTACTACCAACCATCTTCATGTACTCCTTTGAATTTCTTTCTTTTCCCTTTTTCAACCATTCCATGTAGTCACAGCGTGATCTCTCATACAGTGTTTTAACATTTCTATTCCAACCAGGAATAATTCTATGTTAATTTTTTCTTATCCTCATACCCTTATATTTCTTGGTACGATATGATAATGAAGAAATCAGTTGCTTATAAAAAATATCAAGTTCTTGTATATGCTGCTTACGTTGGCATCCAGTAACCTGGCAACTTAATGTTTCAAGAGCAACTAACCTTGTCAGATCATTATTAACATCTTTTTCTATTGTTTTAATATCATCAGCACTTAGGCTGTTCCAATTTAAAAAGTCCTCACTAACACTTGTTTCTCCCTGGCAAAATGTACCAAGGCATTCTTCAGGGCAATTTATGTACATACATACAACCATTGGTAAATGGTCTGATCCAATAAAAGAATATAACACCTGTATATTAGAAATTATCACATTTTTGGAATCTCTACCTATAATATGGTCTAACCATTTTGTGAAGAAGTTGTTGTACGGAATAAATGTAAATGTGTTAATATCAAGCATATCATAATCAAAACATTTCAGGTCATTTCCCCCAATAAAATTGCTGAGATTATTCCATGCTCTACCTATAAATGGGTCTGCATTAAAATCTCCTAAAAAATAAACATTATCATAGCTATAATTAATTAAAACCTGCTCCAACTTACTCAGTGATTCTAAATAATGTTCAAGGGTGACATCCTCCCAAACATCACTTTTTACATATACATTTACCAGTAATACTGTAGAACCTCTCACTGACATTTCCAAAATTATCATATTTGCTTCAAGAGATATAACTTTAACTTGAAAGGAAGCATTCTTTTTCCACAGACAAACAAGCCCTCCCTCACATCTTCCTCTAAATGATTTAACTGATTTCTCTGAATAGCCAGCAGCAGATCCCACACCCATATACCTTTCATCAATAAAAGCAATATCTCCTAGCCTATCTTCTTTAAGAAATGATTCTTGCAAAAAAAATAACATCATAACTTCCATCTGCAAGTGATCGCACCACATCTATGTTTTTCCTTAATGAACAACAGTAGTAGTAGTAGTAGTAGCAGTAGTAGTAGTAGTAGTAGTAGTAGTAGTAGTAGTAGTAGGAATTAACAAGCAAAAAAATAGTAACTACCAAGAAAGGATCCAACATGTGGACCACGGTCGATTCACTCCCCTTGTGTTCACATCAGGTGGGATGGGTCCAGAGGCGGTGAGATTCTACTCCAGACTGGCAGAGGTTCTTTCTGAGACGAAACGTCAACCGCAGAGTTCTGTTATGACCTGGATGAGATGTCGACTGTCATTCTCCCTCATGAGGTCCGCTCTGCTATGTCTCAGGGGCGCAAGATCATCATCCCTCAGGCCTGTCTCTCTGGCGGGTATGGATTACGAAGCTACTGTGGTAGAGAGTCGCATGGACCAGCGACTCCGATAGTTTAATGTCTTTATTTAAACTGTGATATCAATAAATACAAAATAAAATAATAATAGTAATAGTTGATGGTTGGTAACAACAGCCGTTGGCGTGCCTGGGGCCAACGGATTGTAATATGAGGGTTAGTGTTAACCTTCACATTACTAGTACAAATGGTGAACTGTATTAGGAAGGTTGGTTTTGATCTTCACAATATAATTCCCCAATGGATGGAGGTGATTTTTAATTATATATATATATATATATATATATATATATATATATATATATATATATATATATATATATATATATATATATATATATATATATATATATATATATATATAGTAGTAGTAGTAGTAGTAGTAGTAATATTAGTAATAGCAATAGTAGTAGTAGTAGTAGTTGAAAAACCTATGATCATCTAAGTGAGAACCCTGCCAACTGCAATCTGAATTTCTCCCTCTCTGACAGTCGACTGCCGTACTCTCTGGGGATGGGAACTGAGGGACATTCGTATATCCAGGTAGCTCCTCCACCAAGTCATATCGGTGGCACCACATGAAGGCGTTCCTCTTCAGCGTCGATGCACAGATGAATACATAGAAACGTACTCTACCAAAAGTCATCAATTACTATCAGCATCAGTGATGTTTTATCATCACGTTCATCACCACCACCACTCTAACACCCAAACCATAATCACATTTTCCAGACTCAAAATAGCCATCACCATCAATCATCCCCGCCAAACTATCACACACAAATTGGCCTCAACACATATAATCTAATGACACACTTGACGCTCCAACTCTTGTGTACTTTTCATTCTGTCTGCCGGAACAACGAGTTGGTGAGTTTAATTCAATTGTAGATTTCTTTACAGAGTCGTGTGTTTGAGGGAGTTTTTTACTTGCTTGAGGGTGCTTGTTTGTTTGTTTGTATGAGGGTGTTTTTGCTTGTTTGGAGGCTTTTTTCGCTTGTTTGAGGGTGTTTATAGATTGCATGAAGTCGTTTTTGTTTTCTAGAGGGGGTATTTTTCGTTTGTTTGAAGGTATTCTTGCTTGAGGGTGTTTGTCTTCTGCTTGAGGGTGTTATTCATTTGTCTGGGAATGTTTTCCGCTTGTTTGATGGTGTTTTTCCTTCCTTGATTTTTTTTTTCGCTTTTTATAAAGGAAGTTTTTTGAGTTTTTCGTGTGAGGGTATCATTCGTTTGTTTAGGATATTTTTCGTGCGGTTTAGTTTTTTAGTTTTTTCTATTGGGGATGTTTTCCTTTGTTTGAGGGTGATTTTCTATCCTTGAGTGTTTTTGCGTCATATATTGACTGTTATTATCTCCTTATAGCCAGCTTGATGAGATTTATTACGGGGGCGAACCTGTCTACTGGGAAGGGGAATGTCATACGGATAATTGTATACATAAAGTAATACGTCAATTAAGCTATCTTTTGTTATTATTTCAAATAGTATTTTCTTTACTGACAAATTGGTGTCGACTTATTTGTTAATTCGTGTCATTCTTCTAGGGAGAGACACGTCACAAAGAGTGATTGTTTAATGAATAGTTAAACCATTACGGTACCGTATATCGATAAAACAATATTCTGTTGTTATTCTTATTGTTATTATGAAACAGTATTCTCACATGTAAGGTCTGATACAATTAAAAAAGATTTTTAATAATGTCATCGCATTTTGTCTCCCTCAAAGCTGAATAAAATCGCTTGGGCGTAGCCGGAGTATAATAGGATTTTTTCTTTCTTCAATAGTCTTAGGATTATTTTTAACCTCCCTCAGTACCAACTGTATCCCCCAAGCAGAATGAAATCGTCTGTCTGTTACAATATAATGAACAAAAGCTGTGCAACGCTAAATACGCCGAACTACTATTTTCACCCATTTTATCTTGATACGTCTCTCTGAAGCTGATAAAACAGTTTGAAGGTTACAAGAATAATATCTCAAATGTGTCATCGTCCTGAAAGAATCAAATTAAACCATTATCTCCCAATAGAATTATTTTGGAGGTATTTTTCTCTCCCTTGTACTGCAGTAATGTTCTTACCTATGTGCAACTAACTACTCTCAGGGGAAATCACAAGTTTCTTTAAAAACCGTGTTAATTTCAAGCATGTATTCCGTGATGTTTATGCTGTTGTGTTTTTGCATGACGGTACTTCATCTACAGATGTCGTTACTCTTATTTAATTATATTTATTTTATTTACTGATATGGAATGCTTTCTTTTACATTATATATATATATATATATATATATATATATATATATATATATATATATATATATATATATATCCAGTTTTTTTAATCTATCAGCCTATCTGCCGGTGTATTTGTTAAGGTGCCTGTGTTCCTTTCTGTCTCCCTACCGACTTGCCCATCCATCTATCATAGCAAATTATGCAGGGGATAGAGGGGTAAGAGGAGGAGAACTTGCAAAATGTGAGAATGACCAAAAGTTGTTAATGTAAATTAATTGTGGCCACTTCTCTGAGATGTCACCACGAATATATATATATATATATATATATATATATATATATATATATATATATATATATATATATATATATATATATATATATATATATATGGAGAGACAAACATTTCACGCGTGTGTACAAATATATTTATACGCTCCTGACTGGGAATCGAACCCTGGACCTCCTAGATAGAAGTCAGGCACTGACAGCACGCGACCATGGTGTGATAAAAGCTGTGACACCTCATTTCTTTGACGAACCAGGTAAATCCATTATGGGAGGATATATTTCAATCACAACACATTAGGATTATTTCACAGCCCCATGCAACTCGGCAAGTGACAGAGCAGTTGTAATCTCTCCCAGACACAACACGAGCGATTAAATATGTTGGAGGGACACACATTACACGCATGTGTACAAATATATTTATACTCTCCTGACTAGGAATCGAACACTTAGACTTCCTAGATAGAAGTCAGGCACTGATACCACTCGACCACGGCGTGATGAAAGCTGTGACACCTGGTTCGTCAAAAACATCAGGTGTCATAACTTTTATCACACCGTGGTCGAGTGGTATCATTACCTGACTTCTGTCTAAGAGGTCTAGGGTTCGATTCCCAGTCAGGAGCGTATAAATATATTTGTGCACACACGTGTAATGTGTCTCTCCAACATATAAAGACGCTCGTGTTGTGTCTGGGAAAAATTAAAACTGATTAGTCACTTGCCGAGTTGCGTGGGTCTGTGAAATAACCCTAATGTGCTGTGGCTGAAATACATCCTCCCATAATTTATTTACCTGGTTCGCCAAAAAAAATCAGGTGTCACAGTTTTTATCACGCCGTGGTCGAGTGGTATCAGTGCCTGACTTCTAAGACAGGGGTGAAGAAACTTTCTCGTATTAAGGGCCATTAGGATATTTTTAACATCATTCGTGTGCCATGCAAAATTATCAGTTTAAAATCAACTGTAGCCCAGTACATAATATATATATATATATATATATATATACGGAAATCGAACCCTAGACCTCTTAGCTAGAAGTCAGGCACTGATACCACTCGCCCACGGCGTCATAAAAGCTGTGACACCTGATTTTTTAATTTTTTGACGAATGAGGTAAATCCAGTATGGGAGGATGTATTTCAATCACAACACATCAGGAATATTTCACAGCCCATGCAACTTGGCAAGTGACAGAGCAGTTTTAATCTATCCCAGATACAACACGAGTGTCTTTATATGTTGGAGAGACACACATTACACGCATGTGTACAAATATATTTATACGCTCCTGACTGGGAATCGAACCCTAGACCTCTTAGATCAGGGGTGGGGAACACCCGGCTTCCGGGCCGTATAAGGCCCACAAGACCATTTGATCAGGCCTGTGAGGCAATTCATAAATGCAATTTCATAAACTCATGAACGAATATATATATTGTTACGGAACAGAGAAAGATAATGTACACTTTAAGTGAGACTACTAAAAATCACTACTGTCCCGTAAAGTTCCAGGTTCAAAACAAAAGAGTTAGGTAAAATTACAAGTTAAAGTTTAATGCTCAAACTAACAACAAAACATTCAGGACTCATAAGGATAATGTAATGGCAAAAACAGGTTAAATATATGGTTAACTGCAATAGCCTCTATTAACACGAAATTAGCATGAGTAAATTTATCTAAGTCAGCCCTGACAAAATAAAAAAAAACGTCGGGTAATGCTCAGTTAATGCAAGATAAATTATTACAGATACAAACCGTTATCAAAAATGACTGACATAAAACCCAACATCAATCAAAAAACCTCACTAGACCCAAGAATCAACCTTATGCTACACAGTACAAGAAGAAATACAACAGTTATACTCAAATTACACACAGCTGCTAGATGTTTGGAGATTTCTTGAGCACTCACAATAATAATATCTGTACAGGGGAGGACAGAGATGTGAACAAAATGAGGAGCAGATCTAAGTGGCAATGATGCAGAGACTGAGCTCATTATATAGGGGCCGGCAGCGCTTGATACAACTTGTAAGAAGGACGTGCAAATGAAGCGATGGGGACAAACAGTTGACAATCCCGCACTGAATAACAGAAAGGACGACTTACTCTACTATAACGGTAGAAGGGGGGGACTGAGGCAGAACACGCTCGTGATCAAACATGCAGCATACTGTGCGTTAAAATTACACAAAGGATGATGAAATCATAGGCTATGTAACACCTCCCCACAAACCAAAAGAAATTTACAAAGGAAATTTCTTATTACTCTAAAACAATCTGTATCTGGCATTACAGAACATGCAAAAGTCTTTCCTAGTGTTACAAAACATGAGATCTCCCTAGCACGTTCAGTCATAGGTACTTGCCAGTATCCCTTTAACAAATCAAACTTACTTATGTACCTAGCCTTTCCGATCTTGTCTATGCAATCTTCCACGCGAGGGAGAGGGTAAGTGTCTGTTTTGGTTATCTGATTAACACGTCTGTAGTCAATGCAAAGCCGCTGTGACCCACCTGGCTTAGAGACTAGAGTGACAGGAGAACTCCACTCGCTCTGACAGGGCTCAATCATCTTGTGGTCCAACAGGTAGCCAAGCTCCTTCTGGATGAGAGGAACTTTCACTGGGTTCACACGGTAAGGAGGCAATTTAATTGGCTTTGCGTCTCCAACATCAACATCATGCATCAACACAGTGGTTCTTCCTGGAGTAGCACGGAACACTTGCGGGTACTCCTGCAGTAATGCCGAAAACTCCTGCCTTTCCTTGGGTGGTAGATGAGAAAGCTTAGTCTGGAGATCATTCATGATATCAGGATTCTTCCCCAAACTATCACTCAGGCTCATACTGCATGGGAGAGCTTCACTTGCAGACTCGGGTGGAACAGTTACAGTGCAGACTGGATTATTTTCGTCCCGCCTGTGATATAACTTTAGCATGTTGCATGTTGATGTGACATAGTTGCTTGTTCTTTCTACGATCTGGTGTGGCGATGACATAGTTGACATCACTGAGTTTCTTCTCCACGAAATAAGGACCATTAAACTTGGCTTGAAGAGGTTGCCCATGAACTGGTAGCAGAATCAAAACCTGATCTCCTGGCTGAAAGTGGCGTAACCTGGACTTCTTATCATACCAAGTCTTCATCTTCTCCTGAGCAGCTCCTAAATTCTCTCTCGCCAGCTGTAAAGCAGTGGACAGTCGTTCTTTGAACTTCATCACATACTCCAGCAGGTTGACGTCATCTTCCTCCGACAGCCAGCATTCCTTGAGTAGCTTAAGGGGTCCTCTTACTTCATGGCCAAACAGTAGTTCAAAAGGTGAGAAGCCCAGTGATTCATTTGGAGATTCTCTTGCGGCAAACACAACGAATGGAAGACCTTTATCCCAGTCTTTCTGATGTTCCAAACAGTATTTCTTGAGCATCGATTTGAGTGTTTGATGATATCTCTCCAACGCTCCTTGGGTCTGGGGATGGTAAGCTGAAGACGTGATCTGGGTGATGCCCAACTCTTTCAGAGACTGCTTGAAAACGTTTCACATGAAATTACTTCCCCGGTCGGACTGTACCTCCTTGGGCAGACCAAACTTTGTGAAGAACCCTAGCATTTCCTTAACCACGTTCTTTGCTGAGATGTTTCTAAGTGGAATGGCTTCAGGATAACGAGTAGCCATATCAATCATGGTCAACACATAAGAAAATCCTGAAGAAGTCTTAGGAAGAGGGCCCACAATATCCACCAACACACGGGTGAAAGGCGCCTCAAAAGGAGGAATGGGAACTAGAGGTGCAACCTTTTCGGTCTGATTACACTTCCCCACAACTTGACAGGTGTGACAAGACTTACAATACCAGGAAACATCCCTGAAGATACCTGGCCAGTAGAAGTGTTTCAAAATGCGTGCCACAGTCTTCCTCACTCCAAGGTGTCCTGCCAAACTGGAATCATGAGCCACTCTAATGATATCCTGCCTACAAACACGAGGGATGACAACTTGATGTACAACCTCCCATTCACAGTCGGCTGATGCTGTTGGGGGTCTCCATTTCCTCAGAAGTACTCCAGACTTTACATAATAACAAGTAGAAGCACCGGCTGACTCTTCTTCACTGTAAGCAGAGTTAGCTAGACCTTTCAACTCAGGGTCAGCAACCTGCAACTCAACCAACTCTTGACGAGACAAATTATCAACACTACGGGGTACTGCCTCATCTGGTGAGTGGTCCAAATTAGCAAGAAAAGTGTCAGCTAGGATAACATCATCATCATCATTATCCTCTAAATCACCAGTAACTTTAGACTTAGCCCTAGTGACAGCACATGCAGGGAACACATCAGGGACATCACAATCCTGGGCCGCAGCCACTGGCTCACTAGACAACTGAGGAGCTGGACACACTTGACTTCCACCAATATCATTTCCAAGTAAGAAAGTTACACCTGACATTGGGAGTGTCTCAACCAACCCAACCATAACAGAACCATTAACAAAACCAGACTCTAAATTCACTCTGCACAGAGGGACAGAGAAGTAATTATTCCCTACACCTTGTAAGATTACAGTTTCATCAGAGGAATTAACATTAGAGCCTAGAACACTGGTCAGCATAAGGGATTGGCAAGCACCTGTATCACTATATATTTTAACTGATTTCCTGTCATTACTGTCCAGAGGACTGACAAAACCATCAGACAGGAAATTAGCACATGAACTCTTGAGAGTGTCACCCACGTTACTGCTCAAAAGAGGAGCTCCATCATGAGAATTTAAGTTACCCCTCAAAGCAGGTTCAGTTAACTCAGTTAAAGAATTCTGGGAACTCTCAAGAGTGGACACTAGACCAATTGACTGAATATTTAAAGACTCCTTTTTGTTCACATCATGCTGTCTCCTGAAACATTTCTCCGTAGTATGACCAAGCTTACTACAATAAGTACATTTACTTTTCTGAGATCTAGAGGTGAAGCTGGTATTTACTTCCTGAGAAACATCATCCTTATTCTCTTTCCTGTTACCTGTACTCTGAGTAGAGGCAACGTACTTACTCTCAGCTTTCCCTTTTTCTCTAGAATATCTCTTGTGAGTGAGAACATATTCATCAGCTAAAACTGCAGCATCAGACAAATTATCTATTCTTCTCTCATCAAGATATAGGCTTACATCTTTATAAATACACCTTTTAAAGTCCTCCAGCAAAATCATCTGCTTAAATTTACCAAAATCAGAATCCACATTCTTAGAATTTAAGCACTGCTCTAACAGATCTTCTTTGATTTTTGCATACTCAACATGGGATTGCTTATCTTGCTTATAAGTTGTCCTAAATTTTACTCTATAGGCTTCAGGAACAAGCTCATACGCCTTAAGAATCAAGCTCTTAACTACATCATAATTATCAGACTGATCCTGAGGCAAAGATGCATAAGTTACTTGAGCTTTACCGGTGAGAACAGTTTGAAGGAGTACTGGCCAATACTTTTTAGGCCAATTAAAACCTGTAGCTACCCTCTCAAACAACTGAAAATACTTTGTTAAATCAGATTCATTAAAAGGAGGGACAAGTTTAACATTTTTAGCCACATCAAAATCATCAGAGCTAGATGATCCAGTTCCACCTTGTTTCATGCGATACTCTTGGTCTGCCTGAATCCTAGCAAGTTCAATTTGTGCCTGAGCCTGTATTTGTGCCTCCTGAATCCGAGCCTGAGATTCAGCCTCCTTAGCATTTGCTTGAAATTCAGCCTCCTGAATACGAGCCTGAGACTCCGCCTCCTTAGCCTGAGACTCCGCCTCCTTAGCCTGAGACTCCGCCTCCTTAGCCTGAGACTCAGCCTCCTTAGCACGTGCTTGAAATTCAGCCTCCTTAACACGAGCCTCCTGCAGGGCTAGCTGTAACTTAGCTAATTCAATCTGCGTTTGCTCATTTGGAGGAGTTACATTAAACAAGCTTTTATTAATCATGCAAACAATTTGATCTTTAGAATGATGAGAGTGAACTGCAATTCCCAATTGTTGAGCAACAAGCTTAAGTTCATTCTTTGTTCTGTTTTCTACATCACACACTGTTTGCACATTTGACAAAAAATCTTTGGCTTCATCAAGTGTAGTAATAGTAGACATCATGAATAAGTAACAGTCACAAAATATCAAGCAATATCCTTATGATAATATCCTGAATATCCTGATGAGAGGTCGCCAAATTTATGTTACGGAACAGAGAAAGATAATGTACACTTTAAGTGAGACTACTAAAAATCACTACTGTCCCGTAAAGTTCCAGGTTCAAAACAAAAAAGTTAGGTAAAATTACAAGTTAAAGTTTAATGCTCAAATTAACAACAAAACATTCAGGACTCATAAGGATAATGTAATGGCAAAAACAGGTTAAATATATGGTTAACTGCAATAGCCTCTATTAACACGAAATTAGCATGAGTAAATTTATCTAAGTCAGCCCTGACACAATAAAATAAAAACACCGGGTAATGCTCAGTTAATGCAAGATAAATTATTACAGATACAAACCGTTATCAAAAATGACTGACATAAAACCCAACATCAATCAAAAAACCTCACTAGACCCAAGAATCAACCTTATGTTACACAGTACAAGAAAAAATACAACTGTTATACTCAAATTACACACAGCTGCTAGATGTTTGGAGATTTCTTGAGCACTCACAATAATAATATCTGTACAGGGGAGGACAGAGATGTGAACAAAATGAGGAGCAGATCTAAGTGGCAATGATGCAGAGACTGAGCTCATTATATAGGGGCCGGCAGCGCTTGATACAACTTGTAAGAAGGACGCGCAAATGAAGTGATGGGGACAAACAGTTGAAAATCCCGCACTGAATAACAGAAAGGACGACTTACTCTACTATAACGGTAGAAGGGGGGGACTGAGGCAGAACACGCTCGTGATCAAACATGCAGCATACTGTGCGTTAAAATTACACAAAGGATGATGAAATCATAGGCTATGTAACAATATATATATATATATATATATATATATATATATATATATATATATATATATATATATATATTTATATATATATATATATGAGCCTCTGTGGTACAGTGGTAGAGTGTGCATTTCGTACACGGGTGGGCCAGGGTTCTCGTCCCTCCAGGGTAAAAAACTTTGGGAGTGTTCACCCGGCCACGTACTGCATTAGCGGACACCAGGGGTGCTGTGGTTGAACTAGTGTCGTTACTACAAAGTAAGCTTGCACCCAATCGGCTTGCACGGGCCGATTACACTTGGTTCACAAGCTACACACACATCCAAAGCCAATTCAACACTACAGTTACACTTACAAGCACTTCTCACCCTACATACAATCTCTACCAGACAGCCTGAGCCACTTGGTAGAGATACATTGGCTGTATCGTCCTGACTTCGGCCGGGATAGGCCGGTCCTGCAGTGGACATTTAAATGGCTGATGATGATGATGATATATATATATATATATATATATATATATATACAGGTATATAGGCTTTGAAACCTATGTTGCAGTTTTTTCTGTACCGGCAGGAGGATTTATTTAGCTTATAAGCGGATCTTAGTAGGGAAGAGGCTAGAAGATAACATTTTTCGATCGCAAATCTCTTGTAAGGTGAAAAAACAATCCGTAAATACTAAGATTATAATGTAAACGACTGTACTACTACAAGTGTTGAAGGGGATAAATCCTTCTTTAGTAGTAGTAATTGTACCTCTAGGCTCATTTGAACGTAAATCCAATGGACCAGAGGCTGAAAATACTCTTATGCAGTGCATTATCCTCCGTTTGAAGGTAGGGAGGGAAATGAGCATAGCTGTACAACCACGCAGCAGAACCACATAGTTACATCAGAGCCACAACATAAAGTCGTCCATCTCCTACACCAAAAACTTAAGTAAAAGAAACATTCTCTACCCTGTTGCTGCAACCCTGGACGAGTTTAACCAACTTAGGGGAAAGCTCTAACAATGAACGAGATTAAAAAGGGTGTTTCTATCTTTCAGTGAGAGTGGTTAATCTTAAGCCCCTGTCACACATATACAACTCAAGGGCCAAGCGCGGCACGACTCAAGGTCGTAAAGCATTTTGTCATCGATCGTCCCTTGATTCGCCAACAAGGCCTGGACTCCTGAGAGCGGTCGTGAACCACTGGGACGACTCGTCGAGTCTCACGAATTTTTAACACACACGTTAAAAAATCGTGGCCACCTCACGACTTGCCAAAAGCAGTGTCACAGTTGTGTCGTAGTTGGGAGTGTCATAGGTCAGTCCCGAAGCAGTCTTAGCTCAATTGGATGCGTCGTGATGCGTTCATTGCATGTCAGCATGCAGTCGCCGACCAAAAAAATGTTACGACTGTATAACGAGTCACCGACCACGACCAGACCACGCCCAGACCCCGAGCCGACCATGCAACATAATTTGACAGTCCAATTGGCTACTCGGAATCATGGCTTATGACCACGTGACAACTACAAGAAGACCACATAACGACTGGGCTAGGGCCGAGCGCAGATCGTGTGCAGGGTGTGCCAAGAGTCTCAGCGGGAAACCTGGCATGGTCAGCGATCTGGCAACTCTGGTCACACCTAGCAACTGCAAGTCAGTGAGAGAGTGGCGTATAAAGCACGACAGGCCCGCACCTGCCATAAGTTGTGCTTGGCTGCCACCAGAGTGCACCACCCCAGCTGTCTGCCCCATCTTTCGCCAGCCTGGATGCATTATGTCAGACATTTCTCATGCCTTCCACGCCTCCACGTCACCCCTCCACGCCTTCACCATGGACCAGCAATTGTCCCAGGACCTCTTCAGTACTGAGGACACAGCTCATGAGCCCTCCCCTCCCCTGCATGTCGAATCTCAGACGGAGGAGCAGCAGATGGAAGATGCTGTGCCCTGCCCCAACTGTGAGGACCCGTGAGAGCTGAGGGAGAAGCCCATGAGAGCAAGACGGGTCGGATCTCTCAACCTGACAAGCGAGCAGGAGAAGGACCTGGTGGAGTGGCTGAAGCATCACGAGATATTTTACAACAAACAACTCAACATATACAAGGACATGGGCGAATGCAACAGGCTACTGGCTGAGAAGGCACAGGAACTCGACTGTTATCGTGAGTAAAAACACATGCGCAATTTCCCCTACACCTAGTTATGTGCACCTACATATTAATTTTAAGATAAACCCTTCATCTCTTGGTAAGTATTGTATTTCTTGTAGTGCCAGTGTTATTATAACAGGCAGGCAAACTGTCTGTGTTTATACAAATTAATGAGTTTATTTCAGCGGGTCAGCTGAGGAACTGGCTGGATAATATGCGGACCAGGTATGGCCGCCTTACTGCAACCTGCTCTGGCCAGAGCCAAGTTGACCTGGATGAACTGACTGAGTGTGAGAGGTGGATAGTTCGAAGTTTTGACATCCTCTGACACCACATTGTCAGATGCCCCACCCGCCAGTCAAAAGGTAGACAAATTTATTTGTTATACACTTCTCATAATACAGTGACCTTTTTTTTTTCTTCATGAGAATACACATAGTTGCTATCCTTAAATTTAATCAAGGTTAAACAAAGTGTATGAAACATACCAGTTCTTTATTTACTTACTTTAGCACAACATCATACAAATTTCCTTGTTGTTAATGTAATACTTATTTATCTTGTAATTCAAAGTTCTCATTCATTTTGTTCTCTCAGAGATTCCCAGATGCAAACAATGGGGCGGCACTGCCAACACAATGACATCACGACAGACCATCCCCATCCACAGCCCACCTGTTGGAGGCTGTGTTCAGTGGGGATGACGATCCGTCGCCGCCGTCCGAGCTGTCTGACCAGCCGTGCCAGCCACCACAGCTATGTTTGTCCAGAGGTCCGTCAGAGAAGAGGCCCAGAACCTCCCCAAACACCGGCTTCACCAGCATGTCCACGAGGATCTCCTGAATAGGGTAAGAACAAATTATTAATGACACCTGCAGTTAAAATTAAGTAATTCATTAATCATGAGACCTTTCATTATTTGCGTGTCTTTTGTTCTCAAAGTTGCTATAAAACAAGGTCTTTGAACACTTTGGTATTTACATCAGCACTGTATAAAAAGTAAAAAACCTGTTAGTATTAATACAATGCATACTATGTAAAACCCACAGTTTACATTTCACTATTTACATTTATTTACAAGTTATGTCTCTAATGATTTTCATTTCCCAATTGCAGCTCCAAGAGCAGTTGAGAGCCAGCTCCAGCCTCGAGACCCAGGTGACGTCGATGCTGCAACCAGGAAACGAGCATGAGGTGGCAGTGGCTCAGTACACTAACTACTTGGCAACCCTCTCCTGTGAAATGTCGCCACAGATATTTAACAAGTTTCAAAGGCATGTCAGCATCTTGGCCCTGGACATGCTTGAGAACCCCAAGCATTACACGCAACCCCCCCCCCACACGCTCCTAGCCCCTCACATCCCCCAAATCCAGGACCAACACCAGATCTGGCAGTTGCAACAACAACGGCAGCAGCTCCTCCAACAACATCCAGGAAGGCCTCACCACCCACCCCAGGCACTTCACATTTCCCTAGCTTGGGGAACCTATTATTTGGCCTTCTGTGCTGGGTTTGCAGCCACCACACTCGGACCTTAACACACCTTACGCATCAACCCCTGAGCCACGTGACTGATGTAGTTGTAAGTTTACAGCTAAAGATGGTTATGTATGGTTAAGTTTAATAAATTATCCCCCCCCCCTTTAAACAGGTGTTTTACTGTCACGGGCAGGGTTTTATGGTGATAGGGAAAAAAAAGAAAATCATGGTACTTACCTAGTGGACCATCCTGTCCTGCCATTTTACAGCACTGCAAGGGGAGCTGTAATTTTCCTTGAGGTAGGCCCTGATCACCTTGGGACCAGTCACACCTCGGCTCCTCAGCAGGTGGTCCAAGGACAACAGCTGGGTGCCCTGTCTCCACTGGCCCTCGGTGATTTCATGCATCACAGGGTCCTCGATGTCTGCAGCTTGAGTGCATAAAGAAGGATTCCGGAGACGCAGGAGATTGTGGAGCCAGCAGCAGGCCAGGGCTGCAGACTCTACTCCTTTTGGGCTTGAGGGCCATCGTCGTCAGGAGGCAACGGAATCTAGAGGACAACGATATAGCATACATGTTAGAATAGCATGCATGTTGTTGGTGGATTTTGGCACATATTCAGGTGGTATAGCCAAGTCGAAATTATTAACAAGAATGTGGTAATTAATTGTGTTGTAATACTGTTTAACTCACCTGTTGGAGAGGATGCTGAAGGCATTCTCCACCACTCATCTTGCCCTGGAGAGTCTGTAGTTGTAGACTCTCTCTTCTCTGGTCAAACCTAGGTGAGGGTAGGATTTCTGGAGCCAATCCTTCAGGCCGAAGGCTTTGTCTCCAATGATGAAGTAGGGGATGGGGCGGTCATCTGGCAGTGGATGTCAAGGGGGCAGTCCAATGCAGTTGTCCTCCAGGCCACTCCTCAGGTCTGTGTTTAAGAATATCCCAGCAACACTTGTTGCCCCATCTGCACCAACATCTACGTAGATGAACTTGTAATCACTGTCGACCATTGCCAGGAGGAACTCTTGTAATAGTAGTAGTAGGACCCATTCTTCCCAGGGGCACGCATGGCTATGTGTTTCCCATCGATGGCGCCAATGGTGTTATGGAAGTTCCATCAATCAGCAAACCCCTTGGCCACCTTCTTCCATCCATCTGGCGTCGTTGGGCAATCGATGACCTCCTCCATATTCTCCGCGATAATTGCCTCGCAGGTATTGTACACGATGAGGGAGATTGTGTTGTGTGCAACTCTGAATGAATAGGAGAGAATTTTGTAGATGTCACCCATGGCTAGATATCACTAGGTGATAGCTAGCCAAAGTCCTGGCTCCATAGGTTCCCTCTACCAGGTGTACTGCATCTTGATCTGGTGTTCAATTCTCCCCAATACTTCCATGAAAAGGGACTCGTCCAGTCGCAGGAAATTCTGGTAGAAGCTCTTGCCTTCGATGAGGAGCTCTTGAATAAGATGTTCCCATTGTCCAAACTGGCATCTCCTGCCGATCCAGGGTTGAACCCAGCAGGATCTCAGCTTCTTCTTTTTCTGTGTCTCCCTCTCCCCCTCCTCAAGCTTCCTTTTGTAGACTAAATGGAGTGTCTAGAGTTTAAGGCTGTGCACCCTCAACTGACATAGCAGGGTAAAGCCCCTGTCACACATACACGACCCAAGGCCCGACCATGGCGCAACTCAAGGTCGTAACAGCATTTGTCACCAGTCGTCTCTTGATTCTCCGACAAAGCCCGGACTCTGGAGGGCGGTCGTGAGCTGCTGGGACGACTCCTTGAGCCTCACGAATTTTTAACGCACACGTTAAAAAATCGTGGCCATCTCACGACTTGCCAAAAGTTGGGTCAAAGTTGCATCGTAGTCAGGAGTGTCGTCGGTCAGTCCTGAAGCAGTCTTAGCTCAATTGGATGCGTCGTGATGCGTTCAAGGTACAAGGTAGGGCAGTGGATGTGGGGGTGGCCCTAATGAATGAAGGTGAGATTTGGAAGCTTCCGGTGTTGCTGTTTGCTGATGATACAGTATTGTTGAGTGAAGATGAATGGGAGTTGCAAGGTTTGGTGAATGAATTTGGGACAGTGTGTAGGAGGAGGAAGCTGAAAGTTAATGTAAACAAAAGTAAAGTTATGGTGTTTGAGAGGAATGAAGTCACAGAGTGTGCAGTGAGGTTGGATGGTGAGGATATGGAGAATGTGGGTGCATTCAAGTACTTGGGTAGTGTGATGAGTAAGGATGGAACTTTGGGGGATGAAGTACGTGAAAGGGTACAGCAGGGAAGGAAGGTTGTTGGCACACTGAAAGCAGTGATGAGAAATAGGGAGGTGAGTATGGAAGTTAAGAAGTCACTGCATGATAGTATTGTGATCCCTACCCTGACGTATGGAAGCGAGGCGTGGACCTTGCAAGAGGGGAACAAGTCAAGAGTGAGAGCAGTGGAAATGAGTTACTTGAGAGGAGCATGTGGAGTGACATGGAGGGACAGGTTGACGAATGAAGAAGTGAAGGAACGTTGTGGGGTAGATGTGGATGTGGTTGAAAAGATTAGGATAAATACACTGAGGTGGTTTGGACATGTGGAGAGGATGGAGAATGAAAGACTGACTAAGAGGGTGTATGTAGGTGAGGTGGAGGGAGGGAGAGGGAGGGGTAGACCGAGGATGAGGTGGAGGGATGGAGTTGAGAGGTATATGAGGGAGGGGGGGTGAGTTGGGGGGAGGGGAGTCAAATGGTGGGTGACAGAGTGACTTGGAGGCGTTTTGTCTGTGGCCACCCTTTGCGGGATTAGGGCGTCGGGCTATAGATAGATAGATAGATAGTGATGCGTTCATTGTGTGTCAGGATGCAGTCACCGACAAAAAAAACGTTATGACTGTATAACGAGTCGCCGAACACAACCAGACCACGATCAGACCACATCCAGACCCCGAGCCGACCATGCAACGCATTTTGACAGTCCAGTCGGTGATTTGGAATCATGGCTCATGACCATGTGACAACTGCAAGCAGACAACAAGCAGACCACATGACAACTGAGCTAGGACCGATCTCAGACTGCGCAAAGAGTGCGCCAAGAGTCTTGGCGGTAAACTGGGTACTGTCGGCGATCTGGCAACACTGGTCACTCATGGCAACTGCGTGCCGGCAAGTGAGCGGCATATAGTGTGAGAGGTCCGCACTTGCCATCGTGGGGGGGTTGGTGGGGGGTGGAGGGAGGCTCGGGGGGGGTCATCATGCATTTCCCGAACGCGTCACGCAGTCATGTTGCATTCTTGTACAGTCGTGGCTGACAAAAATCTGTTAAAATTTCAAATTTGAAGACTCGTTGCTCTGTTGCCCCATGGTTCCCTTGCGGTCGCTTCACAGTCGCCTTGTGATCTGGTTGCGTTCTTGAGGACGTCACGACCAGTCGTGAGGCAGTCATGAGCAGATTAGCTTTGGGGCCAGTCGGGAGGCATGGGAGCCAACTAGGACATGACCTTGAGTCCCGTCGTAGTCGGGCCTTGAGTCGCATATGTGTGACAGAGGCTTAAGCAGTCTCTTGTTTCTGACAGTTAGTGAGACACATGAGAGGTCTATGGTGATGTGCTGGGTGTCAATGACGGTCGCAGTGTGATGCCTAGCCCCACCTGGCACTAAATATATACTGCCATGGGTCAGTCGTGGGGGGGTTGTGGGGGTGTCGGGGGGGTGTCAGGGGGGTCGTTGAGCATTTCCCGACCGCGTCACGCAGTCGTGGTGCATTCTTGGGCGATCGTAACAATGTCGTGCTGACAAAAATCCATTAAATTTCAAATTTGAAGACACATAGCTCCATCATTTCATGGTCGCCTCGTGGTCACCTTGCAGTCGCCTCGTGATCTGGTAGCGTTCTTGAGGACGTCACGACCAGTCGTGAGGCAGTCATGAGCAGATTAGATTCGGGGCCAGTCGGGAGGCATGGGAGTCAACTAGAACACGACCTTGAGTCCCGCCGCAGTCGGTCCTTGAGTCGCGTATGTGTGACAGGGGCCTTAGGGTGGAAAAAAAAGTCTAGAAGTAGCCAGAGAGAGAAAAAAGGGTACTCACTGGGCTTATAGGATTAACCCTTTTACTGCTTGGATTTCTTATGTGTTTTATTACTGTTGTACCAAATTACTTTACTCAAGAAAAGAGTGACTTTTCAAACTAGGGAGCTGAGATGTGTTCTTCACTCAACTCTTTGTTGCCATGTTGCCATAACACACACACACACACACACACACACACACACACACACACACACACACACACACACACACACACACACACACACACACACACACACACACACACACAAGTTGGCACCGTTTCTTCTGTCTGTCTGTCTGTCTGTCTGTCTGTCTGTCTCTCTATCGCTCTCTCTCTCTATCTCTCTCTCTCTCTCTCTCTCTCTCTCTCTCTCTCTCTCTCTCTCTCTCTCTCTCTCTCATACACAGACGGTCTCCCACTCCAGCACCCAAATCCAATAATATTAAACCAGCGACAGCTTGGCTGGTTTGGGTGAAGGATATTGGCAGAAAAGATGACAGGGAAGCAGTCCATCTGAGAGAGAGAGAGAGAGAGAGAGAGAGAGAGAGACTAAAATACGTTACTGAATCGCGTTAAAGTACTGGTCTCTTTACTGCCTCCTAATTTGTCTGGGATCAATGATATTTGAATTGAGGCCGGTCATTCGATCTAATGGGAGAGAGAGAGAGAGAGAGAGAGAGAGAGAGAGAGAGAGAGAGTGAGAGAGAGGGGTGGGGAGGTGCTGTTGGAGGGGTGTTTGAGCGTGGTCCTACGCATGAAGCTTAAATGCAAGTGTTTACGCATAAAGGTACTTGTATACCTACCTGCATAAGATATAATGTGTGTGTGTGTGTGTGTGTGTGTGTGTGTGTATGTGTGTGTGTGGCATGAGGTTAGAAGGTCATGTAGACGCATACGCTACCATCACGGCTCCTGATGATAATACAGATGGTAAAAAATAAAGTTGTGCAATGATTGGATTGACTTTTGCCCATTCCACCTTCCCGCTTTCCTGCTATATTGCCATCCCAAGCCCCTCTCCGTCACGTACTGTACAACTCCTGTTTCTCACTTTCCTCTGCTCGCTAATATTGCTGAGCTTGTAGAGGCCTGGTATGTTTCATTGCCCATTGATATCATTGTTTGATGTAACGTAGCAGGAAGGAAAGTAACGGACATAGTTTAAGACCGGTATTCTCGTAGGTTAAAGAAACTCCCGAAAGCCTTTTCCAAAGCGATTTATATTGCTTATTACACTGTATTGTTCTATTCCGTTATATAAATTCTTCTAGTATCGCCACACTCTGCATAATAACGTACAAAATTATATTAACCAGACGTATCAAAAATTAAACAGCTAAGGAAGGGGTGTTGGGGAGCTTCCTTAACTGACGAAAATACGGGCCTGAAAGCATGTCAGGCACCTTTCCTAACGCATCACATTAGAGAGCATCATCTATGGGCTGATAATATGGCAAACCTTTCCCAGCTATAGAATATTAGTAAGCAGAGGGAAGTGACAAGAGGAGGTGAAATATTAGGCCATCTTTTATCCCCTTACTGAATTCTGAAACCAACCCAAGCCTCTCCCTACCCTCTGCTATATCACGTTTCACTTAATTTCTGCTCCTCTCTGACAGAAGCCCTGCCCTAATCTGCTCTAATTTTCACCTTTAATGTTCATTATAATAGGACTCACTCTCAGATTAGTTTACACTGTCAGCTCCTATGACTCACTCTCAGCTGAATAAAATCGTGTGGCGTTTACTGAAATAGGATACGAGAGAAGACCTGACTACATGACATTCATTGGTACAAGAAACAACATACAGGCTCACTCCCAGATTTTAACAATCGTCTGGCGTTATCTGGAACACGTACAAAAGTTGTCCTGACCATGAGAGGGTTAATGGTGACAGAATTAACACTCTCAGGCTCCTATGAATCACGATTAGCTGAATAAAATCCTCCGGCTTTGGCTGAAGCAAAGAGCAAGGGATATCCCTGCTATGAGATGGCTAGTTACTTCTCCCTCGCTGCAAGAAGCCCCTCTCAAATCTCCACTCATTTCCCACACTTGGTATCTGTTATATGACACACTCTCTCAAATTAAACAATGGAGTGGTTTAACCGTATCTGTAATTAATTTCATGCTGGACACGGACACCCTATAAAGTGTATCTGATCACTGGATATTCTATTTAAGGATTAATATGTTGGAAAGTCTTGGTGAGGTTGAAATATCGTCAGTTTCTTTTAAAAATTTAACATGCTTAGCGACATCAGCTCTACCCAGTCCCACATTAATGACTAAATACAAGCTGGCATGGAACTGTTCATACCTAGTCAACAGTTCACTAATAGATCGGAATCCCCCAAATGGTTTGATAGCATTTGTGCCAGAGCAACGGCCCAAAAGTCATTAGCAGATAACTCTTACTTATAAAACATCTGAAGTTCTCAGTCAATTTAATATTGCTAGAAACCATGCCCAAGCAGTAATAAATCTCGCAATGTCAAACTTTCTTCATATCAAGCATCCAAATTACTAAACAATCCTAATGACAAGAGAATATTCTGGTCAACTCTTAATTCTTTCAGTAATAATTTTAACAAGTCATCACCCATTCCCCCACTAAAATCTTCAGAAGGTAATATTACAAATGACCTGCGTGGTAAAGCGAATATCCTTGCCAGTACATTTGCCAGAAATTCTACGTTAGAGGCGGTCAGCCAGAACGTCCCAGTACTAGAACTTGACTCTCCCAAAATTGCTCCACATAAAATACAGACTAGCAACGTAAAATCAGTCTTAGACAATTTATCAACCAACAAAGCTCCAGACCCAGATGGAATTCCTCAAAATGTTTTGAAAAAGTGGCAGTGCTCCCCAGAACTTGCTTCTGTTCTAGCCAAATTATTCAGACCATTCATACGCACCTTTTCATTCCCTAATTCTTGGAAAGAAACCAATATCCACCCAATTCCGAAGAAACGAAGTTCTTCTGACCCCTCTGATTACAGACCAATAGCTATCACATCTTCTCTTGGAATAGTATTTGAAATCGTAATGAATAAGCACATACTTAAACATCTTGCATTCATTAAATTAGTGATAGACATTATGGTTTTCGCCACGAAAGCCCACCATTGATATACTTGATCTCCTGACTGACACCATCCATCAATCAATTGACCAACATAGAGAAACTCATGCAGTAGCCTTGATATTTCTGAAGCTTTTGACAGTGTGGCACCGTTCCTTGTTATCCAAACTCCCTTGCTATTGACTAATGTCTTTTGTTCCTCTGATTTCCACATATCTCAGCGACAGAAAGATAAGACTAAATGTAAATGATGTATATTCCAGTTTCCACTCAATTAATGCCGGCATTCCACAAGGATGAGTTCTGGCTCCAACCCTGTTCCTAATACATATTAATGATCTCTTATCTGTTACCCATAATCCCATCCATTCATATGCAGATGACTCAACACTTCACAGTTCATTCACACTTAAAGACTCACTCATACAGTTTAATATCTCCAATTCAAAACTCAGTACAGCCATCTCCATAAATAAAGACACATCTAGGATCACGGAATGGGGACAAAATAACCTTGTCTCTTTTAGTACTAGTCAAACCAAATATATACAATTTACTAATAGACAGATATTGCCAGACTCCTATTTTACCCTCAATGCCACTAATATTCCATTCTCCAAAAGTATTGAAATTCTCGGTGTTTCACATAACAATGACCTCAGCTGGCCCTCTCATATCAGATCACTTGTTAAACCACCTCAGAGAAACTTGGATTATTGTACAGGGTTCGAAATTTCTTCACTGACGAGCAGTTAGCTATAGTTTATAAGTCATGTGCGCTCTCAGCTGGAATATTGCTCACTGCTCACCCTTATGGAGTAGATGTGGGGAGGTTGCGCTAAAGCAACTAGATAAAATTCCGAACAAAGCTGCTAGAATTACCCTGCTATTACAAATAATCTACCTCCCCAACAGGTAAGAAGAAATGTTGCCTCCCTTGCATTTTTTTACAGATACTTTTATGGCAAATGCTCAGACGAAGTTGCGTCCATTGTGCCACCTCTCCATGCCTTCCCTTGTGCTACACGGGCATCTCGTAGCGTTCATGACTGGAATGTCACAGTGCCATATTGCAGAACTTCCGTCTTTCAGAAATCTTTTATTCCCCGAACTGCGTCTCTTTGGGACTCGCTTCCCAGAGTTATTTCCCTCTAAGCTTCAAGCCACAGCTGTTCAAGTCCAACTGTTACAGATTTTTTATGAATGGAGGACGCCGGTAATCTGGTGTATGGGTTATTATTATTTTTATTTGTTTTTCCTTCCTCTGTTCCGTTATTAAAAAAAAAAAAAAAAAATGCGTCCGTAGACACACACACACACACACACACACACACACACACACACACACACACACACACACACACACACACACACACACACACACACACACACACACACACACACACACTCTGCGAATCACAGGTTACGTGCTTTTCAAAAAGCTAATGGTCTTCGGAATACGAAATAAGTGTCTGGCAACCTGAATGGGTATAGAGAGTAATATCCCACGGCATCCTTTCCACAGCAATCTATTTATCTATCTAATTATCTACTGCCAGACGCCTTAATCCCGTAAGGGGTGGCTACAAGCAAATCGCTTCCATGTCGCCCTCTCCACCGCCATTTCACTGCCCTGCTCCCAGCTCACCCCCCCCCCTCTCATATACCTCTCCACTCCATCCCTCCGTCTCATCCTTGGCCTCTCCCTCCCTTTCCTCCCCTCCACCTCACTCACATACACTCTCCTCGTCAGTCTCTCACTCTCCATCCTCTCCACATGGCCAAACCACCTCAACATGTTTCTCCTAACGTTTCCTATCACATCCACATCACCACAACGCTCCTTCTCATCCACATTTGTCAGTCTGTCTCTCCATGTGACTCCACACGCTCCTCTCAGAGACTCATTTCCACTGTTCTCACAATTGACTTCTGTCCCACCGACAAGGTCCAAGCTTCACTTCCATACGTTAGAGTTGATATCACAATACTGTCATGTAGTAACTTTTTCACTTCCATGCTCATTTCCTTATTTCTTATCACTGCTTTCAAGGAACCAGCAACCTTTCTTCCCTGCTGCACCCTTTCAAGCACTTCACCCTCTAAACTTATCTACTGTATATACTGTATACTTACATCATTTTTTTTTTTTTCAAAGAAGATGGAATCACAGGCTAGAATTCCGAGAACTATTCCCACCAGGAGAAAAAGAAAAAACATTTTAAAAGAGCCAAAGTGAATATCCGTTTATTTTGAGATACGGCAGTCCAAAATAACAGAAAATTTCGGTGGTCATTACAGAGAAATACGCATGTAATAAAGAGGAGCTAGAGAGCATCCATAATCAACGAAATTAAGACCCATGGAGTTAAGGACCTCTTCCACAGATAGATAGATAGATAGGGAGATAGACAGACAGATGGACAGATATGTTTCCTGAAGACAGTTTAGATTAAGTCAGATATTACATTAAATACACCAAAATACATGAATACAAATCATCATTGGAAATTGGTAAAAGATGCCTGTAGCTCAAAAGGTAAACCACAAACCATGACTAACACAGTATAGTTGCAGGAGATATCGACATACACTTTATAAAGGTACCAGATCTATTAATCCAATCGTCGTTTCCAAAAAGAGAGATCAGGCACCAGACCACCAGGCGTCCACATCAGGAATCGGATGGATATTTGAAAAAAAAAATAATAATAATAATAAGTTCGCTGCTGTTGTCTTACATTTTCCTAGGTCACTACACGTAAGATTCCGAGGCAAGGAACAGCTCCCCCCCCCCTCGTCTTTCAAGAAACCCCATCCTTTTCCTGAATGTATCTAACTCTGTTACTAACTATTCTATTAACTATATCACTAAACGATACTACTAACACTTGTAATTACTAAGTACAGTATATTAACTCTATTGCTAACCACATTACTAACTTTATTAATAACAATATTACTAACTGTTACAAACTCTGTTACTAACTGTTATTAACTTTATTACTGATTCTATAATAACTATCACTATCACAGGATCTCTCACAGGATGAATAAAGTCATCTAGAAATGTTATTAATGAGCCTGAAAAAAGTTATGGTACTAATCACTTCACTCTGATGATGTCTGGTACTTCTTTTTTTCCCTCTCCAGATGACACCTGTAGCTTGAGGGAGCTGTGGACTGGAGGGGATAGATTTGGATTTCTTTATCTCCCTCTATCACTCGAGTATCTTTCAAAATGTATTATCACGCCTGATGGAAGTATGATTACACTTAAAAAAGACTTAATCGTAGTTGGTAGCTAAAGTTTGTAGCTAAATTCTGTTCCCCATAGAAATGTGTCATCTGTTGGAGGGTCACTTAAAGCGAAAAGGACATACTGTAGAACAGTAATTGAGCTAACGGCAGCCTACCCATATATTCACTAGTCACTGCACCCCAAGACCCTAAGGCAAGGGAACAGTTAGCCCTGTCCACTAACCCCACCCGGTCCCTGACTTGTGGCAACCAATGCCAAACTCGGCAAACACTGGCAAACTTGGTAAATAAAGAAACTAGATCCTAGTTGCCAGGTGTCACAGGCAGACCAGGCAAGACACCAGCCAGACCGTCGGCAAAAGTCCCCAAGGCTTGCAACCAGTATTTCGCTGCACATTGGAGAGGTTCACACTGTCACTTCGTATTAATACCAGGGCATAAGTCATACAATTTACACATCCATTATTCACTAACACCACACATCCCTTGGAGTCCACATTAACATCAGCACACCAGCACATGAGTCTTGCATCTCCTACCGCCAGCACTCTCACTACTGTAGAGATCAGGACATCCACAACACATTTCGCACTATCACAACACTCTACCGCTATAAAGTACCATAATTTTGGCACCTCAAACCACTCCATAACAGTTCACAATACCACAGAACTCTACCACAATGCACTCCCACATTATTATCATCTCACACCACACGTTAACACTTCACAGGAACATCTTACCCTATCATCATACCAAGCCTCTTGCTTCAGTACATACACCCCACACAGCCACAAAACACTACTACATTACATACTTGTACACCACTTTACACTAACACCTCCCACCACCACCACACCGCACCACACCACACCATACCATTACAGATCCACATCTCGTCTTGCAGCTCACACCAACATTTCTCACAACCACATCGCACATACTGCCACATCGTACGTACTACCACACCACACAGTACCTCCACACTCTACCATCATCTTCTCCCAACAGACTCTGCGACTACAATATCAATCCACCACACCACACCACACCACTCCAAACCACACACACCACTCCACATCTCATCTTCCAGCTCACACCAGCGGGCCACAACACACCAGATGTAAAACCTCATACCAGCAGGCACTTCAAGTCATTAAGTTTCACTGATGTTACGCTTAATACCCGCCATACAACGTGCAGCATTTGGCAGAGAATATACCTTAGGCCCGTTTTAACTGCCAAGTGTAATGTCCAATCAATCATTACAGTACTTTACTGAGACAGTTACTTTTACTGTCTTTATATATATGTAGATGAATTATCTAACTGAAGTATAAAGAGGATCGTTGTGTAAACTGACAATTTATTATTATTAGCTTGAGTACTGAGTTTTGAAATGTGTTCTGTTACCATTCACTCATTTTTTAGTACAAAATGTTTTCATATTATATGAGGTCTCTGAAAATTAAAGTTAAAAACCATATGTATTAAGAATGAACACTATTCTCCGGCTGAATGCAGGAAGTGTCTTTGTCCAGAAAACTCACTTTTTTTAGAGAACCAAAAGAAGATAGCAAATCTCCTTATTAATTCAGGCTTATATTGCATGATTATAAGAGTAGAGCCGACACCCTCCTCTATTAGTATAGAGATATTGCCGCTTGAAAGTAAGTCACTTAAAATGCAGTTTTATGTGCCGGACTTAGAAACTGGCTTTTTTTTTTTTTTTAAACTCTGGCCGTTCTTGCCCTTAGCAGGAGAATTTTTGCTACCACTTGAAGGTTACTAAGTTACTAATTTCAACTGTTTACGACTTGGGGGGGAACTTTTGTACTGGAGTGGCAGTGAAGCAGCGGAGAACAAAGTCGACACATCTAGCTCAACCTTCCATGGGCGAATATTACGTCGTGTGTGAATTTCGTTTGCTATTAGTTGCAACCCCAGGCTAATCTGAGGCAAGCATTTGGTGTGAACGCGACCTTAGGAGAGGAGAGAAGCTAGGCAGCCTTGTAAACCCACATAAACACTGCTATTGATTCCCATTTACCTTCAACTTGACATTAGCGTCAGTCAAGGCGCCAGACCTCCAGAACTTCAAGTAGGGGATATATTTAAGACTTTTACATCCAACTTTGGCTGGTGAAAAAGGTTCATTACGAGGAAGCTTGACCTATATATATCAAGTTTTCGGTGGCACTCAAAACATTTTTCATTGCTCAAAGCTCATGTTATCAGAAATTCGTTGGTAAATCTTTCGTCTTTTCAATACGACAATTTGCTTGACTCTGGGTGCCTCGGACGAGTTTATTCAGTTTAATCCCTGCACTACGATGCGGATGCTGAAGGGAAACCTCCACATGGTGTCACTGTGCACCCCGGGAGGAGCAGCGGAGTTCACCCGGGTACTAAACTTCCTCATATATCCCTGCACCCACCGTGGGAAGGAACTTGATCCTGCCTTAGACTAAGGGTGCCGGATCCCTTCACGGTGTATATGCTTTACTGTACAGTCATATACAAATGTACGTTCGCCTTTCCTGCCCCAGTTTCATGGATGGATTCCTAAATGTTTGAATGTGGCGTAGTGAACTAAGTTGCATATTATCAATTCAAGCTGATACTTGCAACTTTGTTCATTCTATTTAATTCAAATAAGTAATCCCGCAGTGAGAAAGAGACAGGAGAGGCGAACGCACGTAAACATTTGACTAACTTGTAGGCTGTTGTTTACCTGTGGACGACGGGTCTGCTCGGCTAAACAGACGTGGTTAAGCAGCAAGAACCACAGCTGCTAAGGGATGTGATGGAGAGGGACGCCTTCACGTGGTGGTACCGAGATGACTGGATGGCTCCGACGCCTGGTTTTACAAATGTTTCTCATTTCCCTATCACCGGAAAAGGGAGACGGTGGACTGCAGGAGAAGGGTAACTTCAGCCTGAAGTTCTTTTTTTTTTTTCTTATGCGAGGAAGAAGGAACCAAAGGCCATGAGCCCTCAGTAACAGTTCCCTCCAAGAGAAAAACAAAATACAATAGAGAGCCAAATTCAAGATCCGATCATTTTGAGATGCCTGGACACACTGCGTTTGAAAGACTGGAGATCATAGGCAGCAGGAAATACAGACAGAGGGAGACAGTTCCAGAGCTGACCTGTTGCATAAATGAAAGACTGGGAGTAACGGTTAACTCTTGCATTAGAGAGTTGGACAGAAAAGGATGAGAGTTTGCTGCCAGACGGGTGCTACGCGCCCGTCGTAGAGGTGGAGGAATGCAAGCAGACAGTTCAGAGGAGCAGTGACCATTAAAGTAGCGATAGAAAAGAGATAAAGATGCAACAGTGCGGCGAAGAGACAGAGGTTGAAGGGAGTCAGTAAGAGGAGGAGAGTTAATGAGACGAAAAGCCTTTGACTCCACCCTATTGAGAAGAGCTGTATGTGGGGAGCCTCCCCACACATGAGAGTTGTACTCCACACAGGGGCGGATAAAACCCCTGTATAGAGTCAACAATTGTGCAGGGGTAAAGAAAGAGCGGAGTCGGCTTAGCACACCCAATCTCTTGGAAGCAGATTTTACAAGAAATGTAATATGATCTTTCCAAGATAAGTCTCGAGTAAATGAAACCCCAAGCATGTTCAAGGATGATGCAGGATTAAGCTGAATATTATTAAACATTAGTGGGTTCACGCTCAGATGAGCCTGTGGTTGTTACTGCTGCTGCTGCAGCAGCTGCTGCTACTACTACTACTACTACTACTACTACTACTACTACTACTACTATTACTACTACTACTACTACCACTACTACTACTACTACGCTACTGCAGCCACAACCACGACCAACACTGCTACCACCTCCACCACTTCCAACACCACTACTAGTACTACTGCTGCTATTACTACTACTACTACTAATACTAATACTACAACTACTACTGCAACCACAACTACTACAGCTACTGCTACAACAACGACAACAATTTCTACTACTTCTGCTAATAATACTACTACAGTTACTACTACTACAACTACTACTATTATTATTACAACAACAATTAATACAACTACTACTATTTCTACTACTACTACTATTACAACCACTACTAAGGGACTTTTGGTGAATAAAATCGCCCGTCAATAGCAAGAATGAAATCACACTGAAGGGGTTAATGAGTTCTTCCCGTAAAGGTCATATTAATTATCATCTGTAATTGGCAGTTTACGTCAGTCAGTTGGAGGAGCCATTCCCATGGATTCTGGACGCTCTCTGTCTTTCTCTGTCTCCCTATCTCGTCTGCCTGTCAATCTATCTGTCTATTTCCTCTCCTCGCCTCTACATTTTTCTCCTCCACTTTTTCTATCTCCCAAACTCTCTTGAAACCTCCCTTCCATTTCCTCCTTTTTCTTCCCTCTTTCCCTCCCTATCTTCCTCCTCCTCTCAGTTTCCTTCCCTTAATTCCTCCTTCTCCGTTTCTTCTCCTCTCCTCTTCCTCCTTCTTTCCCCACGTCCTCATCTTCCTTCCTTCACTCTCCCCTCCTTCTTCTCTTCCTCCTCGTAATCCTCTCTCTCTTCCTACTTCTTCCTTCTTCTTTTTCTCTCTTCTCCTCCTCCTACTTTTCCTCATTCCTTCCTTCCCTCTTCTCTCCCAGTTTTTCCTTACCCTTTCATTGACACTGTATCCTTCAGTCATTCTTTCTCTTCCTCTCCGACAACTTTCCCTTCCTCCTCCTCCATTTCATCCTAACCCTTCTTCCTTCTCTCTCTCACCCCCTTCCCTCTTCCTCCTAGTTCTCTTTCCTCTCCTTACTTTTTCCTCCTCCTTGTCTGCTCCTCACCCATTTCATATCTTTCTCAAGCCTTCTCTTCCTCCTCCACTTCACCCTCTCCTCCTCTTCCATTTCCATTTCACCTTCTCACCCCTTCCTTTTCTCTCTCACTCCCTCCCCTCTTCCTTTTCTCTCTCACCCCCTCCCTCTCTTCCTCCTGTCTCTCCCTTCCTCTCCTTCTGTCTTCCTCCTTTGTTTTCTTTTTTCATCAAGCCCTCCTCTTTTTCCTCCGGCTCCTCTCCTCCCTCTTTTCCCACTTCTCCACAAGCCCCACCTAACTTGCCTTTATCTTTCTTTCTTTCCACCATCTCTCTCTCTCTCTCTCTCTCTCTCTCTCCTCAACTGCACACCCATAAGCATCAGGCCAACCAAACACAGGTGAACGAGATGGCAAATTTTTACCCCAAATATGTCAAAATGTTTGAGGAGGCGAGTGACATCTGGGTGAGAAGGAGGAGGAGAGGAGTAAAAGAAAGGAAAGGAATGGAATGGGAGAGAAGAGAAGGGAAGGACAGAGAAGGGAAGGGAAGGGAAGGGAAAGGAAGTCCAGGGAAGGAAAGGGAAGGGTATGGAAGGGAAGGAAAAGTAAGGGAAGGGGATGATAAGAGAAAAGAGAATACAGAAGAGAGAGGAATAAAGAAAAAAAATAGGAACATGGGCAGAGGCAGAGACATAGGAAGAGCCAGACAGACAAACTGGGAAAAAGACCGACTGAATCTTAAGGAGATGAGAAAAAAAGAACCAAAGATGAGAAAGGTAAACAGTAAAGTATGTGGAACGGAAAGATAAAATGAAGAAGAGGGGAACACAAGAAAGATGAAAGAGTGAAGGTTGTGGAAATAGACAAATGCAATATATACATGGAAAAGGAAAAAGATAAAGAGGACAGGTGAATGGGAAAAGAGGCATGCAGCAGGAGGTAAGGAGAATGTGTGAGAATATATGACAAGGGGAAGGAGGTGTAACAGCTGTGCAGGGGCTGGAGCAAGTAGGGAAGGAGGGAAGATCAGAAGTTGAGAATGGGGTAAAAATGAGAGAGAGAGAGAGAGAGAGAGAGAGAGAGAGAGAGAGAGAGAGAGAGTCATCCTGCCAGGAAATGTTCAAACAGCGATAGAAGGAGAAGGGGCGTACATGAAGTGCGGAACGAAGGGAAACAGGGAAGAACGGAGGGAAGAAGAGAGAGAAGAAGAGAGAAAGGGAGGGAGGGAAGAATGGAAAGAGTAAGGGAGACAAGAGGATATGAAGTGAGAAAAGGAGAGATCGGTAAGATGGGATTGACGCAAGAATAAAGGAAAGGATTCTGGGACTGAGGAGGAGGAAGAAGAGCAATGGATGAGAAAGAGAGGACAGGATAAAAGGAAAAGACAACGCAGGAGACGAAATGAAAGGGAGAGAAGAGGAAGATTAGTAAAGAAGTGAAAGGGAGAGGAGGAAAAGAGAGTAATGGAGAAGAGGAGAGAGACGAATAGTAACACTGAAATGGAAGAGAGAAAGAAAGAGTGGAAACGAGTAGGGGAGTAAGAAAAGAGTGTTTACGAGTATTCTTGGAAAGAAGCTCAGAAATGCGGAATAGAGATGAGAGAGAATACGAGAGAAAGAAGAGAGAACTTAAAGAGTAAAGAGAAAAGGAGTAAATGTGAGCGTTAGTGAAATTGAAAGGAAATGAGATTGTGAGGTAAGGAGGAACAGGAGCGACGAAGTGAAATGGAGTTAGAGGAATGAAGATACTTAGCAATGCAAGAAAACTGAATGAAAATTAAAGAAATCAAGAGCACAAGAAGAAGGGAGGAAGATGATGCAAGGTAGAGAGAGAAAGAAGGAAGAAGGGCATGTGGTAAGAAGAGGGAAACGAACGATATTTTGTTTCAGATGAACATAGGAAAGAAAAACAAATTAAGTTAAAAAATCTATACATATGATTACAGATGCCCTGCATTTAAATGTATAAAAATATCTATAACAGTAGGTTGAAGTTTGAGGGGAAACTAATGTGGGGAGGCGAGCTGCAAAGAGAAACAGTCCAGGGAATAAAGGAATTCTGATAGGCAGAGGTTCTGCAATATGGCAGTGTGATAATCAAGTCATTAGCGCTACCAGGTGCCCGTGTAGCATCCAGGGAACGCATGGAGAGGTGCCAAAATGGATGCAACATCGCCTAAGCATAGGGCATAGAAGTATTTGTAAAATAATGCAAGGGGGCAACATTCTACATTATTTGTTGGGAAGGCAGTTCATTAGTAAATGCTTGGTTATTAATTTTTCTCACGGCTTTGTTCTGAATTTTCTCCAGTTGTTTTAGTGCAGCCTCTCCTTATCCAATCCACAAGAGTGAGCAATATTCAAGCTGAGGGCGCACATGACTATCGTAAATTATAGTTAACTGCCCATCAGCGAAGAAGTAATGGATTCTATACAACTGAGGGTACTGTTAATCTAAAAACCGAGAATTTCAATACTTTTAGAGATCGGAATATCAGTTGCACTAAAGGTCATATAGGAACCAGGCAATACCTGTCTATTAGTAAACTGGATATATATGATCTTTCTTGCATTATAGGAGAGAGAGTTATTTTGTCCCCAATCAGTGATCTTGGATAAGTCTTGATTTGTGGGGATTCCTGTGCTGAGTTGGGAGTTACAGATTGGGATTTCAGTGTTAAGAAACTGTGAAGTGCTGAGTCATCTGCAAATTAGCGAATAGGGATATGGGTGACAAACAAGAGATCAATAATATGAATGAGGAAAAGAGTTGAAGCCAGGATTTATCCTTGTTGTTGAGATTTAAGGAAATCAGTGGGAAAAAAGATGATAGGCCGTAGCCAGGGAGTTGGGATAACAGGAAAATATGTCACACTCTGTCAAAAGCTTTAGAAATATCAAGGGCTACTGCATGAGTTTCTCCATGTTGGTTAATTGACTGTTGGATAATGTGTGTCAGGAGATCAAGTATATCTACAGCGGGGCTTTTGTGGCGAAAACCACACTGTCTGTTATTAAGTTGTTGGATTCAAGATGTTTAACAATGTGCTTATTAATGATAATCTCAAATACTTCACCAAGAGATGTGATAGCTATTGGTCCGTAATCAATGAGATCAGAGGAATTTTCTCTCTTTAGATTTGGTGGATGTTGACTTCTTTTAAAGAATTTTGAAATGAACAACTACATATCCGTAGTCTGAATAATTTAGCTAGAAGAGGAGCAAGTTCTGGGTAATGCTTTTTCAAAACTACCTGGACCTGGAGCTTTGTTGGTTGGTAAATTATCTAGGATGGATTTTGCTTATCTAGTCTGTATCTTCGGTGGAACAATTTCAGGAGAGTCAAGTTGTAGTACAGGAACGTTCTGACTGACTTCTTACTTCTTCTAGATAGAATTTCTGACAGACGTATTGGCAAGAATGTTAGCATTTCCAAGAGGGTCATTTGTAGTGTTTCCATCTGAAGATTTTAGTGGTGATTGGGTGATGACTTGTTAGAGTTATGATAGAAAGGGATGAAACTTGACCAGAATATTCTTTTGTCATTAGGATTATTTAATGAACCAACGAAAACATTTTTTTCACATTTTCCCTCTTATCTAACGAATTATGCAAAGCGAACTTTGTTTTTGACCCCAGATCTCCATAAGAAACACAGGAACGAGGGACTAGGCTACTCATTAGCGACAGTAAAGGCCCGGGTGAACAGCCTTACACGCCCTTGAGCAGCATTATGTTAGCAACGAACTCCAAGCACTCTGCAGATATAAACCTTCAAAGGCTTAATGCCGTGCTAGCAAATTATCCTACTAAACCATCAAATAATTTTATTCAGCTTAGGAGAGACATTTCAGACAGAAGGAGCTAAGTAAAGCCCTCATTAACTCCTCCATTACCAGTGGCCCTGATATATCGCCACTAATCTCTCTCTCTCTCTCTCTCTCTCTCTCTCTCTCTCTCTCTCCCGATCAACGGTGTGGTGAGGAGTTATGCGTACAGACTTGATAGGTTAGACACAGCACTAATAAACCTTGCAGAACAAGAGGTCTTTATTAAGTTTAACAAAATAATCTGACAGGACCAAGAGTAAACACGCAACTAGGCCGTCCATGATAAAAGGTCATCCCCGTCAACTGGATTACGTCATTTTTACTCCTTGCTCCTACCACACGATTTGACTATACTTGGCAAAGCCTTGATGGTTTGAAGGGATTTATTTAATTGTTTACTTATTATTATCATTATTATTATTATTATTATTATTATTATTATTATTATTATTATTATCATTATTATTATTACTTTTATCATTATTAATACTAAATGCGTTCGAATCTGGGCATAGGTTTAACAACCTGGTCCCTGAGGGTCAGTAGCCATTCTACGTACAGCATAGCTTCACATGTCACCAGTGGTGCCAACTCCCATGGTTCATACTAAGTACATGCAGGGCTGTCTATCATCGGACTCGTGTAGTAGTGTCAGCAGGGCTACTTTTTATATGTCAGCAGGGTTTATGGTAGATTTATTTAGTCTCTCAACGAAATTCAGATCCTTAACATGTTCCCTGCACCAGCCAGAGATCGAACTCATGTACACTAGGTTACACTGGAACAGCAGACCACCTTTTTAACAACCAGGGAAATTCATGGAGGCAGCCATCAGACGCGCTGGTTACGAGAGACAATTAAATAATGGTGCTAAGCAGCTTATAGATTTGAACCTCGCTAATGGGTACAGCTGATATTTCGGTCGTGGTTCTCTTCTTTCTCCTCTTTACTCTTTATCTTTATCTCTTTTTTTTTTTTTTACACTTGGGCAAAGTGAGTGGAGGGAACACATATCACTTTGGTGATTAGTTTGCACACACACACACACACACACACACACACACACACACACACACACACACACACACACACAGTATCAATACATCAGCCTTACTTACGCAGAGGGTCGCACGCAATAACTCAAACTCACGCAGGCAGCACCAGTATCACACGCACACACATACACGCCTGCTCCAACACGGTACTCCGGTTCTCTCTCTCTCTCTCTCTCTCTCTCTCTCTCTCTCTCTCTCACACACACACACACACACACACACACACACACACACACACACACACACACAAAGAGAGAGAGAGAGAGAGAGCACACACACACACACACACACACACACAAAGTACACATATGAACACGTACACGGATAATAGCTTAATTTATGTTATCTTTGATAATAAAATCATTAGTTTTTATTTTGGTATAATTCTCATTACTTTCTTTCCCCGTCTCATTCCGACTGATAATTATGATCATGATAATGTTAGTGAAAGTGGCACCCACTCTGTAAACGCAGTAGGTTTGTATCTTGGGGTAAGAAATACATATTAATGTTTATAAAAGTAAATGAATGAATAAATAAATAAACAAAAATTATGGTTCAGCTTACCGCATGTAGTACTCTGAAGAACGAACGAAACATTGTGATATATGTGTAATATTGTCAATCAGGTGCATATCTTACTCTTTTGCTTTAGTTCCCAAAATTACACAAAACGTCACGATACACAGTATTTCATGGGCTCAAGTTCCAGCTTAATATTCTACTGTAACTACCTGTACCTTTGCAATGTGTGTGTGTGTGTGTGTGTGTGTGTGTGTGTGTGTGTGTGTGTGTGTGTTCATTTACGTGGCAGTCCATATATAACATTCCACTTCCACTCTGCCGGGCTGTATCTCGTGTGTTGTTGGGACGGCACAGTCAGTGTTGTCAATATGTACCCTGCATCATTTATCTATACTCCCTCTGCCACAACCACGCCCCCACATCAACAGACTGAGCCGTCCCAGCAACACATAAGAAACTGACACTTGTGGGTCTAGTGGAGTGCTATTAGCTGACCACCCTGAACATTGCCTCTCAAAGATTTTTTTTTTTTTTTTTGTACACTCAGACACAAAATTTCCCCTAATACATCACTTCTACTTCTGATTTTACATTATTGTCTAATATTTAATGCTTGAGGTATGCTTAGTATGTTTTTTTTTTATTCTGCTCATAGGTGACTCTGCTTAATGTGATGCGTTAAGAGGAAGGTGACGCAGCAACTCAACACGTGAAGTGGACGTAGTGTAGTCCCATACTCCACTTTTCTTCCTACACGTCTGTTACTGGGAATCCACAACAGTACCTACACGATACTGAGGCTGACTGGCAGGTGGCAGAATTGCTGATTATACAGTACGTGCGTTGGCTCTAACCTGACAAAGATTACTAACCCGTTTCAGCTTGACTGATGGCCAGCTAGACCGGATGGTCGATTCTGACTGGTAATCAAGGAGACTCATTCTTACATCGTAACTAAGACTTGTCGAAATTCATACAACTACGACTTTGTAATCAAGTTGTGGGAGTGACCGAGTTCCCTCAGATGAAAACAAACTGACAATAGATACCAGAATGAAACAAAGCCGCTCTCTGTCTGACCTGCCTGCACAAGACCCCAGCGGACATGACATAAAAACACTGCTACCAGTCCTGCATGAATCAGTCCTAACGTATATATGGTGAAGGGGCACTGCTAGATATCAGAAAACTGACTATATGGTCCATGGACAGAGTTCAGTATAAAGTAAATAACCCATGAGTAGCCTAATAAATACGTAGTTACTTTAAAACTTCAAAATAACCTACAAAGAAAGAAATTAACAACACTGACATTTCCTTTTCATTTACGCACAGAGGAAAACACACAGACGATTAGGCTTCGAAAATCGTCTGTAATCAGTGAAAATAACAAAAAACTCGACTATCTCAGAAAGGGAGAGAAAGACGGGGGGGGGAGGGAGAAAGAGAAGGGGGGATTAATTATACCAAACTAAAGAAAAAGAACATAAATGAACTCGCTATATCGCTCAAGAGGAGAACAGGTGAACAGGTAGATGTTAGGATCAGAGGACACTTCAGAGTCCCGATTAGAAATGAAATCAGAGAGGAGTTGGAGCGGAAAGAACAGGGCAACAGTGTGAAGAGCTGGGTGGAAATGTGAAGGGAAGAGAAGAGAAAACAGGAGGAGAGAAGAGGAGACAAGAGGCGGGAAGAGGAGAGGAGAGGAGAAAAGAGAAGACATGAGAAGTAATGATGAGAATACACGAGAACAGAGGAGGAGGGAGAGGAGAGAAACAAAAATTAAAACAAAGGAAACGAGACAGAGGGAATGGAGAAAAGAGAAGAAACGAGAAGAGATGATGAGAACAGACGAAAACAGAGGAGGAGAGGAGAGGAAAAGAAACAGAAATTCAGACAAAGGAGAGGAGACAGGGGGAGAGGAGAGCAGGAGGAGGATGAAAAATGAAGGAGAGGAGTGGATATGAGAGGGAAGAAAGAAGAAACTGGAGAGGAAGAGAAATTAATGCAAAGGAAAGGAGAGAAGACGAGAGAAGAAGACAAGAAGGAAGTGACAGATAGGAGTGGGGAGGAGAGGAGCGGAAAGGAATACAGGATCATTTCAGGAAGTTTACAGCGGCCGGGGCGGGAAAGCTAAAAGAATAAATAAATAAATAAATAAAAACTGAGAAGTAGAAAGAAAGGACCAGACATGAGTCCAAAGGGAAGGAAATGAAAGGCAAGGGAAGGTAAGGGAGGACTGATAAAAGATGAAGGGGAAGGGAAGAGAGAGGAAGAGGAAGGGTGACGGTGAGGATGAAGTGAGGCTAAGGGTAAGTGTAAGAAAGGAAAAAACGGAAGAGGAAGGGGACGGAAAGAGGAGAAGGGAAAGGAAACTCGAAAGATCATGGTGCGGAACAAGGTAGGACTGAACATAAGCTTAAATAAGTGCCCAGAGCTGTAATATACAAGAACACAAAGTCCGATATGTAGAATAAATATAACCAGAAAAGATGTAGGGTAACCCTGTCCTAGTTGTGACAGTTTATATATTTTTCTTCATTGCATCATAGGTTAAAGGTATAGCACAGTTTTTGTCTAGCTGGAAAATATATCCTTTTATTATATTTAGAACTTTATAAAAGAAAACATTTATGTCACAGGGTAATTTACAGACTTATGATGACACTTCATTCTTACCAATTTACCCCTGACACTGACCAACTTGCTATGGAACTCGGGGTAAATGTGTGTGTGTGTGTGTGTGTGTATATATATATATATATATATATATATATATATATATATATATATATATATATATATATATATATATATATATACTCTAATTATGTCCAGTCTAATTTTGATGTCATTAGCATGTGTTAACAGGCTATCATTTATTCAGTTACTCCATCACACCCTCTAACAATAACTAAATCAGTTACTTGTGTAATTACTGCTAGAATTCAGTCACTCCATCACCGTCACTGTCTCTCAGGCACCACTAATCTGTTTCATTTTCACTATTTAGAGAGAGAGAGAGAGAGAGAGAGAGAGAGAGAGAGAGAGAGAGAGAGAGAGAGGTGGCCTGGTTGATGTAGATTTACAGACTGAATGATTCTAACAGACAGGTAGATGAATAAGTAGATAGTTTGACATATAGATAGATAGATAAATAAACAAACTGACAGGTAAACACAGATACCGCCTAGTGCACATACAGTTGCTCTACATAAAGATCACCTTCAAGAACACTGTTCATTGCTCATTAGTCAGTGTGGTACTTTTACATTACGGTGTACTGATCTGCAACACATAAATAATTATCATCCATAACTCGTTTGACTGCTGCCTCCATGACATCAGTATGTTTTCCATTGGTAATTTCAGCCATGGTTTAAGTTATATCCAAAAATACTGGGACAACTTCTCACAGCTGTTCTCGTGGTGGGTAAACTGATACTGTAACAACTAACCCATAACAACAAACCCCAGCACTGGTTTTGTGCACAAGTGGCGATTTGGTCTACAAAAATGGCACTACGACCACGAGCCTTGTTACTTTCATAGCCTTCTTACCACGCACCAAGTGACTCAGCTGCATCACCAGGTGATTCAGATGTATCAAAATAAATTTAAACATAGAAAACACTTTTGACAGGTGGAAACAGTTTACCTTAGCTCTTATTTAAGCAACGCCTTCGAGTTGCCAGTTCAGGCCCCACCATTGTTTAAAAGATGAATAACATGACGACGACCACTCCCTCGTCTATTTGCTAAGTATGGAAATATTGAAAGTGTAACAACTTGGCCATGTAAGAAGTGGGTCTGGTTTCTCCTACTAGGGAACATTCTAAGGACGCGTAAACACAGCCCTACGGCACTAAAACAAAGGAATTCAGAGGTAATATCGTATTCAAAGCACGCTCTCTGTCTCCCATGACTCTCGAATTTTTCGACATTGCTGGAATTTTCATAAGTGTGCCATTCCCCTTGTGAGGGAAAACGAAAGATACTTTTCGTTTATCTGATCCGAATCCTCCTTCTCCTCTTCTTTGCCTCTCCATCCTTCTCTTCCATTTCTTTCCCTCTTTCCTTCCTCATCCCTTCCCTTGTTCACCTACTTCACCCTTTCCTATTTCTCATCTCTCCTTTCCTTTCACTTTCCTTCACTTGGTCACCTATTCCACTCCTTATTTCTCATCTCCTCTCTTTCCTTCCCTTCGTGACCTATTCCACTCCTTCCAATTTCTCTCCTCTTCCTTTCCCTTCGTCACCTACTCCACTCCTCCTAATTACTCTTCTCCTCTTCCCTTCCCTTCGTCACCTATTCCACTCCTTCCTATTTCCCTTCTTTTTCCTTCCTTTGCACCTCTCTATTCCTTTCCCGACCTCTTCCTCCTTCCCTCCTCTTCTATTCAGTTATCTTTCTCAGCCTTTTCCTCGCAATCTTCGTCTCGCACTATCACTCCTCGTCCCCCATTTTCTTCCTCTTGCTCTTTTCCTGTTTCTTCTTTTTTCTCCTCCCTCCTTCACTCACCCTTATTATCCTCTTCTTCCTTCTCTTCTTTCCTCCTTTCTTTCTTTTCCCTGTTCCTCTCCCCCAAATATTCCTCCTCCTCCCATTCTCTCTTCCTCCTTTCTTCGTTCTTCCTCTCCCCCCAGTTTCCTTCTTATCACTCTTCCTTCACCCATTTTTAGATCCTGGATCATTTTATTAAATGCAAATATAGTATATGCACAGACTAGGATATGCACAGATAGTCCTGATTTAACGGTTACTACTCATACTTTCGCCCTGTGATGGGCTGTGGATCACTGAGGGTCCCTGTTAGTTAAGTGACCATCATTGGGATTTTTTTTAATGTACCAGGGGTCATTGCATCAGGAGGTGACTTGCGTGCTTGTCCCGCATGGGAAAGTTCTTAGTCTTAGTAGAATGAATGTTGCTGGGGCCTGACTGTCTGCTGCCTACTTTAATGGCGCCAGGCAAGGCTGCCGCACCACCCCTGAACATCCACACTGTGCATTGTGCAATTTCCACGTTGTGTCCGCAGATGCCCCTTTAACTCAACGTACCTGTACATAGTGACATGCATTAGTTATTTATTTATTCGATTATTCATTTTAGTTTACTGCTTTCTCTTTTATGTTACTCATACTGGTAACTTATAGATAAAGTATTATAGAATGTGGCTTTTCCTTTTCAGTCTTTCCTATGAAATTTCCATGTCAGTTTTTCCACGCTGCATGGTGGTTTTTCTCACTTTTTTCTTGCCAGTTTTAACTGCAGGGTTTGGAGGCAGGGCGAGCCTTCTTGCTTTACTATCCTTATCCTTCAGCATGTAGAGTTAGATCTCGTAGTCATAGTCTACTCTCTAACAGCCTCGAAAGGACCATAAGGTCTGTTGCTGTTTGCTTTCCTTTGTACTCATTTGTACTCCTTTGCACCCATTCTTCCTTCCCTTCTTCCAGCTCCTCTGTCGCCCTTCCCCAGTTCCTTCTTTTTTCATCTCAAAAACTCCTTCCTCTGACTTATTCTATCCCACAACACGATCCTTGGAGACCCATGAATACTCCTGATACGATTTTCCACAAACCCACAAAGCTAGGTTGCGTTCTTCCCTTACTCCTTCCTATTTGCCTCTTTCTTCCTTCCTCGCCCACCTGCTTCTGTATCCCTTTCTCTACCCCCTCTCCCTAATTTCCCTCTTCCTGTCTACCCTCACCCCCTAATTTTTCTTTCTCTTTGTACATCCTCCCTCTTTCTTTTTCTTCTCTCAATTCTCTCCTTCTTCCTCCTCCTTTTCTTTCTGCATCTCTCTCTCTCTCTCTCTCTCTCTCTCTCTCTCTCTCTCTCTCTCTCTCTTTTCCTTTTTCATCCTGTACTATCCCAGTTTCGTACCTTTCCCATCCCAGAACATGGCCTGACTCCCACGAGGTACCCTGACGTAGCTCACTCACGAGGTCCCAAAGGAAGAAGGAGTCCCTCCCCTCCTGCCCCTGTTCCTTCCTTGTTTCCTACCCTTCCTTCTGCTCTCCTATCCCCTCTGCATTCCTCTCCTCATCCCCCTCTTCCTACACTCTCCTCTTTCTGACCCTCCTGCTCCCTCTTATTCCCTCCCTTCTACCCTCTTTCTTCAACCTTTCTCTCTCTGTCTCCCTTCTCCCTCCTGAAATCAGGAGGACTCTTCAATCCTTCTTTTTACCCCTGTCCCCCTCCTCTCCCTTATTCCTCCTTCCCTCCTCCTTTCTCTTTCACCTCGCCTTTATCCCTGTCTTTTCCTATCTTCAGAATAACCCCATCCCACAACACAGCCCTCCCAGTCTCTTAAACCACCCTGACATGCCTCATTCACAAGGCCCCAAAGGCAAGCTGTATTCGTCTCTCCCTCCCCTCCCTCTTTCTCCTCTCCTGGCACTCTTCTTCCTCTCAGCATTTTCTTCCATTACCATGTCTCCTTCCATACCTTTCTCTTCCTGTTTCCCTTCTTCCATTCCCTTCCCTTTACATCACTTACTTTCTTTCTCCTTCCTTTCTCTTCTGTATCCTCTCTCCCTTCTCCCTTTATCCCTTGTCTCCTTCATCCCCTCCCTATCGAAAAATTACTCACCACAATCCTATCCTAAGACACATCTCTCTCAGTTCCATGATCGACTCTTACATGTCTCACTCACAAGGCCCAAAGGCAAACTGTGTTCTTCCTCTCCTTCTCCTCTTTCTTCTTCCTTCTTCCTCTCCTCTTTCACCGTTCCTCATTTCTTCCTTTTCCCCTATCTTCAAAACAATTCCATTGCACGAGCCCCGAAAGAACCTGATGTGTTCTTCCTCCCCTTCTTCTCTTTCTTCCTTCTTCCCCTCCTCTTCCCCCTTTCATTACTTCCTATATCTCCCCCTCCTTTTCTTCCCTTCTCATCAACTTCAGAATAAACCCATCCCAGAACACAGCCCTCTCAGTCCCATGATCAACTCTGACATACCCCACTCACAAACTCCAAAGACAAACTGTATTCTTCCTCTTCCTCTCTTTTCCTCTTCCTTTTTCCTTTCCTTCCTCTTCCTTCTATCCTTAATTCTTCATCATCCCTTCCTTTTCTTCCTTCCTCTCCTCTCTTCAGAACAAGCCCATCCCTCCACACAATCCTGCCAGTCCCACAGCCACTCTGACATACTTCACTCCCAGGGCACAAAACGGGGTGTGTCAGGGAACGATACACAAGGCAGAGGTTCCTGGCAAGCTGGTTTATTCGTGACTCGGGATTTTTTATTTTCGCTTAGGAAAAAATGTTTTCTTCTTGTACTGTATAAAAAAATCCGTAATTCGATGGAGGGCAGGAAATAAAGAGGGGAGGGGGGTGCATGTAGTATGATTCCACTTCAAAGAACATCATTCATTCAGTTATTCATTCATACGTTTAGTTAATTAATCAATCACTCAATCAACCAATCAGCCAACCAACTACTCCTTCCCTCCCTTCCTTCCTCACTCACTCAGTCTTTCAAGCAAAAAGTCAGTCAGTTCATTTCACCAGTTCATTCATACACCAAATTTTGTACTATGCAAACAGCTTTGAAAAAAAAAAATGTATGCTGATGGACCGTATTTTAGGTGGAAGAGGAGGCTTCGCAGTGCTGGTTCCTAAGCGATTTATTTTGCCTATTACACTTTAACCCTTTAACCATGGGTGTCATTCCAGAATGACTTTGACCAAACTGGACCAAACTGCGTGTGTCATTCTGGAATGATCGTGAATATTTTGAACACCGCGCGTTTTTCCTGCGCGCAAAGTGTCTCACGCAAGAGTAGCTGTCGAGTTCTTTCACGCCAGCCATCCCACACCTCCCTCCTCCAACCCCGAGGGGACCCCCCCCACCCCTGCCCTGACCCGCATCAGTCAGTATCTGTCCAGCTCTGTGCGTGAGAATGGCACTCCATTCCGACTCATCGTCGCTCGCTTCCTCCTCGAAAGTGATTAGTGCTAGTGTGCCTTCTACCTCTACACCGGTGAAGGAACTGCCGACGGCGAGGCAGAAAGGGTTGAGCACTCCTGAAATTAGAACTGAGCTGGACAAAACAGTAAGTACTACTCTTGACTGTGGCAGTGAAAGTGACACACTCACAGCAAGCAGTGACGATTTGGCAGTGATTGGTGGTGAACCATTTTCCATTGATAGTGACAGTGATGAAAGTGATAGTATTGTTTCCCCCCCACCACTCCCAACTTACTCTGGGAAAGGGAAGGCGCCTATGGGCAAATCTGGTATTGCACGTGGGAAGGGAGTGAAGCGCAGACTTACGTCTCCCACACCAGTCCCTAGTAAGCATTTCCCATCAATTTCCTGTTCCCCTAGCCCTATTACCCTCACATCATCATCATCATCTGCCGTGCCCTCTCCTCAGTCTACATCATCTGAGGAATACGAATTCCCAGAGCCTGCAAAGCGAGGGAAGGCAGGCAGTGCAGGCCGTGCAGGCAGGGCAGGCCGGCCTAGAACAAAGGGGATGCATGGCAGTTGGAGGGCAAAGCTGGGCGATAAGTGAGGAGATAAGCGAGGTGATAAGCGGGGTAGAAAGGGTCAAGTTTCACCACGCACCTGGTCAGAAACCCCCCCGCCTGCCCCCCCACTCAGCTCCCTCACCCTCGCCACCCACCCACTCACCGCCCCCGCACTCACCCCCCTCACCGTTGCCTCCTGCCTCACCCCCCTCCCGCTCGCCTCCTGCCTCACCTCCTGCCTCACCCACTGCCTCACCCATTGCCTCCACCTCAGCTCCTTCTCACGGGGAAACGAGTGCAATGCAACCTGCCACTTCCACTGAACCACGCACAGGGAAGGTTGATGCATTTGTTTGGTCTGACGGTGCAGATTTTCAGCCACACAATCCGCCGTTTGATATGACAAATGCTGGAATACAGCCTGCCTTTCCATGCAACGCAGGAGATGACTTTGTGGACTACTTCCTGGCCTTCATGGATGATGAAATCGTGCAGCATGTCAGCGATGAGACCAATAGGTATGCAGCTCAGTGTGCAGCAGAAGGGCTGGGACCTATTGGCTCACCAAAGCAAGTGTCGTGGTTGCCTGTCGGAATCAGAGAGCTGTATGTGTTTTTTGCACTAATGTTTCTGATGCCCCATATAAAGAGACATGAGTTGGAGGAGTACTGGCTCGTGGATGACATTACTACTATCCCAATATTCGGGAAGTACAGTATATGTCACGGGATCGGTTCCGACAGCTGCTAGGATACCTGCACTTCGCTGACAATGCAAACCCGTCCCAAACTGACCCTTTGTGGAAAGTGAGGGATTTTCTCAACAGGATTAGGGATCGATTTATGCGATTTTTCCGGCCTATGCAGAAAGTCGTCATAGACGAATCCCTGGTATTGTTCAGAGGACGTCTCAAATTCATGCAGTACATCCCCAGCAAACACCACCGCTTTGGGATAAAGTTCTTTGTGCTGTGTGACTGTGAGACGGGGTATATCCTGGATTTTGTCATCTACTCTGCTAGTACAATGGACGTGAACAGGAAAGACCCCCTTGGCTTCTCTGGCTCCGTTGTAAAAGTGCTGATGGGGAGGTATTTTGGTGGTAATCATGTGCTGTACACAGACAATTATTACACAGCACCGAAACTCTCCAAATACCTGGCTGAACACGGCATTGGCACTGTTGGCACTGTACGGAGCTATAGGAAAGAGTGGCCAAGTTTCCCCGAAGCATCATCATCATCCAAGGGAGAAGTTCACCTGAAGAAGTCAGACAAGCTTCTGGTGATCAGGTGGCATGACAAGAAGGTCGTGAATATGATCAGCACCATCCACAAGGGGGAATTGCAGAGAACTGGGAAGGTCAGCTACAGAATGGGAGAGCCAATCATGAAGCCTGATGCCGTCATTGATTACAATGTCAATGTGAGACTTGTTGATAAGTCTGATATGATGATTGGCAAAATCGACTGTCTCTGGAGAAACACCCGATGGTACAGGAAGGCTTGCCTGCACATGCTCGATATGTGCATGCTCAACGCCTTCATTCTCTACAAGACACAAGTCGGGGGCATAAGGCAACCATCCCTGAGACAGTTTTCCAAGACTGTCGTGCAGCAGCTGCTTGTACGATTTGGTCAGGTGACGGCATTGATCCCGAGGCGACACTCTGACACACAACCTGACCGTCTTGAGTGCCGCAATTACATGAGCCAGCACCAGCTTGTGAAATTGCCTCTTACAGCAGGCGGCAGGTTGTCACAGGGCCGCTGCAGAGTATATTCTACCACCACATGGAGGCCTAGGACGAGAAAAATGAGCACACACCAGTGCCTGGAATGCCAAGTCGCTCTATGTGTAACTCCGTGCTTTGCCGAGTACCACTCTCTGAGTAAATACTGAAAGTGACAGTGATATATAGTGATGTGACAGTGACGTGCTTTACCAATAATTGTATAATGGATAATGTAGTAATAAGGGATATTTTGCCTAGAAAAAAATGTAAATATTGGCCAGTATAATAAGTGATATTGTAATAAGAGAATCTGCGGCACTTGTGTAATTCTGCGGCACTTGTGAAATTCTGTGATGCGACAGTGACGCAATATAGTAATAAGTGCAGTGTAAATATAATGTATATTGCCCAGATTATATGTAAAATAATATTAGAAGTTAGAAATAATGAAAAGATCGCCTGAAACGTCAGTGAGCGGGTGCCGCCGTAGTGAAGTGAGACGCAGCCGCAGTGAAGAGCGGGCGCAGCCGCAGGGAAGTGCCTTTTACCTACCTCAGTGAACACAGAGTGGGTGTTTATTGTATGTACAGTGTTCATATATGTTTATATTACTATTATGAGAGAGTGGTTGGCATTTGGTACTGGTGTGTGGGGCATAAAATAGTTATTTCACACGCCTCACTTCTAACGGCTCTGCCCGTCCTGTGAAAGTCAACAAAGTCATGAAACCTACATCAATGAAAAGCTGAAGGTTAGTACTTTCTAATGGTACCTTATTTTTTTTCTCTAGCTTTATTCTGTGCAGAGTTATTAAGGTTTAAAGGTTTGTTTACATTTGGCTGAAACCCCCGCGGGAGAGGACAGTCAGACCAAAACAATACCCGCGGTTAAAGGGTTAACTTAGCATTTATATATATATATATATATATATATATATATATATATATATATATATATATATATGCCAGGATAATAAACTTTGGGAGTGTTCACCCGTCCACGTACTGCATTAGCGGACACCAGGGGTGCTGTGGTTGGACCAGTGTCGCTTACTACAAAGTAAGCTTGCACCCAGTCAGCTTGTGCTGGCCGATTTCACTTGGTTCACAGACTACACACACATCCAAAGCCACTCCAACACAACAGTTACACTTACAAGCACTTCTCACCCTACATACAATCTCTACTAGACCGCCTAAGCCACTTGGTAGAGATACATTGGCTGTATCGTCCCCACTTCGGTCGAGATAGGCCGGTCCTGCAGTGGACACTCAAACGGCTGATGAGATGAGATATATATATATATATATATACAGTGTATATATATATATATATATATATATATATATATATATATATATATATATATATATATTTATATATATATGAGCCTCTGGGGTACAGTGGTAAACATTTTCGTACATGGAAGAACGAGGGTTTGCACCCCGCCTGGATAATAAACTTTTGGAGCGTTCTTCTGGCCACGTACTGCTTTGACGGGCATAAGGGGTGCTGTGGTTGAACCAGTGTGGCATAGTATAAAGCATGTTTGCACCCAGTCGGCTTGCGCGGGCCGATTACACTTGGTTCACGGACTACACACATCCAAAGCCACTCCAACACTACAATCACACTTACATGCACTTCTCACCCTTCATACAGTCTCCACCAGACAGCCTAAGTCACTAAGTTGAGATACATAGGCTGTATCGTCCCCACTTCAGTCGGGATAGACCGGTTCTGCAGTGAACGTTCAAACGGCTGATGATATATAGATAAATAGATAGATAGATATAGATAGATAGAGAGAGAGATATATATATATAGATAGAGATAGATAGATAGATAGTTAGATAGATAGATAGATAGATAGATAGATATACTGTATATGGGGTGATGATTTTTTTTTTTTTTCGTGGTGGTACAGGAGATGGTAATGGTTTGAGGTGATGATTATGATGATGGTGGTGATGATGATAGGGTTACAGTAATGTTGCAGGGTACAGTAAAAGGACAATAACAATGATAACGAGGATAAAAGTAATCGGAGAGAGAGAGAGAGAGAGAGAGAGAGATTCTGACGGGACAGCATTACTTACTTCGTACCAGTAGACCTAAGGGAGAAAGCTAGATGCAGATTTATTTCTGCACTAAAGTTAATCACAACTGGTCGAGATGCTGCTGCTACTGCTGCTGCTACTGATGATGATGATGATGATGACGTGATGGGGTTCATGATGATAGGGAAACGGAGGTCAGATACTTGAAATAGTTGGGGACGGAAGGATTAGATGCCGTGACGTTTACAACAGTAGTTGTTAATGAGGAGGGAAGGGAAAGGATAAAAACTGAACTGATGTATGATTACTGAAAGGAGGAAGGATGGGACGTAACTGTTTTTAAATATTTAAAAAAAAAAAAGGAATCCAAGGTTGAGAGTTACTAAAATTAGTCCTTTTCGAAGAAAACTTAACAGAGGGAAAAACAAATCGAAGCTCCTTTCTTCTCGAGGCCATAAGTAGCAGTTAACACAGAAGTTTGAAGACGAGGAGAACACCTACATACTAGGGTCTTGCCGGCTACGCGGAAGGAAGGATGGGAGAGAGAGAGTTAGATGGAAAGGACATGAAATTCTGGAGAAAGAGCAATTGCCGGGTTTAACCTAATGTTCGGACAATATTTCGTGGATCATGGACAGTCTCAGAAAACTTGATTCTTAACTAACAAGGAAAATACACAGGCATTTCCTCTTATCGCACACAACTATCTGTTAACAAGACAGGGCTTTATTTTTCGTTTTAGGTAACTGAGCGAGAAATATGGTCTCTTGGTAAGCTACTGATATGCAAATTAATCACGTAAGCAACATTGCAACTGATCCAATAATTGCTGAGAACACACACACACACACACACACACACACACACACACACACACACGAGAGAGAGAGAGAGAGAGACAGACAGACAGACAGACAGACAGACAGACAGGCAGGCAGACAGAGACAGAGACAGAGAAGGAGAGAGAGAGACAGAGACAGACAGAGAGACAGAGACAGAGATAGAGAGACAGAGACAGAGACAGAGTGAGAGAGACAGAGACAGAGACAGAGAGAGAGTGAGAGACAGACAGACAAACAGACAGACAGAGAAGGAAGTCACTGGCGACGTAACAGACCCATAACTCTGCAAGGTTCCCAGTGGACGGTCCCTAGGCCATCGCGGTCAGGTTGGTCAGGTCTGATTATGTTAGGATAAGTGAGGTCAGGTTATGTTGGGATTGGTTAGGTTAGGTTAGTTAGACTGGGTTACATTTGGTTAGACTGAGTTAGATAACTTTACTGTCTATATGCCAACGCTGTCAGGTTGGTCAGGTTAGAGGTTAGGAGCAGATAGGTTAGGTTACGTTTAGGTGAGCCGGGTTAGGCCAGGTTAGGTTAGACAGGGATTGGTTAGGGTATGGTTTGTTAGACTGTGTTACGGTTCGTAAGGTTAAGTTTGGTAAGATTACAAGGAGTTACATGGAGATGCTGTACCCGAAATAGCATACCAAGGCCAGTTAAGGTTCATTTTGGTTAGTATTAATTAGCTCTGGTCTATTTTTGGCTGCGTTGGGTTAGGTAGCTCGGATTAGACCACGTTAGATTAGATCCGCTTAAGTTAGGTTATTTGGTTAGTTAATTTAGGTTGGATAGTTTTATAATTAGAGTCAGTGATTTTAATCATTAGCACCTATACACGATTTTTGTATCTCATTACTGTTTGATACTGACGAAATTATTTAACTCAAGAAACACACACACACACACACACACACACACACACACACACACACACACACACACACACACACACACAGAAAGATTTTACTGAAGTCGAGAAGGTCAATATCCCAGAGCGTATCCCGAAATAAAAGCTAAAGATCTATGGTAAGATTATTGTAGTTACAAATCATAATAGATAAATAGATAAATAGATAGATAGACAGCCCTATGCGAGCCTGGGAAAAGGAAATGAGCTTGCAAATTACACTGAGGAAAGCTAACGACAGTGGCCAGTAAGGAGATGATGCAGTTAGTTGTCAGCAGTCCTCCCGTGAACAAAGCCCTAGTAACCATACACACACATACACACATACTCACACACAGGCTTCTTAAACTTTCCATCCACAAGGAACACACGTGATACGTCTCCTGTTTCACCAGAATTTAGGAAAGAGAGCTCAGAAGGAGACAGGCCTTAGAACAGGCAGGTAATGGGGAGAAGGGCTTAGCAACTTGAGAGAGAGAGAGTGAGGGAGCGAGAGCGAGACAGAGAGATAGCTAGCGGGACTCTATACTTCGCTCTGTGTGAGAGACTTGTTAATATTTCCAAGACAAATAAAAATAGTCCCATACCTCTCCTGTCACTACATGACGAATGGGAAAGAATCTACTACAAGCTACTCCAAGATATAAAAACCGCTCGTCCACAAGTCTAATATATATATAACTCAACCACAAAGGAATCACAAAGTCTTTTATGACATTTGGTAGCAGCGAATCTACGGACATCGTCTCCGAATCAAAAGCAAATTTCTACAAAAGCAGGCGAGACTCTACAAGATTAGCTTCAGTTCTACAGTGATTCCTACAAAATACAGCCTACACTGCAAATAGCCTACAAGCCTACAAAACAACTCTATAATCTTCACGTAACTTCAAGCAGCAACAAGAAGAATTTAAAACAAAGCAAGTAAAGAAAAGGAAAGACCAAAGCAACAAGCACACAAGCCCCCACCACTCTCTCCCGCCTGACGCAGAGGTCAAGACACGCAGCAAAACACCAGAGCCACATTTATAACGCGACTTACTTACCTTTCTTCACCCAGCTTAAGCATCGCTACTCAGTATTCACCACAGCTACCAGTGTGGGAAGCCGACGTCACCATGTGCTGAGACGACAACACGTTAATCAACCCGCGAAGAACAATTCTATCACCACGTGCAATACCATTCACACCATTTCCTCCACGGTAAAAATTAGTGAGTTACATAGTTACTTCATTTATACAATACACAGTGATAGACAATAAGCTTCTGCACAAACATATAAAACGTGCTATATAGTTACAGCTTAAATACACATACTTACTTCAGTTGTCTGCATAACTCAAACACTAAATAATCACCAGCAATAAATATTCTACACTGTATATATTCATTCATTTATTATAACATTTATTTACTACCAACGAGTGTTACCATTTATACCTACATAAAATACGTGTTTCATACATACAGCTATACATTATAATATCTACAAAGTAATAAAGAAAATATACCATCACAGTTACTCAGTGAGCGATTAAAATAACTGTATTAAACATTTATTAATTTAAACTACCTAGTGGAAACATATAAATTAAGTTACAAGGTAAACTAGAAAAGAAAAAAATGGCCAACACAAATGACGTTAGCAAGAGTGAACATCTTCAACACAATCGTGAAGACAATGATTTCCACACAGTGCTGACACACATATTACCCACGATAGGTACAAGTGAACAACAAGTCAGTGTATATAGTTAATACTGTATATAGTGTATATATATATTTTTTATATAAAATAACAAAATATGGGACTATATAATATCATTTTATAATCTCTGTGCAATATAAACTAAACTTTAAAAAAGTATCCCAAGGAAATTAGCCAGTAATTATGCAACCACGAACAACATAGAAAAAGCGTACACAAGCGAAGAAAAACAAACTATAGAAAATCAATACATACAAAAACAAAAAAAAGAAAGAAAGAAAAAGTAAGAAAGAAAAAAGAGAAATAGAGTAAGATCACATAACAAACAAATGAAAATAAGTGTAAGTGTTACTACATATGCCAAAATACCACATAAACTACAAACAAAAAAGCAAATTGTTGTCTCCACAAGCAAGTGGCATGACACATCATATCATCGACTGCAGCATATGTTAGGACTGCAATTATTACAATTATGTAACGACAAACGATTGCATTATGTTACACTTATTACAATTATGTAACTACAAACGATATGTAACAATTATGTAACTCCATATTATAATTATGTAACGACAAACGATTGCATTATGTTACACTTGCTACAATTATGTAACTACAAACAATATGTACCATTTATGTAACAGTTACATTAACAAGATGTAACTTTTATGTAACTTTAACTACAATTATGTACCTACAAACGATATGTAACAATTATGTAACGACAAACGATTGCATTATGTTACACTTTGCAAATTATGTAACAGTTGCATTAACAAGATGTAACTTTTATGTAACTTTAACTACAATTATTTAACTACAAACGATATGTAACAATTATGTAACGACAAACGTTTGCATTGTGTTACACTTGACCAATTAACAGTTGCATTAACAAGATGTAACTTTTATGTAACTTTAACTACAATTATAAGGCCAAGACACTTATGTAATAGTTGCATTAACAAAATGTAACTACAATTATAAGGCCAACACATGTATGCATTTCACTACAATAACCCAAGTACATACTGTATTACAGTTCAATGATTTACTTTAATGCATTTATTCAAATATGTATACAACTTGTTTAAAATGTAATATTACTGAATAATCACTATTTACTATGAATATTATATGTATACAATATTCATACAATTATGTTACTTTTACAATATTATGTATTTCACATAATTAGCTTATAAGTTCATTATAATGTGTATATAATATGTATTAATATGTTAGAACTATTAACTGTCGATGGTACGCCATTTTCGCGTGACCGAGCAATGTATTGTAGTTACAAATCATAATTGATAGATAGATAAATAGATAGATAGACAGCCCTATGCGAGCCTGGGAAAAGGAAATGAGTTTGCAAATTACACTGAGGAAAGCTGACGACAGTGGCCAGTAAGGAGATGATGCAGTTAGTTGTCAGCAGTCCTCCCGTGAACAAAGCCCTAGTAACCATACATACACATACTCACACACAGGCTTCTTAAACTTGTGAAAATGGTGACCATATATTTAGTCCATTGGAATCTGTTGTGCGGACGTCTCTATAGTTTAGTCAGTTATTGCCAAAAAATATAAATTCTGCTGTAAAGAAAACTTCTTTATCTTCTCCATGCTAAAGCCAGACGATTCGTCTCAGCTTAACTGTCGCCATAACACTCAGAAGCTTTAATAAGTCACTCTTTTTTCAAAATCTTCTCTTCTTAGCCCAAAGAAAGTAGTAGACTCGACACAAGAGGGGCTTATAATGATTAACTCACAGCTGAATACACCAGTCTAGAGTTAATCGCCCAATTTGCTGATGACAGGGAGAGCTGGAGCTCCCGTTTCATCAGCCCTCAGGACTAGTTCCTGACCATACCCCTTTGCTGAACTTTTTCAGTGTCTCAGTTACACAGAGAGTAGGCCAGCATGCTCACCAGAACAAATTTCTCTAACTATCTTCACCAAACTACATGCACAGTACACACTACACTTCCTATTCAAAAATCAACAAAAATGGCGTCTACTAATCAAGCCTCGGAGTCCCCAGGGGGGGGACCATAAATGCCCCCGCCATCTGCCCCTCTCCCGGTGACGACTCGAGGTGCCTGGAACCACTGTCTGACTCTCTTCTTCTTCATTTCTGCAACATTCGCGGCCTTTCATCTAACTTTCGCTCTGTTGAGCACCACCTCTCCTCCTCTAAACCTCACCTTCTTTTTCTGACGGAGACTCAGCTGTCTGAGGCAACCGACAGCAAACCCTTTTCTGTATCCTCCTACTTTCTCTATACTCATTTCAAAGCCAAAGGTGGCTGTTGTGTATACATACGCAACGACTTATCTTGCTCTCGTGTTCCTGAACTTGATTCTTCTGAATTCTCCACACTCTGGCTTCGGCTTTCCTGTCATTCTCTGACTAAATATATCTGCTGTTTACTTATCCCCTAATTCTACTGACTATCAAAAATTCTTCGACTATCTTACTTCTACGATGGAACACATTCTGTCCATTTCTCCTTTCTCTGAAATCTCCATTCTTGGAGATTTCAATGTTCACCACCACCTTTGGCTCTCCTCTCCTTTGACGGATCCACCTGGTGAACAATCCTACATCTATTCTATCCTTAATGACCTAAAGCAGCTTGTACAGCACCCTATCCGTATCCCTGACCGCCTAGGAGAGAGCTCCAACATACTTGACCTCTTCCTCACAACTAATCCTTCTCCTTACTCTGTTAATCTTTTCTCTCCGTTGGGCTCCTCCGATCACAACCTTATTACCTTAACCTGTCCTATCACTTCGGTAAGGCCTGTGGACCCTCCAGGGAAACGTCGTCTGTGGCATTTTGGAGCCGCGAACTGGGAGGCCCTCAGGCAGTACTTCTTTGATTTTCCCTGGAATGATTATTGCTTCCATGGCCAGGAGCCATCTGAGTGTGCCTTGCGCATTACGGAGGTTATTCTCTCGGGCATGGAAGCATACATTCCTTTCTCATATCCTTTGACTAAAGCAAGAAAGCCTTGGTTTAATCACGCTTGTTCTAATGCTGTCCACAACAAGGAGAAGGCCTAAAAAAGGTACCGGAGCCAACCCACCCCTGAATCACATCATCTTTACGTTTCTGCCCGGAATCGTGCTAAGTCTGTTCTTCGCTCTACTAAAAATAATTTCATCCATACTAAATGCTCTCAACTCTCCAACTCGAATTCTTCCCGCTCCTTCTGGCACCTTGCCAAAAATCTTTCTAACAACTTTACCTCATCATCCTTCCCTCCTCTTTTCTACTCTGATGGTTCTGTAGCTATTTCTTCTACTGATAAAGCAGATCTCTTTGCACAGACTTTTTCCTCCAATTCCACCTTAGACGATTCCGGTGCTGTTCCTCCATCACTTCTCCCCTCTGACTTCCTCATGGCTGACATTAAAATTTCTTCAGTTGATGTATTTTCTGCCATCACTGGCCTCAGCACTAACAAGGCATATGGGCCTGATGGGGTCCCTCCTGTTGTTCTCAAGAACTGTGCTTCTGTGCTTACACCCTGCCTAGGCAAACTCTTTCGCCTTTGTCTGTCAACTTGTACCTTTCCTTCTTGCTGGAAGTTTGCTCTCATTCAGCCAGTCCCAAAGAAGGGTGACCACTCCCAACCCTCCAACTATCGTCCAATTGCTTTAACGTCCTGTATTTCAAAAGTTTTCGAGTCAATTCTTAATATAAAAATTTTAAGGCATCTTTCCTATCACAACCTTCTTTCCGATCGTCAGTATGGGTTCCGTCAGGGACGCTCCACTGGCGATCTTCTCACCTACCTTTCAGACTCCTGGTCATCCTCCTTTCGGGACTTTGGCGAAAGCTTTGCCATTGCACTTGACATCTCAAAGGCTTTCGATCGAGTCTGGCATAAATCTTTAATTTCCAAACTGCCCTCCTACGGTTTCTATCCTTCTATCTGTGCCTTCATCGCTAGCTTCCTTTCTGGTCGTTCTATAGCCGCTGTTGTAGACGGCCATCGTTCTTCTCCTAGATCTGTCAACAGTGGTGTTCCTCAGGGCTCTGTCCTATCACCAACTCTCTTCCCTTTATTCATCAATGATCTTCTAAGCTGTACATCTAACCCTATCCACTCATACGCTGATGACTCCACCCTTCACCTTTCCATTCGGTTCCCGCAACGCCCATCTCAACAGTTACTTCAAGAAACAAGGGATGAGGCTATGGCACACCTAATGTCTGACTTGGCTCGTATCATTGACTGGGGTAAAAATAATATGGTTGTCTTTAATGCATCTAAGACTCAGTTCTTACACCTATCAACCTGACAAAATCTTCCACACGTATACCCATTAATGTTTAATAATATTCAGCTCAATCCTGCATCATCCTTGAACATGCTTGGGGTTTCATTTACTCGGGACTTATCTTGGAAAGACCATATTACATCTCTTGTAAAATCTGCTTCCAAGAGATTGGGTGTGCTAAGCCGACTCCGCTCTTTCTTTACCCCTGCACAATTGTTGACTTTATACAGAGGTTTTATCCGCCCCTGTGTGGAGTACAACTCTCATGTGTGGGGAGGCTCCCCACATGCAGCTCTTCTCAATAGGGTGGAGTCAAAGGCTTTTCGTCTCATTAACTCTCCTCCTCTTACTGACTCCCTTCAACCTCTGTCTCTTTGCCGCACTGTTGCATCTTTATCTCTTTTCTATCGCTACTTTAATGGTCACTGCTCCGCTGAACTGTCTGCTTGCATTCCTCCACCTCTACGACGGGCGCGTAGCACCCGTCTGGCAGCAAACTCTCATCCCTTTTCTGTCCAACTCTCTAATGCAAGAGTTAACCGTTACTCCCAGTATTTCATTTATGCAACAGGTCAGCTCTGGAACTGTCTCCCTCTGTCTGTATTTCCTGCTGCCTATGATCTCCAGTCTTTCAAACGCAGTGTGTCCAGGCATCTCAAAATGATCGGATCTTGAATTTGGCTCTTTCTTGTATTTTGTTTTCTCTTGGAGGGAACTGTTACTGCGGGCCATGGCCTTTGGTTTCTTCTTCCTCGCATAAAAAAAAAAAAAAAAAATTCTGGAGTGGATGTGAAAAAAAAAAAAAAAAAGCTAACTACCCTTCAGCCATCCTAGGCACTGCCCACAATCTTACAATGTTTACCAAGTATCTAGTAAGAAAGGTGAAAGATATCCTTCTCTCAGCAAGTAGTTGTTAGACATATGTAGTGCCTAGAGCCCTACTGCCAGTCTTCCTTATCTATCGTTACAACAGTCCCACAGTACAGATTCACCTTCACCATCATCAAATTTTAACTATCTTCTTCCTTCTCTTCCTCCTACTCATCATCATCAATATCGCCATTCAAACCCACTATGCCATCAAAATATCCTGTAAGGAAAGCGAAAGACATCTTATTCTGCGCGAGAACGTGCAAGCCAGATATACAGTGGCCAGGGTGCCATTGTGTGGACGTCACTGCCTTGCACTATCTTGCCCTGCCCTCGTCTAAGTACAATGGCAAGGCGTCTTTGTCACATGGGGTTCTCTCTCTATTTGGCTGTGTATCTATCTGTGTATCTATCTGTTCAACTGTATCTTTGACTATCAATTTATTTATATATGTTGCAATGGTTTGGGCATATGGAGAGAATGGATAATGAGCGATTGGTGAAAAAGATAACTAGATCTGATGTGAGAGGTGTAAGACTGAGAGGAAGACCACGAATAGGATGGATGGACAGTGTGAAGAGAGCGCTGGATGCGAGAGGGATGTCTGTTGAGCAAGGAAGAGTGGCTGTGCGTGACAGAAATAAATGGAGAGAAATTGTGAATGAATAAGTGATGACGCAGCCCTGAGGGGATATTCTCCCGCATTTGGTCTGATCAGCTAGTCAGGTCAGGTGCGGGTAAGGGGATGGGTCTGTTATGATGTGGCAGGGGTAAACCAGTTCTGCTGTCGGGCCCTGCTGTGGATGTCACTGCTTGCATTGCGCAGTTGACCCTTGTGCGGTGTGATGCGGTGAGGATCTGTCCGTTCTCCCCTTTGGGGCTAAGATGCGAATGAATGTGTTTGAATGGATGAGTAAATGGAGAGTGAGTCGTCCTGTCTCGGCTACCTCCCTTTCCTTGGGGGAAGCAGCCTAGGTATATAGAGATAGATAGATAGATCTCTTGCCCTGCCCTTCCCTCCGCACAGACAAGTTTTCTGATACATGGAATTCTCTGTCTGTTTGCTTGTCTGTCTATTTATCTATCTCTTTATCTGTCTGTCTGTCTATCTATCTATCTATCTGACTGTGTGTGTTTCTATCCATATATCTATGTCATCTGTGTTTATATTAATTTATCCATTCACCCATCCAGTCTGCCAGTCTGTTAGCCTAACCCTCCATCCCTCCCTCCCACCTTCCCTCTCTCTCTCTCTCTCTCCCTCTCTCTCTCTCTCTCTCCCTCTCTCTCTCTCTCTCTCTCTCTCTCCTCTATCTTGCCTTGCCCTCACCTCCACACAAAGTTAAAGCGTCTGCGCCACATATGTACCAGTTTCTGTTTGTCTGTCTGTGTATCTGCGTATCTATCTGTCTGTCTATCTGCTTTACCTATCAACCTACCTGCCTGTCTCTATCTATCCATCTATTAATGCAGCTCTTTCTCTTTCTGTTTATCAATATATTTATCTCTATTTATTTAACTACCTACCAACCATCCATTCATCTATCTGTTTATCTGTCTATTTATCGTTCTGTCCATCTGCCCATCCACGTGTCAGTCCATCCATCTGGCTATCCATTTATCCATCTAATTGTCTATCTACCTGTGTCTCTTTTTACCTATATGTCTGTCTGTCTACCTGATTGTCTTTGTCTATCTATCTATCTGTCTGCCTCTTTGTCCCTCCCCCCCTCTCTCTCTCTCTCTCTCTCTCTCTCTCTCTCTCTCTCTCTCCCTGTTCATCACACAGAAAATTAAATGTTACATACGAACACATCCAGATTCCCGCTATTCCAAGTCACAATGAGATCTCTTTGGCAATCTTCCTCCTCAAAGAAACCTTTCAAATCTGTCCCCCTCATCAAAATTCCTTTTAGATGGCGGATTTAAAAATGGAATTCACGTAGGGTCGCAGAAAAAAGCTTGAATATATGACATTAGGGTACATGCTGACCTGTGTAGAGGAGAGATAAGGAAAGCAGAGACAGATAAATACACATACTAGATAGACAAACATATAGACAGAGGTGAATATATAGTAGATGCTGAGATGTAGCGACAAACAGACACAAATATATAGACAGATTTTTTCATATACGCATATATATATATATATATATATATATATATATATATATATATATATATATATATATATATATATATATATATATATATATATATATATATATATCTATCTATATATATATATATATATATATATATATATATATATATATATAGTGATAGAGAGAGAGAGAGAGAGAGAGAGAGAGAGAGAGAATTTTGTGAAAACAAGAGAGAACATTTGATGGGAAATATACAGGTATAAGAGTATGACAGACAAAAAAAAAAAGAGAGAGGAATAAGGGGAAATATGTGAAACAAGAGAATGAAGACAAAAAGATGAGAAACATGATATTAAGTAGAAAATGAAAATAAGTGAAGAAATAGAAAATACCGAACATTGCTGTATAAAAGAAGTGATATGAAGTGGAGAAGAAATACAGAAAAAAAAAAAAGAGAGGAGGAAATGGAGGCACTTCGTGATGAAAGGGGGAGGGAGACAGGGAAAAATAAAGGAAGAATGAATGGGACAAGGAATAATAAAGGGGACAAGACAGAAGGAGAAAGAGACAGAAAAAAAAAGGCTTGGAAGAAAAGAGGGAAGGATGGAAGCGAGGAACACACAAGGACATAAAGGAGAGAGAGAGAGAGAGAGAGAGAGAGAGTGGTACGGTCGGTGGGTGGGGGCCAGGGAGGTGGCTACGCACAGGGGAGGGGATGGTCGGATGATGAAGACAGTCTCACCTTCCCCTACCCTACCTGTATACGGAATTCAGATGGGTGGAGCTTAAGGGAATTACATAATCAGGCTAATGCACTTAACAGCCCAACCACCCACCTGGAGTGGAAGGAGAGTGCTACACCTGTGTTTAGAAAGATTCTCAATTGAATTCTGCGATAAACAAATGTAATTAAAGGGTAATTATTAATAGAGGGGATTTTGTTTTTCAGTACGCATATGGTTCGTTGTTATATATAAAGTTTTATTTTGAAGTTAATCTGTATGATGAACGAGTAGCCATTGCAGTTGATTATGACCAGGAATCATTTTGTTTTCATATCTAATTTTGTTATTTAATCTAATTTGCTTATGAGGTCCTTGATTGTTGTGTGATTGGAGACACATGCATTTATAAAGAATCTTATAGACAACAAAATTATACGTATGAGTAATTCATGTCGTATATTTTCAACAGTCTTACTCTAACTTGGGTATGAATGATTGGCTGTATAAGATAATTTGACAAACAGTTTCATGATCAGTTCAGTGTTATTACATTTTGAGATTTTTATAAAGCATTTTACACGTCGATAGTTTCTGATACATTTCTAGTTGGTTCCCTCAGTGAAACACAAGAAGATACTGACGTACTATGCGCAGTATAGATCAAGGAAAATGTGTCACGAGGTCTCCAAAGTCACATTCAATACGCCTGTAAGTCTTTATAATAATGGACCCTAGTATACGTGGCGGTCTCGGTGCTCTATAAAAGATAACACAAAGTTATTAACTTAAGTAGGTAAGCGCCGTAAAATAAATCACTAATATTGTTGTTAGTAAAAATAACAGAATCCCTCTCTGTCTGTCTGTCTGTCTCTCTCTCTCTCTCTCTCTCTCTCTCTCTCTCTCTCCCTCTCCACGGGGCGTAAAAGTGAAGGCAGTAGTCAAATTACGTATGCTATATAAGGTTCTTAGATTTAAATGGAAGTATTGCTCTTTCACCTTAAATTCACCCAGATTTTCGTCCTTTTGTACCTTGTTTCAGTAGTTCACTAGTGGAAAAAAACAATGGAAAGGCTCTGCATCCTTTCCAGAGCACTTTTTCATTACTAGCATCACTTCCAGGTTTAATTTATTTTTACCACTAAACATTCAAAGTGGAAAGAAAGCATTTTTAGTTCAGGTTAAAGAGATTATAAATATTTTACCCTCAGAGACAGATACCTTTATATTTTTCTAACTAAACTGCCATCACTTCATCTTGAATGTTGAGTCGTAACAATAGGCTGTCACGAAGAGGCGCTGTGGGAAGGATGTATAGGCATTGCACTGTCTTTGTTTTTCTACCACTGAGCTACTCGAAGCGTGCTAGGAAACGACGAAATTCTGAGCCACATACGGTGACAACAGTACTGCGAAAATATGGTAGAAATTATATTAGGTGTAAATATGAGGCTCTCGGGTCCGTATTGTTGTCGGTTGAGGATGTTCACTAACAACTTTTCCTAAGTTAGTTTTGTTGCTTATTACATTTTACTGTCCTCTTTAGTGTTCTATAAATCCCTGCAATATCGCCATACTGCGCAAAAGTAACAGACGAATTGATGTTAATCAGTCATACCCAAATAAATCTTTCAGGAAAGGGTGCTAGGGAGCTTCCTTACCCGACGAGAATACGAACCTTAGTGCTCATCCACACGAGTGCTCGAACAAGTGTGCGACATGTATTCAACACAATAACGAACACGCTGCAAACATGCTGGGAACTGCAGCGTCCAGATCATGCTGGCAACATCATGATGAAGTATCAGCTGCCTGGTATGGACACTCATATCCCATCGCATCTCCTGCCAGTGTTCGAAGCTGCACTGAAACATGTTTGAGTACATCCGTCCAAATACTGATGCATACATTTCCCCAAACATGTTGCCAACCGTGTTGTCAACATAATGTTCGAGGGCACGTGTGGACGCGCACTTAGTTATAACTGCACTTATAGTATGACCTTAGAGACAGTTTTGACTTGTTCCAGTTGGCTTAAATTTTTTGTCATCTCTTTCTTAGCGACTTATTTTGCATTCATCTTTTTTTATCTTAGTTGTTATTTATACGATTTTTAACGTCTTTCGTCACGATGACGTAATACAGTGCACTGTGTTGGTGGAGACCTTTTGTATTAACCTCTATGTATGTAATATGACGTACAGACAAACACACAAGAATCTTCCTAGTTCGGTGTGAAGAAAATTTGCATCTGGCAAAATCCAGTGAAAACCCCATCTCCATTAGTGCATGTTTCAGATGGTATCGATTATTCTGCTATGTATTCATCATCCATTGGAAATAGTCTTGTTTTTTAAGTCAGGTCTAATCACTTCTTCTCTGCCGCTGTCAACAATAAGCTTTATCATTAATATAATTACCTGTTAATTACTGTAATCTCTCATCTCACTATATTTCCAGTGTCTTTCAATCTAATACGAACAGGTTTTTTTTTAAGCAGGTTTCTTCTCTTTCTGTTTGATCGCCAGTATGGGATTCATCAAGCGCAAATCACTGTGTTATCTACAGTATTTACAGTTCATGTCGATTCGTGGTAACTGACTCTCAGTCATCATCATCATCATCATTACTGTTGTTGTTATTAGCCGCGATAGAGAAGCTGGTATTGTTTCCAGTTTGTGTGTGTGTGTGTGTGTGTGTGTGTGTGTGTGAGAGCACGATAACTTCGCAACCGCTCAAGATATCATCACAAAATTTTAATGGTGTGTAGTAGAGAAAAAATCGATCACGATTTCGAAATTTGTGAAAGTAGGTCAAGGTCTGTGTGTCTGTTACCATGATAACATCACAACCGTTCATGATGTTATCACAAAATTTTACAGGCGTGTCGTAGGGATGAAAATCTTCTACGGGTATTGTTTTCAGCTTGTCTGCCTGTCTGTCAGTACGTGTGTCAGTTATCGCGATAACTTTGCAACCGCTCAAAATATCAACAAATTTTACAGGCGTGTAGCAGGGATGAAAATCTCCTGTGAGTTCGAAATTGGTAAGAGAAGGTCAAGGTCAAGGTCATATTCCGAGCCTCGCTAGATATGTACGGCTCGCGGCTGGTGTGATTCTCCCCTTCAGGAGGCCTCTAGTTATTTTTAGTGTTAATATTTTTAGTACAAAGATTACTACACTACTAATTGTACCTGTTACTACCACTACTACTTCTACTACTACTACCACCACCACTAGTCTTTTATTTCACTCTACACTATCAGAAACGCGGTCATTAGGGTTACGCTACTCAGCCCATTCGCTTAATACAATAAGTACAAATTACTCATCCCTGAGTGGCATTACATGAGCAATAAACCCCAACCATCCCTTAGATTATAAATGCATTGTTTTGTACATTCCGTGGAGTTTAATGTATGGCATAAATCGTCAAAGCCATCTCATATCAAAGCCCCCCCCCCTCTCTCTCTCTCTCTCTCTCTCTCTCTCTCTCTCTCTCTCCAAACTGCCATCATCAGTTACCATCATCATCATCATCATCATCATCATCATCATCATCATCATCCTGCCATTCACTAGGCAGGAAAGGTCAGATAACGAAGCCTATTCACAAGATATGGAGATCCTTTCACAAAACAGAAATTTTCAGCATTGTCACCAGAGAGATAATTCAGTCGATAGATACAAAGACGTGGAAAGATAGATAAGTAGACAGGAAAGATGGAGATCCAAACTGTTGTGAAATTTTACGTATTGTATTCAGATGGCTCCAATAATAGAAAAAGATGGAGAGGCAAGTAGCTGGAAAGATAGACGGAAGTGTGATTAAGGTGGTGGATTAAAGACATATTAATGGCGTGAAGTGGACAGATAAATAGACTGAGAGGTAAGGAGACAGTAGAGCAATTAAAAACAGATTAACGGAAAGAAGTGATAGAAAGATAAATGGAGATATGGGTAAGGAGAGTGTCAATAGATTAAAGACAGATTTATAGAGAGAAACAGATGGACAGAGACAGATAACACAAGCGATTAAAATTCTCACAGATTAGATGAAAGGTATTTACTCTCTCTCTGGCTTCTGTGACACTCTCAGCTGCATACAATTGCATGACGTTAACTGGAATGAAATACTGGTGAAAACGCAACTCACTAGAGAATTTGTAAAACTTCCCAAATTTCTGTGAGAAGATTTTTAATTTTTCCCATTATTGTTAATAACAAAAGAGTGGTGAAAAAGGTATACCTGAGCGAATTTGAAGGAGGGAGGAGGCGAGGTAGGCCAAGGAGGTGGAGCGATATGGTGGATGAGTGTGTGAGGAAGTCGGTGAGGCTAGGGAACTGACAAGAGATCGAGCTGGCTGGATGAATGTTGTGAGAAGTGCATGATCAGGGATTTGGCACTCCTTTTTTAACGTGGCAGCGCCCGGATTGACTCAATCGGGTATGTTTATGTGAGGATACAGAACGTGATGAATTTTTTTGCACATATCCAATACAGCCAGGATTCGGGGGACTTGAATGATGAGTGAATGGAAGTGTGGCCCATTGGATTGGGCAAATTTGGGCTGCCTGGACATTGCTACTCCTCACCCTGCCTTAGGGTGGGAAAGGAGGTCCGGTTGATTTTTTTTTTTTTTTTTAATGCCTGGAAGAAGGAACCAAAATGCAACGAGCTAGCAGTAACTGTTCCTTTCAAGAGAAAAATAAAATACAAGAGAGAGCCAAATTCAAGATCCGATCATTTCGAGATGCCTGGACACAGTGCATTTGAAAGACTGGAGATCATAGGAAGCAGGAAATACGGACAGAGGGAGACAGTTCTAGAGTTGACTTGTTGCATAAATGAAGGACTGGGGGTAAAGGTTAACTCTTGAATTAGAGAGTTGGAGAGAAAAGGGATGAGAGTTTGCTGCTAGACGGGTGCTACGCGCCCATCATAGAGGTGGAGGAATGCAAGCAGACAGTTTAGAGGATCAGTGACTATTGAAGTAGCGATAGAAAAGAGATAAAGATGCAACAGTGCGGCAAAGAGACAGAAGTTGAAGGGAGCCAGTACGAGGAGGAGAGTTAATGACAAGAAAAGCTTCTGACTCCACCCTGTTGAGAAGAGCTGTATGTGGAGAACCTCCCCACACATGCGACATGAACTCCACACAGGGGAGGATAAAACCTGCGTATAGAGTTAGCAATTGAGCAGGAGTAAAGAAGGAATGGAGTCGGCTTAGCACACCTAATCTCTTGGAAGTAGATTTTACAAAATATGTACTATGGTCTTTCCAAGATAAGTCCTGAGTGAATGAAACCCCAAGCATGTTCAAGGATGATGCAGGATTAAGCTGAATATTATTAAACATTAGTGGGTACACCTGTGGAAGATTTTGTCGGGTTGATAGGTGTAAGAACTGAGTCTTTGATGCATTAAAAACAAGATTATTTTTACTCCAGTCAGAAATACAAGCCAAGTCAGACATTAGGAGTGCCATAGCCCCATCCCTTGTTTACTGAAGTAACTACTGAGATGGACGTTGCGGGAACCGAATGGAAAGGTGAAGGATGGAGTCATCAGTGTACAAGTGGATAGGGTTAGATGTACAGCTTAGAAGGTCATTGATGAACAAAAGGAAGAGAGTCGGTGATAGGACAGAGCCCTGAGGAACACCACTGTTGATAGATCCAGGAGAAGAACGATGGCCGTCTACATCAGCGGCTATAGAACGACCAGAAAGGAAGCTAGAGATGAAGGTACAGACAGATGGATAGAGGGTAGTTTAGAAATTAAAGATTTTTGCCAGACTTGATTGAAAACCTATGAGATGTCAAGTGCAATGGCAAAGAGTCTGAAAAGGTAGGTGAGAAGATCACCAGTGGAGAGTCCCTGACGGAACCCATACTGACGATCAGAAAGAAGGTTGTGATAGGAAAGATGCATTAAAATTTTTCTGTTAAGAATTGACTCGAAAACTTTTGAGATACAGGATGTTAAAGCAATTGGACGCTAGTTAGAGGGTTAGGAATGGTCACCCTTCTTTGGGACCGACTGAATGAGAGCAAACTTCCAGCAAGAAGAAAATGTACAAGTTGATAGACAAAGGCGAAAGAGTTTGTCTAGGCAGGGTGTAAGCACAGAAACACAGTTCTCGAGAACAACAGGAGGGACTCCATCAGGCCCATATGCCTTGTTAGTACTGAGGCCAGTGATGGCAGAAAGTACATCAGTTGAAGAAATTTTAATGTCAACCATGAGGAAGTCAGAGGGGGGAAGTGATGGAGGAACAGCACCGGAATCATCTAAAGTGGAATTAGAGGGGAAAGTCTGAGCAAAGAGATCTGTTTTATCAGTAGAAGAAATAGCTACAGAACCATCAGAGTAGAAAAGAGAAGGGAAGGATGATGAGATAAAGTTGTTAGAAAGAGTTTTGGCAAGGTGCCAGAAGGAGCGGGAAGAGTTCTAGTTGGAGAGTTGAGAGTATTTAGTACGGATGAAATTATTTTTTGCAGAGTGAAGAACAGACTTAGCACGATTTCGGGCAGAAACTTAAAGATGCTGTGATGCAGGGGTGGGTTGGCTCGGGTACCTTTTAAAGGCCCTGTCCCTGTTGTGGAGTTTTAGAACAAGCATGATTAAACCAAGGCTTTCTTGTGTTAGACAAAGGATATGAGAAATGAATGTATGCTTCCATGCCCAAGAGAATAACCTCCATAATGCACAAGGCACACTCAGATGGCTCCTGGCCATGGAAGAAATATTCCAGGGAAAATCTAAGAAGCACTGCCTGAGGGTCTCCAAATCTGCAGCTCCAAAATGCCACAGATGACGTTTCTTTGGAGGGTCCACAGGCTGTACCGGAGCGATAGGACAGGTTAAGGTGATAAGGTTATGATTGGAAGAGCCCAATGGAGAGAAATGATTAACAATGTACGCAGAAGGATTAGGTGTAAGCAAGAGGTCAAGTATGTTGGAGCTCTGTCCAAGGCAGTCAGGGATACGGATATGGTGCTGTACAAGCTGCTCTAGGTCATTAAGAATAGAAAAGGTGTAGGTTTGTTCACCAGGTGGATCAGTGAAACGAGAGGAGAGCCAATTAAAGGCGGTGGTGAACACTGAAATCTCCTAAAATGGAAATTTCAGAGAAAGGAGAAATGGATAGAATGTGTTCCATCGTAGAAGTAAGATAGTCAAAGAATTTTTCATAGTCAGTAGAACTAGGGGATAAGTAAACAGCACAGATTTATTTAGTTATAGAATTATAGGAAAGCCGAAGCCAGAGTGTGGAGAATTCAGAAGAATCGAGTTGAGGAACAGGAGTGCAAGAAAAGTCGTTCCGTACATATACACAACAGCCACCGTTGGCCTTGAAATGAATATAGAGAAGGTAGGAGGATACAGAAAAGGGTGTGCTGTCAGTTGCCTCAGACAGATGAGTCTCACTTAGAATGAGAAGGTGAGGTTTAGAAGAGGAGAGGTGGTGCTCAACAGAGCGAAAGTTAGAGGAAAGGCCGTGAATGTTGTAGAAATGAGGAAGAAGTGAGTCAGTGTTTCCAAGCAGCTCAAGTCGTCACCGGGAGAGGGGCTGAAGGTGGGAACATTTATGGTCCCCCCTTCCTGGGGACTCCGAGGCTGAGTGTTGAGTAGCCATGATTTTTCATTTTGAATTTTGGAAAATGAAGTGAAGTTTGTACTGTGCATGTAGTTTGGTGTTGATAGAGAAACTTGTACTGGAGAGCATGCTGGCCTACTCTCTGTGTTACTGGGACACTGAAAAAGTTCAGCACTTTAAGGGGGATGGTCAGGAACTAGTCCTAAGGGCTGATGAAACGGGAGCTTCAGCTCTCCCTGTCATCAGCTTTCCATCCACGTCGGGAGCACTGCCCTGCTCGACTGGTGTTAATGTTATTACTATAATAATAATGATGATGATAATAATAATAATAATAATAATAATAATAATAATAATAATAATAATGATGATAATAATAATAATAATAATAATAATAATAATGATAATAATAATAATAATAATAATAATAATAATAATAATAATTATTATTATTATTATTATTATTATTATTATTGTTATTATTATTATTATTATTATTATTATTATTATTATTATCAATATTATTTTATTATTAATATTATTGTTATTTTTATCATCATTATTATTATTATTATTATTATTGTTATTACTTATTTTAAAATGTGATATTTCAAAGGCTCTTTAACCTAAAGCCTTGAAACTAGGTCAACACAGTCAGAGCTGTCCGCTTCTTTTGGTCAAATATGGTAGCAATCCATCAATTAGATCTCTGGATATTATCTGGAACACAGATAAGTGAGTCAGCCACGTATTCTCAGGAACCGCATGAGCTAGGAAACTAAAAATTAACGACAAAACAGCTTTTAGGAGGACTCAGGCCTGAAGGGAGTATAATTTCAATCGGTTGGTTATTCTTTGAGATATCCTGGGGTAAAAAATGTAGACTTTTTCTGGATATTCTGGAAATCACCTAATTTTCCAAGAAGGATTAAATTAAATGTGGACTGTACCACCCTAAATCGAAAAATACGGAAGGGCCTTTCCAGTAGCCTACCGAGAAAAGTCGCCTGATGTTGGCAAGAGTAAAATACAGTAGGTTCACACAGAACGCAAGTTTATGGGTGGCAGAGGAGGTTGCTTACTAGGATTTTGTGTACTGTGAATACATAAACTTATGGGAAAAATTACATATGGGTGGCACCCCCCTTCATCGGAAACCCTTGAGACTCCTTTCAGACCTAAGTATTGTACTGTACAGGGAAACTATCTAAGACGTATTACCTAAGATAAAGTAAACCAACAAGATTATGGCTTTACTAAATCAACAAGGATATGGCTTAACTAAACCAGCAAGAATATGGCTGCTCACCTCAACCTAAGAGGACAACAGGCTTGATGGAGGTAAAAGGGGATCCGAGGCAGCGTGAGGCATCTAGCGTGCACCTCCTGCACCACCCACCACACCACCCGACACACCACCTTCCTCACCACTCTCGTCACCAGCACTTTCGACACCATCACTAGCTAATGCACTCACTTTGTTAATAAACCCTTCAAAGTCTATTTCTGACACCTCTGACATTGCATCATCCTCTTGATCCCATCCAGGAAATGGCTCTTCTGATGTTGAAGGGAGTGATTCCTGACTTTCTTGAGGCTGCAGGTAACGGGTGATGAGGGTTTGCTTCCTTCTGTTAACCTCCTGGTTGTGCCTGTGTGTGTAGTGGCGGAAGGTTCTGGCCAGTGAAGTCATCACTAAGCGCTGGCAACCGTTGGCTTGTCTTGGGGCGGCAATGTCGCATGCTCGGGGTAACCCCAGATTAGGGCCACTCTTCACTGCCGTCTCTCCTATTACGAGTTCAATTCGCGTACTATTAAAAAATACACTAAAATTCGATAAAAAATAGGTCCTCGCGTACTATGCGATTCGCATATTATGAGCTCACGTACTGTGAGTACCTACTGTACATAACTCAGCCTTGAAGTTTATGTCCAAAAACTATAAATGTTTACTTCTGTGTAAATTGTCCTGATTATGAACCTATAGCAATACAGGATCCCATAATATGTATTATTGCATGGCCTGACCTTTGACTCTAGAAAACAAATGCTTCAACAGACAAAAGAGAAAAAAGTGTTTGGGTTATATGGTAGAGCCAGGATTTTAGGAGTTTTATTGGCCTAAATATAAGTGTGATCCATTCAGCCGGGCATACTTTGGTTAGTAACTCACTATCAGTTTTTTTTTTTTTTCTTCTTTTCTCTCTCTCTGGATCCTACCTCGCCCCACACTTGGGTGGGAAAAGAGGCCTTGGTGTTTGGGTAGTGGGTGGTGGTGGCTGCGGTGGTGATGATGGTGGTGGTGTTGTTTGGGCTTATTTGCTGAAGAACAGTTTGACCAATTTTGAGGTGAAATGCTTAAGATATGAAGGAATGACACCAAGCTGAAAAGTGTATTAAAAAAAAAAAAAAAAAAAAAAACTGAGCAAACACAGAATGATCTCTCCATAGCGTGAAGATTATAATGAGATAAGAAGAAGCATCGTGCTGAAAGAGCTAATCAAGAGTGATAGCCTACTAACGTCGCCTCTTAAGCCTTTAAGCCTGTGGAAGTCTTTTCCTTTATATTTTTGCCATCTCCAGACGGTTTTCTTTAGCTCCCCCATAAACTCCGATATATACTGGAAAAAGAACGTCACTTGGATTAGAGGGGTTATGCTGTAGAGGGACGCCTTCATGTTGTGGCACCGATATAATCAAGCGGCTCAACCGCCTGGTCATACAGACGCCACTCAACTACTTCCATATATCCCGAAAGGAAGGACGGTGGACTTCATGAGAGGGGCAAGTTAAACCTACAGTCCACCGGGTTAACGCTTCAAATGAGCCTGAGACAACAACAACAAAGACAATAACAACGACAATAACATGAGGTTACATTATTCACTTGGCTGAGGACAAGGTTTGTGATGCTAAGTGGAGAATGATCATAAATATCTATATCTGACATCACGCCAGTCCTGAATGAGGCAGCCTTAGCATGGACTGAGTAGTCAGGCCCTCCAGTCTTGTGTCCTGCAGGGACTACTCAGTCTGCTGTTATGACTGAGTCATGACATTACACATCAACCATGCAATTAATGGACATAAGAAGGTAAACATCATGCAGCATGGGAAGGGTTATGGAAAGCAGATAGATGGAGGGTAGACAGTGGTAACGCTGACTGAGCCGCCCCTGCAACACATGAGAATTGTGATGCTTAGTATATGGTACACTTTCTTAGGTACGGCCGAATAGATGGCAGGTGTCGAACGTATTCAGTCAGTACCTCGAGAATGAGCGTAAACGCTTCAGCTTTGGGATGTATTCTGCACTTTTTCTAGACCATGTAATTTTACTTTAAGAATCGCTTTTCAAAGTAGAATGTTTAGGTTTACTTATCATTAATTTCTTTACTGAAGTCGGTTTGTTTTCACCTCACAAAGACCCGCAATTCTTTTCAACTCAGATAATGGCTAAGAGTAGTTAGACTGTAGGAATGAAATGAGTAGTAATCAAAGAGACTCATTCCCGTCTCATAACTAAGGGTTGTATTCTCAAACGTTAAGTAGTAAAGTAGAATGCAAAGCCCTAATTCTTTACTTTCACTTTTGGAAAGACTGCGTTTATTACGTATGGTCAGCCTGCATTCCACTTTAAACAGTGCAGTCAGCAACAATGTAGGACTGCTAAACACATTCCATTGGCCTCACGTGCTTGAAAAATAATAATTAAAATTCGGGAGATTGTGTTCCACTTCGTGATTTAAGGTTTAAGCCCACGGTCATAAAGCCCATCGAAATTTATGTAACCACGGCATAATATTAAGTTGTGGGAGTGGCCTGATTCAGTCAAATGTAAACACACCATTTACCGTATCCTCTCCTGAGATAAATGTAATCATCTGGACAAGAAAAAAAAATCATTGACCTAATAACCAACGACTATTATTCCCTAAACCTACTCCCAGACACACAAGGCTACTAATCCCATTAACTCCCAGTCCAACAGTGAAACTGCACAATTGGAGGCTCCTGTGACCTCCAAAATTGGTGAACAAGGGTGCCGGTTGTCAAGGGTGCCTTAACACAGGCCTCGTTACTGGAGTCGTTTTACTTTAACCCGGAATAAAACTGCCATCTCTCCATCTTTATTGCCGGGTTGTAGCAATAGAATATCACATGAATATGGAGCTGGTCACAAAGAAGTGCGATAAAATGGATGTTGAATCATTGTATAGTCTTTTCCTGTCATTTAACTACGTGAAATAGGCTGAAAAGGGAAAAAAAATAATACTGATACCAGTAAATGCTTCTTGTTCATACTGTGGCCAAAAAAATCTCGTAGTGAAGGGCTTATACCAGTAAACGCTTCTTGTTCATACTGTGGCCAAAAAAATCTCGTAGTGAAGGGCTTGATTTATAAAATCTCCAGCATTTTTTTTTTTTTTTTTTTTTTACATATGGCATGGTTAAGGTGACCAGAGTCCCGCTTTTAGGCGGGACAGTCCCACTTTTTGGACGTCTGTTCCGCTTTTTAAATTGTGACTAGAATGTCCAGCTTTTTGAGCAAATTATCTTAACTGTCCCGCTTTTAGAAAATTATATACTATTGCATTAGATATAACATGACCTTCTTTTATGAAATTAGGATGAATTAGAAATATGATGGTTAATCCTAACCAAAGGAATTACCGAATTACTCATATAAAATCTGTAATACTCACTAACTGGTAACTTTGGTCGGCTCATTCTCTATACCGTACGGTATGTTCGGAGTTCGTAAATCGTAATTCGTTTTATCAACTGTAAATACAGTATGTATATATTGTACTGTTAATTAGGGTTGACAGTTGACATATTTGAAATAGTTCCTCCTCCCACTGATCTATTTCTAATATTGATGTCCCCTACATTAAACCCCGTTCCTCGCCTGACAGTCACCAGCTTATGAGTGCAAGTGTGCAATATAGGAAGGTATTGGGCACTTGCAGTCGATGGTGATCTCCTGGGCGAGGTTCTCCACTTTTTGTACAAATTATGTAAATACATTATACCATCTTGCTTAAGTTATTCTAATTAGGGACGACAGCTGACGTATGTGGAAATGTTCCTGACTCGTCTGGTTCCCTTTCATATATTGATGTCCCCTATATTAGGTTGTGCCTCGACTGACAGTCACCAGGTGATGAGTGGAGGTATGTAATGTAGAAAAGCATTTCATATCTGCAGTCGATGGTGTTCTCTTGCTCGAGGCTTTTTTACCATTAGTGTAGGTCTAGTTATTTGTCTCTTAGGATTTAGTATAGGTTAGCGATTTGTCTGTTAGGTGATTAGTTTTAGGGTCTTTAGATTAGGCATTTTAGTTTATAAGTAATATAAGGTTAAAAAAATATATGTATATAAAAAATTTAAAAAATCATAATAAAAATAGAACTAAAAAAAATAATAAAATAAAAATTATTATATATATATATATATATATATATATATATATATATATATATATATATATATATATATATATATATATATATATATATATATATATATATATATATACGTGTGCATGAAAGTGTGTATGCTCATATGCATGGATGTGTGTATGTATGTATATATATACGTTCGTATATATATGTATATATGTATCAATGTATATACATATATATATTTTGCCTTAATGACCAGGGGCTCCGGCCCCAATGGTCGATAGGCAAAAAAAATAAAATAAAAAAAAAATAAAAAACGTAATTCGTATGAGACGTTAGTGTTTGATTGGCAGCCTCAGGGTGAGGTGCAGCGCGGGAGCGAGCGCTGTTACTCAAGTCTATATATATATATATATATATATATATATTATATATATATATATATATATATATATATAACACGCGCGCGCGTCCCGCTTTTAGCTCCAATAAATCTGGTCACCTTAGGCATAGTAGACCATGAAGGTAGCGAGATATGGTAGATCATTGTGTCAAAAAGCGGAGCATGAAGGCTTACGAGGCTTGTGAAGTTAAAGAGGACTGAGCTGGCTGGATGAATTTTACACGGAGAAATGCATGACAAGGGACTGGCATCCCTTTTTTAACTTGATAGTGGACGGAATGTCACCATTTGACAGGTATATAAGAAACAAATCTGAAAGGAAAATAAAAAAATGTAGATGGTTACGCTTGTGAAGTGGAGCAAAGATTCCGAGAGCTTGAGTGATGTGTTAATGATTGTGTGGCCCACTGCACTGGGCAAGGTGTTGATAGGTCTCCCACTATCGTACCTTAGAGTCGTTTCTGGATCTTGCCTCACTTCATCCTTAGGGGAGAAAGGTCACGATGATGATGATAATGATGATGATGCTGACGAAGAGCGCTGCTAATTATAAATTCCACTGCCCAGAACCCCTGAACAACACTGTCACAGTCGATCAAGATAACTACCTACTCAGCTTCAAGCTAAGACTATGAGCTAAGTTTGCGTACAAGGGGTTGTTTGTGCACAAGGGATAGTTTACATACAAGGGGTGGTTTGCGTACAAGGGGTGGTTTGCGTACAAGGGATGGTTTGTGTACAAGAGATGGTTTGTGTACAAGGAGTTGTCTGTGTACATGGGATGGTTTGTGTACAAGGGATGGTTTGTGTACAAGGGATGGTTAGTGTAGAAGGGGTGCTTTGTGTACAAGGGGTAGTTTGTGTACAAGAAGTGGTTTGCGTACAAGAGGTGGTTTGCACGTAAGGGGTGGTTTGCGTACAAGGAGTGGTTTGTGTACAAGAGTTGGTTTGCACACAAGGGGTCGTTTGCGTACATGGAGTGGTTTGCATACAAGAGACGGTTTGTGTACAAAAGGTAGTTTGCGTACAACGGGCGGTTTGCGTACATGGGGTGATTTGCATACAAGGGGTGGTTTGCGTCAAAGGGGTGATTTGCGTATAAGGGATGGTTTGCGTAAAGGGAGCGGTCTGCGTACAAGGGGTGGTTTGCGTCAAAGGGGTGATTTGCGTATAAGGGATGGTTTGCGTAAAGGGAGCGGTCTGCGTACAAGGGGCGGTTTGCGTACGTGGGGTGATTTCCATACAAGAGATGGTCTGTGTACAAGGGGGATGGTAAATGTCACTGGGTGCTTCCACGGTGGGTCATTACAGGCAGGCGGGTCAGTGGTAACTGGTCGTTAGGGGCGCTGGTAATGACTGGCTTGGAGCAGATGGCTGGTTGGAGGGAAGTTAAACCTCAGTAGATTACAGCCAAGAATAATTTTGCGTTTAAATTTGGTAATCCTAATTATTTGTTATTTCTACTATATAGGCTATATATAATGAGATTCATGGGACTGTATCTAGTAATTATCATAGCCCTGAATCAACTGTGCTGCCTAATAAATAATATTATTATCATGGTAATTAGAGGTCGCTGGTTCCGAAAATGGCTTCATTTTTTTTCCTAGCACATCACATTTAGCCACAAAATAGGATGTCATATTTTACTGGTAAAGCACGATTTTGTTGTACGACTCGCATTTGCTGATAATTATCTATATTTCTGCTAACTATTTATGGTTTTTCTGTATTATTCTTTATGAGTGGTTTATATGAATATGTACATTATATATACCTATTATATTTAGTTATTTTTATTAATTTAATTAACTCTTGTGATCTGCTGTAGTTGCTCAGCTCGCTTCATGTTACTGTACTGCTCATTTGCTATTTATTCTTAGTTTGTAATTATGGCAGTTAACCGACGAAAGTGAAAACTTGACCAAGACATCTCTTGTTACATCTGCGGATGTTTTGCTGCATGAAAACAGCATATCAGCGTATCGCGCAAATTCTGGAATGAAACTGGGTGATCAATATAAACCTTGGACCCCTCATTCAGTCTGCCTATCTTGTGTTGCAAATCTGAGACAATGGACCAAAGGAAAACGAAAGATTACACTGGTCCGGAGGGAAATACAAAATCATCTCGATGATTTGGAGAAAGAAGTAAACTGTTTTAAAAATCTGTGTTCAAAATTCCACTGCTATAAAAGATGAACTGAAAGCTGGTAAATATTATGGCCCTCAGATAAGACTGCTAATGAAATACCAGGAGTTCCAGAATTCACTGAAAACAGGTGAAGGAAATGCATCTGCAGCAGTTTCATCAGATTTTCATGGATATACTAAGGCTTAAAACTATCACCACCTTGTTGAAACTTGACTCAGGAACATCGAGAAACTAGAGTGCAATATGAGTGTCATTGCTTATTTCCTACATAGTTATGTAAAATTTTCCCCGAAAACCTTGGACCAGAAAGTGAAGAACACGGAAAAAAGTTCCATTAGGACAGAAACACAATGACAAAACAGATATCAAGGTGGCCGACCACTGTTGGTGCTTGCAAGGAGGTTGTTACAGACATTAATGAATCAAACAAAAGGAAAATCACTCTGATGCAGTACTGCATTAAAAAAAAAAAAAAAAAAAATTACGTGGGTTTTGTTATATAAACTGACATTCAATGCTAATTCTGAGTTTATTTTTGAAATCAGCACTTTGTAAATATGTAGGATTAATACTTTTCATGAAATCAATAGAGTTTTTTTTTTTTTTTTTCAGGATGTAGGGCTGTGTAACACTAATTTTTCTCTAACCTGACATAAAATTACAATCTCTGCATCTTAGATACTGAGCAGTAACAACAGAAAAACACTAGAATATGTTGCTAACCACGAAGGAGCATTGTGGCATAGATTCACAGCAGTGGCATTGTTTCTACCACTGAGGTACAGTACTTAAAATAAACAGCAACAGGACGAAAATCTAGGCAAAATTAAAATGAAAGAACCCTTTTTTAAAAATAACTTCTATAATTCATTAAGGGGAAGATGGTGGCACGCGCGCGCGCACGCACGCACGCACGCACGCACGCACGCACGCGCACACACACACACACACACACACACACACACACACACACACACAGAGTCAAAAGTTTCCACAATAGTTGACCTAATATTAGATGCAAGACAATATTCTCAATAAACATAACATTTATAAAGACTCAGCTTCACAGTTCATATCAAATACGCTAATATGCAAATAGTTTCAGTTATGTACAGTACAAGAGAGATCATAATCCTGCAAAGCTAAATGCAGTTTATCTGTCTGTATATCTATATAATTATCTCAATATCTGTCTATCTATCTACCTATCTATCTATCCCCCTAGCTAGCTATAGCCAGTTGTTTTAATACCTGAAGGGGTGATTAAGAACAAATCGCCTCCATGTCACCCTATCCTCCGCCATCAGGCTGCCCTCCCTTCAACTCATACCATCCTCATTTTTTGCATAGAATATGTGGCTATTTTCACACACACACACACACACACACACACACACACACAAACACACACACAACTTTTAACCTTTTAACCTGATACTGACAACGTACATTACACTGAAATCCTCTCTCTCTCTCTCTCTCTCTCTCTCTCTCTCTCTCTCTCGTTTATATAAGCTTCTTCCCCTTTCTGGTCCAATTGCCTCATATCCCCGCACCTGTCCCTGTGTGTGTGTGTGTGTGTGTGTGTGTGTGTGTGTGTGTGTGTGTGTGTGTTTTGAAAGGGAAACACACACACACACACACACACACACACACACACACACACACACAGCTGAGACAGGTCAGATATAAGGACTGCAGATGTGTACAGTATGTGTTTCTGTGTGCATGTGCGCATGTTGGCATATACGTACACAGATGAGATGGCTACATTATAATGATAGCAGGTGTGTGTGTGTGTGTGTGAGAGAGAGAGAGAGAGAGAGAGAGAGAGAGAGAGAGAGAGAGAGAGAGAGAGAGGATGTAAACATATTTTAATGAGGTTATATATATATATATATATATGAGCCTCTGTGGTACAGTGGTAGAGTGTGCGTTTCGTACACGGGTGAGCCAGGGTTCGCGCCCCGCCAGGGTAATAAACTCTGGGAGTGTTCACCGGCCACTTACTACATCGGCGGACACCAGGGGTGCTGTGGTTGAACCAGTGTCGCTTACTATAAAGTATGCTTGCACCCAGTCGGCTTGCGCGGGCCGATTACACTTGATTCACAGACTACACACATCCAAAGCCACTCCAACACGACAATTACACTAACAAGCACTTCTCACCCTACATACAATCTCTGCTAGACAGCCTAAGCCACTTGGTAGAGATACATTGGCTGTATCGTCTCGACTTCGGTCGGGATAGGCCGATCCTGCAGTGGACACTCAAACGGCTGATGATGATTATATATATATATATATATATATATATATATATATATATATATATATATATATATATATATATATATATATATATATATATATAATATATATATAATTAGGGTGAAATAATAAAAAGAAATGAAATATACCATGTAATACCCGCGAAAAGTTGTCATTTGTCCCACATATCTTGCATGAAAAATTTTGCATTCTAAAACCAACATTTTCTTTCCTCTACCAAAATTGCTAGTTTTACAATAATTATGCTGGAACATGTTCAGGCACGTCAAATACATTAAAGGACAAGGCAAATAAGGCTTCAGATACATGCTTCTTAAGTGTGTTATGAGTACATGAGTGTATATATTATATAATGCATATAATACTTCTAGTTAGTTAAGCCTACTATGTTCTGTTGTATTTCTTATGCCGTTTGAGTGTTGGAGGAATGTGACAAAATGGCTGAGCGTCATCCGACAAAAACTCCGGCAAGCCAAATTTTCGGTAATCCTCATAGAATGAACTTGCACAGGTTGCCAACCATTGAAGACATGCTTATGGACTATCAGTGGGTCAGACTGAAATTGAAGAGTAATTCAAAGAAAGAACCAATTGTTGCAGATGTGTCTGATGTCCTGGCTGTCAAAATTAAAGAAATTTGGACCCGAACATCAGTACCTACTGTGACATCAACCCGCATTATACAGCTGATACGAAATCACCACGATAGTATCTCAAACTTGTGAGATACCCAATGTCGAAAAGAAATAAACAATACGAACGAAATGTCACCGAATTCAAGGAGCAAGCCAGGAAGATTTCCGACATTGCAGCATGCAAATGTGCTAACCATTCATCGTGTTCGTGTGTGCAAAGTCTTGCAAGGTTCGTTTCTGAACTGTCTTTTCTTCAAGATCAATGAACCACACGCAAGATAATGATAGGGCTACTTGTCAGCATAGCTAGAAAGAGGCTACAGGAGCGTCTGAGAAGAAAGTCGAAAGAACAAGATAGGCTAGCCCAGTGTCACACTGAAGGTAGTGCCAGCTCATCGACGTCAATGAAAAATGAAAACAGTTTTAGCAGTTCTGCGGAAGATGAACCTGATTAAAGCACAGATAGTGACACTGAAAAATTATCTGCTACTGTTGCATGTACTTCACAAGCATTACATCTTTCTAACTGCTGCATGTATATTCAAAGACAAAAGTCGTGTCGTGAAATTTGGTGAAAATATCAGCTGAAAGACTAGTTTTGGAGGGGTCTGCTTTGTGTCGAACAATTGGTTGGTAGCACTGACTTCGGGCTGCCAATTGCTCCAGGTGACCACCCTGTGGATGACAGCGTATATATATATATATATATATATATATATATATATATATATATATATATATATATATATATATATATATATATATATATATATATATATATATATATATATATATATATATATATATATATATATATATATATATATATATATTTTAATTTACCGAAACTAATTTACATAATCATTAAATCTTTCAGACTGCTGTTTTTATTTAGTATTGACGAAGCATTTCTCATCTTTTATTTTTATGCCAACTTTATCATCGTTACAATTCCGTTAGCCTAAAGGGTGTTTGGAAGTCAGTTGTCCATCTTTATTATCAGTAAATTTGCTAATCAAGTTGAGAATTATGACCTGGGACATTATTTAAGTGTTGTAAAACAAATTTCACTATAGTATTCAACACACGAGAACACAGTTATTCTATTATGATACTTGATTTTTTGTTCTTTTAGAGTGGCTGGCAAACTGAATCCCACAGACGAGTTCAAACACATAAACCAGACGATTGAAGTCTACGCAAACTGTTCATGTGCTTCATTCTAGGTGCACTTCGTTTCTTATGGCATAAGCACTGTTTGCGGGTGCTGCTTCCATCGTTGTGATTATTTCCTGTTCCTATAGTGTTGTGGTAAAACGAGGACGACCTGAACGATGACGGTTCTCCGTTCTGCCTTCCTCCTGAAATCCTAATCCACCTTTTTATGATTATGCCTATGCCAAATGTATGAGCTTTCTGTTCAGGATTCGTTTCCCATAAATAAAGATCATGCCACCTCTCATATTCCTATTAGTTGGATGCATGTTGCTTGACCTCTCCATACCATGGTATAGTAGGTCTGCTAGATGTTTTGTGGTAAGATGTAAGATGAAATGTCACGTGATCATCGCCTAACCGTTGGCAATTCGTCTCTCATACGAAGTTCGGAATCAGAAATTTTTGCGAGTCGATGTTAAGGCTTCGGAATTTCATGGGTTCATTCATACTGTCACCCCATCAGCAACAGATATGAAGCTTGACGAAGTCAGGTTAGCCAACCACGAACATGTAACAGTAGTAGAGCTCTCATAATGTTTCAAATGTTTCATCTAAGCTTCGGACAAAACCGCTACACGACTTCTGTCTTTGAATTTCTCAAGCAGCATCACAGCAGAGACGTCGGCTAGAGAATACTGCGAGGGCTTCGGAGTGACATGCAGTTTCAGATAGAGCAGTGGCAGAGATTGCATTTGCAGTCTTGGAAGACCATGGCATAGTAACATCAGAGGACTGCAGTAATGTCATCGACAGAAGCAAAGTTAGAAGAGAACGGCGGAAATATAGTGAAACCATCCGTGCTGATAAAGCAAGTTTTACTGTTGAAGTACAGGGCCTATATTTTGGTGGCAGAGAGGATAAACCACTGACTCTCTAAACAGTTGATGGCACAGCCCACCGGAGAGTGACTGTGGAGGAGCATATATCACTGGTACAGGAGCCTGACTCCAACTATCTCGGTCACATTAAAACTGAAAGTGGCAGTTCTACAAGCATAAAGCTGGCCATCATCCATATTCTTGGTGAAAATAGCATAGACATCCAGAAGCTGGTGGTAACTTGTGGGATGGCACTGCAGTGAACACAGGGAAGAAGGGCTGTGTTATAAGACTCCTTGAAGTATATGTCAAACGTCCTCTGCAGCGGTTTGTTTGCCTTCTCCATGCAACTGAACTTCCTCTACGTCATTTGTTTGAACATCTGGATGGTTGCACTACAGAACCAAGAAGTTTCTCAAGGCCAATCGGTTCTTTATTGGCAAATGGGGAGGAAATGTCAATTGTTGCTTTTGAGCCAATAACATGTGAATTTCTGGATGTCAACGTTGAAGATCTGAGTTCGGATCAGTAGTATTTACTGGCTTTTTGCCAAGCAATATTCTCTGGCAATTGTTCTGTCTCTTTGTCACATCGTCAGCCAGGAAAACTCTACAAGGGCCAATCGAGTTCTGTGTTTGTATGTTGTGACAGATAGGCCTAGCGATAATCTCAAAACAATTGGTGAATTCATTCTGAAGGTTTACGCTCCAGTCTGGTTCACGATCAAGTCCAAACCTTCATGCAAGGATGGCTCTAAGCACCTGTGGATGCAGATTAAGAGGTCACGCTACCTGTCGCAAGATCTGAAAGCTGTAGTTGATCCAGTGACTCAGCAAAATGGCTACTTTGGCCACCCTGAGAAAATTTTGTTGACCATGGTAACCGACAAGCAACAACACATCAGGGAGCTGGGTGTTCGATGAATCATGTGAGCTCGAGCCTCCAGGACATGTCCACATGGTATCAGATGTTTTCAAGTATTGTACCTTCTCTCAGTCTCAATGCTGAGGAGTATAACGATTTGACTGACTGGCAGAAGTGTGTCCAGACTGAACCTCCAATCACAAAATCAATCCCCAATGCTGACCTGGAAAGTGTGGTTCGTAACGAGACAACTCTTGCCACTGAAATTCCACGTTTTCCATGCCATACACAAGCAGTGGAAAGGTGTGTAAAGGCACAGAAGCATCAATAGCAGTTGTTGGACAAGAAGCTCGAACTATCATGCCAACATTCAACACTGAGAGTGATTATCGCACCACACAGATACTTTTTAGATTTGTTGTAAGTGTTGTGCTTGCTGGCTTAAGCTGCACAGATTGGGTCACGTACATTTGTATATAGCATATTATAGCACATAATTGTACATTATATTGTATAATACAAGGAGTGCCAAGGATTTGTGTCATTTGGTTCACAGGTTGGTAAAAAACTGATTTTTTTAATGTGAGTAAGAAGGAATCAAAGGCTTAGAGCCCGCAACAATTCCATCCAAGAAAAAAAAAAACTACAAAAGTGAGCCAAATTCAAGATCTGTTCATTTCGAGATGCCTGGACACACTGCGTTTGAAAGATTGGAGATCATAGGAAGTAGGAAATACAGAGGGAGACAGTTCCAGAGTTGACCTGTTGCATAAATGAAGGACTGGGAGTATTGGTTAACTCTAGCATTAGAGAGCTGGACAGAAAAAGGATGAGAGTTTGTTGCAAGGCGGGTGCTACACGCCCGTCGTAGAGGTGGAGGGATGCAAGCAGACAGTTCAGAGGAGCAGTGACCATTGAAGTAGCGACAGAAAAAAGATAAAGAGGCAACAGTGTGGCGCAGAGACAGAAGTTGATGGAAGCCCGTACGAGGAGAATTAATGAGACGAAAAGCCTTTGACTCCACCCTATTGAGAAGAGCTGTGTGTGGGTGTCACGAGTCGGCTAGTGACATTGGCTTTTGTGGGAAACCACGAACTCAAGTGGAATCCCAGTTTATCGTTCAGTTAATTAACCGCTCATTCGGTCAGGAGTCTTTTCAAATCAATTTTTCACTGTCATAAGTGATCGTCTTTGTGCAAGACATTAGCGCTCCCGCTGAGCGATTTGTTTTGGGCGCGTTTCGCTCACTCTAGCCGTTAAAAATGTGGCCTGTGTGTCCTACCACACGCATCGTATTTGAATGGGCAGTTAAGTGTCTGTTGTGACGGAGTGAGGTTCTGTGCTCCAGCAGTGAGAGAGTGAGAGGTCAGCTAGCACCCAGACTCCACTAGACTACAGTTCTCCAGGCTCCCACCCTTCCTTGGTGATACACTACATTCATTGACCAGTATTTCCTTTTCGTATTTTCCTACGTTTAAGAGTTTAGTTAAGTGTGCTGATTCCTCACATGCTGGCTGGCTGCGCCGCATGTTTTTTTTTTTTTAGGCGTAAGAATTTAGCATTTGAGTGAGTGAGTGAGTGCGATCTCTTTATTTGAATTCATTTGAAATGTAACATTAAATTTATTTCTTTGTAATCAATAAATTTAACAGCTCTTTTTCTTGAGCTTAATGTAATGTAAACTCGTGTTTCATTTCTCCACAGTTAAGCTTATTTCCCTTATAGCTCCTAGCTTTCATAAACGTTTTGCCATTCATAACTGGTACTTAGGCCAATCTTGTTGTATTAAGCTTAAAATCCGCTGTGCCTTCTAGGAGTAACGCATCAGCAAGAACCTGATATTATTAATAGTATTAGTTATTTATTGTCAGGGGTGAAGTCACTTTCTCCAGAGGCTAACAGTACTAATAAACAGCGATTGTCAGTAATTAGTCTCTGCTGTTTATTGTTGAGAAAGTTTATAAATTCTCATTCTTAGAGAATCGTGCGAAGCAAGCCAGCGTAAAGTAATCATCGCTTGATTTAGCAAGACAATTCTTGTTCCTGCTGTTCAGTATTATTGAAAATTATCATTTAATTTTGCATTTATTTTAAAAACCCCGTGACAATTGGCGACCTCATTCCAGGATATTAACTCATAGCTCAAAAGTTATTCACGAGATAATACTCATTCGTTCATATTTAGGTATTTATCATTAAAGTTTATAGGCACAAGCTTACTGGTGTTTACCGTTAGTTTAGCAAGTGAATTTTTGCTTTATTTTTGCCAGTTAACTAGATAAGACTGGTCACCACTAGCTTGTATCTGTATTCTTTATTAGCATGCGTTTGCGAAGCAGCAGTCAGTACTCAGTTTCGGCTTGCTTAGTAAATTAGCGCCATGTCGACCAGCATCTATGTACAGGAAGCCAAAGATATGGGTCTTACGGACTCAACTGAAATCAAAGAGTTCTTCCTCTCTCGGTTTAATTACGAACAGCAACGTGAGAGTGATGCTCCTGAAGAGCGTCGAATTCAGCGTGAGGAACGCGAAAAGGAGCGTGAATACAAGCGAGAACAGCGCGAACACGAGCAGAAACAACGCGAGCTCAAGTTAGAACAAGAGCGACAACAATGCGAACACGAGCAAAAACAACGTGAACTCGAGCTAGTACAAGAGCGAGAACAGCGCGAATACGAGCGTGAACAACGAGACAGAGAACGAGAACACGAACGTGCCGAGCGAGAAGCACGCGAAAAACACGAATATGAAATGATGAAGCTCAAGTGAGATTCCTTGGCTTCAGACACATCTGGTGCAGTTGGTCCAAGCTCCACGAGCGTTCTCCCTGCACATGTCCTGATGATCCCACGCATCAACCTTCCTTCATACAAGGAAGGCGAGCGAATCGAGCCGTACATAGCTCGTTTTGAGGACATGGCAGACATGTATCAACTGGATGAGGCAGCTAAGGGGCTCCAATTTCTTAGTTTATTTGAGGGCCCTGCCCTCGATATTCTCCACAGAATTCGTGGAGACAATCTCACGTATGAGATGATGAAAGTTGCACTCATTAAGGCATATGGTCTCACAGTAGACGACGCCAAAGTTCAGTTCATACGAGCTCATCTCCAAGACAAGGAGACAGCTGTTCAGTTCCTCAACCGTCTCACTGCTTACTTAGGTGAGTGGATGGAGAAAGATGAAACTCCTTCCACGCATGCGGGGATAACTGACCTTATGCTGCGTACACAGCTAGAGAGGTCGTGGCCTGCTGAGCTCATAGCACAGTTTAAGATCTGCCAGGTGAAAGATGCCAGCCAAATGGTAGAAAAGGCCGACGCATATTTCACTGCATACGGGTATCAAACTCGTAAGCAAAACACCTGGAACAGCAGAAAAGATACTGCCAAATCTGGGAAACCGTCTCAAACTGAACCCCAGCACCAAGGCCGTTCTCAGAGTAATGGCCAAGGTCCAAAACCGCAGTGGAAGGACCAGGGGCAAAACACTCAGAAACCTGAGTGGAAGAGGTATAAGTACCCTAACCAGCAGCAGTATTAGCCACGCAATCGACTGTCAGGACAAACTTTTTCACCACCAGCTCAAAGGAGGCAGGAAGCAAACGCAGCCTTCATTCCTCAATGGCAGCAGCACGGTGGTGACGTCCCTACCAGTACGGGTACTCACCCACAGTTCTCTAGTCCCACAGTGACAGTGAACACCCCTCCACAGATGGCCAATGTTCCATTTCCACAGGCAGTGAGTACGACCCCTCAAGTTTCTAATTCACATGGCACAATGTTTGCCGCATCAATTATTCAGCAGCCTCATGAGTGGCTAGCTGCTTCCTCCACAGACCCTCCCACAGGTGACAGTACCTTCCTTGTTCAGTCAGGGTTTGTGGGAGGCACTCCCGTGAAGGTCCTGAGAGATAATGGGTCCTCAGGATGCTCTGTCAAGCAGAGTTTAGTTCGGCCTGAGCAGTACACAGGTCGCCAGATCCATGCAAACCTTATTGATGGATCAGTGAGATTGTTCCCTGAGGCATGTATCCAGGTGGCATCTCCATGTTATACTGGTACGACACTCACAGTTGTCATGCCAGAACCTTTATTTGACCTTATCATAGGCAATATTTCCGGTGTCAAGGATAGTTGCACCGAAGATGACGCTACTCAGACTTCGGCTACAGTAACACGAGCCATGGCTGAGGCTCCAGACTGTCACCCCAGTGACCATTGAATCGCCGCAAGATCTGATGTGTAGCCAAATTGTTGTTCAAGAACAACATTCTGACCCGACACTTGCTGCCGTGCGGAATAAACAAAAGGGTAGAGTGATAAAGTATTCACGGGGAGGTCGAGCCAAGTTCCTTCATAAACAAGGACGACTCTACCATGAGTCACGAACACCCGAGGGCGAGGTTCGACTGCAGTTGGTTGTTCCCGCCAAGTACCGCCTAGCAGTGTTAGAATGGGGTCATTGTTCAGCCTCAGGAGGTCACATGGGCAAGACCCAGGGCCGTATCCGAGCTGACTTTTTTTGGCTAGGGATGGGACGAGACATAGATAGTTTTGTGCGTTCCTGCAATGTATGTCCATGTAACAGCAATCAGGGACATGTCCTTCCTGTGCCGTTTCTAACCACATCTGTAATATCTGAGTCAGTTGAGAGACAGGGCAGTGGTAATGTGGGTGTAGACCTGATGTCTCACCTACTAACTGCTTACTAACTAGCAACTGTTGTATGCTGGGTTCCGTAACATAGGCGTTCTCAGAGATTTGAGTAATCCAAGGACCAGCCTGGTTCCCAGTTAAAAGTGTAGACCTGACATCTCACTTGTTGGCCCCACAGGACACAGTATGTCCAGGGCCTGTACATACACGTATACCATAAGCTAAGGTGCTGTTCCCTCACATACTGGCCGGCTGTGCCGCATGTTGAGCGAGGTGGATGCCAGGTTAGAGCTCCCCCTAAACTCGGTGATGGGATGTTGTTAAGGTGCTGTTCCCTCACATGCTGGCCGGCTGCGCCGCATGTTGAGCGAGGAACGCCAGGTTAGAGCTCCCCCTAAACTGGGTGATGGGATGTTGTTAAGGTGCTGTACCCTCACATGCTGGCCGGCTGCGCCGCATGTTGAGCGAGGTGCATGCCAGGTTAGAGCTTCCCCACTAAGAACCCTTACGACTACGTTTCCTAGTTAATAATGTACCTAATAAATTAATGGCGACTTCGAATGTACGAAGCTTAGGCTGTCACTCGTATTTTTCAGCTAGAGCGTACTTTTCGTAGCATGTACTGATTGCTAGGCAGAGAGAGTAATTGTAATGTTATAAGAATTTTTGTCTCATTGACACTTTTGATGCTCCACCTTAATCAATCTTGCAGGTACAGCGATGGGTGTAGCAGTTTTGCTGTGCTTGCCAGCTGATCGTCTGCCACACGCTGCCGCCTCTTCTCCTCTGCCTTCGTCGTTGCCATATTATTAATATTTACTGTGTCATTCTACATGTAGGTACAGTTACACTACAACTGTCACACCTACACCATGTATCACATACACCACGCTATACAGCAATTAGTTGCCAGTGTAAATGTAGCGAACTTTCGCTCAGTTTGACCTGAGTACAGGATTTTCACCGTCGTCACGGAGTTTTTTCCCTCAAGCTTGCCTCTATTAACGTAAATACGAGGTTTTTACGCTCATTGGCTATAGTGATTTTCTCCTGTAGCAGGATAGCACACACACACCACAGTGTGAATCTTGTGTGACTGAGTTAGGATTTATATGTAGGGATATTGAAATCTTTTTTCTGAAGAAAAAAAGATTTGATTTTCATGGGGTGTAATGTCACGAGTCGGCTCTGACATTGGCTTTTGTGGGAAACCACGAACTCAAGTGGAATCCCAGTTTATCATTCAGTTAACCGCTCATTCAGTCAGGAGTCTTTTCAGATCAATTTTTCACTGTCATAAGTGATCGTCTTTGTGCAAGACATTAGCGCTTCCGCTGAGCGATTTGTTTTGGGCGCGTTTCGCTCACTCTAGCCGTTAAAAATGTGGCCTGTGCGTCCTACCACACGCATCATATTTGAATGGGCAGTCAAGTGTCTGTCGTGATGGAGTGAGGTTCTGTGCTCCAGCAGTGAGAGAGTGAGAGGTCAGCTAGCACCCAGACTCCACTAGACTACAGTTCTCCAGGCTCCCACCCTTCCTTGGTGATACACTACATTCATTGACCAGTATTTCCTTTTCGTATTTTCCTAGGTTTAAGAGTTTAGTTAACTGTGCTGATTCCTCACATGCTGGCCGGCTGCGCCACATGTTTTTTTTTTTTTTAGGCGTAAGAATTTAGCTTTTGAGTGGGTGAGTGAGTGTGATCACTTTATTTGAATTCATTTGAAATGTAATGTTAAATTTATTTCTTTATAATCAATAAATTTAACAGTTCTTTTTCTTGAGCTTAATGTAATGTAAACTCGTGTTTCATTTCTCCACAATTAAGCTTATTTCCCTTATAGCTCCTAGCTTGCATAAACGTTTTGCCATTCATAACTGGTACTTAGGCCACTCTTGTTGTATTAAGCTTAAAATCCGTTGTGCCTTCTAGGAGTTACGCATCAGCAAGAACCTGATATTATTAATAGTATTAGTTTGTCACGAATCAATTCGCGACATTTCCCTTTTGTGAGAAGCCACGAACTATTAGTGGAAAACTCACTGTGTATCGCTCAGCTAACCGTTTCTCCCTCCATTTCGGAGTATACTTTTCAAAACATTCGTCACCGTTTTCCAAAGTGACCGATTTAATGCACGTCACTAAGTGCTCTACTGAGCGATACAAATGTTTCTTTATCGTTCGCCTCTGCTTGCCTAAACCGTTAGCCACGCCTTCTTCCAGTGGCTCATGCGTCCTGCCTATACATTATTTGAATTCAGTCTAGTGTTTGCTGTGACGGAGACAGGACCTGTGCAGCAGTGCGAGAGGTCAGCTAGTACATAAACTCCACTTACAGTTTCTCCAAGCTCCCACCTTTAGTTCTCCAGCTTTGGGTGATACACCGCATTCATTGACTAGTATTTCCTTTTTGTATTTCCCTAGTCATAAGAGTTTAATTAAGGTGTTTTTTCCTAGGCGTAAGTATTTAGCTATTGCATGAGTGAGTGAGTGCGTCTCATTTAATTTGATTTGAATTGTAACGTTAAATTTATTTTTTGTAATTAATAAATTTAACAGTTCTTTTTCTTGAGCTCAATGTAAAGTAAAATCTTGTTTCATTTCTCCATAATTAAGCTTATTTTCCATACAGCTCCTAGCTTGCATAAACGTTTGCTTTCATAACTGGTACTTAGACCAGTCTTGTTGTATTAACTTAAAATCCGTTGTGCCAGATAGGAGTTAATGCATCAGCAAGAACCTGATGTTATTATTATTAGTATTAGTTATTTATTGTCAGGGGTGATGTAACTTTCTCCAGAGGCTAACAGTACAGTAATTCAGCAATTGTGAGTAATTAGTCTCTGCTGTGTACTGTTGAGAAAGTTTATAAATTCTCGATCTTAGAGAATCGTAGCAAGTCAGCGTAAAGTAATCGTTGCTTGATGTAGCAAGACAATCATTGTCTCTGCTCTTCAATATTATTGAATATTATTATCAATTTAAAAAACATTTAACCATTTATTTCAAAATTACTTCTATATTATAAAAACCCCGTGACAATTGGCGACCTCATTCCAGGATATTAACTCCTAGCTCTAAAGCTATTCACGAGATAGTGCTCACTCATTCATATTTAGGTATTTATCATTAAAGTTTATAGACACAAGTTTACTGGTGTTTACCGTTAATTTAGCAAGTGAATTTTGCTTTATCAATCCATAGAGTACTTAACTCTAGTTTATTTTTGGTAACGCCAGACGATTTTATTCGCTCCTGGGAAGTCGCCGTACCCATTGTGTTTATTATTGAGTCTTCCCAGTCATTTGCATTTTTGCTTTAATCTTTGCCAGTTAACTAGATACGACTGGTCACCACTAACTTGTGTCTGTACTCTTTACTTGTGTTTATTAGCATTTGTTCGCTAAACAGTCAGTACTCAGTTTCGTTTGCTTAATAAATTAGCGCCATGGCAGCCAGTGCTTATGTACAGGAAGCCAAAGATATGGGTCTCACTGACCCAGAGAAAATACAGAGTTACGTTCTCTCACGGTTTAATTACGAGCAAGAACGTGAGAAAGACGCTCGTGAACGTGAGCGAGAACAACGCGAATACGAGCGAGAACAGCGCGAATATGAGCGACAACAGCACGGACACGAGCTAGTACAAGAGCGAGAACAGCGCGAATACGAGCGTGAACAGCAAGACAAAGAACGAGAACACGAACGTGCCGAGCGAGAAGCACGCGAGAGACATGAACTTGAAGTGCTGAAGCTCAAGCGAGATTCCTTGGCTTCAGACACGTCTGCTGCAGTTGGTCCAAGCTCCACGAGCGTTTCCCCTGCACATGTCCTGGCGACCCCACGCATCAAGCTTCCTTCATACAAGGAAAGCGAGCGAATCGAGTCGTACATAGCTCGTTTTGAGGACATGGCAGACATGTATCAACTGGATGAGGCAGCTAAGCGGCTTCAGTTTCTTAGCTTATTTGAGGGCCCTGCCCTCGATATTCTCCACAGAATTCGTGGAGACAATCTCACATATGAGATGATGAAAGCTGCACTCATTAAGGCGTATGGTCTCACAGTAGACGACGCCAAAGTTCAGTTCATGCGAGCTCATCTCCAAGACAAGGAGACAGCTGTTCAGTTCCTTGATCGTCTCACAGCTTACTTAAATGAGTGGATGGAGAAAGATGAAACTCCTTCCACACGTGAGGGGATAATTGACCTTATGCTGCGTACACAGCTAGAGAGGTCGTGGCCTGCTGAGCTCATAGCACAGCTTAAGATCTGCCAGGTGAAAGATGCCAGCCAAATGGCAGAGAAGGCTGACGCATTCTTTACTGCATACGGGTATCAAACTCGTAAGCAAAACACCTGGAGCAGAAAAGATACTGCCAAGTCTGGGAAGCCGTCTCAGACTGAACCCCAGCAACAAGGCCATTCTCAGAATAATGGCCAAGGTCCAAAACCGCAGTGGAAGGACCAGGGGCAAAACACTCAGAAACCTGAGTGGAAGAGGTACAACAAGTACCCTAACCAGCAGCAGTATCAGCCACGCAACCGACCGTTGGGACAAACTTTTTCACCACCAGCTCAAAAGAGGCAGGAAGCGAATGCAGCCTTCATTCCTCAGCAGCAGCCTCGTGGTCACGCCCCTACCAGTGTGGGTACTTCCCCACAGCTCACTAGTCCCACAGTGACAGGGAACCCCCCTCCACAGATGGCCAATGTTCCATCTTCCCAATATAATCCACAAGGCAAAATGTTCGCCGCATCAGTTCAGCAGCCTCATGAGTGGCTAGCTGCTTCCTCCACAGGCCCTCCCACAGGTGACAGTACCTTCCTTGTTCAGCAAGGGTTTGTGGGAGACATTCCTGTGAAGGTCCTGAGAGATAATGGTTCCTCAGGTTGCTCTGTCAAGCAGAGTCTAGTTCAGCCTGAGCAGTATACAGGTCGACAGATCCATGCAAGCCTTATTGATGGATCAGTGAGATTGTTCCCTGAGGCATGTATCCAGGTGGCATCTCCATTTTATACTGGTACGACACTTGCAGTTGTCATGCCAGAGCCTCTATTTGATTTTATAGTAGGCAATATTAATGGAGTCAAAGATAGTTGCTCCGATGATGCTACTCAGACTTCGGCTGCTGCGGTAACACGAGCCATGGCTGAGGCTCCAGACTGTGTCACCCCAGTGATCATTGAATCGCCGCAAGATCTGATGTGTAGTCAACTTGTTGTGCAAGAACAACATTCTGACCCGACACTTCCTGCCATGCAGAACAAACAAAAGGGTCGAGTGATTAAGTATTCACGGGGAGGTCGAGCCAAGTTCCTTCGTAAACAAGGACGGCTCTACCGTGAGTCACGAACACCCGAGGGCGAGGTTCGACTGCAGTTTGTCGTTCCCGCCAAGTACCGCCTAGCGGTGTTACAATGGGGTCATTGTTCAGCCTCAGGAGGTCACATGGGCAAAAGGAAGACCCAGGGCCGTATCCGAGCTGACTTTTTCTGGCCAGGGATGGGACAGGACATTGATAGTTTTGTCCGTTCTTGCAGTGTGTGCCAAAGTATCACCACTAATCAGGGATATGCCCTTCCTGTGCCATTTGTAACTACACCTGTAATCTCTGAGTCAGTTGAGAGACAGGGTAGTGGTGAAGTGGGTGCAGACCTGACGTCTCGCCCATTGGCCCCACAGGACACATTATGTCCAGGGCCTGTACATACATATTATGTACCGTAAATTAAGGGGGAAATTGAGAGGTGACTCGAGGCTATGGAAGACCCGAGTTTGCACAAGGATTCTCAGCTTCCCGGTACTAATATATGTACCGTAGGTTAAGGGGGAAGTTGAGAGGCGACTTGAGGCTATGGAAGACCCAAGTTTGCACAAGGATTCTCAGCTCCCCGATACTAATATAAGTACTGTAGGTTAAGGGGGAAGTTGAGAGGCGACTTGAGGCTATGGAAGACCCAAGTTTGCACAAGGATTTTCAGCTCCCCGATACTAATATAAGTACTGTAGGTTAAGGGGGAAGTTCGAGAGAGAACTCCGCAGAGGCGACTTGAGGCTATGGAAGACCCAAGTTTGCACAAGGATTCTCAGCTTCCCGATACTAATATAAGTACTGTAGGTTAAGGGGGAAGTTCGAGAGAGAACTCCGCAGAGGCGACTTGAGGCTATGGAAGACCCAAGTTTGCACAAGGATTCTCAGCTCCCCGATACTAATATAAGCACTGTAGGTTAAGGGGGAAGTTCGAGAGAGAACTCCGCAGAGGCAACTTGAGGCTATGGAAGACCCAAGTTTGCACAAGGATTCTCAGCTTCCCGGTACTAATATAAGTATTGTACTGTAGGTTACGGGGGAAGTTCGAGAGAGAACTCCGCAGAGGCGACTTGAGGATATGGAAGACCCAAGTTTGCACAAGGATTTTCAGCTCCCCGATACTAATATAAGTATTGTATTGTAGGTTAAGGGGGAAGTGAGAACTCCGCAGAGGCGACTTGAGGCTATGGAAGACCCAAGTTTGCACAAGGATTCTCAACTTGCCGACCATAATCGTGTGCTATAATTAATGGCGACCTCGAATGTACGTCATAGCACTGACTGCTAGGCAGAGAGAGTAATTGTAACAGAATAAAATTTTGTCTCATTGACACTTTTGATGCTCCACCTCAATTGGTTTTGCAGGTTCAGCAATGGGGGTAGCAGTTTTGCTGTGCGGGCCAGCTGATCGTCTGCCGCACGGTGCCGCCTCTTCTCTGCCTTCGTCGTCGCCATATTATTATTTGCTGTGTCATTTTACACGTAGGTACAGTTACACTACAACTGTCAGACCTACACCGTGGATTACATACACCACACTACACAACAATTAGTTGTCAGTGTAAATGTAGCGAATTTTCGCTCAGTTTGACCTGAGTACAGGATTTTCACAGTCGTCACGGAGTTTTTCCCTCAAGCTTGCTTCTATTAACGTAAATACGAGGTTTTTTTTCGCTCACTGGCGACTGCGACTTTCTCCTGTAGCAGGATAGCACACACGCCACAGTGTGAATCTTGTGCGAATGACTTAGGATGTGTACATATTTATATATATCCACAAATTTTTTCCCATAAGGAAAAAATTTAACTTTGTAAGGGCGTAATGTCACGAATCAATCCATGACATTTCCCTTTTGTGAGAAGCCACGAACTATTAGTGGAAAACTCACTGCGTATCGCTCAGCTAACCGTTTCTCCCTCCATTTCGGGGTACACTTTTCAAAACATTCGTCACTGTTTTCAAAAGTGACCGATTTAATGCACGTCACTAAGTGCTGTACTGAACGATACTATTGTTTTCTTTATTGTTCGCCCCTGCTTGCACTTGACCGTTAAAAATGCGGCCTACTGCTTCCCCTTTTGTTCCCACGACTTACACAGTCTAGTGTTTGCTGTGACGGAGACAGGACCTGTGCAGCAGTGCGAGAGGTCAGCTAGTACCCAAACTTCACTTACAGTTTCTCCAAGCTCCCACCTTTAGTTCTCCAGCTTTGGGTGATACACCGCATTCATCGACCGGTATTTCCTTTTGTATAATCCTAGTTTTAAGAGCTTAGTTAAGGTGTTTTTCCTAAGCGTAAGTATTTAGCTTTTGTGTGAGTGAGTGAGTGCGTCTCATTTAATTTGATTTGAATTGTAACGTTAAATTTATTTTTTGTAATTAATAAATTTAACAGTTCTTTTTCTTGAGCTCAATGTAAAGTAAAATCTTGTTTCATTTCTCCATAATTAAGCTTATTTTCCATACAGCTCCTAGCTTGCATAAACGTTTGCTTTCATAACTGGTACTTAGACCAGTCTTGTTGTATTAACTTAAAATCCGTTGTGCCAGATAGGAGTTAAAGCATCAGCAAGAGCCTGATATTATTATTAGTATTAGTTATTTATTGTCAGGGGTGAAGTAACTTTCTCCAGAGGCTAACAGTACAGTAAGTCAGCAATTGTGAGTAATTAGTCTCTGCTGTGTACTGTTGAGAAAGTTTTTGAATTCTCGTTCTTAGAGAATCGTTGCACGATTTAGCAAGACAATCATTGTCCCTGCTCTTCAGTATTATTGAATATTATTATCAATTTAAATAATATTTAAGCATTTATTTCAAAATTACCGTGATATTATAAAAACCCCGTGATATAGTTATTTATTGTCAGGGGTGAAGTCACTTTCTCCAGAGGCTAACGTACTAATAAACAGCGATTGTCAGTAATTAGTCTCTGCTGTGTACTGTTGAGAAAGTTTATAAATTCTCATTCTTAGAGAATCGCGCAAAGCAAGCCAGCGTAAAGTAATCATTGCTTGATTTAGCAAGACAATTCTTGTTCCTGCTGTTCAGTATTATTGAACATTATCATTTAATAATTGATTTTATTTTATAAACCCCGTGACAGTGGGAGCCTCCTCACACATGAGAGTTGTACTCTACACAGGGGCGAATAAAACCCATGTATAAAGTCAATAACTGTGCAGGGTTAGAGAAGGTACAGAGTTGGCTTAGCACACCTAATCTCTTGGAAACTGATTTTACAAGAGATGTAATATGATCTTTCCAAGATAAATCCCGAGTGAATGAAATCCCCTCAAGGATGATGCAGGCTTGAGCTGGATATTATTAAACATTAGTGGGTGCTCCTGTGTGAAGATTTTGTCGGGTTGATTGGTGTAAAAACTGGGTCTTTCATGCATTAAAAACAACCAGATTATTTTTACCCCAGTCAGAGATACAAGCCAAGTCATACATTAAGTGTGCCATCGTCTCATCCCTTGTTTGTTGAAGTAACTGCTGGGATGGACGTTTCAGGAACCGAATGGAAAGGTGAAGGGTGGAATCATCAGCATACGAGTGGATCGGGTCAGATGCACAGCTTAGAAGATCATTGATGAATAAAGGGAAGAGAGTTGGAGATAGGACAGAGCTCTGAGGAACACCATTGTTGATAGATCTAGGAGAAGAATAATGGCCGTCAGCAACAGCGGCTACAGAACGACCAGAAAGGAAGCTAGAGATGAAGGCACAGATAGAGGATAAAAACCGTAAGAGGGCAGTCTGGAACTAATGATTTATGCCAGACTCGATCGAAAATCCTTTGAGATGTCAAGTGCAATGGCAAAGCTTTCGCCAAAGTTCCGAAAGGAGGATGACCAGGAGTCTGAAAGGTAGGTGAGAAGTTCACTTGTGGAGCGTCCCTGACGGAACCCATACTGACGATCAGAAAGAAGGTGAAGTACAGAAAGATGCTTTGAAATTTTTCTGTTCAGAATAGACTCTAAAACTTTTGAGACACAGGATGTTAAAGCAATTGGACGATAGTTAGAGGGTTGGGAATGGTCACCCTTCTTTGGGACTGGCTGAATGAGAGCAAACTTCCAGCAAGAAGGAGAGGTACAAGTTGAAAGACAAAGGCGAAAGAGTTTACCTAGGCAGGGTGTAAGCACAGAAGCAAAGTTCTTGAGAACAACAGGAGGGACTCCATCAGGCCCATTTGCCATGTTAATTTTGAGGCCAGTGATGGCAGATAATACATCAGCTGAAGAAATTTTAATGTCAGCTATGAGGAAGTCAGAGGGGGGAAGTGATGGAGGAACAGCACGGGAATCGTCTAAGGTGGAATTGGAAGAGAAAGTCTGAGCGAAGAGATCTGCTCTATCAGTAGAAGAAATAGCTACAGAGCCATCAAAGTAGAAAAGAGGAGGGAAGGATGATGAGGTAAAGTTGTTAGAAAGGTTTTTGCCAAGTTGCCAGAAGGAGCTGGAAGAATTCGAGTTGGAGAGTTGAGAGTATTTAGTACGGATGAAATTATTTTTAGCAGGGCGAAGAACAGACTTAGCACGATTCCGGGCAGAAACATAAAAAAAAAAAAAAAAAAAATTTGATTCAGGGGTGGGTTGGCTCCGGTACCTTTTATAGGCCCTCTCCTTGTTGGTACAGGTAGAAGGCAGAAAATTCAGTCCTATTTCAATAAAATTTTATATCAGTATTGAGTAATAGCATTGCCAACTTTTAGTAAGTATTACATCCAATAAATCCGTGATGTGATTTTTGACCGCTATATTCACTTCACCCTATATATATATATATATATATATATATATATATATATATATATATATATATATATATATGGGTCTCTTTAGGTCTTTCTGTCTGGATCTAAACTTTTCCTTACATTTGTCTACTCATATTTTCGTCTGTTTCTCTTCCTGCTTCTGTCTGGTTCTGATACCTCTTGTCTATCGTTCTATTAGCAGTAAATGCCACCTCCTCTTTCTTTCTGTTACACATACACACACACACACACACACACACACACACACACAGGCGTGAGCTGGAACGATCCTAACTGTGAGTATGGAATGTGGAATGACAGTCTGTGATAAGCCAGTTAGTATGTCTGTACATGTGATTCATAGTTTTTGAGCAAGATCCAGGGGACGGTGTTGCGGTGTTACGTACAAGAAAGAACTGACATATCAAAGTTCTATCGCCCGAGTGGCTTGTGTGGTCATCTGTTGTCTGAAATTGTGTGAGTTCATTTCCAGCAGTGAGCAGGGAACACTCTGATTACTGATACTGTATTTAGTTAAAAACAATTTGTTTAGTTTCCTACAAGAATCATATACAGTTCATAATAATTCCTCCGCTAATACCAGTGTTAAATGCGTGAATGAGGTGACATAAGCAAACATTAAGTATGGATAGTGCGTATTAGTGTCGAACTGGTGAAGTGTGAAAGTGTTTGCACGTAGGACGACTCAGGGAACAAGTTACTAATCCCATGCTCAGAGCTGAACTCATATAAAAATGTTTTGTCCTTCCTCCTGCTAATCTGTCTAAGGGCTTTGAAAATTAACGCTGATGTTTTAGGTGCAATAGGATGCTCCGGAATACCTCTTTCTTAACAATATATTTTAATATTACATGTCAGTAATCTCTTGTATGCATTTTATATTGTTTCTGACGCCATAGCTTGCATCAATAACATACGAGTACTCGTGGATAAGCAGGTGGAGAGAGGAGGGGGAGGATGAAACCGAGAAGGAGATGAGGCATGGGATGGAGAGAGATATCATAGGGAGAGGTGTGAGGTGGAGGTAAGGCAGCCTGATGGTTGTGGAAATGAAGGCAGGATAGATATTAATAACTCAGAGCGAGCCGTCCCCAAAATGCACGAGAAATGGCCGGAAATGGAAGAGAAGCATTATTTATACGGACACGCTGTATATAACACTTCAGGGCCCAAACGTTCTCATTAGCTGACTAGAATCGCTTGGAGGCAACAAGAATAAATTAAGAATCACGTAAAGGGATTGAAGGGGTTACGGAGACTGCTTTAGCTGATTGATCCCCTTCAGCCCGATGAAGAATTTTTCCCAGTTACATTCCTGTTAGTTACAGACGATTTTTATTCAGTTCATGAGAGACTTTTCGGGCTGGAAGGGTTAGATGCAGCTTTCACTAACAACGATAATACTGTTCGGGCTGGAAGGGTTAGATGCAGCTTTCACTAACCACGATAATACTGTTCGGGCAGGAAGGTTTTATATACAGCTTTCACTAACCACTATAATACTGGAAACCATTCCTAAATCGAATGAAAGCGTCTGTTGGTAGCCTGAATATACTAAAAATGCAAAACCCCAGCCAAAAAGTAGACATTTTCAACCCCCCATAATATCGCCTTTACGGAACAACAATAAACAGACAGCAACACGCTTCTGTATTGCAAGGGTTAGAATAATGAACATCATATTGGACGTAGAGATTCATACGCGAGCTCCTTTCTTGGAACATAGGTGCTTTCCTGAATGTATCTTTCTTCATACACCTCTCTATTTCTCTCTCTCTCTCTCTCTCTCTCTCTCTCTCTCTCTCTCAAATGTACCGTACCTTCCTTATCTCACTCTTGCTTTCACCAGCCGGCCACTTATTTCGAGGAGGTGAGTACAACGCATCGGAACAAAAAGGTAGTGAATAACAACCCTTGCAATATATTTCTCCATTTAGCTCAGTTAAGGACCTTGCAATTCTTCTTTTCGTCCATTCTCGTCTTGCCTGTAAAATCAATCGCTTTAGGGCGTTTGGAATGTGCTTTCTCAACTCTCTTCTCGTTTTTTTTTTCTTTTTTTTTTAGGGGGGGGGGCGTGAGGGGGATGTGGATGTCTTCTTCCTGGTAGTATGTTGTTGTTTATGTGTACTGTTATTTTTTATTGTTTTCCGCTAAGGCACTAGGACACACAGTCATTGTTATCACGGTCATCATCATCCGCCATTTCTATCACCATTACCACTACGATTACAGTCATCACTTTCATCAGGCATCATCACCATCATCACTGCAATGTCAAAAACTCCATCATCACTATCATCACCAAGATCCAGTCTATCAATATCACCGTCACCATTATCACCATCACAGTCACCATTATCCCCATCACTGCAATGACGCAAGAAAAACCTAAAGTCTCAAAATGAAAGCTAGTTAAAAAAATTAAATCAAGCCAGAAACTCAACCTGCAGCTTCCAGATTGTGCTGACTAGCACTATTATCATTCAGTTCAGTAAAATCATAATGAGGCAGCTAGAATTTAAAAAAAAAAAGGGGGGGGAGGGTTAAAGAACTATCAGCAAGTAGAAAAATTATATAGACTGACTGTGTTTCCCATCTTCCATTCTCTGGTTTCCATGATCACAAAATCCTCCTTGACCCTGTGTGCCTCTGACGCACACTCTCTTATTCCGCAATCATCTGTTCCACATTAGTTTCCTGAGCTTCTGCCAACAAGGATATCAGTGGCGCTGGTGGAGTTTCATTTCCCACCTTTGTGTGTTTCAGTCTTATACATCTGTAGCAAAACACCTTAATTCCGGAGGGGGTAGCCTCAAACAATATCTTCTTATCAGCCTCTCTTCCACCATCAGGTTCATTTTCCCTCTAGTTCACACCAGTCTGATTCATATACCACTCCACCTCATCCTCGGTCCCCCTTCCCCCATCTCTCCACCTCATTTACACACAGTTACACTCTCCTGGTCAATCTTTCATTCTCCATCCTTTCCATCTAATCGTCGGTTCCCTCTTCCCCCCTCTCTTCTTCCACCTCCCGCACGTAGACTCTGCAGGTCAGTTATTATTATTGCACTCATTCCATCTCCTCCTCGTTCTCCTCCTTCCCCTTTCCCTTTCCACCTCATTCACGTATACTATTCCAGCCGTTGTTTCGTGCTCCATTCTCTCCACAAGGCGAAGTCATTATATATATATATATAGGTTGAAGTGAGTCAGTGAGAGAGGATGTTAAGAGACTGTTACATAGCCTATGATTTCATCATCCTTTGTGTAATTCTAACGTATGGTGTGCTGCATGTTTGATCACGAGCGTGTTCTACCTCACTCCCCCCCTCCTCCCTTATAGTAGAGTAAGTCGTTCTTTCTGTTGTTCAGAGTAGGAGTGTCAACTCTTTGTCCCCTCTGGCTTCATTTGCGCGTCCTTCTTACAAGTTGTATCAAGCTCTGCCGGCCCCTATATAATGAGCTCGGTCTCTGCATTATTGCCACTTAGATCTACTCTTTATTTTGTTCACATCTCTGTCCTCCCCTGTACAGTTGTTATTATTGTGAGTGGTCAGGAAGTCTCCAGCCATCTAACTGCTGTGTAATTTGAGTATAAGTGTTGTTGCATTTTGTTCTTGTACTGTATAGCATAGGGTGTTGATTTGTAGGCCTAGTGAGGCTTTTGTGGTTAATGAAAGTTTTACTGTCAGCCAATCGTTAATAATAGTTTGTATCTGTAATAATTTATCTTGCATTAACTGAGCATTACCCAGTGTATTTTCATTTTATCAGGGCTGACTTAGATAAATTTACTCTTGCTAATTTCGTGTTAATAGAGGCTATTGCAGTTAACCATATATTTAACCTGTTTTTTGCCATTACATTATCCTTATGAGTCCTGAATGTTTTGTTGTTAGTTTGAGCATTAAACTTTAACTTGTAATTTTACCTAACTCTTTTGTTTTCAACCTGGAACTTTGCGGGACAGTTTTCTCTGTTCCGTAACATAAATTTGGCGACCTCTTATCAGGATATTCAGGATATTATCATAAGGATATTGCTTGATATTTTGTGACTGTGATTTATTCATGATGTCTACTATTACTATGCTTGATGAAGCCAAAGATTATTTGTCAAATGTGCAAACAGTGTGTGATGTAGAAAACAGAACAAAGAATGAACTTAAGCTTGTTGCTCATCAATTGGGAATTGCAGTTCCCTCTCATCATTCTAAAGATCAAATTGTTGGCATGATTAATAAAAGCTGGTTTAATGTAACTCCTCCAAATGAGCAAACGCAGATTGAAATAGCTAAGTTACAGCTAGCTCTGCAGGAGGCACGTGTTAAGGAAGCTGAGTTTCAGGCTCGTGCTAAGGAGGCTGAGTCTTAGGCTCGTATTCAGGAGGCTGAGTTTCAGGCACAAGTTGAACTTGCTAGGATTCAGGCAGACCATGAGTATCGCATGAAACAAGGTGGAACTGGATCATCTAGCTCTGATGATTTTGATGTGGCTAAAAATGTTAAACTTGTCCCTCCTTTTAATGAATCTGATTTAACAAAGTATTTTCAGTTGTTTGAGAGGGTAGCTACAGGTTTTAATTGGCCCAAAAAGTATTGGCCAGTACTCCTTCAGACTGTTCTCACCGGTAAAGCTCAAGTAACTTATGCATCTTTGCCTCAGGATCAATCTGATAAATATGATGTAGTTAAGAGCTTGATTCTTAAGGTCTATGAGCTTGTTCCTGAAACCTATAGAGTAAAATTTAGGACAACTTATCAGCAAGATAAGCAATCCCATGTTGAGTATGCAAAAATCAAAGAAGATCTGTTAGAGCATTGGTTAAATTCTAAGAATGTGGATTCTGATTTTGACAAATTTAAGCAGATGATTTTGCTGGAGGACTTCAAAAGGTGTGTTAATAAAGATGTAAGCCTATATCTTGATGAGAGAAGAATAGATAATTTGTCTGATGCTGCAGTTTTAGCTGATGAATATGTTCTCACTCACAAGAGATATTCTAAAGAAAAAAGGAAAGCTGAGAGTAAGTACGTTGCCTCTACTCAGAGTACAGGTAACAGGAAAGAGAATAAGGATGATGTTTCTCAGGAAGTAAACACCAGCTTCACCTCTAGATTTCAGAAAAGTAAATGTACTTATTGTAGTAAGCTTGGTCATACTACAGAGAAATGTTTCAGGAGACAGCGTAATGTGAACAAAAAGGAGTCTTTAAATATTCAGTCAATTGGTCTAGTGTCCACCCTTGAGAGTTCCCATAATTCTTTAACTGAGTTAACTGAACCTGCTTTGAGGGGTAAATTAAATCCTCATGATGAAGCTCCTCTTTTGAGCAGTAACGTGGGTGACACTCTCAAGAGTTCATGTGCTATTTTCCTGTCTGATGGTTTTGTCAGTCCTCTGGACAGTAATGACAGGAAATCAGTTAAAATATATCGTGATACAGGTGCTTGCCAATCCCTTATGCTGACCAGTGTTCTAGGCTCTAATGTTAATTCCTCTGATGAAACTGTAATCTTACAAGGTGTAGGGAATAATTACTTCTCTGTCCCTCTGTGCAGAGTGAATTTAGAGTCTGGTTTTGTTAATGGTTCCGTTATGGTTGGGTTGGTTGAGACACTCCCAATGTCAGGTGTAACTTTCTTACTTGGAAATGATATTGGTGGAAGTCAAGTGTGTCCAGCTCCTCAGTTGTCTAGTGAGCCAGTGGCTGCGGCCCAGGAGTGTGATGTCCCTGATGTGTTCTCTGCATGTGCTGTCACTAGGGCTAAGTCTAAAGTTACTGGTGACTTAGAGGATAATGATGATGATGATGTTATCCTAGCTGACACTTTTCTTGCTAATTTGGACCACTCACCAGATGAGGCAGTACCCCGTAGTGTTGATAATTTGTCTCGTCAAGAGTTGGTTGAGTTGCAGGTTGCTGACCCTGAGTTGAAAGGTCTAGCTAACTCTGCTTGCAGTGAGGAAGAGTCAGCTGGTGCTTCTACTTGTTATTATATAAAGTCAGGAGTATTTATGAGGAAGTGGAGACCCCCAACAGCATCAGCCGACTGTGAGTGGCAGGTTGTACATCAAGTTGTCATCCCTCGTGTTTGTAGGCAGGATATCATTAGAGAGGCTCATGATTCCAGTTTGGCAGGACACCTTGGAGTGAGGAAGACTGTGGCACGCATTTTGAAACACTTCTACTGGCCAGGTATCTTCAGGGATGTTTCCTGGTATTGTAAGTCTTGTCACACCTGTCAAGTTGTGGGGAATTGTAATCAGACCGAAAAGGTTACACCTCTAGTTCCCATTCCTCCTTTTGAGGCGCCTTTCACCCATGTGTTGGTGGATATTGTGGGCCCTCTTCCTAAGACTTCTTCAGGATTTTCTTATGTGTTGACCCTGATTGATATGGCTACTCGTTATCCTGAAGCCATTCCACTTAGAAATATCTCAGCAAAGAACGTGGTTAAGGAAATGCTAGGGTTCTTCACAAAGTTTGGTCTGCCCAAGGAGGTACAGTCAGACCGGGGAAGTAATTTCATGTCAAATGTTTTCAAGCAGTCTCTGAAAGAGTTGGGCATCATCCAGATCACGTCTTCAACTTACCATCCCCAGACCCAAGGAGCGTTGGAGAGATATCATCAAACACTCAAATCGATGCTCAAGAAATACTGTTTGGAACATCAGAAAGACTGGGATAAAGGTCTTCCATTCGTTGTGTTTGCCGCAAGAGAATCTCCAAATGAATCACTGGGCTTCAATCCTTTTGAACTACTGTTTGGCCATGAAGTAAGAGGACCCCTTAAGCTACTCAAGGAATGCTGGCTGTCGGAGGAAGATGACGTAAACCTGCTGGAGTATGTGATGAAGTTCAAAGAACGGCTGTCCACTGCTTTACTGCTGGCGAGAGAGAATTTAGGAGCTGCTCAGGAGAAGATGAAGACTTGGTATATAAGAAGTCCAGGTTACGCCACTTTAAGCCAGGAGATCAGGTTTTGATTCTGCTACCGGTGCATGGGCAACCTCTTCAAGCCAAGTTTAGTGGTCCTTATTTCGTGGAGAAGAAACTCAGTGATGTCAACTATGTCATCGCCACACCAGATCGTAGAAAGAATAAGCAACTTTGTCACATCAACATGCTAAAGTTACATCACAGGCGGGACGAAAATACCCCAGTCTGCACTGTAGCTGTTCCACCCTAGTCTGCAAGTGAAGTTCTCCCATGCAGCATGAGCCTGAGTGATAGTTTGGGGAAGAATCCCGATATCATGAATGATCTCCAGACTAAGCTTTCTCATCTACCTCCCGAGGAAAGGCAGGAGTTTTCGGCGCTACTGCAGGAGTTTTCGGCATTACTGCAGGAGTACCCGCAAGTGTTCCGTGCCACTCCAGAAAGAACCACTGTGTTGATGCATGATGTCGATGTTGGAGACGCAAAGCCAATTAAACTGCCTCCTTACCGTGTGAACCCAGTGAAAGTTCCTCTCATCCAGAAGGAGCTTGGCTACCTGTTGGACCACAAGACGATTGAGCTCTGTCAGAGCGAGTGGAGTTCTCCTGTCACTCTAGTCCCTAAGCCAGGTGGGTCACAGCGGCTTTGCATCGACTACAGACGTGTTAATCAGATAACCAAAACAGACACTTACCCTCTCCCTCGTGTGGAAGATTGCATAGACAAGATCGGAAAGGCTAGGTACATAAGTAAGTTTGATTTGTTAAAGGGATACTGGCAAGTACCTATGACTGAACGTGCTAGGGAGATCTCATGTTTTGTAACACTAGGAAAGACTTTTGCATGTTCTGTAATGCCATATTGTATGAAGAGTGCACCAGCCACATTTCAGAAGCTCATGAATGTTGTAACAGAGGGTTTGGCAGGGTGTGTTGTTTATATTGATGATGTATTAATCTTCAGTGACAACTGGAAAGATCACCTATGCCATGTCAGTAAATTTCATGAGCGTTTAGTTCAGGCTAATCTTGTAGCTAATTTATCAAAGTGTGAGTTTGGTCAAGCTAAAGTTCAGTACCTTGGGTATGTAACTGGTGATGGACATGTTGCACCACCAGCAGCTAAGGTTCAGGTTTTAAGTGATCTTCCCAGACCTAAAAGTAGGAAAGAGCTACAAAGATTTTTGGGAATGGTAGGTTATTACAGGAGATTTGTTCTTAACTTTTCTATTCTTGTATCACCACTTACAGACCTACTGAAAAAGGCAGTTAAATTTGTCTGGACCGATAACTGTGAATCCTCTTTCAACAAACTTAAAGCTATCCTATTAAGTCAGCCAGTGCTCGCTACTCCAAATTTTGCTAAGCCTTTTAAGATGGCTGTTGATGCAAGTGATACAGGAGCTGGGGCTGTTTTGCTGCAAGAGGATGATCAGGGTATTGAACACCCTGTATCTTATTACAGTAAGAAGTTCACTCCACCTCAAATGAACTACTCAACTATTGAGAAAGAGCTTTTGGCCTTGATTTTGGGTTTACAGCATTTTTCATATTATTTGTGTTCTGGTTTTGACCCCATAGTCATTTATACCGATCATAACCCACTGAAATTCCTTAGTAAGTTTAAAGATAAAAATCAGAGATTGACAAGATGGAGTCTACTTCTTCAGGAGTATTCATTAGACATACAACATGTCAAGGGGAAAGAAAATGTTATTGTAGATTGCTTGTCTAGACTTTAAAAAGATTGTTTTAGAATAATAAGAAATTTCCTTTGTAAATTTCTTTTTCTTTGTGGAGAGGTGTTACATAGCATATGATTTCATCATCCTTTGTGTAATTCTAACGTACGGTGTGCTGCATGTTTGATCACGAGCGTGTTCTACCTCACTCCCCCCCTCCTCCCTTATAGTAGAGTAAGTCGTTCTTTCTGTTGTTCAGAGCAGGAGTGTCAACTCTTTGTCCCGTCTGGCTTCATTTGCGCGTCCTTCTTACAAGTTGTATCAAGCTCTGCCGGCCCCTATATAATGAGCTCAGTCTCTGCATTATAGCCACTTAGATCTGCTCTTCATTTTGTTCACATCTCTGTCCTCCCCTGTACAGTTATTATTGTGAGTGCTCAGGAAGTCTCCAGCCATATAACTGCTGTGTAATTTGAGTATAAGTGTTCTTGCATTTTGTCCTTGTACTGTATAGCATAGGGTGTTGATTTGTAGGCCTAGTGAGGTTTTTGTGATTAATGAAAGTTTTACTGTCAGCCAATTGTTAATAATAGTTTGTATCTGTAATAATTTATCTTGCATTAACTGAGCATTACCCAGTGTATTTTCATTTTATCAGGGCTGACTTAGATAAATTTACTCTTGCTAATTTCGTGTTAATAGAGGCTATTGCAGTTAACCATATATTTAACCTGTTTTTTGCCATTACATTATCCTTATGAGTCCTGAATGTTTTGTTGTTAGTTTGAGCATTAAACTTTAACTTGTAATTTTACCTAACTCTTTTGTTTTGAACCTGGAACTTTGCGGGACAGTTTTCTCTGTTCCGTAACAATATATATATATATATATATATATATATATATATATATATATATATATATATATATATATATCAGACCCTGGGCAAAGGCTTCAGGGCCTATTCCCATGTCCCAGTAGTCCTCCTACATCTCCACATGTCACCACTTCGGCGCTAACATCCACCATCCATACCGAATACATGCTAGGGCTGTCTCATACAGGACTGGCGTACTGATATCAGCGGGGGTTCTTTTATGACATGTCGGCGGGTCATCTGGTAGATCAAAAAGTCTGCTTTTTAAGACATTCAAATCCTTAAACCGTTCCCTGCTCCAGCCGGGATTCGAACCTGGGTCCCTTAGGACTACAGGCCGCCTCTCTACCGATTCTACCAACACTATCCAGCACACACACTACCATCCATCATCTGCTCCAAATTGGTTCTTGGAACCTCTGTCCAAAAGGAGATAAAATCTGCAGGTGGACTCTCGTTTCTCACCTCCCTGTGTTCAGGTTTTACTGGTCATAAATTCTTGTCTGCATTTGCTACTCAAGACAACGTCATTCCTTTATGCAATTTTTGTCAGTCTGAAATATCATCACTGGATACTGCACTCTAAGATGTATATTTAATCCCATCACTACAATGTCGCCATTTCATTTTATTTTGTCTTCCTTCAGACGATTGTACTCAGATGCGTGGACGATAGAAGAGAATTATCGAGTGGATGAATTCCGTATAGTCTTCATTAATGTTTTTAAGAAGAGGGGTATTTCCCAAAAATATACAGCTAAATAGCGCCGAGGTACGGTAACTAAAATAAACTAAGAATCATGTTCCCCAAATGAAGCCGTTAAATAATTTAATCTCATTTTTCACTTTGGTGTGTTCATGTCCTTCTCGCCATAAAATCTTGCTTACATTTGTGACTCTCATATAACACATTTTTAATTCCGTGTTACTTGCTCGGATCTTGATCATCACGTGCACATAATACTGGTGAGGTTTTCTTCATTATAATTAAGAAAATACTTTACCTCCCTTAAGGAGTTGATGCCTTTGGCTTGGCTTCTCTCTCTCTCTCTCTCTCTCTCTCTCTCTAATAAATATAAAAATGACTATTAAATGGAATTGTGCCAAATTTGGAATAACGATGGGAAATCATCAGCTGATTAAGAGATTAAATTTTGTGCAAGAAAGACCAATGGTAGAGGTAAAAAGGGAGGATAAAGATAGGATGTTGTGTCTTGCGAAAGTACATGCTCTATAAGTGCTCCTGTTATTATCACGATATTACCAAACTGTATTCATCAACTTGTGAAAAGTCTTAAATAAGAATGTTTCTTTTTTCTTTTTTTCTTTTTTTTTTAATGTCTATAGTGTAAGCCGTCCAACTCTAAATGTTTTCCGCATCCTCAATAAGCCGTTTTGAGTTAGCAGGAAAAATTAAGGACGTCCTCGTAGGGAGGGCCTAAATTACCCGGTAGGGAAAGGCATACCTGCCTGGTAGACATGGGCTTAATTACCTGGAAGACATGGGCTTAATTGCCTGGTAGATATGGGCTTGGTTGCCTGGTAGACATGGGCTTAATTACCTGAAAGACAAGGGCTTAGTTGCCTGGTAGACATGGGCTTAATTACCTGGAAGACATGGGCTTAGTTGCCTGGTAGACTTGGGCTTAGTTGCCTGGTAGACATGGATTTAATTGCCTGGTAGCAATGGGGTTAATTGCCTGGTAGGGATGGGGTTAATTGCCTGGAAAGGAAGGGTTTAATTGCCTGGTATGGAAGGGGTTAATTGTCTGGTAGGGAAGGGTTTAATTGCCTGGTGTGGAAGGGTTTAATTGTCTGGTAGGGAAGGGTTTAATTGCCTGGTGTGGAAGGGTTTAATTGTCTGGTAGGGATGGGGTTAATTGCCTGGTGTGGAAGGGTTTAATTGTCTGGTAGGGAAGGGTTTAATTGTCTGGTAGGGAAGGGTTTAATTGTCTGGTAGGGAAGGGTTTAATTGTCTGGTAGGGAAGGGTTTAATTGTCTGGTAGGGAAGGGTTTAATTGCCTGGAAAGGAAGGGCTTAACTGCCTGGTAGGAAAGGGTTTAATTACCACGTACAGAGGGGATTAATTAAACTGTCACAAGCCATTCTCTTGCTTTCAAGTCTCCTTGATCATAAATGCTTGTTTTTGTTACGTCTTTGTCAAGTACATTACAATTTTTTTTTTTCACCCTCTTGAAACTTCTCGATCTCTTGAATAAAACGAGTGTCAACTACATAGAAAAACTTGACTTGGGGCAAGAAGGGGCATAAAAGAATATATAAATGTCAGTGAATAAGTAATGGAGACTGCTTGTACCCTCTTCAGTAATTTAAAAAAAAAAATAAGACGGAAAAGTAAAATGAAGCAAAAGAAAACTCGTTTCCCCGAAGCTGAAGTAAATCGTCTGGCAATAAGAGAAGTAGAATACTAATGAATTGAGCGTTCTAGATGGGGTTTATTCCTGCCACCGCCGGACGATTTTATTCAGCTTACTCGAGGCCTTTCGAAGTGACAGGATTAGATATAGCCCTCATCAACCCCATTATTACAAGAGAATCTGAGCTGTATAAAATCACCTGCTTATGGGCCAGAGAGGAGAAATATAGATTGCCATGGTACAGATATGACTTAAAAAATCGTGTGAGAGTAGATGGTAGAAAAAAATACTTTACTGCTGGTGCGAAGGAAAGGAAACTACAGTATATATATATATATATATATATATATATATATATATATATATATATTTATTCTTTTTAAACGCCTAAATAAAGTCCCTGTTAGGTTGTTTGAAGTTCACGGTAATCATTGTCCTTTTTTTTTCTTTTCTTTTTTCAGGCAGACTGATATGGAGAAGAGACTGGTGTGTGTGTGTGTGTGTGTGTGTGTGTGTGTGTGTGTGTGTGTGTGTGTGTGTGTGTGTGTGTGTGTGTGTGTGTGTGTGTGTCTTCCATTCATTAGAGGATTTTGCACAGGGATGGTAGCGACAGTGAAAACAATGATCCTCATGGTGGTGATGGTTATGATGATGATAATGATGAACGTGACAACTGGGGTGCTGCTGTCACTACTGTTGCAGTTGATACTACTACAACTACTACTGCTACTACTACTACTAATTATTATTATTATTATTATGATACTGGTAACAACAATTTTTAAGGTCTAGTTTTAGAAACAGCTTACTCATTCTCACTTACATGCGTCGTATCAGCAGTGCCTGTGAAACAGCATATCATAGGACTGTACTTTATTTCATTATGCTATATTCACCTGTTGTGTATTCAGCTATAAAAGAAATAATAATGACCTCACTTCATCATTTTTCTTATCAGAATTGTGCAGTTTCGGACACATGGTTCTGGAGGGAGACACCTTCACGCGGTGGCGCAGACATAACAGGGCGGCTCCACTGCTCGCTTGTACAAGCGTCCCTCAACTCCCTTCCTATCCACCGAAAAGAGAATCGTCGACTGCAGGAGAACGACAATTTCAGCTGCAGACCATTGGCTTCACGTTTCATATGAAGCTGGGGCTACAATAACAAAACAGCAACAACAACAAACAACAACAACAACAACAACAACAACTACTACTACTACTGTACCTCTACTGCTGTTACTATTGCTAACATTTTTTAAACTTCCTACATACCTGAGGAAAGTTTTCTTGTTTTTGTCAATAATAATAATAATAATAATAATAATAGTAATAATAATAATAATAATAATAATAATTGTAATTATAATAATAATAATAATAATAATAATGATAATATTATTATTATTATTATTATTATTATTAGAGGGAATGTCTAAATCTTCTCTATTCGCATACCGTTTCAGTTCCAACTCTCATTCTTTGCCATATTATAGTACTGGTTGGCCGCTTCATCTGACCAAATGTCCTTCTGATCCGACTAGCGGAACCCAGATAGGCTCCAGAACAAATAAACAAAGACAAACACAAACATGAGTGACCATAAAGTTCTTGAACCACTTACATTAGAGGGCTGAAATTTTTATGGCATATACCTGGTACATGGCCAGAGTACAGTGCTTAATATAGTCCAAATCGGATCATTATTATCTGAAATCGTCTATGCTTCTAAGTTCTAGACTATTCCGGAAGACAGAGAAGTTAACTGATTTTACCTGAAAGAATAAAGCAAGAGCCACCAAACTTGGTGGACGTGAAAGAATAAAGCAAGAGCCACCAAACTTGGTGGATTTATAGATCTTGACAACCTAAGGTGACATGCAGAAGCTCAGTGCCCTTCACCTCAAGGTCTCTTCATAGCTCGGCTTCTAGTAGGCAATGGCTGTGGTAAGTTTTTCTTTATCAGAATTGTCACTAGACAGTTTTACGACGTTCTTGTTATTGTTATAATAATAATAATAATAACGGTAATAATAGTAATAATAATAATAATAATAATAATAATAATAATAATAATGATAATAATAACAATAATAATAATAACAATAATAATAATAACAATAATAATAATAATTATTATTATTATTATTTTTTTAGCAGCAGCAGCAGCAGCAGCATTATTATCATCCTCATTATTACCACCATCATCACCATCATTATTAACATCACCGACATCACCACCACCACCACCACCACCACCACCATCATCATCATCATTAGGCCAACCTCACTTCCCACAATCCCAAGCTGAGTAGGCACGATGAAACACACACACACACACACACACACACACACACACACACACACACACACACACACACGAGAGAACCCATTATCAAAGTTGCCAGTGAAATGGGACATACAACCATTCACCCACCATTCCGGCCTACCAAAATAACCTCTTTTGTTGGCTCGCTCCCCTACTCTACTCCCACTCCCTGCATGCACGGTCTTTACGGCGTCCATTTCCACTGCAGCTATCAAACAAGGGCTCCATATTTACATTAGTTTTGGTAGCAGATGATGGTGGTGGTGATGGTGATGATGGTGATGAGTGTGATAAGGATGAGGACTGTGATGGTGATACTGTTTTCAGCACCCATTTCCACTATGGCTATCAAAACAAGGACCGCATTTTTACACTTCTGTTTGTAGTTGATGATGGTGGTTGTGATGTTGGTGGTGATTGTGATGGTGATGATGATGGTGATGATGGTTCTAGCATGAGTCAAATAGCAGGAGAGGTTATGGCCTTGACAACGAAATTCTCTCAGTTCGAATTACTCCCGGAGATCCCCATGAGATAACACATACAACAAAGCAACGTAAAAAAGTATCATTTAGCAGTAATTCTTTTTATGGAGTAAGACAGAGCAAAAAGTTAAATATTCAAGAAAAATGCCCTACCTAAGAATTCGACTCAAGGAACAGCGGTAAAACTTTATTCTTATTCAAATGTGTATTCACTCCCTTCTACCTGGCGGCGATTTTTGTCCTTTTGCCATCTACTTCCGGTAGCTCACTGGCAGAATGAGATAACACTATGGCTGTACAGCATCGCCATAATAATTCTTCGCTATTGACACCATATTCTAGTGCAAATCTCCTGTAACAGCTCAGCGTTCAGGATGAAGAGATGGCAGTGTTACGCCAAGTTAAAGTGAAGAGAGTATAATAGTGCATTTTAGTTTTAATTCTCTTGTTTCACCTCAGCATTCAAGATGGAAAGATGGTAATTTTACGCCTATTTTGCTGTATTAATCTCAAAACTTTCATCTTCCTCCTCCTCCTCCTCCTCCTCCTGCTCCTCCTCTTCTTCTACTTCTTCTATTCCTACAAATAAATTTTTCTTCTTCTTCTTCTTCCACAGGTGGAGGAGCTGGTGGTGTCTGCTGTGTCGTGCAAGCAGTGGCAACGACGGGAGGCAAATCCCTGGGAGCGAGGACATTTTCAAAGTGCCGTGCCAAACCAGAACCCGGCTACAAAAACATCCACGAATGCGAACACATATGCTACCCCTGCCACGGACATGGACACTTCCTCATGTGCCAGAATATGGGTCTGAAATTGGCCACGGACAAGGGCACTGATATGGCCACGGACACGGATATGGCCACGGACATGGGCACGGACATCACGGTCATGGGCACAGTCATGTACACAAACATGTGCATATTGGACACGGGCTTGACAGACGCGGGTCCCATGGCTTAGGACTCTATGGATACGGTTTAGGTCATGGCCTTTTAGGATATGGACATGGCTTTGTTGGACATGGGCACATTGGACGTGGGTTGGATCATGGGTATGGGCACGGTTATCTCTGGGGTGCCAACTACTACCTCCCCCATCACCATGACAGAAGCGAAGCTGACCCTGTAGTCAAGGCTGACCCCGCTGCTGATGTTGACCCGGTGGCTGATGCTGAACCAAAGCCTGAGGCCAAACTTAACCCGCCCCGTCCCGACCACTTTTTGACCACTGGTACCCCCAAATCCCGACCATTTTTCGACCCTTTTTTTTTTTTTTGCTAAAACTTTCGCTTTTGGTGAGAAACATCGAAAATTCATAGAGAAATCGCTCACCTGAGGTTTAAAATACTCATTACAGGTAGGAGAGCCTCCTTACCTTACTGGGTTTTCTATCAGGCTGGCACCAAAGAAAACGAGTTCTATGGGAGGATAACTATTTCACACCACTCATAAACGATATTTATTTATTTACTGTTACGAATTTATATGTAGTACAAGAGTATATTGGTTTTCAAGCAGTAATATAGGCATTATAAGCATTGTTTCACTCACTAATACCTGACCATTTTTTGCCACATTACCTGATCATCATTTCTAACTGTTTCTTCCTCTAATGCTATGTAAAGTTTGTCCTCCACATTGTCATTGATTGGGGAATCACTCTGGCCCTGAATTTCGTACCGTGGCATGACATGGCTATACTGGCCAGGTCACTGATAACAGGTGAATTGCTGAGAAAAGGGCATGCAGGGGGGGGAGGAGGTCATGCTGGGTAAGGCATTGTCTCTGCCCGGCATTTTGTTGAAGAAGGTGTCCCGTGTATACGTACCAAAAATGACTCGCGAAAATTGAAAATTGTGGAAATTATGAACCTTGCAATTGCAGGACGTTGAAGTACGTCCTCGGGATTAGCTGTGACAAAACGTGAGGACGTGGAAGTACGTCCTCGGGACGGTGCGGGTTAAAGTCGATGCTAAGCCTAAGCCAGCTGGTGGGCTTGGCGGGTGGGTTGCACTAGGCTTTGGCTATCGTGGGTATAATGCAACACCAGTTATCTGAGTTATGGTTCATGCTGTAGCTCACAGCCATGCTCATGCTCATGGACATGGAGTAGCCCATGGTCCTGACATAGCTCACTGGCTTGGTCATGCAAATGGCCATGATGTGGAGCATGGACATGGAACAGCGCATGGTCATGGTGTGGCCCATGGGCACGGTGTACTCCATGATCATGGAGTAGCAAATGCTCATGCAACAGCTTATGGTCATGCAGTAGCTCATGGTCACGCTGTAGCTCGTGGGCATGTATTCAGCCAATGGTCATGCAACAATGCTTGAATATGGTCATGCCCATGGTCATACACATGGACATGATCATGGTCATGGGCCTGCAACAGCTCATGGACGTGGTCATACCTATGGTCATGCAACAGTCCATGGTCATGCAACAGCTAATGGACATGGTCATGTTCATGGTCATGCAACAGCTCATGGATGTGGTCATGTTCATGGTCATGCAACAGCTCATGGATATGGTCCTGTCCATGGTCATGCAACAGCTACTGGACATGGTCATGTTCATGGTCATCAGGAGTAGACTGTAGCACCAGTTGAGCAGGGCAGTACTCCCAAGGTGGATGGAAAGCTGATGACGGAGAGTTGGAGCTCCCGTTTCATCAACCCTCAGGAGTAGTTCCTGACCATCCCCCTTTGCTGAACTTTTTCAATGGTTCAGCAACACAAAGAGTAGGCCAGCATGCTCTCCAATACAAGTTTCTCTAACTGACAAAACCAAACTACATGCGCAGTACACACTACACTACCTTTTCAAAATTAAAAAAGAAAATGAAAAATGGCGTTAATAAATCATGCCTCGGAGTCGTCGAGGGGTGGGGGACCATAAATTCCCCCATCATCCACCTCTCTCCCTGTGACGACTCTGAGAGATGCCTGGAACCACTGTCTGACTCACTTCTTCTTCATTTCTGCAACATTCGCGGCCTTTCCTCTAAATTTCTCTCTGTCGAACACCACCTCTCCTCCTCTAAACCTCACCTTCTCTTCTTGACAGAGACTCAGCTGTCTGAGGCAACTGACAGCAAACCCTTTTCTGTTTCCTCCTACTTTCTCTATACTCATTTCAAAGCCAAAGGTGGCTCTTGTCTATATGTACGCAGCTACCTATCTTGCTCTCATGTTCCTGGACTTGATTCTTCTGAATTCTCTACACTCTGGCTTCAGCTATCCTGTGATTCTCTGACTAAATATATCTGCACTGTTTACTTATCCCCTAATTCTACTGACTATCAAAATTCTTCGACTATCCTACTTCTACGATGGAACACATTTCGTCCATTTCTCCATTCTCTGAAATCTCCATTCTAGGATATTTCAATGTTCATTACCACCTTTGGCTCTCCTCTCCTTTCACTGATCCACATGGTGAACAAGCCTACATCTCTTCTATCCTTAATGACCTAGAGCAGCTTGTACTGCACCCTACCCGTATCCCTGACTGCCTTGGAAAGAGCTCCAACATACTTGACCTCTTCCTTACAACTAATCCTTCCGCTTACACTGTTAATCTTTCCCCTCTCTTGGGCTCCTCTGATCACAACCTTATTACCTTAAACTGTTCTATCGCTCTGGTACAGCCTGTGGACCCTCCAAAGAAACATCGTCTGTGGCACTTTGGAGCTGCAAATTGGGAGGCCCTCAGGCAGTACTACTTTGATTTTCCATGGGATGATCACAGTTTCCATGGCCGGGAGTGTGCCTTGCACATTACGGAGGTTATTCTCTCGGGCATGAAAGCATACATTCCCTTCTCATATCCTTTGACCAATGCAAGAAAGCCTTGGTTTAATCATGCTTGTTCTAATGCTGTCTGCAACAAGAAGAGGGCTTATAAATGGTACCGAAGCCAACCCACCCCTGAATCACATCTTGTTTATGTTTCTGCCTGGAAACGTGCTAAGCCTGTTCTTCACTCTGTTAAAAATAATTTCATCCGTACTTAATGCTGTCAACTCTCCAACTCGAATTCTTCCCACTCCTTCTGGCACCTTGCCAAAACCCTTTCTGACAACCTTGCCTCATCATCCTTCCCTCCTCTTTTCTATTCTGATGGCTCTGTAGCTATTTCTTCTACTGATAAAGCAGATCTCTTCACTCAGACTTTCCCCTCCAGTTCCACCTTAGATGATTCCGGTGCTCTTCCTCCATCACTTCCCCTGTCTGACTTTCTCATGGCTGACTTTAAAATTTCTTCAGCTGATGTATTTTCTGCCATCATTGGACTCAATAGTAACAAGGAATATGGGCCTGATGGAGTCCCTCTTGTTGTCCTCAAGAATTGTGCTTCTGTGCTTACACCCTGCCTAAGTAAACTCTTTCACCTTTGTCTGTCAAGTTGTACCTTTCCTTCTTGCTGGAAGTTTGCTCTCATTCAGCCAGTCCCAAAGAAGGGTGACCATTCCCAACCCTCGAACTATCGTCCAATTGCTTTAACATCCTGTATCTGAAAAGTTTTCGAGTCAATTCCCCACATAAAAATTTTAAAGCATCTTTCCTATCATAACCTTCTTTCTGATCGTCAGTATGGGTTCCATCAGGGACGCTCCACTGGCGATCTTCTCACCTACCTTTCAGACTCCAGATCATCCTCCTATTGGAACTTTGGTGAAAGCTTTGCCATTGCACTTGACATCTCAAAGGCTTTCGATTGAGCCTGGCATAAATCATTCAGTTCCAAACTATCCTCTTATGGTTTCTATCCTTCTATCTGTGCCTTCATCTATAGCTTCCTTTCTGGTCGTTCTATAGCCGCTGTTGTAGATGGCCATCATTTTTCTCCTAGATCTCTCAACAATGGTATTCCTCAGGGCTTTGTCCTATCACCAACTCTCTTCCTTTTATTCATCAATAACCTTCTGAGCTGTACATCTAACCCTTTCCACTCATGTGCTGATGACTCCACCCTTCACCTTTCCATTCGGTTCCCGCAACGTCCATCTCAGCATTTTTTTTTTTTTTTTTTTTTTACGTGTCCGACTCTGGGCAAAGGCTTCAGGGCCTATTTCTCTGGGACAGTGACCTATCCCAAGGCCCAGTAGTCCTCCTACACCTCCACATGTCACCACTTCGGCACTAACACCCACCATCCATATTGAATACATGCTACGGCTGTCTCATACAGGATTGGTGTATTGGTATTAGTTACATCAACAAACAAGGGATGAGTCTATGGCACACCTAATGTCTGACTTGATTCGTATCTCTGACTGGGGTAAAAATATTCTTGTTGTTTTTAATGCATCAAAACCTCAGTTTTTACACCTATCAACGTGACACAATCTTCCACAGGAGCACCCACTAATGTATCATAATATTCAGCTTAATCCTGCATCATCCTTGAACATGCTTGGGGTTTCATTCACTCGGGACTTATCTTGGAAAGATCATATTGCATCTCTTGTAAAATCTGCTTCCAAGGGATTAGGTGTGGTAAGCCAACTCCGTACCTTCTTTACCCCCGCACAGTTGTCGACTTTATACATGGGTTTTATCCGCCCCTGTGTGGAGTACAACTCTCATGTGTGGGGAGGCTTCTCACACACAGCTCTTCTCAATAGGGTGGAATCAAAGGCTTTTCGTCTCATCAACGCTCCTCCTCTTACTGGTTCCCTTCAACCTCTTTCTCTTTGCTGCACTGTTGCATCTTTATCCCTTTTCTATCGTTACTTCCAAGTTCACTGCTCCTTTGAACCGTCTGCTTGAACCCTTCCACCTCCACGACGGTGCATAGCACCCGTCTAGCAATAAACTCTCATCCCTTTTCTGTCCAACTCTCTAATGCAAGAGTTAACCATTACTCCCCGTCGTTCATTTATGCAACAGGTCAACTCTGGAACTGTCTTCCTCTGTCTGTTTTTCCTAGTTCCTATGATCTCCCGTTTTTCAAACGCAATGTGCACAGGCATCTCGAAATGAATAGATCTTGATTTTGGCTCTCTTATGTATTGTTTTTGTTTTTTCTTGGGAGAAACGATTTGCGGGCTCCGGCCTTTGGTCCCTTCTTTCTTGCATTAAAAAAATAATGCAACAGCTAATGGACATGGTCATGTTCATAGTCACGTAACAACTAATGGATATGGTTATGTTCATGTTCACGCAACAGCTCATGGATATGGTCATATCCATGGTCACGAGGTAGCCCATGGTCCTGGTATAGCTCATGATCAAGGTTTAACGCATGGTCATGGCACAGTTCATGATTTGGGTCATGGTTGTGGAATGCTAGTAGGTCTTGGACACAGCATAGGTCACGGTCATCGACATAGACATGGGATAGGTCATGACCTTCTCTACAGCTTGGCCCATGAGTTGGTAAATACAGTGGCTCATGACGTGGCTCACGATGTTGCCCATAGTATGGCTGACAGCACAGCTAGCAATGTGGCTGACAAAGCAGCCCAAGGGGTGGCGCTTGACATAGACCATGGGGTGGCAAATGATGTAGATCAATCGGTGGCTCATGATGCAGCCCACGATATAGCCCATGGTGTGGCTCATGGGGTAGTCCATGGTGTGACTCATAGTGAGGTTCATAATCTCATTCATGGTGGGGCTCACGACCATGGGCTAACCTACCATGACGACCTCACTGCAGACCACAGCATCTATGTATTTGTTGACCACCACGGGCACAGTCACAGGCTGGGTGTTGGCCATAGGTTCGTTGGTCATGTGGCTGGCATTGGCGCAGGGGCTGGGCATAGTGTACCTCTGAACCCCTACCTCTATGGCCACTATGCTCCCCACCATAAGTGCTGACCTTCTGATCTCCCTCGAACTACTGTTTCTGACTTCAGTGTACATTGAGTAACTTACTGTTAATGTCTTCATTAAACTGCATTCTCCCGTCAGTGTTTCCTTCATCCTCGTACGTTATATAGGTCTTTATGTCATTTCTACGACCTTTACGTTTCTCACCATAAGCGCTTACTCACTGGGTTCCCTCGATCCAGGTACACATAAGCTAACCTATTGTAAAGCTCTTCATTAAACTGCACTCTCATACCAGCGTTTCTTTCATCCTACTAGTTTAAACACTATAAAAAAAAAAATATACAATACAGCTGTGGTTGTTACTCTTCACATCATGCGAGCTGATTCATTGATCTCCCTTTTACTGCTGCTGCTGATTTTTGTGTACATAAACTAACTTATAGTACAGTTCTTCATTAAATTGCACTCTCTCCAGTGTTTCTTTCATTTTTTCATTTTACACACAAAAAAATGTCTGTGCATCTTATCTGTAAGGCAACTACTCTCACCAGCATAGGCACTGACAACATCGCTCTATGTGCATAGACAATCTTAGTGTCAAGCTGTTCCTTTAACTGCTCTCTCTCCCCAGGGTTTCTTTCGTTCTCTTAATTTATGTACCAAGAAGGCCTGTGCCTGGAACGTCAATTTTTCAGGTGCTGTGGGCAAGTGAAGACGAGGTTAAATCTTTACCAGAGGTAGGGAGATGGAGCGAAGTCGAGTATTTATATAAGAGCATTACCCCTTCAGCTGTTTTCTTTTAATTTCACTCTTCTTTTCAGTAGACAATAATGACATGAATTTTTTTTCTATCCTAGTGATATCATGAAAACCTACAAACCCCAAAATGCACAAGAACATGAAAACATAGTCATAGGAAGTCAGTGCAGTGCTATGCTGCACAACATATTTTAAATCTTATCTTCCTCATTACTATATTTGCTATCATGGTTAAAAAAAAAAAAAAAAAAAAAAGCTTCATGTACAGTTGGATGATTGTGTTAATAAGACTACTTTTCTGACTGACTCCACCCATTACCGTGCATTTGTAACCCTATGCGCCACGAAACAGTGGGTGTGTCTTTTCACAAAACAGCTTGCAGGCACTCCAGAAATGGATTTTCTTTCTTTTTTTTTTTCTCTTTTTTAGTTTATCAAAATATTAAGTTTGTGAGAGAAAATGGATGCGGTGCGTTTTTTGAAAAATGTAGCCTAATAGCTTAGTGTCATAAAAGAGTCATTACTTTCCATTTTAAATTTTTCTTAAGTACAGGTATTTATTATCTGTTCTTGATTTCTGCTCATCCAGGCTAAAGCAGTTGCTCGAGCACAAAAACAGTCTGAAACTAGAAAGTGCTCAGAGAGGGCATACGTCCGCCAATGCCATTAAAAAGGATCCGGAACCAAATCCGGATCAGCCCCCAAATTTAATTTCTTCCCTGGCCCACGGCCCATCCATCCACAAAATTTCATCAAAATCCGTTCGTAACTTTTTGAGTAATCCTGCTAACAGATCGGTGGATATAGGATCCGGATCTGGATACGCATATTCCTCAAATTTTAATAAATTCTTTCTTGGTCCATGGCCCACCTTTCCACAAAATTTCATCAAAGTCCGTTCACCACTTTTTGAGTAATCTTGCTAGGAGACAGACAAACAATGAAACAAACAAACGCTGGCAAAAACGTAACGTCCTTGGCGGAGGTAATTATACGCTAGATGGAATGGAGATGTATATGAGAGAGGGGGGTGTGAGCTGGGAGCAGGGTAGTGAAATGGCGGGGGACAGGGTGACATGGAGGCGATTTGTTTGTGGTCACCTCTTACGGGATTAAGGCGTCTGGCAATAACTAGATAGATTAATAGATAGAATTACTGTTCCATTTACATCAAAGACAGAATAATTAACACATTGGCCGGCCGTGGCAATAAAAAAAGAGGTCACTCTTAAATTACCACACAAAACTGATTAAAAATAAATCAACATTCAATTTTATACTCACCCAAAAGAGGCAAAAATTTAGTGATTTAAAGAATACAAAAAAATTCTAATTAGTCTCTCTCTCTCTCTCTCTCTCTCTCTCTCTCTCTCTCAAACACACACACATCCCTCCTCCCTTTCCTGCCCTAAAAGCAACTCACATCCCTCAGGGCCTTGGCAAACCTCGTCCCCGGATAGCGAAGCATTTACACCATTAGAGAGAGGTCGGGCTAGTGCGATACATATGCATGGTGCCTGCCTCCCTTGCACATATTTACATGGCGTCCAGGCTTGTTTACATGGGGGTCAATCAGTGGTGGTGGAATTAGTAGCGTGGTGTAATTAGTAGTGGTGGTGGAATTAGGGGCTCGCTGCCCCTATCCCTGTGTAGGCATGAGGGTGTGTTTATTTTTTTATTTTTTTGGCTGGAACTCCTGATTGGGGCTGAAATAGTGCCAAGTTTTATACTGGAGATAATTCAGGTGGTGATATACGAGTACAGTAGTGTGAGAAGATAGCTGAGAGAAAGAGAGAGATTCATGACATAAAATACAACTCTAACACAGCACCGTCCCACACACACCATAACCCTTCCCTTCCCAGCAAGATACTTGCCAGCTTGTAAATTTCCCAGCTTTAATATTACATTTACATACAACCACCATCCAGCATATACTCATAAGCATTATTCCTTTAGCCAAAACACGACAAAGAAATCCATAAAACGTATGACGATGTAGGGACGGCAGCGCGGGGAAAAAAAAATCAGAATAAGATCGAGGCAGTAAACTTCACGTAATACCATACTTATATTTTCTTTCCTTTTTACTATTTTGCACTGCATAGATGGCTAATAGTACTCCTATGTTACACCACAATAGCAGGTACTGGAACTGTGGGAAATATTTTCCCTCAGCGCGGTTGTGCTCCTCTACTTTTTAAAATAGTCATCCCTGGCTAGAAGCAGAGGAAAACCTGGAGATCGTTAATAACTATTCAAGCGGTTTTTACAACCCAGTAATTACGTTCTCTTTAATAATTCTTATTACTAATAAATTATATGCTACTGCATTTAACCCTCGTGGACAACTATATTGTAAATACATGTAATTACTTGGAAAGTTCCATTGACCTAAACTGCCTCTGCTTGGTAGATGACGTGTTCTGAGGATGACAAGTCCTCATATAAAAGACAGACGTAGGTTTAAAGTATTTACATAGATAAAGGGAATATTTGGTTTGGCTTTAGTTTAATTAAAACTAAGACAAATTAGTTAGATTCTCCCTGTATACTTCATGATGTAATCTAACTGTAATTAGTATTGTAATTAATAAATAGTTGGCACCTCTTCAAATCCTATGAGGGAGAAAGAAGCTCGCCATGTTAGTCACTCTGTTCCTAGATCTGGTTCAAGCAGCACGGTGTAAGAACACACCTCAAGGACGCTTGGCAGCCCAGGCAACCGACCTAAAGATCAGGCTGGTCGTCATCTGTTGTCCGACTCTTTCAAGCAAAGTAATCTTTACGAATTGGCCAATTCAATGGGGAATTAGCTAGGAAATTGGAGAATAATAATTAGGTGAATTAGAGTAACAATTACGGTACACCTAAACCTCCTAAGAGACTTATGTGAATTTATTTAAGGTCGAGTTAGACTAATACTCGTCAGACAAATGAGTATATAAGAATTTCTTACACATATTTTGTGGGGTCTTACGAGTGAGGACCTACGACTTGTATACTAGAAATTTATGACAGGAATTAAAAAGAAAAAGGGCTATCCATGCCCATCTTTCCACAGTACATTATTTTGCGTGAGGGGGTGGGAGAGGGAAACCTTCTTGTTTTTCCATCCTCATCACATACCCATATAATGATATTAGTTACCAATCCCCCCCCCCCCAAAAAAAAAAGCAGAAATAAGCCTCAAAAGAATCGATAAGTCTGTTGCTGTTTCCTTTTCTTTGTACTTCCTTGGCTGATATTATAAACTGAAGCATGTATCTTCTGTTCACTTTCCATCCTATAACATATACTTCTCAATCTTTACATTCACAGCTTCATTCCCGCAAAGCACCACCATCCCACAACACACCATCCTTCCACATTCACATCCCAATCTCATATTCACTTCATTCCCACACCCATATCCCAAGCATATATCCATATCATCATCCCAGAACACACCATCCTTCCACATCCACATCCAAATCTCATGTTCACTACATTCCCACGTCCACATCCCAACCTTATATTTACAACTTCATTTCCGCATCCACACCAAAGTCTTATATTCACATAATCATCCCACATTCACATCCCAACCTCATATTTATTTCATTCCCACATCCACATCCAAAGCATATATCCACTATTGCATCCCACAGCAAACGATCCTCCCAGATACACATCCCAACCTTTCCATTGCCGCTTACAATATCACAGTTGCAAGTGCCTGGCAGCAGTGTTTGCAGAACAGGAGAAACATATCAGTATTGGCCTCACCTCGCGCTCTATTTACAACTTGTGCCTCCCCCTGTTGCTTGCTCTTGTTCTACAGAGCATAGAGAAGGAACGGAAGATTTTCTCTAACATTTTAATAGCTAAGATTGATCTTGGCTGAACGAAATTACCAGGGATCAACTTGAATTAAATGTTATATGTGTTCATGTTGTATACCTAGATATTCCCACGTGAGACAAGAAGACTTAGCTACCTACGCCAACGAAACTAAAGAGGTTATGTATCTACCAGTATCTGTTTCTTCGTCTCATTGTGCACAAGATCTCAAAAAAGTTGAAGTCTGATTTCGACAAAATCTGGTGAATACGTGGGCACTGGGCCGGGGAAGATTTTTCAAGATTTCAGTTGCATCCGGATCCGGATGCAGGAATAAATTAAAATTTTATTGGCGTCAGCGGAAGTATAACTTCTCTGGTGATTGTAAAAGAGGGCGGACTAAGACCGTGGAATTAATATATATATATATATATATATATATATATATATATGTGGAGCCTCTGTGGTACAGTGGTAAAGTGTGCGTTTTCGTACACTGGAGAGTGAGGGTTTGCGCCCCGACAGGGTAATAACTTTGCAAGCGTTCTCCCGGCCATGTACTGCATTGGTGGACACCAGGGGTGCTGTGGCTGAACCAGTGTCGCACACAGTAAAGTATGTTTGCACCCAGTCAGCTTGCGCGGACCGATTACACTTGGTTCACAGACTACACACACGCATCCAAAGCCACTATAACACTACAATCACACTTACAAGCACTTCTCACTCTACATACAATCTCTACCAGTCAGCCTAAGCCACTTGGTAGAGATACATATGCTGTATCGTGCCTACTTCGGTCGGGATAGGCCGGTCCTGCAGTGGATACTCAAACTGCTGCTGCTGATATATATATATATATATATATATATATATATATATATATATATATATATATATATATATATATATATATATATATATATATATATATATATATATATATATATATATATATATACTGTATAGATAGATATACATACATTTATACATAAACACACACACATATATATATTTTAGTAGTAGTAGTAATAGATGCAGTAGTACTAGTAGTAGTAAATGTAGTAGTAGAAGACCATGGCCAGTTCACTCCCTTCGTGTTCACATCAGATAAAATATTGTAGGTTCAGAGGTGGGGTGATTCTACTCTAGACTGTCGGAGGTTCTGTCTGAAAAGAAACATCAAACCCGGAGCTCTGTTGTGTCCTGGATGAAATGCCGACTATTGTTTTTCCCCATCATGTCTGTACTCCTATGCTTCAGAGGCACAAGATTACCAGCCTTCAGGTCATTTTCTCGGGGGCAATGGATTTTGAAGCTTCTGTGCTCAAGAGCCACATTGACCAGTGGTTGTTATAGATTATTTTTTTTTACTGATCTTCAACGAGGTGATAGAGGCTCAGTGGAGTCCGGAGGGCAAGTGGATTGGACTGAGTGGAGAAATCACTCTGGACATCCCTCATCCCTCACCCTCCAGGGTACAGTGTAAGGAGAACTGCAAGTCTCCTCAGGGCTACAGGATATGCCTAGAGTTCACCCACATCCACCTGTTCCATCCCTTCGACCCATCCAGTGAAAACTGTGAGGCCGCAGACTCTAACTATACTGGACTCGGTTGGTACTGGGACTTGGGGTAGTTGAGGTTATATTTGTAGGTACTGCGGTCCCAGGCTGACGAGTTCCGTCATGTCATCTGAACCTCACTTCACTCTCGCCATCAGTTGCAGTAGTGGAACTAGATGTAGTAGTTGTGCTGAAGGTGGTGGAGGTGGTTTTGGTAGTAGTAGCAGTTGTTGTTGTTGTTATTGTTTAATAGAAGTAGTTGTTTTAGTATTACTAGACTATAGCAAAAGTCGTGCAGGGCAGTACACCCAAGGTGGATGGAAAGCTGATGACAGGGAGAGCTGGAGCTCCCGTTTCATCAGCCCTTGGGACTAGGTCCCGACCATCCCCCTTTGCTGAACTGTTTCAGTGTCTCAGTAACACAGAGAGTAGGCCAGCATGCTCTCCAATACAAGTTTCTCTAACAACACCAAACTACATGCACAGTACACACTTCACTTCATTTTCCAAAATTATAAAAAAAAAAATCATGGCTACTCAGCACTCAGCCTCGGAGTCCCCAAGGGGGGGGTACCATAAATGTTCCCACCTTCAACCCCTCTCCCGGTGATGACCTGAGCTGCCTGGAACCACTGACTGACTCTCTTCTTCATTTCTGCAACATTCGCTGCCCTTCCTCTAACTTTCGCTCTGCTGAGCACCACCTCTCCTTCTCTAAACCTCACCTTCTTTTTCTTACTGAGACTCAGCTGTCTGAGGCAACTGACAGCAGACCCTTTTCTGTATCCTCCTACTTTCTCTATATTCATTTCAAGGCCAAAGGTGACTGTTGTGTGTATATTCGCAACAACTTATCTTGCTCTCGTGTTCCTGAAGTCGATTTTTCTGAATTCTCTACACTCTGGCTTCGGCTTTCCTGTCATTCTCTGACTAAGTATATCTTCGCTGTTTACTTATCTCCTAATTCGACTGACTATCAAAAATTCTTTGACTACCTTACTTCTACGGTGGAACACATTCTATCCATTTCTCCTTTCTCTGAAATCTCCATTCTATGAGATTTCAATGTTCACCACCACCCTTGGCTCTCCTCTCCTTTCACTGATCCACTTGGTGAACAAGCCTATACCTTCTCTATCCTTAATAACCTAGAGCAGCTTGTACAGCACCCTACCTGTATCCCTGACCACCTTGGAGAGAGCTCCAACATACTTGACCTCTTCCTTACAACTAATCCTTCTGCTTACACTGTTAATCTTTTCCCTCAGTTGGGCTCCGCCGATCACAACCTTATCACCTTTACCTGTCTTATCGCTCCGGTACGGCCTGTGGACCCTCCAAAGAAACGTTGTCTGTGGAACTTTGGAGCTGCAGATTGGGAGGCCCTCAGGCAGTACTTCTTTGATTGTCCCTGGAATGATTCTTGCTTCCATGGTTGGGAGCCATCTGAGTCTGGCTTGAGCATTACGGAGGTTATTCTCTTGGGCATGAAGCATACATTCCTTTCTCATATCCTTTGACTAATGCAAGAAAGCCTGGTTTAATCACGCTTGTCTGTCCACAACAAGGAGAGGGCCTATAAAAGGTATTGGAGCCAACCCACCCCTGAATCACATCTTTTATATGTTTCTGCCCGGAATCGTGCTAAGTCTGTTTTTTGCTCTGCTAAAAATAATTTCATCTGTACTAAATGCTCTCAACTCTCCAACTCGAATTCTTCCTGCTCCTTCTGGCACCTTGCCAAAAACCTTTCTAACAACTTTACCTCATCATCCTTCCCTCTTCTTTTCTACTCTGATGGTTCTGCAGCTATTTCTTCTACTGATAAAGCAGATCTCTTCGCTCAGACTTTCTCCTCCAATTCCACCTTAGACGATTCCAGTGCTGTTCCTCCATCATTTCCCCCCTCTGACTTCCTCGTGGTTGACATTAAAATTTCTTCAGCTGATGTATTTTCTGCCATTACAGGCCTCAATACTAATAAGGCATATGGGCCTGATGGAGTTCCTCCTGTTGTTCTGAAGAATTGTGCTTCTGTGCTTACACCCTGCCTAGGCAAACCATTTCGCCTTTGTCTAATAATTTATACCTTTCCTTCTTGCTAGAAGTTTGCTCTCATTCATCCAGTCCCAAAGATGGGTGACCATTCCCAACCCTTTGACTATCGTCCAATTGCTTTAACATCGTGTATCTCAAAAGTTTTCGAGTCAATTTTCAATAGAAAAATTCTGAAGCATCTTACATATCACAACCTTCATTCTGGTCGTTAGTATGGGTTCTATCAGAGACGCTCCACTGGCAATCTTCTCACCTACCTTCCAGACTCCTGATCATCCTCCTTTCAGGACTTTGGCGACAGCTTTGCCATTGCACTTGACATCTCAAAGGCTTTCGATCAATTCTGGCATAAATCTTTAATATCCAAACTGCCCTCTTATGGATTTTATCTTTCTATCTGTGCCTTCATCTACAGCTTCCTTTCTGGTCGTTCTATAACCACTGTTGTAGACGGCCATCGTTCTTCTCCTAGATCTATCAACAGTGGTGTTCCTCAGGGCTCTGTCCTATCTCCAACTAACTTTCTTTTATTCATCAATGACCTTCTGAGCTGTACATCTAACCCTATCCACTCATATGCTGATGACTCCACCATTCACCTTTCCATTCGGTTCCTGCAACGTCCATCTCAGCAGTTACTTCAGCAAACAAGGGATGAGGCTATTGCACACCTAATGTCTGACTTGGCTCGTATCTCTGACTGGGGTAAAAATAATCTTGTTGTTTTTGATGCATCAAAGACTCAGTTTTTACACCTATCAACCCGATAATATCTTCCACAGGTATACCCACTAATGTTTAATAATATTCAGCTTAATCCTGCATCATCCTTTAACATGGTTGGGGTTTCATTTACTCATGACTTATCTTGGAAAGATCACATTGCATCTCTTGTAAAATCTGCTTCCAAGAGATTAGGTGTGCTAAGCCGACTTTGTTCCTTCTTTATCCCTGCACAATTGTTGATTCTGTACAGGGGTTTTATCCGCCACTGTGTGGAGTACAACTCTTATGTGTGGAGAGGCTCCCCACATACAGCTCTTCTAAATAGGGTGGGGTCAAAGGCTTTTCGTGCATTAACTCTCCTCCTCTTACTGACTCCCTTCAACCTCTGTCTCTTCGCCGCACTGTTGCATCTTTATCTCCTTTCTATCGCTACTTCCATGGTCACTGCTCCTCTGAAGTGTCTGCATGCATTCCTCCACCTTTACGATGGGTGCATAGCACCCATCTAGCAGCAAACTCTCATTCCTCTTCTGCCGAACTCTCTAATGCATGAGTTAACCGTTACTCCCAGTCCTTCATTTATGCAACAGGTCAACTCTGGAACTGTCTCCCTCTGTCTGTATTTCCTGCTTCCTATGATCTCCAGTTTTTCAAACACAGTGTGTCCAGGCATCTCTAAATGATCGGATCTTGAATTTGGCTCTCCCTTGTATTTTGTTTTTCTCTTGGAAGGAATAATAATTGCGGGCTCATAGCCTTTGGTTCTTTCTTCCTCACATTTAAAATAAAAAGATAAAAGTAGTAGTAGTAGTAGTAATTGTTGTTGTTGTTGTTGTTTTAGAAGTAGTAGTAGTAGTAGTAGTAGTGGTAGCAGCAGCAGCAGCAGCAGAAGTAGTAGTAGTAGTAGTAATAATAGTAGTAGTAGTAGTAGTAGCAATTGCAGCAGCAGCAGCAACAGAAACCCCAGAAGTAGCCGCAGTAGCAGCAACAACAGTAGTAGTAGTAGTAGTAGCAGCAGCAGCAGCAGCACCAGCCGTAACAGCGGTAGCAGCAGCAGTAGCAGTAGCAATAGCAGCAGCAACAACAACCCAGTAGTAGTAGTAGTAGTAGTAGTAGTATAGTAGTAGTAGTAGTAGTAGCAGCAGCCATTGTTGTTTTTCTTGTTGTTGTTGTAGCAACAGGTTCATTTGAAACGTAAATCTAGTTGACTTCAGGCTGAAACTGCCTTCCTCCTTGAGTCCACCATGGGCTTTTTGAGGGATAGGGAGGGAGTTGAGGAACGTTTACATTATCCGGACATTGTAATCGCATGATTATTTTGGTGCCGCCACATGAAGGCATCCCTTTCCAGCACCAGAACGCATGATAAAACTATTAGTAGTACTTCGCCCTCGCAAGTTACTATCCCTCAAACTCCTCTTTCCCATCCTTCCGTCAGTACTGTGGTACCTCTGCCTCATAAGTTAGAATCCCTCAAACCCTTTCTTCCCATTCTTCTATCATTACAATGGTACCTCTTCCTTACAAGTTTGAATCCCCTAAACCCCTCCCTTCCCCACCATTCTATTCATACAGTTGTACCTCTCGCTTGCAAGTTAAAAAAAAACCAACTCCCTTCTGCCCCTTCCGCTCAGTCAGACCAGGATGGATGTGTGTGCTGGTAGGGCGGGTCTCACGGCACCCAGTAACAGCTCCCACAACTGTTGCTTGATCTCTCTTATCTGCACCCAAACCCATGAAAGTTCTCCAGTGTGGTTGCTAATTCAGGTGCGACTGCGCGAGCCTTCCATGTCCCCTCCTATCCTCTCCCTGCCTAGCCAGTGCCTGTCTGCTGCCTCTCTCACTCGCTTCCTCTCTCTCTCTCTCTCTCTCTCTCTTGCCTAGCTGGAGCTCAGTTACACACGAGACTGGGAGGAGGGAGGGTTTGTACGTGTTGTGTGCTGCGAGTAGACGGACTTTCTCGATCTCCTGTGAACGCTAAACGTGACACAAACTCAATTTTGCACTGCAGGTTTAAAAGACTGCGTTTACCTGTGAGGTGATAATTTTAAGCAAATATTCACGAAATATTTACCTCAGTATCAAACTTTACGAACGGTCCCCTGCATATTTGTCTAATACTCTAAGTGAAACATTACGCCAAGAGCAGCTTATCTTACCAGCACCATAAATGACATGGAAGGTAACCTTCCTGATAAATGTTGCCCAAGACCACGACACTCAGTCATTGAATTAAAAAACTAGGTTCCTACTTAACTTTTGTTACTAACAGTGTGAAGTAATGAAACATCAGTAGAATTCCATGGAAAGTATATATCACACTGACTGAAAGCTACGAAGTACCAGTGTTCTCAAGATAAAACTCAGATAACAATTCTTCTTGTTTATAAACAAATCGGTTGTGGCCAGAAGGAACGAAAGACACTATAGAAGCCTGTTCTTGTCTGTAAGTAAATTATGAAATCAGCAGAACTTTTTACTTGAGTTAAGACTTTATATTTGCGCCAGAAACTTTTACCTCAGGTGGATGGTAAAAAAATACTCGGGTTTAGGTTGTTTCCTTGGGTGTTTAATTCATTCACGACAATGTCATTTTTTATTATTTTATTCTTATAATTGCCAAACGATTTTACGCAGCTCAAGAGAGATTTTTTCTTTCCATTTCATTTTCTCCCCCCCCCCCATTTATTATGTTTCATTGCATTACTTAGATACCGGTATAGACTTATTTGACTCCTGCTATACGAGGGGTCTCTCCTTCGTTAAAAATAATAAGTTACCTGGATATAGGAGAATGAAATACACCAGAAGTAATCAAAATTGAAGAATTAGTTCTAAGGGTACACCTTGAAATATACAGTATGATTGTTTTCTTCATATTTTCACACAGAGAATACTTTACTGATGGTATAATATTCTGGTTTCAAGCGGTATTCTCATGTCATCTGAATAAATAATGCTTCTTCAAATCACTATTCAGCCATCATATTTAAAGATAAAGACCGTTTTTCCTAATATCACTCTGACGGTCTTTGAGCTCAGGTTGATTATAAGGTTATCTGGTTTTCGGGTAAGCCGTCCTGTCACGCAAACAATCACTGTCGTTTTACTGATCTATGTATATTAACGTTACCTTCACAAAATAAGCCTCTACAGTCACGAGGCGTATTAATCATTGTATTCATGCTTCCTACAAGCTGATTTATAAAAGTTTTGACACTTTTCGAACAGGAATGAACAGATGATACCTCACTTAACCACGTCATTAAGACAAAGTTTTTCTAAACTGGGTAAAATAATCTGGCAGCAGTAGCAACAATTGTCAGAAATAAGCCATTCTAGTGAGGGTATTTAGCATTTTTTCTTACTTTACTCTGATCCTAAGTTCAAGGTGATTGTAAAGTATACCGCATTTATGTTGTTTCTTGTTAGCTGCATTATTTTCTTTGGTTTCTTACAGTTACATCAAAACCAAAGATTAGCTCAAGTTATGAAGAAAAATAAATAGATAAATGAGAAGAAGAACGATCCTCAGGCTTATAACCTGCAAAACTTGTCCTTATTAGATAGAATTAGCATAAAGGACAAAATTAAAAATAGTTTCCTTCGCGATGCCTGAACATATTGTTTATAAAGGAATGGAAATCATAGGCAGTGTGAAAGACAGATTGATCAAGGTAATTTTACAAACTTTCTTTACAATTAAGCTCCGAATATACCTTAATTTGGTCTGATGGTAAGGTCTCCTGGGTTTAGTCATTTTCATCGTAGCCAGTAAAACAACTGCTGGTTTGACACTGTAACACAATCCTCTTGAACCTGATGACGTGTTATGCCATTTCGTTCTTGCAGCATACAGACGAATTTATTCTGCTTGGGAAAGGCCTTTTCACACTTTAGGATATAACATTTACTACTTCTTTTATAATTTATGATCTTCCTTAATGTGGATATGATCGTCTGGTGGGACCAAAAATGAAAAGTCTGAACAGAATAAAGTTACAGTTTCAGTCTTAGAATATTTTTTATTCATTTTTTTTTCCCCCTGAATATCTCTTGACGCGCTGATATTAACACTGTCTGCATTTATAACAGATCTTTGTCACTGCAGTACAATTGCAGCCTACTTGACGTTTTCGTCTATTTGTCACCAGACACCTTCATACCGTATAGAATGGTCACATCCGAATCACCTCCATGTCATTGTGTTCTCTGCTGTCTGGTTGTCCTCTCTCCAACTCACACCCCTCTCTCCTTGAGGGAGTGTGCAAGGTTGATTCTGTGTGCTATCTAGCTGCCTTCATTTCTCAAGTTCTGACATCGTTTAACTCTTGATTCCGGTGATTATTTTTTAGTTTTTTGTTTCAGTTCTCATATTATTTTACTCACCTCAGGAAAGGCGGCCCATACGTGATGGGGTTAATGAAGGCTGTATATATCTAACTCCTTCATTTCTAAGTCCGTCTTTATGTGAACATAACTGTTTGGTGGTAGCAAACGTACACGAAAGAAATTCACCAGATTCAAGTGGGTTAATGTTTTCAGTTCATCCATCATCCAGTCCTTTTCTGCCCTATCAACAGTGTAGGAAACCGGCACTAGGCTACTTAGTCGCAACATTTAAGGTGGGGGTGACCAGCATCACTCTTCCCTGAAGGGCATTATGAGAGTAATGAACCTCATCCATCCTTGGATGTAATCTTAACATGGCCCACCGGGTTAGAGTGTCTTAACCCACTAATCCACCAGGCGTCATTTTGCTGCATGGTTATCACCAAGAATAGTGAATGTTTTCCTTGATTAAGGGGGACAAAATCAACAATCTAATGTCCAATTACTTACTCTCAACAGAATAAATCTTTCTGGAGTTTGGTAGCATACAGTGGTAGAGTTGTCCCAACTGTGAGAGAGTTAGTGTTTATTGGTTAAACTGTCCTTTCTTATCCTTCCATAGGCTGGCATCCCGTTGATGCCTACAGGTCACACACACACACACACACACACACACACACACACACACACACAGCTATTGGAATAAACTGACTTTCACATGTCGCGCCAGACACCCCGTCACCATTGGTACTTCGTCAGCATGGGGAGAGCTTACACCTGGCTGCCACTTTCCCTCCAAGGGTAGTGTCTGCTCCTGCAGCGAACCTAAAAATCCGCAAAGCTAGTCAGGCTTATAAGGAAAGAGAAGCTTTATCATTTATATACAGTATAAATGAATATCTATCTATTTATCTATCTATCTATATAATGTACATATAATATATATAGATAGATAGATAGAAATAGTGCATGGCTTTAACTATGGACTTGTCTGTACTCTTTCCTACTAAAACGGCGTCTTCTATCCTCCTACAAATCTGATAACGTATTGTACCGGTACCGTATATTCTTGCTAAGTTTAAAAGTATGTATTTATCTCACGTAGGACTTTACGAAGTCAGTTCAGTTGATAATATAATTGCATGAACTAGAAAAGGCGAATTTAATTGCTGGATGTTTGTGGAGCTGGGGATAATAGTTAGCTAGTGATCCAAACTGTTGGAAGCGTGCAGAAATTATGGTAATAGCTGATGGAGCTGAGCTTAAATATAAATGTTGGCGGCAGATTGTGGAGGAAGCAAAAGGCATGAGAGATGTGACATCTTTAAAAATCACATCAATGAAATACTCAAGATCAAACAGAGGCAAGAGAAGATTAATCTAGAAATACAGAAATGGAAATGTAGAAAAATGAAGAGTGGACACGAATAGTTGAAGGATGCAAACACATAAAAAATCCAAGCTTGCTTGTGCATCTTTTGCATTATGCAGTTATTTCAGAGCAAAATTTGTAAGACATATTGATTCCCACGTTCGTTTTTCTTTCCGTAAACTTATTATAATGGTGTTTTAGTTTTCATATCTGTTTATCATATTAATTTTATTTTCTTAAAGTAATATTGATGGTTTATACATTCCGGCACTTTAAGCCATATTTACTGATTTAACTTTAAGGCTGTAGAGTAATTCTGATTATTTACATATTCTGTCCTCCGTAATTACTCTGAACTGACATTGAATAGCAATCTACACGTGGGTACATTATGCACTATGGGTGGAGCAGCTGCGACGTCCACCAAGAAGCCAGAAGCCAGACATCATACTTCCTTTTATATTTCCATGGGAAGGACTCTGGTCCGAGCCAGATGAGATGCCGTCTAACACATGGGGCGTTTAATCCCTTCACGTTGTATGTACTGTACCGTACCTGTAGATCAGTCTCATAAAAGCTGATGCTTTCTTGTGGTCAATGGGTCTGCTCAGTTAGACAGACTGGGGTGAAGCAACAACACCATCCTTGAATGACTCCCAGATGTAATGCATTACATTAGATTTCCTGGTTTCTTTAGCAATTCATATTGTATATAAATTGATACCGTATGTTCTTATTTTGAGAGTTGCATGTCCTGTAATTGTAATTCTGCCTGTTTATAGACCCTGCCTTCTACTGTACTATAATAGTTTCTATTTCCTTTATCAGTCTCTCGAAGCAGGATTGTATCATTTTCGGTAACGTGCCGTATACCGTTGCGTTATACTCAGGTTTTGTGTGTGTGTGTGTGTGTGTGTGTGTGTGTGTGTGTGTGTGTGTGTGTGTGTGTGTGCGCTTAACTCCTCCTAGGCTACTGGATGGATCTGAATGAAACTTCCGGGGTGAGTTAGTTGGGTTCTTGGGAAGGTCTTCCACCACATACAGCATTCTAATCATGATGTTTAGGGAGGTCAGCAGCCCTTGCCAAATGAAAAAATCTCAGAAATAATGAAACGAAGGCAGTTATGACTTTGATATCGTCATTGAACTCTTGTACGCAAATGGATATTTGTGGCGGTTAGCCCCCCTCAACAATTCTTTGGGGGGTCAGCGCCTCCCCCTAAATAAATATGATAAGAAATAAGGGAAAGTGAGCCGATGAATTTCAGTGGAATAATCTTAGATTACTTCGGCTGTTTGCTCTGATAATGTCCTCCACAACTACATTAAAATTGTCACCAGTATACTAGGGAGGTCAACCCCCCTGGCAAAAAGTATGAAGGATACAAAGAAGGGAAAGAAGGGCAGATATGACTTCATTATCATAGTACATGTTAGACAATAGACTGTCATCCATAATGCTATATTTGGGGAGTGTGACCTGCTATTGATTCAATGGGGGGTCAGCCCCCTCCCAGAAATAATAAATGATCAGAGATCGGGAAATATTTCAACGACACATAATATGTGAGTTTATTTAGTGTCTGGGAACGTTCCACTACATACAATTTTCCAGCTATAACTTATACTGTACGTGGGGTCAGCCCCACTTCACCTGATTTAAAACTCTCAAAAATAGTGTAAGGGAGTCAGGTATGGCTTTGATATCTTAGTACATGCTGTACAATGGACTCTTAAATCCGTAATGCAATATTCAGAGATTGTAAACCACTAGTGATATCTTGGGGGGGTCAGCCCCCTCCCAAATATAAAAATGATCAGAAACAGGGGAAACTGAGCACATGAACTTAAACGAAATTAGCATACCTATCGCAGGATTAGGTATGCCGTTTCCACATTTTCTCGGACTGTGCAAGAAGAAACTGCACATCGATATCTGGAGAGCATGACTCCCCACCCTATGATTCTTGGTGACGGGGACCAGCCCTCCACCAAAAGAAAAAAAAATCAGAAATAGGAGAAATATTTGAAATTCACTTCCCAAGTGAGTATGTTTGGTTACTGAGGTCTTCCAATGCTTACAATATACCAATCATATTTTTTAGGGAGGTTAGCCCACTCACCAAATCAAAAACTCTCAGAAATAGTTAAAGCAGGGCAGATATGTCTTTGATATCTTAGAATTTTAGTACATATTATATAAGGACTCTCAGCTGCAATGCAATATAAAACAAACAAAAAATGGCCATAAACAGAGGAAAGATTTGAATGACATTTCCCAGGTGAGTTTGCTTGGTTATTGGTATATAGTTTTCCAGCCATGTTTTTTAGAAGAATTAGACCTCATAAAAAAAAAAAAAAAAAAGGAATATGTGAAAGGATTGTATACAGTATGTTGTACAATGGACTCTCATGTGTAATGCGATGTTTGGGGAGCATGATCCTCCCAGTGACTTTTGGGAGGTCAGTCCCTCTCCAAAAATTTAAATTATCAGAAATAGGGGAAAATGAACACATGAATTTCAACTAAATCAGCATTATTATTACAGGATTGGGTATGTAGTTTCCGTGTTTTCTCTGAATGCACAGGAAGAAACTGCACATCTACATTAATTCTAGATTCCTTTTTAATTTACATTGTGTATAAATTTTGCATGCTGTGTTTACTTAGTGATGACTGCATGAAGCTTCTGTTTCTTAAATACTGTGTAACTGTCGTATTATGTGTTCATCATTGTAATGATTTTAATTCTGGTTATTTTACTACTCTTTATAAATTCAGGATTTCTTTGCTATTGTGTTTGTTGTATAAATTATTGGTCTTTAGTAAATGAATTTGTGTTTTATATCTTGGTCTGTAGTATTTTTACTTGTTTCAGTTCTTGGCCATACATAATTGTGATTTTATTTTATAGTTCTTGCTCTTTAGTAACTGTACTTGGTGTTCTAATTCTGGTTTCTTTTTTAAAATTCTGATGATAAATTCAAGCTTTTATAATTTTTGTTTGTTGTTTAAATTACACTTTAGTAATTGTGATTGTCTTTGTCACGGGGTTTTTAAAATATCACGGGGTTTTTAAAATAAATGCTAAATATTATTTAATTTATAATAATATTCAATAATATTGAAGAGCAGGGACAATGATTGTCTTACTAAATCAAGCAACGATTACTTTACGCTGACTTCTTCGCACGATTCTCTAAAAACGAGAATTTATAAACTTCCTCAACAGTACACAGCAGAGACTAATTACTCAATTGCTGTTTCTTAGTACTGTTAGCCTCTGGAGAAAGTTACTTCACCCTTGACAATAAATAACTAATACTAATAATAATAACAGGCTCTTGCTGGTGCTTAACTCCTAGGAGGCACAACGGATTTTAAGTTTAATACAAGACTGGCCTAACTACCAGTTATGAATAGCGAAACGTTTATGCAAGCTAGGAGCTATGAGATATAAGCTTAATTGCGGAAATGAAACAAGAGTTTACATTACATTAAGCTCAAGAAAAAGAACTGTTAAATTTATTGATTACAAAAATAAATTTAACGTTAATTTCAAATCAAATTAATGAGATCGCACTCACTCACTCATACACAAGCTAAATTCTTACACCTAGGAAAAACACCTTAATTAAACTCTTAAGACTAGGAAAACGAAAAGAAATACTGGTCAATGAATGCTGTGTATCACCCAATTCAAGGGTGGGAGCTTGGAGCTGTGGTCTTGTGGAGCTTGGGTTGGCCTCTCACACTGCTGGAGCACAGAACCTCTCTCCGTCAGAGCAAACACTGGACTGAGTAAGTCGTGCGATAAAAAAGGGAGCAGTAGGCCACATTTTTTAATGGTCGAGTGAGCGAAATGCGCCCAAAACAAATCGCTCAGCGGAAGCGCTAATGTCTCACACAAAGACGATCACGTATGACAATGAAAAATTGCTTTTGACAAAGCTTCCATCCGAATGAGCGGTTAACTGAACGATAAACTGGGATTCCACTTGAGTTCGCGGTTTCCCCAAAAAAGCCAATGTCACTAGCCGACTCGTGACATTACACCCCATGAAAATTAAATCTTTCTTCCTTCAGAAGAAAGATTTCAATATACATAGATATAAATCCTAGCTCAGTCACACAAGATTCACACTGTGGTGTGTGTCCTATCCTGCTACAGGAGAAAGTCGCAGTCGCCAGTGAGCGAAAAAAAACTCGTATTTACGTTAATAGAAGCAAGCTTGAGGGAAAAACTCCGTGACGACGGTGAAAATCATGTACTCAGGTCAAACTGAGCGAAAGTTCGCTACATTTACACTGATAACTAATTGTTGTGTAGCGTGGTGTATGTAATACACGGTGTAGGTGTGACAGTTGTAGTGTAACTCTACCTACATGTAAAATGACATAGTAAATAATAACATGGCGACGAAGAAGGCAGAGGAGAAGAGGCGGCAGCGTGCGGCAGACGATTAGCTGGCCCGCACAGCAAAACTGCTACACCCATAGCTGTACCTGCAAAACCAATTAATGTGGAGCATCAAAAGTGTCAATGAGACAAAATTCTTATTACATTACAATTACTCTCTCTGCCTAGCAATCAGTACATGCTACGAAAAGTACGCTCTAGCTGACTAATACAAGTGACAGCCTAAGCTTCATACATTCGAGGTCGCCATTAATTATAGCACACGATTAGTGTCGGCAAGTTGAGAATCCTTATGCAAACTCGGGTCTTCCATAGCCTCAAACTGCACACGGGTCCTCAACCTGTGCCTTAACCTACAGTACTTATATTAATATCGGGGAGCTGAGAATCCTTGTGCAAACTCGGGTCTTCCATAGCCTTGAGTCACCTCTGCGGAGTTCTCTCTCTAACTTCCCCATTAACCTACAGTACTTATACTAGTATCGGGGAGCTGAGAATCCTTGTGCAAACTCGGGTCTTCCATAGCCTCGAGTCGCCTCTGCGGAGTTCTCACTTCCCCCTTAACCTACAGTACTTATATTAGTATCGGGGAGCTGAGAATCCTTGTGCAAACTCGGGTCCTCCATAGCCTCGAGTCACCTCTGCGGAGTTCTCTCTCGAACTTCCCCCTTAATCTACGGTACATAATATGTATGTACAGGCCCTGGACATACTGTGTCCTGTGGGGCCAATGGGCGAGACGTCAGGTCTGCACCCATTTCACCACTACCCTGTCTCTCAACTGTCTCAGAGATTACAGGTGTGGTTATGAACGGCACAGGAAGGACATATCCCTGATTAGTGGTGTTACTTTGACACACACTGCAGGAACGGACAAAACTATCTATGTCCCGTCCCATCCCTGGCCAAAAAAGGTCAGCTCGGATACGGCCCTGGGTCTTCTTTTTGCCCATGTGACCTCCTGAGGCTGAACAATGAACCCATTGTAACACTGCTAGGCGGCACTTGGCAGGAACGATGAACTGCAGCCGAACCTCGCCCTCGGGTGTTCATGACTCACGGTAGAGCTGTCCTTGTTTGCGAAGGAACTTGGCTCGACCTCCCCATGAATACTTAATCACTTGACCCTTTTGTTTGTTCCACACGGCAGCAAGTGTCGGGTCAGAATGTTGTTCTTGTACAACAAGTTGACTACACATCAGATCTTGCGGCGATTCAATGATCACTGGGGTGACACAGTCTGGAGCCTCAGCCATGGCTCGTGTTACCGCAGCAGCCGAAGTCTGAGTAGCGTCATCATCGGAGCAACTATCCTTGACTCCGTGAATGTTGCCTACAAATAGGTCAAATAAAGGTTATGGCATGACAACTGCGAGTGTCGTACCAGTATAAAATGGAGATGCCACCTGGATACATGCCTCAGGGAACAATCTCACTGATCCATCAATAAGGTTTGCATGGATATGTCGACCTGTATACTGCTCAGGCCGAACTAGACTCTGCTTGACAGAGCAACCTGAGGAACCATTATCTCTCAGGACCTTCACAGGAATGCCTCCCAGAAACCCTGGCTGACCAAGGAAGGTACTGTCACCTGTGGGAGGGCCTGTGGAGGAAGCAGCTAGCCACTCATGAGGCTGCTGAATTGATGCGGCAAACATTGTGCCTTGTGAATTATTTTGGAAAGATGGAACATTGGCCATCTGTGGAGGGGGGTTCCCTGTCACTGTGGAACTAGTGAACTGTGGGGAAGTACCCATACTGGTAGGGACGTGACCACCGTGCTGCTGCTGAGGAATGAAAGCTGCGTTCGCTTCCTGCCTCTTTTGAGCAGGTGGTGAAAAAGTTTGTCCCGACGGTCGGTTGCGTGGCTGATACTGCTGCTGGTTAGGGTACTTGTTGTACCTCTTCCACTCAGGTTTCTGAGTGTTTTGCCCCTGGTCCTTCCACTGTGGTTTTGGACCTTGGCCATTATTCTGAGAATGGCCTTGTTCCTGGGGTTCAATCTGAGACGGTTTCCCAGACTTGGCAGTATCTTTTCTGCTCCAGGTGTTTTGCTTACGAGTTTGATACCCGTATGCAGTAAAGAATGCCTCAGCCTTTTCTGCCATTTGGCTGGCATCTTTCACCTGGCAGATCTTAAGCTGTGCTATGAGCTCAGCAGGCCACGACCTCTCTAGCTGTGTACGCAGCATAAGGTCAATTATTCTCTCACGCGTGGAAGGAGTTTCATCTTTCTCCATCCACTCACCTAAGTAAGCAGTGAGACGATCGAGGAACTGAACAGCTGTCTCCTTGTCTTGGAGATGAGCTCGCATGAACTGAACTTTGGCGTCGTCTTCTGTGAGACCATACGCCTTAATGAGTGCAGGTCTCATCATCTCATACGTGAGATTGTCTCCACGAATTCTGTGGAGAATATCGAGGGCAGGGCCCTCAAATAAACTAAGAAAATGGAGCCGCTTAGCTGCCTCATCCAGTTGATACATGTCTGCCATGTCCTCAAAACGAGCTATGTATGGCTCGATTCGCTCGCTTTCCTTGTATGAAGGAAGCTTGATGCGTGGGGTCGCCAGGACATGTGTAGGAAGAGCGCTAGTGGAGCTTGGATTAACTGCACCCGATGTGTCTGAAGCCAAGGAATCTCGCTTGAGCTTCAGCACTTCAAGTTCATGTTTTTCGCGTGCTTCTCGCTTGACACGTTCGTGTTCTCGTTCTCTGTCTCGTTGTTCACGCTCGTATTCGCGTTGTTCTCGCTCTTTTTCTAACTCTAGCTCGCGTTGTTTCTGCTCGTGTTCGCGCTCCTTTTTGCGTTCCTCACGCTGTTCTCGCTCGTATTCGCGCTGAATCTTATGCTCTTCACGGGCATCATTCTCGCTCTGCTGTTCCTGATTTTGCCGTGAGAGTATATACTCTTTAATTTCGGTTGGGTCCGAAAGACCCATTTCTTTGGCTTCCTGTAAAAATAAAGTGGTAGCCATGACACTATTTTACTAAGCAAACGAAAATGAGTACTGACTGCTTCACAAACGAATGCTAATGACACAAGTAAAGAGTACAGACACAAGTTAGTGGTGACCAGTCTTATCTAGTTAACTGGAAAAGAATAAAGCAAAAATGCCAATAACTGAGAAGACTCAATAATTAACACAATGGGTACTAGCGTTACCAAAAATAAAGAACTAAATAGAGTTAAGTACTCTATGAATTAATAAAGCAAAAAATTCACTTGCTAAATTAACGATAAATACCAGTAAACTTGTGCCTATAAACTTTAATTAAAAATACCTAAATATGAACGAGTGAGCACTATCTCGTGAATAGCTTTAGAGCTAGGAGTTAATATCCTGGAATAAGGTCGCCAATTGTCACGGGGTTTTTAAAATATCACGGGTTTTTTTAAATAAATGCTAAATATTATTTAATTGATAATAATATTCAATAATATTGAAGAGCAGGGACAATGACTGTCTTACTAAATCAAGCAACGATTACTTTACGCTGACTTCTTCACACGATTCTCTAAGAACGAGAATTTATAAACTTCCTCAACAGTACACACCAGAGACTAATTACTCAATTGCTGTTTCTTAGTACTGTTAGCCTCTGGAGAAAGTTACTTCACCCCTGACAATAAATAACTAATACTAATAATAATAACAGGCTCTTGCTGGTGCTTAACTCCTAGGAGGCACAACGGATTTTAAGTTTAATACAAGACTGGCCTAAGTACCAGTTATGAACAGCAAAACGTTTATGCAAGCTAGGAGCTATGAGATATAAGCTTAATTGTGGAAATGAAACAAGAGTTTACATTACATTAAGCTCAAGAAAAAGAACTGTTAAATTTATTGATCACAAAAATAAATTTAACGTTAATTTCAAATCAAATTAATGAGATCACACTCACTCACTCACACACAAGCTAAATTTTTACGCCTAGGAAAAACACCTTAATTAAACTCTTAAGACTAGGAAAACGAAAAGAAATACTGGTCAATGAATGCTGTGTATCACCCAATTCAAGGGTGGGAGATTGGAGCTGTGGTCTTGTGGAGCTTGGGTTGACCCCTCACACTGCTGGAGCACAGAACCTCTCTCCGTCAGAGCAAACACTGGACTGAGTAAGTCGTGGGGAAAAAAGGGAGCAGTAGGCCGCATTTTTTAACGGTCGAGTGAGCGAAACGCGCCCAAAACAAATCGCTCAGCGGAAGCGCTAATGTCTCACACAAAGACGATCACGTATGACAATGAAAAATTGATTTGACAAAGCTTCCGTCCGAATGAGTGGTTAACTGAACGATAAGCTGGGATTCCACTTGAGTTAGCAGTTTCCCTAAAAAAGCCAATGTCACTAGCCGACTCGTGACAGTGTTAAATCTGGTTTCTTAAGTAAATGTGATTATTGATCATTCTAGTTTTTTTTTTCCTATCTTCGCTGCTCTGTTATGTTAATATTATCAGCGATATTTTCATTGCTTTATGTTAATTGTATTTCTTTTATTTTGTGTCAATAAACATTTCTGAATTTTAATTCTGAATTTTGGATTTTGTTTTGTATACTTTTGCTATTATATCAACTTTGTTTCAATTAATTTCTTCCGTTAATTGTTTCTGGCTTCCCTTCCAACTGTTTTTCTTCTAGACTTCTCCTCAGACTCTGTTTATATGATAATTTTGAACGTCTCTATACACTACTTAGTCATTTTCTTCTTGTAGCCCCTTCTGCTACATTACTCAGTGTCTTGAAAACAATCATTGGCATTACCTTAGGAGAGCAGAAAGATTTTTTTAAAACACTCTGCTAGCAGTTCATTAGCACGGCAATAAAATCCCGTAGTCCAGGCTGGGCACCCGGTTTAACCAAAACAAAAATGCAAATTCTCAAAAGCACAAAACACAGCCTTAAGAATATTAACAAGATGCACATTGTGCACTGTGACTACAAATACAAACTACACACACACACACACACACACACACACACACACACAGATAGATAGAGAGACAGATAGATAAACAGAGACAGACAAACAGATAAATAGATAGACATATAGGTAGGTAGATACAGACAGATAGATAGATAGATGATATAAAGTTCCATTCAAAGTTCATCTGGATATGAGAAGCGCACAGTTCATTAATTTAGTTCAGCACCATCCCTTGCTGATAATTATAATGCTTCACCCCCTCTACGAAGACGTAAGAAACTAGCAGACTCTCAACACTACATTAAATGTGTCAGTACAATCGTTAGTACTCTGCGCAACACTACACTTAATAAGCCAGTGCTTCAACACATAGTCACCACTGCCATCCAATCCTTCAACCAAATAGCATGCTTCAATATTCACCACCGAACATACCCCTCCAACCACTTAACGAACAAATGTATGGCCAATAGCCATCACTGCCATCCAAAACTATTATTCAAAAACTATCCCTCATTAATCATCGCCAGACAGACATCCCTCAGAAACTACCCAACCCACAGAGACATGACTGCACATAGCCAGTGTGCAAAGTGGTTATCACTCATCCCTGCCAGAACATCAACACTAAATACAACTCACAATAATCCATGATGCCTACACTGCAGTGCAGCCCCCCCCCCCACACCCCACACCAAAACATCTTATGCACCATACCATCACAACACAGACCATATTTCAACATAACCTCAACAAAAGACATCTGCATGCGGTTGAATGGGTTCACAACTGGATGAGTCTGGAATTGCAGCATCAGGAAGAAGAATTATATTACATTCTCACATAGTCTATTCTTGCCTCTGTCATATGACTTTGTTTAGCTTAGAAGGGGGTCCTTGGATAGTGCAGAGGTTAAAACGGTCATATTTAACCCAAAAAGTTTGAAAGTATCCTGTCTATCTATCTATTTGTTGCCAGATGCCCTAATCCCATAAGGGGTGACCACAAACAGATCGCCTTCATGTTGCCCTGTCCCTCACCATTTTACTGCCCTGCTCCCAGCTCACACCCCTCTCCCTCATATACCTCTCTACTCCATCCCTCCATCTCATCCTTGGTCACTCCCTCCCTCTCCCCCCCCTGCACCTCACTCACATACACTCTTGTCGTCAGTCTCTCACTCTCCATCCTCTCCACTCGGCCAAACCACCTCAGTGTGTTTCTCCTAACACTTCCTATCACATCCACATCCACACCACAGCGCTCCTTTACTTCCTTATTTGTCACGCTGTCTCTCCATGTGTCACCACATGCTCCTCTCAAATAACTTATTTCCTCTGCTCTCACTCTTGACTTCCGTCCCTCCAACACGGTCCAAGCTTCACTTCCATACACTAGAGTTTGTATCACAATACTGTCACGTAATAACTTCTTCACTTCCATGCTCACTTCCCTGTTTCTTATCACTGCTTTCAAGGAACCAGCAACCTTTCTACCTTGCTGTACCCTTTCATGCACTTCACCCTCTGAACTTCCATCCTTACTCATCACATTACCCAGGTATTTAAATACACTTACATTTTCCATTTCCTCTTCATCCAACCTCATTGTATATTCACGGACTTCATTTCTCTCGAACTCCATAACTTTGGTCTTCCCTACATTTACCTTCAGATTCAGCTTCTTACACGCTCTCCCAGACTCATCCAACAAGCCTTGCAGCTCATCTTCGCCTTCACTTAACAACACAGTGTCATCTGCAAACAACAGTACAGGGAGTTTCCAAACACTGCCCTCTCTCGCTAAGGCTGCTTCCACATCCACTGTCCTACTTTGTATCTCTTTCATAACCCCATCCACATACAGGTTGAACAACCGTGGAGACATGACACATCCCTGTTTCAGTCCAACCTTCAAACAGAAAAATTCACTCAGTTCACCATCCACACGCATTGTAGCCTTAGCATCCTCGTACATACTCTTCAAGGCATTCAACAACTTCCCATCTACTCAATATATTGATAATACTTTCTACAATCCTTGTCTATCCACCCTGCCATATGCTTTCTCCAAATCCATGAAGGCCGCATGCAACTTTTTTCCCTTCTCTAGAAACTTTTCCACTAAAGATTTAACAATGAATATCTGATCCACACAACCTCTTCCCTTCCTAAAACCTCCCTGTGTCCACTAAGTATCCTCTAACTTCCACTAAGTTCAAAGTATCCACTAAGTTCAAAATAATTGCTTGGATATAGGAAGAGTAATATGGGAAAGACGTCACCGTAGTGAAAGGACTAAATTCTGGCGTCTGTAATCTTAATATTTTCATATTCATAAGTCCAGAAAAAACTAAAGATCAATATTCCTTAATTTCAGTTTGAATATGAACTTTCTCTATTTTGTGCTCAGTCTGGTGTTGCTTTTGAAAGCTGACATTAACACACCCATGCTCGTGCACCAGGAGCAAGTGTTATATTTTGATAGGTGTGTATGTTTCTGTCGGTCTGTCCATGAGCTGGGCTAGCAAAATAACTCAAACAGCTTGTATCCGATTTAAACCAAATTTGGTGAAAGTGCTGATGAGCAGCCAGTAACCTTTTTTTTTTTTTTTTAACAATAGTTCAGAGGTCAAGGTCACAGGGATGGGTCAAATTGTGACCTACCAAAGTCACCTTCAACAGTTTTTATCCAGTTTAGACCAATTTTGCAGGAAGGGTTGCAGGAACAGTGATTCTGTTTTGAGAAGGAAGGTCAAAGGACAAAGTGAAATTTTGGCCTGTGTGTGTGTGTGTGTGTGTGTGTGTGTGTGTGTATCAAAAATATATTTTTTTTTCCATTTTTACGAAACCTAGTGGAAGAGTGAAAGGTCAGCCAAGGGGTAAAATTAATGCTTTTGAGAACAATACGGTAGGTTGAAGGTCAGAATCACAGGCCAAGACCAACTTAACCCTATGACTACAAGAAAAGACAATTTTTTATTCTACAATGATTAAGAAGTAGGAATGGCAGAAGTGCTCAGATAAAGAAAAAAAATGAAACAAGAGGTCATTCAGGATGGGAGGAGATTTGGAGACCTATACCCATTGCTATATTCCACCAGCTACAAGTTTGTGGCTAAAGTGCAAAATGTAGTAATGACTATAGGTTTCCATATCTCCTCCCGCCCTGAATGCTTTCTTGTTTCTGTGCTTTTTTACTCTCATATCTGTATACTTTTGTCATTCCAATTTCTTAACAATAATTTTAGAAGAAATTTTTGGTTTCTAGTTTATGGTCGTTTTATGGAAGTTAATTATGCATAAAGCATGTGTTAGTTTTGGATTGTTACGTGCATAGCATACTGAAAGACTAACATGAGGGTGAAGAGCAGTGTTTTGGTACGTTCTTTAACTCTAGGTGAGGTGTAGTTAACCAGTATTGTGCAAAATAGCATACTGACAGGTGCCTGCAATGCAGTTCTCAGGCCTCAGCCCATGAACCGTAGGTGAATGCTTTTTAAAACATGAAAAGAAACATCTGCACTTGACAAGCAGCTTAAGTACACTTTGTGTTTTGGAATTATGGCTGATGAAGAAAGAAAGAAAGAAAGAACAAAATCGATAGTAATCCCTCTACTATCCGATGTAATAGAGCCAAAGGCATATCCGGAAAGTGGTCTCATCATGAAAGTGGGCCCCTAGCTCCTGGACTGATACTTAAGGACCCTAAACCAGCCTAACTTTCAAAGCCATCTTAATAACTCCCTACCAGATATGCATAGCACCTATTTAAACCTATTTAAGACCCTATTCACACCAATAATGGACATAAAGCATGAAATAAATGAAAAGGAACCAAAGAATGAGGAATTAGAAGTGACTGTACCTCAGCCAGGGTACTTACAGCACATTTGTGGCCGGCTTTTCTAAGGTGTTGGCAGTGGTGAAAATGTTCTTGAAGCACGTACAGTAATCCAGTGTTGTGCTGCACTTAGTTCTTTGCACTGTGAGTTATGATTGTTTAACACTGCACATTGTTCTTAACTGCACCACGCCAGTTTCAACTGCCAGTTTCAACCACCAATTTGTACTCCACAGTTAATCCTTTGCACTCTAAATTCTAATTTCCTAACACTGCACAATACTCTAAATTCCCGTGTGGTCTAGTGGCGAAGTATTGCAGTTTATTCACTGCTTATTCACAAAAATTGAGCACGTGTGGCTTCCACTGCGATAGGCATCTACTCGCCATCGAAGTTAGACAGTAACTGTTGGAGTGCTGGTGACGGGAAACAGAGTTGCCAGATCGCAACGGCCACATTATCAAACTCCTGAATTTTCATTACCAAATTTAACTTTTCATTACCAAATTCGTAAAGCTAGCATTTATTCTTCACTAATTATATATACAAGTGGAAATACATGTAATTACTTAACAGCATGTTGATCATTTTCACGCTATGTTGGCTAGCAGATTAATCAGAGAGAGCAAACAATCCACCATCTCCATCCTGTGTATCCTCATACATGTGAAAAATCCGTTTGGTAATGCATTATTCTGATTCATTACCAAACGAATTTTTCATTACCAAAGTGGCCCACATTTGGTAATGAAAAATACCAAATGGCAACCCTGACAGGGGAGGGGAGAAGGGAGAGGAAGGAAGGGGTGAAGGGGCCATGGTGTAAACCAGCTGTTCAGTGCCGTGCAGCAATTTCAAATTACGGGTGGGGAAAAAATCGGATTTGGGGGGGATTTTTTTCTTTTTTTGCCCATTTTTGGGTTCCGAAGGTCAAGGCCTACAATGTCCGGTAAGTGGGGTGTCCGGAAAGTGGGCGTCTGGAAAGTACGGGGATTAGGCTACTGAATTTGCGGTTTAATTTTGCAACTATGAAGGTTAGCAATACTTTGTGAGTAGTTTTGCACTTAAATAGTGAAGGTCTTTTAGTTCGTAAGCTTAGAACTGGATTTTGCAACCATTTTTGCACAAATGCTCCTATACCTTATAATACAAGACAATATTTTGAGTCTGTGCCATTCCTACTTACAAAGAGTCACTGCACTCCGTGATACGTTTTTCTCACAACTGAATATAATCGTTCTGAGTGCACAAAAACCCTAAGTTTAACAACAGGAAGTGGAAAAAGTTACCTGTTAAAGATTTTAAACTGACAGAATATATCTCTGCCCTAAATCTGTCATGTTAACCTGAGCAGATTGCCCACATATATCAACTGTTACTAATGGGATAAACAGTTTTTCATCTATTTAGACCAAGCTTTGTGGATGGGCTGGGATAGGGTTAGAATAAAATGGTTTGATTTTTAGAACTATCAAAGGTTAAGTATACCAGGAAAGGTTTATAGGGCAATGTCGACTAAAATAGTTTTAATATGATTTGAACTAAACTTCGTGGAAGTGTTGAGAATCAGGCAGTAATGAAAGAATAAAATTTTGACAACTATCTAAGGTCAAGGTCACAGGACAAGGTCAATTTTTGATTCATGTGAATGCGTGTAAATAAAATAACTCTAGTTGTTTTGATCTTAATTGGATCAAACTCTCTCATTGAGTTGAGGATTGCCCAAAAGTTTGACCTATTGTTTTTAGAACAATAGGTCAGTGATGACGGTCACATGGCAAGCATAACTCTAGCAGTTTTTATCGAGTCTAGACTAAACTTTGTGGAAGGGTTCAGCTTAACACCAGGATAAGGAGATTCAACCTTCAAAGCAATCACTCAAAGTTCAAGGTTGCAGAGGAGAGTCAAAAGTCAGAGTCACTGGCCAAAGTCAGCTCATACTTTTTTTTTTTTTTTTTTTTTTTTTTTTGTGCTCGACTCTGGGCATAGACTTCACAGCCTGCTCCCAAGGCCCAGTAGTCCTCCTACATATCATACACCTTTACATGTCACCACTTCGGCGCTAACACCCTCCGTCCATATTGGTGTGTGTGTGTGTGTGTGTGTGTGTGTGTGTGTGTGTGTGTGTGCTCGACTCTGGGCATAGGCTTCACAGCCTGCTCCCAAGGCTCAGTAGTCCTCCTACATATCATACACCTTTACATGTCACCACTTCGGCGCTAACACCCTCCGTCCATATTGAATACATGCTAGGGCTGTCACATACAGGACTGGTGTATTAGTATTGATATTAGAGGGGGTATTTTTACGACATGTCGGCAGGTCTTCCGGTAGATTGGTAAAGTCTGCTTAACATGGAATTCAAATCCTTAAACTGTTCCCTGCCCCAGTGGGGATTTGAACTTGAAAGTCAAGGTCACTGGGCAAAGTCAAATATCAGGCAGTTCGGTTAGTTGGTGGGGGAGGGTGTTGCCTTCTGAGTACTGCATCTATTTTTGAAACATTCTATTTAAATGTATTTTTTTTTTTTTAGTTATTTCTCCTTGGAAAATTTATAGTTTCTATTCTATTTCTTTTGTTTATGGTATCTCATTTCCTTCTACTAAGCCTTCCGTGTGAGGATTATTTTCTGTTCTTGCGTTTTTAAACATCGTCTTCTAAATTCTGGGTTCCCTTCTATTTTGTTCTTAATGATGCTGGTGCCATTTAATTTCCATTTACCCATATGGGTAATTGATATGTAGATGGGTGGTGCCCACATAACTGACTAGATTAGCATTCGTCTTGGCACTGGAATAATCACGGACTTTTATCTGAACTTCTCATCATGCATATTATGCTGCCATATTCTCTTTTATGCTATTTGAATATATTTTGTAATGACATGCCATGCCTCAGTATCATATAGGAAGATAATATGCATAATGTGCAAAATATATCTGACAAAAAAGCAATACAAAACCTCATATGCCACGAAAGGTATAGTCCCGAGTGGTCCTGCTTTCAGTCGCACACAGGGGTCATTTAGTCATAAAGTGCTACATAATTCGATAAAAAAAAAAAATAATCTACCATCTGTCTGTTGCAGACGCCTTAATCCATAAAGGCTGGCCACAAGTAAATCACCTCATGTCACTCTGTCCTCCACCAACAGGCTACCTTATCTAAAAATTTCACCCCCTACAATAATCGTTCTATCTCATCCTTGGTCTCACCCTCCTCTTACCCCTTCCACCTCATTCACATACACTTCATAGTCAATCTCTCGTTCTCCATCATCTCTGCAAGGCCTTAAACCATCACATGAAAGTGCTATAAGTACTTTTTAAGAATGTGTTCCAAGTTCCTCCCTTTCCACTCTTTCTTGTTTATTCATGTACCGGTATCTATTATGTGATATCCTGTATTCATTTATTCTCTCATCTTCAGCAGATATGGCCTTCCAGTCCTGCCAATCAACACTGATGGTCTCATTTGCGGTGCTATTGTTCGTCCTCACAGCTCCTGCCACAACCATGGACGGTATGTAAGTAACGACGAAATAAATGCATAAGGCAATACAACAACAAAAACAACCAACAAAAAGTTACCACACCACAGGCAGTACGCAAATGGAAAACATCATCATCACTCAGCGTCTTTTAGCCATGTTCAGCGGGATAAGGTATGATCAAGAAAGTATGGAAGGAGAATGAATATGATAGTGGGAGATCTAATCAACAGCATATTCTGGGAAATGAGTCATCTGCCCATTCGCTCACGATTCAGGAGTCCAAAATCCATGGTTCCAACCCACAGGCACCCTCTTTGCATGTAGTTTCATAATTACCCTCAGGACAGAGTCAGTCCCACTGCTAAAACGACCCTGTCTATCTCTGACTAGTCATTCTCATATACTCTTCATCTACTCTATGATACTTCTTCAGTAAAAAGCACTCAGACCATTTCGTATCTTTCTAACATTCTTCCATGCATCGGTCTTGTCATCTAATAGTGACTGTCAATGCTGCTTTATCTCTGGCAACCTCTCTAGTCAGTCCCATATCCTTAACATCAAACCCTATGACCTCATCTCAGGCCTTTTTCGATATGTCTCTCGCAATCCTACCCCTGACGTTCACACTTTCACTTTCCACACTCAACTGTCATTCTCCATTCAGTTCGGTCTTCTCACTAGAGGCCACCGAGAGCATCCTAACCTAACCTAACCTAGCCTTGCTTTTACAGTGGCTCTCGATGCGCCACAAAGTGGCTCTTGGTGGTTCTCAGGGGTCGGTCTAACCGAGGGCCACTGAGAACCACTAAACTTGACCTAACCTAATTTTGCTCTTCCAGTGGCCCTCAGTGAAAAGACTCACTTTTCATCCTCCCCACATGTCCAAAGCATCTCAATCTACCCCTCTTCATTATAACAGCAATACAATCAAATCCCATCCTTCCTCTTAACACTTCATTCTTAAATCTAGTGAGCCAGGCCTGATATTCAAGGATGCACAACACATCCTCGAAATCAATGTCATTTGTATACGTTTGAGTCGACGAATATCCGCTTCCTTTGCTGTCCAGGTCTCACTACCATACAGCATTACGCTGCTATAGCCCTGGCGTACAACTCTGAGTTTGTCATTGTCGTGCGTCCGATTTCGTGTGTAATATGATAAGCCTGTAATTTATGTAAAATATGTTCGTGTATAATAATACTCATGTGTAATATATTGGTGTGTAATAATATGATTCATGTATAATATGATATGAATTCGGATGCACTGTTGACAGGTAGGACGCCAGGGTACGATAATGAAAATCTCGGAGTCAAGCGCCGTGACATTAACACACGTCACAAAGATTCCTTAGCACTTGAGGGAGAGGCAGCTCCCTGAACCTCCTCTAACCACTCCATACTTTAGCCACAAAGGTAGCTCCAGCACCACCTCCAGCATATAACATGTCCCCCAAATAAAACTCTTGTACAAACTCAAAGAGACCAACAAAATCATTCCTTTCATGCCTGACAATCTCTACATGCTCTCCCCGACACACCACACACACGAAATCTACATTATCTGACAGTCTGCCTCTAATACCACTCCATCTCTTATTCACCCACTTATCACAAATACTGCACAAGATGGAGTTACTTTCCACATCTAAGTGGCAAACTGCACGTGACCACTCTCTCTGCTTTGATAGTACCACCACCACCCTTTGATATCATCACTGTTATTTTATCTGCATTTACTCTCAAACCCTTACGTCCCATTTCGTCTCTCTACTTCCAAATCTTTCCTCTGTCTCCCTTTCATTCTCTGCAGTCAAAACTAGTCATCAGCATACAACAATTCCCATGACAGTGAATTTCTGAAGTCACGTGAGGGTGCTTCAAGCTCCATGACAAACAATAAAGGACTCAAGACTGATCCCTGATGCACTCCAACATTCACCTATATTTTTTCACAAAGGCACAATCACAGCCATCTTCCACTTTTTTTTCACACTGTAACACCAATCAAATAGGGCAGCACTTCCGTGGAGGACGGAAAGCCGGTGACAAGGAGAGCTGGAGCTCCTGTTTAAAAGTCCTTATGACTAGCTTCTGGCCATCCCTCTTTACTGAACATTTTCAATGTCTCAGTAACAAGGGAGTAAGCCAGCGTATTCTCCTATACCTTTTCATTTAACTTTCAACAAGAAACTATATTTGAATTATAACACCACACTTCCTGTTCCAAAATTTGCAAAAATGGCATCTCGACACCCACCTGATGAGTACTTGTGGGGGAGGAGGGATGCCATAAATGCCCCCACCATCAGCCCCTCTTCCAGTGATGAGCAAGTGAGATCAACGAAACCATTGTGTGGCTCAAGCTTTATTAATTTCTGCACCATTTATGGCCCTCCCCTAATTTTGCTGTTGTAGACCACCTCTCTCCCGTTAAATCACACCTCTTCCTCACATAAGCTCAGCAGTCAGAGGTTACATTTTGTATAATCACGTTAAGCCAAGGACCGTTGTTGTGTGTATGTATGCAGCAACGTATCTTACTCACGTGTCCCTGAACTTGAATTCTCTGAAGTTCTCTAAATCTGACTTTGGCTATCCTGCCATTCTTTGACTAAATATGTTTGTCTTGTGTACTTTTCCATTAATTCTGCTGACTATGAAAAATCCTTTGACTATCTTGCTTCTGAGAGAGAACACATTCTATTAACTTCTCCCTTCTCATAAAACTACTTTCTAGGTGATGTCAATGTCCACTACCACCTTTGCTTCTTCTTTCTACTCACTGATCCAGCTGTGTCGAAGACTACATATTTCCGATCCCTAATGACCTAGAGCAGCTTGTACACCACCCTGCACATACCCCTGACCGCCTTGGAAAGAGTGTCAACATACTTGACCTATTCCTTATAATTACTTCTACTTGCTCAGGCAATCTTTTCCTTCTGTTGGGCTCCTTTGATCACAGCCTAATAATCTAATTTGTCCGATTGCTCCAGGAAGGCCTGTGAACCCTCCCAAGATGTAGCAGCTGTGGCACTTTGGAGTTGCTGATTGAAACACCCTCAGACGGTATTTCTTTGAATTTCCCTTGAATGATTACTGCTTTCATGGCCGAAAGTCATCTGAGTGTTCCTTCCACATTATGGAGATCATTCCCTTGCATATGGAAGCATACATTCCTTTTTCTCATCATTGGACTAATGCACTGAAATGATGCTTGTTCTAATGCTGTCAGCAACAAGGAGGATGCCTACAAAAGGTACCAGTGCCAACATACCACTCAATCACACATCTCGTATGTTTCTGCCGGAATCATTGCAAGTCTTTTCTTCACACTGATAAGAAGAATATAAGTTGTTCCAAGCTCTCTGAATTGTTTGACTTCCTCTTTTCCTGTCTGATGGCTCTGTCACTGTTAATTCTACTGGAAAGACAGAACTCTTTGCTCATACTTTCTCCAGTTCCACCTTGAATGACTCTGGTGCTGTGTCTCCATCTCTTCTCCCCTCTGACTTCCTCATGACTGATATTAAAATTTCTTTGGTTGATATACCTTCTGCCCTCACAGGCTTCAAAACTAACAAGGCATGTTGGTCTGATGGGGTACCTCCTGTTGTTCTTAACAACTGTGCCTCTCTGCTTAAACCCTGCCTAGATAAAATCTTTCACTGCTTCACTGACGAGCAGTCAGCCATAATTTATAAG
>NC_137057.1:8745867-8788367 GCF_032717465.1 Coenobita brevimanus
TCCATCCACTCACCTAAGTAAGCAGTGAGACGATCGAGGAACTGGAACAGCTGTCTCCTTGTCTTGGAGATGAGCTCGCATGAACTGAACTTTAAGGCCAGTCGTCTACTGTGAGACCATACGCCTTAATGAGTGCAGGTCTCATCATCTCATACGTGAGATTGTCTCCACGAATTCTGTGGAGAATATCGAGGGCAGGGCCCTCAAATAAACTAAGAAAATGGAGCCGCTTAGCTGCCTCATCCAGTTGATACATGTCTGCCATGTCCTCAAAACGAGCTATGTATGGCTCGATTCTCTCGCTTTCCTTGTATGAAGGAAGCTTGATGCGTGGGGTCGCCAGGACATGTGTAGGAAGAGCGCTAGTGGAGCTTGGATTAACTGCACCCGATGTGTCTGAAGCCAAGGAATCTCGCTTGACCTTCAGCACTTCAAGTTCATGTTTTTCGCGTGCTTCTTGCTTGACACGTTCGTGTTCTCGTTCTCTGTCTCGTTGTTCACGCTCGTATTCGCGTTGTTCTCGCTCTTTTTCTAACTCGAGCTCGCGTTGTTTCTGCTCGTGTTCGCGCTCCTTTTTGCGTTCCTCACGCTGTTCTCGCTCGTATTCGCGCTGAATCTTATGCTCTTCACGGGCATCATTCTCGCTCTGCTGTTCCTGATTTTGCCGTGAGAGTATATACTCTTTAATTTCGGTTGGGTCCGAAAGACCCATTTCTTTGGCTTCCTGTAAAAATAAAGTGGTAGCCATGACACTATTTTACTAAGCAAACGAAAATGAGTACTGACTGCTTCACAAACGAATGCTAATGACACAAGTAAAGAGTACAGACACAAGTTAGTGGTGACCAGTCTTATCTAGTTAACTGGAAAAGAATAAAGCAAAAATGCCAATAACTGAGAAGACTCAATAATTAACACAATGGGTACTAGCGTTACCAAAAATAAAGAACTAAATAGAGTTAAGTACTCTATGAATTAATAAAGCAAAAAATTCACTTGCTAAATTAACGATAAATACCAGTAAACTTGTGCCTATAAACTTTAATTATAAATACCTAAATATGAACGAGTGAGCACTATCTCGTGAATAGCTTTAGAGCTAGGAGTTAATATCCTGGAAAGAGGTCGCCAATTGTCACGGGGTTTTTAAAATATCACGGGGTTTTTTAAAAAAATGCTAAATATTATTTAATTGATAATAATATTCAATAATATTGAAGAGCAGGGACAATGACTGTCTTACTAAATCAAGCAACGATTACTTTACGCTGACTTCTTCACACGATTCTCTAAGAACGAGAATTTATAAACTTCCTCAACAGTACACACCAGAGACTAATTACTCAATTGCTGTTTCTTAGTACTGTTAGCCTCTGGAGAAAGTTACTTCACCCCTGACAATAAATAACTAATACTAATAATAATAACAGGCTCTTGCTGGTGCTTAACTCCTAGGAGGCACAACGGATTTTAAGTTTAATACAAGACTGGCCTAAGTACCACATGAACAGCAAAACGTTTATGCAAGCTAGGAGCTATGAGATATAAGCTTAATTGTGGAAATGAAACAAGAGTTTACATTACATTAAGCTCAAGAAAAAGAACTGTTAAATTTATTGATTACAAAAATAAATTTAACGTTAATTTCAAATCAAATTAATGAGATCGCACTCACTCACTCACACACAAGCTAAATTTTTACGCCTAGGAAAAACACCTTAATTAAACTCTTAAGACTAGGAAAACGAAAAGAAATACTGGTCAATGAATGCTGTGTATCACCCAATTCAAGGGTGGGAGATTGGAGCTGTGGTCTTGTGGAGCTTGGGTTGACCTCTCACACTGCTGGAGCACAGAACCTCTCTCCGTCAGAGCAAACACTGGACTGAGTAAGTCGTGGGAAAAAAAGGGAGCAGTAGGCCGCATTTTTTAACGGTCGAGTGAGCGAAACGCGCCCAAAACAAATCGCTCAGCGGAAGCGCTAATGTCTCACACAAAGACGATCACGTATGACAATGAAAAATTGATTTGACAAAGCTTCCGTCCGAATGAGTGGTTAACTGAACGATAAGCTGGGATTCCACTTGAGTTAGCAGTTTCCCTAAAAAAGCCAATGTCACTAGCCGACTCGTGACAGTGTTAAATCTGGTTTCTTAAGTAAATGTGATTATTGATCATTCGTTTTTTTTTTCCTATCTTCGCTGCTCTGTTATGTTAATATTATCAGCGATATTTTCATTGCTTTATGTTAATTGTATTTCTTTTATTTTGTGTCAATAAACATTTCTGAATTTTAATTCTGAATTTTGGATTTTGTTTTGTATACTTTTGCTATTATATCAACTTTGTTTCAATTAATTTCTTCCGTTAATTGTTTCTGGCTTCCCTTCCAACTGTTTTTCTTCTAGACTTCTCCTCAGACTCTGTTTATATGATAATTTTGAACGTCTCTATACACTACTTAGTCATTTTCTTCTTGTAGCCCCTTCTGCTACATTACTCAGTGTCTTGAAAACAATCATTGGCATTACCTTAGGAGAGCAGAAAGATTTTTTTAAAACACTCTGCTAGCAGTTCATTAGCACGGCAATAAAATCCCGTAGTCCAGGCTGGGCACCCGGTTTAACCAAAACAAAAATGCAAATTCTCAAAAGCACAAAACACAGCCTTAAGAATATTAACAAGATGCACATTGTGCACTGTGACTACAAATACAAACTACACACACACACACACACACACACACACAGATAGATAGAGAGACAGATAGATAAACAGAGACAGACAAACAGATAAATAGATAGACATATAGGTAGGTAGATACAGACAGATAGATAGATGATATAAAGTTCCATTCAAAGTTCATCTGGATATGAGAAGCGCACAGTTCATTAATTTAGTTCAGCACCATCCCTTGCTGATAATTATAATGCTTCACCCCCTCCACGAAGACGTAAGAAACTAGCAGACTCTCAACACTACATTAAATGTGTCAGTACAATCGTTAGTACTCTGCGCAACACTACACTTAATAAGCCATTGCTTCAACACATAGTCACCACTGCCATCCAATCCTTCAACCAAATAGCATGCTTCAATATTCACCACCGAACATACCCCTCCAACCACTTAACGAACAAATGTATGGCCAATAGCCATCACTGCCATCCAAAACTATTATTCAAAAACTATCCCTCATTAATCATCGCCAGACAGACATCCCTCAGAAACTATCCAACCCACAGAGACATGACTGCACATAGCCAGTGTGCAAAGTGGTTATCACTCATCCCTGCCAGAACACCAACACTAAATACAACTCACAATAATCCATGATGCCTACACTACAGTGCAGCCACCCCCCCCCACCCCACACCAAAACATCTTATGCACCATACCATCACAACACAGACCATATTTCAACATAACCTCAACAAAAGACATCTGCATGCAATCAGTTGATGTAGCTAGTTCCCTGCGGTTGAATGGGTTCACAACTGGATGAGTCTGGAATTGCAGCATCAGGAAGAAGAATTATATTACATTCTCACATAGTCTATTCTTGCCTCTGTCATATGACTTTGTTTAGCTTAGAAGGGGGTCCTTGGATAGTGCAGAGGTTAAAACGGTCATATTTAACCCAAAAAGTTTGAAAGTATCCTGTCTATCTATCTATTTGTTGCCAGATGCCCTAATCCCATAAGGGGTGACCACAAACAGATCGCTTTCATGTTGCCCTGTCCCTCACCATTTCACTGCCCTGCTCCCAGCTCACACCCCTCTCCCTCATATACCTCTCTACTCCATCCCTCCATCTCATCCTTGGTCACTCCCTCCCTCTCCCCCCCCTGCACCTCACTCACATACACTCTTTTCGTCAGTCTCTCACTCTCCATCCTCTCCACTCGGCCAAACCACCTCAGTGTGTTTCTCCTAACACTTCCTATCACATCCACATCCACACCACAGCGCTCCTTTACTTCCTTATTTGTCACGCTGTCTCTCCATGTGTCACCACATGCTCCTCTCAAATAACTTATTTCCTCTGCTCTCACTCTTGACTTCCGTCCCTCCAACACGGTCCAAGCTTCACTTCCATACACTAGAGTTTGTATCACAATACTGTCACGTAATAACTTCTTCACTTCCATGCTCACTTCCCTGTTTCTTATCACTGCTTTCAAGGAACCAGCAACCTTTCTACCTTGCTGTACCCTTTCATGCACTTCACCCTCTGAACTTCCATCCTTACTCATCACATTACCCAGGTATTTAAATACACTTACATTTTCCATTTCCTCTTCATCCAACCTCATTGTATATTCACGGACTTCATTTCTCTCGAACTCCATAACTTTGGTCTTCCCTACATTTACCTTCAGATTCAGCTTCTTACACGCTCTCCCAGACTCATCCAACAAGCCTTGCAGCTCATCTTCGCCTTCACTTAACAACACAGTGTCATCTGCAAACAACAGTACAGGGAGTTTCCAAACACTGCCCTCTCTCGCTAAGGCTGCTTCCATATCCACTGTCCTACTTTGTATCTCTTTCATAACCCCATCCACATACAGGTTGAACAACCGTGGAGACATGACACATCCCTGTTTCAGTCCAACCTTCAAACAGAAAAATTCACTCAGTTCACCATCCACACGCATTGTAGCCTTAGCATCCTCATACATACTCTTCAAGGCATTCAACAACTTCCCATCTACTCAATATATTGATAATACTTTCTACAATCCTTGTCTATCCACCCTGCCATATGCTTTCTCCAAATCCATGAAGGCCGCATGCAACTTTTTTCCCTTCTCTAGAAATTTTTCCACTAAAGATTTAACAATGAATATCTGATCCACACAACCTCTTCCCTTCCTAAAACCTCCCTGTGTCCACTAAGTATCCTCTAACTTCCACTAAGTTCAAAGTATCCACTAAGTTCAAAATAATTGCTTGGATATAGGAAGAGTAATATGGGAAAGACGTCACCGTAGTGAAAGGACTAAATTCTGGCGTCTGTAATCTTAATATTTTCATATTCATAAGTCCAGAAAAAACTAAAGATCAATATTCCTTAATTTCAGTTTGAATATGAACTTTCTCTATTTTGTGCTCAGTCTGGTGTTGCTTTTGAAAGCTGACATTAACACACCCATGCTCGTGCACCAGGAGCAAGTGTTATATTTTGATAGGTGTGTATGTTTCTGTCGGTCTGTCCATGAGCTGGGCTAGCAAAATAACTCAAACAGCTTGTATCCGATTTAAACCAAATTTGGTGAAAGTGCTGATGAGCAGCCAGTAACTTTTTTTTTTTTTTTTTTTTTTTTTTTTTTTTTACAATAGTTCAGAGGTCAAGGTCACAGGGATGGGTCAAATTGTGACCTACCAAAGTCACCTTCAACAGTTTTTATCTAGTTTAGACCAATTTTGCAGGAAGGGTTGCAGGAACAGTGATTCTGTTTTGAGAAGGAAGGTCAAAGGACAAAGTGAAATTTTGGCCTGTGTGTGTGTGTGTGTGTGTGTGTGTGTGTGTGTATCAAAAATATATATTTTTTTCCATTTTTACGAAACTTAGTGGAAGAGTGAAAGGTCAGCCAAGGGGTAAAATTAATGCTTTTGAGAACAATACGGTAGGTTGAAGGTCAGAATCACAGGCCAAGACCAACTTAACCCTATGACTACAAGAAAAGACAATTTTTTATTCTACAATGATTAAGAAGTAGGAATGGCAGAAGTGCTCAGATAAAGAAAAAAAAATGAAACAAGAGGTCATTCAGGATGGGAGGAGATTTGGAGACCTATACCCATTGCTATATTCCACCAGCTACAAGTTTGTGGCTAAAGTGCAAAATGTAGTAATGACTATAGGTTTCCATATCTCCTCCCGCCCTGAATGCTTTCTTGTTTCTGTGCTTTTTTAATCTCATATCTGTATACTTTTGCCATTCCAATTTCTTAACAATAATTTTAGAAGAAATTTTTGGTTTCTAGTTTATGGTCGTTTTATGGAAGTTAATTATGCATAAAGCATGTGTTAGTTTTGGATTGTTACGTGCATAGCATACTGAAAGACTAACATGAGGGTGAAGAGCAGTGTTTTGGTACGTTCTTTAACTCTAGGTGAGGTGTAGTTAACCAGTATTGTGCAAAATAGCATACTGACAGGTGCCTGCAATGCAGTTCTCAGGCCTCAGCCCATGAACCGTAGGTGAATGCTTTTTAAAACATGAAAAGAAACATCTGCACTTGACAAGCAGCTTAAGTACACTTTGTGTTTTGGAATTATGGCTGATGAAGAAAGAAAGAAAGAAAGAACAAAATCGATAGTAATCCCTCTACTATCCGATGTAATAGAGCCAAAGGCATATCCGGAAAGTGGTCTCATCATGAAAGTGGGCCCCTAGCTCCTGGACTGATACTTAAGGACCCTAAACCAGCCTAACTTTCAAAGCCATCTTAATAACTCCCTACCAGATATGCATAGCACCTATTTAAACCTATTTAAGACCCTATTCACACCAATAATGGACATAAAGCATGAAATAAATGAAAAGGAACCAAAGAATGAGGAATTAGAAGTGACTGTACCTCAGCCAGGGTACTTACAGCACATTTGTGGCCGGCTTTTCTAAGGTGTTGGCAGTGGTGAAAATGTTCTTGAAGCACGTACAGTAATCCAGTGTTGTGCTGCACTTAGTTCTTTGCACTGTGAGTTATGATTGTTTAACACTGCACATTGTTCTTAACTGCACCACGCCAGTTTCAACTGCCAGTTTCAACCACCAATTTGTACTCCACAGTTAATCCTTTGCACTCTAAATTCTAATTTCCTAACACTGCACAATACTCTAAATTCCCGTGTGGTCTAGTGGCGAAGTATTGCAGTTTATTCACTGCTTATTCACAAAAATTGAGCACGTGTGGCTTCCACTGCGATAGGCATCTACTCGCCATCGAAGTTAGGCAGTAACTGTTGGAGTGCTGGTGACGGGGAAACAGAGTTGCCAGATCGCAACGGCCACATTATCAAACTCCTGAATTTTCATTACCAAATTTAACTTTTCATTACCAAATTCGTAAAGCTAGCATTTATTCTTCACTAATTATATATACAAGTGGAAATACATGTAATTACTTAACAGCATGTTGATCATTTTCACGCTATGTTGGCTAGCAGATTAATCAGAGAGAGCAAACAATCCACCATCTCCATCCTGTGTATCCTCATACATGTGAAAAATCCGTTTGGTAATGCATTATTCTGATTCATTACCAAACGAATTTTTCATTACCAAAGTGGCCCACATTTGGTAATGAAAAATACCAAATGGCAACCCTGACAGGGGAGGGGAGAAGGGAGAGGAAGGAAGGGGTGAAGGGGCCATGGTGTAAACCAGCTGTTCAGTGCCGTGCAGCAATTTCAAATTACGGGTGGGAAAAAATTCGGATTTGGGGGGGATTTTTTTCTTTTTTTGCCCATTTTTGGGTTCTGAAGGTCCAGGCCTACAATGTCCGGTAAGTGGGGTGTCCGGAAAGTGGGCATCTGGAAAGTGCGGGGATTAGTCTACTGAATTTGCGGTTTAATTTTGCAACTATGAAGGTTAGCAATACTTTGTGAGTAGTTTTGCACTTTAATAGTGAAAGTTTTTTAGTTCGTAAGCTTAGAACTGGGCTTTGCAACCATTTTTGCACAAATGTTCCTATACCTTATAGTACAAGACAATATTTTGAGCCTGTGCCATTCCTACTTACAAAGAGTCACTGCACTCCGTGATACGTTTTTCTCACAACTGAATATAATCGTTCTGAGTGCACAAAAACCCTAAGTTTAACAACAGGAAGCGGAAAAAGTTACCTGTGAAAGATTTTAAACTGACAGAATATATCTCTGCCCTAAATCTGTCTTGTTAACCTGAGCAGATTGGCCACATATATCAACTGTTACTAATGGGATAAACAGTTTTTCATCTATTTAGACCAAGCTTTGTGGATGGGCTGGGATAGGGTTAGAATAAAATGGTTTGATTTTTAGAACTATCAAAGGTTAAGTATACCAGGAAAGGTAAAAGCCTGAGGTTTATAGGGCAATGTCGACTAAAATAGTTTTAATATGATTTGAACTAAACTTCGTGGAAGTGTTGAGGATCAGGCAGTAAAGAAAAAAATTTTGACAACTATCTAAGGTCAAGGTCACAGGGCAAGGTCAATTTTTGATTCATGTGAATGCGTGTAAATAAAATAACTCTAGTTGTTTTGATCTTAATTGGATCAAACTCTCTCAATGAGTTGAGGATTGCCCAAAAGTTTGACCTATTGTTTTTAGAACAATAGGTCAGTGATGACGGTCACATGGCAAGCATAACTCAAGCAGTTTTTATCGAGTCTAGACTAAACTTTGTGGAAGGGTTCAGCTTAACACCAGGATAAGGAGATTCAATCTTCAAAGCAATCACTCAAAGTTCAAGGTTGCAGAGGATAGTCAAAAGTCAGAGTCACTGGGCAAAGTCAGCTCATACTATTTTTATGTTTTTTTTTTTTATGTGCTCGACTCTGGGCATAGGCTTCACAGCCTGCTCCCAAGGCCCAGTAGTCCTCCTACATATCATACACCTTTACATGTCACCACTTCGGCGCTAACACCCTCCGTCCATATTGGTGTGTGTGTGTGTGTGTGTGTGTGTGTGTGCTCGACTCTGGGCATAGGCTTCACAGCCTGCTCCCAAGGCCCAGTAATCCTCCTACATATCATACACCTTTACATGTCACCACTTCGGCGCTAACACCCTCCGTCCATATTGAATACATGCTAGGGCTGTCACATACAGGACTGGTGTATTAGTATTGATATTAGCGGGGGTATTTTTACGACATGTCGGCAGGTCTTCCGGTAGATTGGTAAAGTCTGCTTAACATGGAATTAATCCTTAAACTGTTCCCTGCCCCAGTGGGGATTTGAACTTGAAAGTCAAGGTCACTGGGCAAAGTCAAATATCAGGCAGTTCGGTTAGTTGGTGGGGGAGGGTGTTGCCTTCTGAGTACTGCATCTATTTTTGAAACATTCTATTTAAATGTATTTTTTTTTTTTAGTTATTTCTCCTTGGAAAAATTATAGTTTCTATTCTATTTCTTTTGTTTATGGTATCTCATTTCCTTCTACTAAGCCTTCCGTGTGAGGATTATTATCTGTTCTTGCGTTTTTAAACATCGTCTTCTAAATTCTGGGTTCCCTTCTATTTTGTTCTTAATGATGCTGGTGCCATTTAATTTCCATTTACCCATATGGGTAATTGATATGTAGATGGGTGGTGCCCACATAACTGACTAGATTAGCATTCGTCTTGGCACTGGAATAATCACGGACTTTTATCTGAACTTCTCATCATGCATATTATGCAGCCTTATTCTCTTTTATGCTATTTAAATATATTTTGTAATGACATGCCATGCCTCAGTATCATATAGGAAGATAATATGCATAATGTGCAAAATATATCTGACAAAAAAGCAATACAAAACCTCATATGCCACGAAAGGTATAGTCCCGAGTGGTCCTGCTTTCAGTCGCACACAGGGGTCATTTAGTCATAAAGTGCTACATAATTCGATTAAAAAAAAAAAATAATCTACCATCTGTCTGTTGCAGACGCCTTAATCCATAAAGGCTGGCCACAAGTAAATCACCTCATGTCACTCTGTCCTCCACCAACAGGCTACCTTATCTAAAAATTTCACCCCCTACAATAATCGTTCTATCTCATCCTTGGTCTCACCCTCCTCTTACCCCTTCCACCTCATTCACGTACCCTTCATAGTCAATCTCTCATTCTCCATCATCTCTGTAAGGCTTTAAACCATCACATGAAAGTGCTATAAGTACTTTTTAAAAATGTGTTCCAAGTTCCTCCCTTTCCACTCTTTCTTGTTTATTCATGTACCGGTATCTATTATGTGATATCCTGTGTTAATTTATTCTCTCATCTTCAGCAGATATGGCCTTCCAGTCCTGCCAGTCAACACTGATGGTCTCATTTGCGGTGCTATTGTTCGTCCTCATAGCTCCTGCCACAACCATGGACGGTATGTAAGTAACGACGAAATAAATGCATAAGGCAATACAACAACTAAAACAACCAACAAAAAGTTACCACACCACAGCCAGCACGCAAATGGAAAACATCATCATCACTCAGCGTCTTTTATCCATGTTCAGTGGGATAAGGTATGATCAAGAGAGTATGGAAGGGGAATGAATATGATAGTGGGAGAACTAATCAACAGCATATTCTGGGAAATGAGTCATCTGCCCATTCGCTCACGATTCAGGAGTCCAAAATCCATGGTTCCACCCCACAGGCACCCTCTTTGCATGTAGTTTCATAATTACCCTCAGGACAGAGTCAGTCCCACTGCTAAAACGACCCTGTCTATCTCTGACTAGTCATTCTCATATACTCTTCATCTACTCTATGATACTTCTTCAGTAAAAAGCACTCAGACCATTTCGTATCTTTCTAACATTCTTCCATGCATCGGTCTTGTCATCAAATAGTGACTGTCCATGCTGCTTTATCTCTGGCAACCTCTCTGTTCAGTCCCTTATCCTTAACATCAAACCCTATGACCTCATCTCAGGCCTTTTTCGATATATCTCTCGCAATCCTACCCCTGACGTTCACACTTTCACTTTCCACACTCAACTGTCATTCTCCATTCAGTTCGGTCTTCTCACTAGGGGCCACCGAGAGCATCCTAACCTAACCTAACCTAGCCTTGCTTTTACAGTGAGCTCTCGATGCGCCACAAAGTGGCTCTTGGTGGTTCTCAGGGGTCGGCTCCAAACCGAGGGCCACTGAGAACCACTAAACTTGACCTAACCTAATTTTGCTCTTCCAGTGGCCCTCAGTGAAAAGACTCACTTTTCATCCTCCCCACATGTCCAAAGCATCTCAATCTACCCCTCTTCATTATAACAGCAATACAATCAAATCCCATCCTTCCTCTTAACACTTCATTCTTAAATCTAGTGAGCCAGGCCTGATATTCAAGGATGCACAACACATCCTCGAAATCAATGTCATTTGTATACGTTTGAGTCGACGAATATCCGCTTCCTTCTCTGTCCAGGTCTCACTACCATACAGCATTACGCTGCTATAGCCCTGGCGTACAACTCTGAGTTTGTCATTGTCGTGCGTCCGATTTCGTGTGTAATATGATAAGCCTGTAATTTATGTAAAATATGTTCGTGTATAATAATACTCATGTGTAATATATTGGTGTGTAATAATATGATTCATGTATAATATGATATGAATTCGGATGCACTGTTGACAGGTAGGACGCCAGGGTACGATAATGAAAATCTCGGAGTCAAGCGCCGTGACATTAACACACGTCACAAAGATTCCTTAGCACTTGAGGGAGAGGTAGCTCCCTGAACCTCCTCTAACCACTCCATACTTTAGCCACAAAGCTAGCTCCAGCACCACCTCCAGCACATAACATGTTCCCCAAACAAAACTCTTGTACAAACTCAAAGAGACCAACAAAATCAATCCTTTCGTGCCTGACAATCTCTACATGCTCTCCCCGACACACTGCACACACGAAAACAGCATTATCTCATAGTCTAACTCTTAATACCACTACATCTCTTACGCACCCACTTATCACAAATACTGCACAAGATGGAGTTACTTTCCACATCTAAGTGGCAAACTGCACGTGACCACTCTCTCTGCTTTGATAGTACCACCACCACCCTTTGATATCATCACTGTTATTTTATCTGCATTTACTCTCAAACCCTTACGTCCCATTTCGTTTCTCTACTTCCAAATCTTTCCTCTGTCTCCCTTTCATTCTCTGCAGTCAAAACTAGTCATCAGCATACAACAATTTCCATGACAGTGAATTTCTGAAGTCACGTGAGGGTGCTTCAAGCTCCATGACAAACAATAAAGGACTCAAGACTGATCCATGATGCACTCCAACATTCACCTATATTTTTCACAAAGGCACAATCACAGCCATCTTCCACTTTTTTTTCACACTGTAACACCAATCAAATAGGGCAGCACTTCCGTGGAGGACGGAAAGCCGGTGACAAGGAGAGCTGGAGCTCCTGTTTAAAAGTCCTTATGACTAGCTTCTGGCCATCCCTCTTTACTGAACATTTTCAATGTCTCAGTAACAAGGGAGTAAGCCAGCGTATTCTCCTATACCTTTTCATTTAACTTTCAACAAGAAACTATATTTGAATTATAACACCACACTTCCTGTTCCAAAATTTGCAAAAATGGCATCTCGACACCCAACTGATGAGTACTTGTGGGGGAGGAGGGATGCCATAAATGCCCCCACCATCAGCCCCTCTTCCAGTGATGAGCAAGTGAGATCAACGAAACCATTGTGTGGCTCAAGCTTTAATAATTTCTGCACCATTTATGGCCCTCCCCTAATTTTGCTGTTGTAGACCACCTCTCTCCCGTTAAATCACACCTCTTCCTCACATAAGCTCAGCAGTCAGAGGTTACATTTTGTATAATCACGTTAAGCCAAGGACCGTTGTTGTGTGTATGTATGCAGCAACGTATCTTACTCACGTGTCCCTGAACTTGAATCCTCTGAGTTCTCTGCATCTGACTTTGGCTATCCTGCCATTCTTTGACTAAATATGTTTGTCTTGTGTACTTTTCCATTAATTCTGCTGACTATGAAAAATCCTTTGACTATCTTGCTTCTGAGAGAGAACACATTCTATTAACTTCTCCCTTCTCATAAAACTACTTTCTAGGTGATGTCAATGTCCACTACCACCTTTGCTTCTTCTTTCTACTCACTGATCCAGCTGTGTCGAAGACTACATATTTCCGATCCCTAATGACCTAGAGCAGCTTGTACACCACCCTGCACATACCCCTGACCGCCTTGGAAAGAGTGTCAACATACTTGACCTATTCCTTATAATTACTTCTACTTGCTCAGGCAATCTTTTCCTTCTGTTGGGCTCCTTTGATCACAGCCTAATAATCTAATTTGTCCGATTGCTCCAGGAAGGCCTGTGAACCCTCCCAAGACGTAGCAGCTGTGGCACTTTGGAGTTGCTGATTGGAACACCCTCAGACGGTATTTCTTTGAATTTCCCTTGAATGATTACTGCTTTCATGGCCGAAAGTCATCTGAGTGTTCCTTCCACATTATGGAGATCATTCCCTTGCATATGGAAGCATACATTCCTTTTTCTCATCATTGGACTAATGCACTGAAATCATGCTTGTTCTAATGTTGTCAGCAACAAGGAGGATGCCTACAAATGGTACCAGTGCCAACATACCACTCAATCACACATCTTTTATGTTTCTGCCGGAATCATTGCAAGTCTTTTCTTCACACTGATAAGAAGAATATAAGTTGTTCTAAGCTGTCTGAATTGTTTGACTTCCTCTTTTCCTGTCTGATGGCTCTGTCACTGTTAATTCTACTGGAAAGACAGAACTCTTTGCTCATACTTTCTCCAGTTCCACCTTGAATGACTCTGGTGCTGTGTCTCCATCTCTTCTCCCCTCTGACTTCCTCATGACTGATATTAAAATTTCTTTGGTTGATATACCTTCTGCCCTCACAGGCTTCAAAACTAACAAGGCATGTTGGTCTGATGGGGTACCTCCTGTTGTTCTTAACAACTGTGCCTCTCTGCTTAAACCCTGCCTAAATAAAATCTTTCACTGCTTCACTGACGAACAGTCAGCCATAATTTATAAGAGTCATTTGCGCTCTCAGCTAGAATATTCCTGACCCTTGTGGAATGGATGTGGAGAGGTTGCACTAATACAACTAGATGAAATTCAGAACAAAGCTGTTGGAATTATCAATAATCCTGGTATTATAAATAAACTACCTCCCCTACAAGTAAGAAGGAATGTTGCCTCCTTTGTATTATTTTATAGATACTCTTATGGCAAATGCTCAGACGAAGTCGCGTCCATTTTGCCACCTCCCCATGCCTTCACTCGTGCTACACGGGCATCTGGTAGCGCTCATGACTGGACTGTCACACTGTCATATTACAGAATTTCTGCCTATCAGAATTCTTTTATTCCCCTAACTGCATCTCTCTGGAACTCGCTTCCCCGGAGTTATTTCCCCCCAAACGTCAACCTACAGCTGTTCAAGTCCAACTGTTACAGATTTCTTTATGAATGGAGAATGCCAATAATCTGGTGTGTGGATTATTATTTTTTTATTGAACTGTTTTTCCTTCCTCTGTTCTTTTCCAAAGAACGATGAAAGTTCCCAGTCGTTTAACTGTCGCCTAGTTACCTTAACTTCATGCATTTCTAAATATTTTAAAATATATTCTTAAAAAATATTAAAACACTTTTCTTATTAAAACCTTTCCAATTGTCAGTATGGGTTTACCAAGGATGCTCCAGGCGATCTTACCCTCCTTTCAGACTTCGTTATCCTCATTTTGGGACTTCGGCGAAAAGTTCCATCTGTGCCTTGATCTCTAGCCTCCTTTCTGGACGTTCTGTAGCTGCTGTTGACAGTCACCGATCTTCTCCTTGTGCTATGAATAGTAGTATTCCTCAGGGTTTTGCCCTTTCACCAACTCCTTTCTATTCATCAATGACTTCTAAGCTGTACGTCTAACCCTACCCACTCATACACTGAACACTCCACTCTTCACTTTTCCTTTTGCTTCTCACAGCATCCATCTCAGCAGTTACTTTAATAAACTCAGAATGAGGCTATGAGACACCTAATTGGAGACTTGGCTCATGTCTATGATTGGGGTAAAAGTAACCTTGTTGTTTTAATGCATCAATAAGTCAGTTCCTACATCTTTCAACTCATCAAAATCTTCCATAACAATATCCTTTAACAGTTAACATTATCCAACTCAGTTGTACAACATTTCTGAGCATACTTGGGATTTCATTCTCTTGGAATTTATCTTGGAAGCATCATATGACCTTGCTTGCAAAATCTGATTCCAAGAGATTAGGTGTGCGAAGCTAACTGTGTCTTCTTTAACCATGGACGGCTTTTGACTTTATACAGAGGTTTTATTCGCCCCTGCATAGAGTACAACTATTTTGTGTGTTGGGGTGGATGGGTCCCAACATACAGCTCTTCTAAACAAAGTGGAGTCAAAGGCTTTTCTTCTTAATAACATTCCTCCTCTTACAGACTCCTTTCAACCTCTCTTTGCCGCGCCTTGCACCTTTATCTCTTTTCTATCGCTACTTTACTGACCATCATTCTTCTGAACTGTCTCTGCTCACAGCACCCCTTCCAGTAACAAACTCTAACTTCTTTTTTGTCCAACTCTCGAATGTAGGAGTTGCCCGATACTCCTAAGTCCTTCATGTATGCAGCAGGTCAGCTCTGGGAGTGTCTTCCTCTGCCCGTATTTCCTTCTGCCTATGAACTCCAATCTTTAAATGCAATATATCCAGCCATCTCGAAAATGAGTGGATATTGAATTTAGCTCTGTTATTATATTTTTTCTTGGAGGACATAATCTTGCGGGCTTCTGCCCTTTGGTTCCCCCCTTTCTTGTTTTTTTAAGAAATCCATTCTTCTAAGTTTATATATATATATATATATATATATATATATATATATTGTTACGGTAGCGCCGGCCCGGGGCTATTACAAAAAGACAACAAGTCAGCCTTAGATGATCGGCCTCCACTGCGTTGCAAAAATAACGCAGACCCCGGCACTGACACTCCGCAAACTAGAGAAAAACTGCGCAACGGAAAAGTACTTACTTAAGAACGCAACACTCTGTACTTTGATAATAAAACGGAACAGCCTACCTATAGATCTAGCCTACTATCGTCACTACCGGAAGTAATACCGCCCGAGACAGCCTACAGGAACACCTCCCACTTACTTCCGGTGGTGACGACTTTCTACTTAACCCGTGTCCAAGGGGGGAACGGAGTTAGTAGCTCACGATGGTTCTCACTAGCCTTGTGCAAAGAGATGGGATTAACTGTGTAGGGGTTAGGGGTGTGTGTGTATGTACGTGTGTTGGGGAACGTTAACAAAGGCAGCGAGAGGACCACGGTGAGCCAAACTGGCCCTCCAAAGACAACACGGTTACAAAAACAAAATAAAATAACTACTTTCCTCAGTCAACAAACAAATGAGTAAAAATAAACTTAAACAAAAACGCCAGCTCGGCATAAAAATGACTGGGGAGAGAGAGAGAGTGTACAAGCACCCGATACTAAAGCTGGCTGGGAAGAGACTGCGCTGATGCCAGGCCCACGTGCAGCCAAGCGCGAACGCATGAATCAGATTAATTAATAAGGAACTTAAATTCGTGCCCCTCTCTCTCTACAATGAATTGGTACTTCTAATGCAAGCAAAACATCATTAAATATACTGGTGGCTCACATAAGACAATCAAAATAATCAAATGCATTCTCAGCATGGTATGAAATAAAATTGCCCTCAGTGGCAGGAACGAAAGAAACAAAAGAACTTGTAACACTCGCTAATTTAAACTCCGCGAATGACACGGATACATACTGCATAATCCCCCTAGCCCAGCTGTAACGGATACACCCGTGGGAAAGGACAGGCGGACAGCGTAACAATATATATATATATATATATATATATATATATATATATATATATGTTTCCTGTTTCCAGCAAATACTTCATTCCATTCGTCACGGCACTCAGTCATCTCTGCATACAAGTCATGAATACCTGATGCTATCTCATTCTTTTTACCGCATCACAGGATTCTTTACTTGTATCAGCTTCAAATCATGTGCCAGTCTATCTATCTATCTATCTATAGCCCGACGCCCTAATCCCGCAAAGGGTGGCCGCAGACAAAACGCCTCCAAGTCACTCTGTCACCCACCATTTGACTACCCTCCCCCCAACTCACCCCCCCCCTCCCTCATATACCTCTCAACTCCATCCCTCCACCTCATCCTCGGTCTACCTCTCCCTCTCCCTCCCTCCACCTCACCTACATACACCCTCTTAGTCAGTCTTTCATTCTCCATTCTCTCCACATGTCCAAACCACCTCAGTGTATTTCTCCTAATCTTTTCAACCACATCCACATCTACCCCACAACGTTCCTTCACTTCTTCATTCGTCAGCCTGTCCCTCCACGTCACTCCACATACTCCTCTCAGGTAACTCATTTCCACTGCTCTCACTCTTGACTTGTTCCCCTCTTGCAAGGTCCACGTCTCGCTTCCATACGTCAGGGTAGGGATCACAATACCATCCTGCAGTGACTTCTTAACTTCCATACTCAGTGATTACAATAAAACGAAAACTTTAAGCAATATAGAGGCCGTTTCTAACAGCAATGGTACGTCAACGTCTGGTTTTATGATGGCCTTGGCCACGCATGTGTAAGTATGGTATACTGTATGCACTCTCATTTTCCTAAACATCCAACACCCACGACAAACATAAAAATGCTCAAATCTGCCATTGATCACTCGTCTTAGTGTTACACTCTTCTCCCTGGTTTCTCCACAGATAAAACTACAGAAGTGAAAATGAACACAGTTTGTCTTTCACCCATTCTCTCTACTCCCCCTTCCCCTGTAAAGAAAAAAAACAAACAAACAAAGAAACAAACAAACAACTTCCTTCATGTCAGGTTTCCTCTTCTCTTCCCATGCTTCCTCTAACAACATAATATCACACTCTGTCTCTAGTCTGTCAGAAAACACAGCACAGCAGGAAATAGTGAAGGAAACAGTGCCTATTCAGTATTGCCTGCTTCTTCATTAACATCAGTAAGTTTTATCAACGTCCACCCTCGATGCTTTATCAATTTACTACTCCCTTTGCAACACCCAAGTGTTACAAGTTGACTGAGACGTCACCAAAACACATGAGCTACAACTGGATGAATTTATAGCAGAACAGTATTTCCGAACTACCCGCAAGTTGTCATAGTTGCAATCCCAGGCCCATCTGAAGTGTGAACCAAGTGAACTGCAGGTTTTAGTCGCCACCCTTTTGAAGTCCATCCTCCTCCTCTCTGGGGATAGGGAGATAGATTACCTCGTATTTCTTACGAACATGAGTTAGGCAAGATTAGCACAAAACAGACATCTATCTCTGAGTTTTCGTGTGTGTAATGTTTTTCTCCCAACCTTCCAACACTTTTAGAAAAAAGGGTCTTCTTCATCACGTACTAATTTCTTCTTTTTTTTCCCCCCTTTTCTCCTCTGTCACAGACAGGTCAGTATGGAAGGACATACTGAAGGAAGCCCCACCCATCCAGTACTCCACCCTAAGCGGACCCTCCTTCACCAACTCCACAGAGACCACGGTCACGGGTGTGTCTGGTACCACCGCCATGCTGCCGTGTGGTATTAGGAACCTGCATAACTACACCGTGAGTTGACACACGCTAATTGGCCACCAGTTAAAAATGTTGGGAAATGGATCAGAGTGATTGAAACACTAAGGCTGGCTTTAATAGACTTGAAGATATACAAACAGAGAGATAGAGAGACTAGCAGACAGATATCACATAGACCAAAATAGATAGACAGGCATAGAAAGAGTAAGTGTGAGCGTACACGTGTGTGTGTATTTACCTATTTGTATTTACCTATTTGTAGTATACAGGAATTGAGCAATGCTGGTGTTGTCCTGTCTCCAAATCCACATTTATCAAGTCTACTTTTACACACATGAATGTTTTTCTCATGCACCACCTCTTTGTCTAAGTCGTTCCAAATATTTATGTATTTACCTAATATACCTAATTGTGATATACACGGAATATGCTATGCTCGTTGGTTTCCGTCGCTGTTTCTCAATAAGTCAAATTTAGCTTTAAACTCTTTTAAGTTTTTATTCTGGACAATCTCTTTGTCCAGACTATTCCATAAGTCTATACTTCTGTAAGGAAAGCTATATTTCTTGATATCCTTCAAGCAGGTTGACTTTTTCAATTTCATTCCGTGTTCTCTTGTTGCTCTCTTATCCCATACAAACAGATCTTCTTTGTCAATTTTATCTACTCCCACCATGATCCTGAACACCGCAATCATGTTTTCCTCTAAGGAAGGCAAATCCAGCTTTTCCAGCCTCTCTCTGTATGACAGGTCAGCCATAATGGGGACCATCTTGGTTGCTGTTCTTTGTATTCTCTCAGTCTTGTTTATATCTTTCTTTTGTGTGGGGACCACACTACCGCTGCATATTCTAACCTGGGGCGGATCATGGCCACTGTCAATTTTTTCATCATCTCCTCATCCATATAATGACATGCTACTCTTATGTTAGTCAAGAGTTCATAAGTCTCTCCAACTATCTTGTTAATGTGCTTTTCTGGTGACAAACTATCTTGGACTAGCACTCCCAAATCTTTCTCTTCTCTCATTTTTGTGATTAATTCATTACCCAAGAAATAATTCAGTGATGGCCTCCTGGTACTTTTACCCATTTCCAATATTTTACATTTCTTTACATTAAATTTCATTTCCCACGTCCGGCTCCAATCGTGTATCCTATCCATATCCTCTTGCAGCATTTTACAACCCTCCTCAACCTCTACCTTCCTCAAGATCTTTAAACCATCAGCAAACAGACTTGCATAACTGTTCACTCCATCTACCATATCATTTACGTAAATCAGGAACATTACTGGGGCCAACACCGAGCCTTGAGGGACTCCACTTGTTACTTCCCTCCATCCAGATATCCTATCCTTTATTACTGTCCTCATTTGTCTGTCTCTCAAAAAGTCTCTCATCCATTCCAGAAGTTTCCCCTTCAGTCCTCCTATATATTCAAGTTTCCACATTAGTCTCTTATGAGGTACCTTGTCAAAGGCCTTCTTTAAGTCTAAGTACACACAATCCACCCAACCATCTCTCTCCTGTACCATGTCAATCGCTCTTGTGTAAAAGCTCAACAAGTTAGAAACATATGACCTTCCACTTCTGAATCCAAACTGACATTCAGCCAAAATATTCATCTCTTCTAGATATTTTATCCATCTGTCTTTCAGGATTCTCTCGCACAATTTTGCGACCATGCTGGTTAGAGACACTGGTCTATAATTTAGGGGTTCTTCCCTGTTTCCTCCCTTATAAATTGGTACCACATTTGCCCTCTTCCATTCTTGTGGCACTTTCCCCTCTTCCAGAGAACACACGATTAAACTGTGAATTTTATCCTCCAGTTGTTCTCTGCATTCCTTCAGTACCCAATTAGAAATTCCATCAGGTCCTGGGGTTTTCCTTACATCTTGAGTTTCCAGTAATTTATACACTTCCTGTACCTCCACTTTTATATCTTTTATCACCGGTACATTTCTAATCACTCCCTCCCCTTTCACAAACTCTTTTTCATTAGTGAAAACCGATTGGAAACATTTGTTCATTATTTCAGCTTGCATTGCTGCATCTTTATAGACCTCTCCTTTTACTTTCAGTTTGGTAATTCCTTCCTTTTGTTTCAGTTTGCCATTAACAAATCTATAAAACAGTTTGGGTTCATCCTTGCATTTGTCTATTATACCTTTTTCAAAATTCCTTTCTTCTTCTCTACGTATTCTTGTGTATTCATTTCTAATTCTTTTATATTCTTCCTTTGTTCTATTGTTATCTCTCTTTCTCCAATTGTTCCACGCCTTATCTCTCTCTTTTTTTGCTATCATACACCTTCTATTAAACCACTCCTTTTTCCTGTTTTCTTTCCCTCTTACTCTTGGTACAAATTTTTCCACTCCCAAATTATAGAGGTCTAGAAAGATATCCCACTTTCTCTGTATCTCTCTTGTTTCTCTGAATTTTCTCCAATCCGCATTTTCAAAAAAGTTTCTCAATCCTGTAAAATTTGCTTTCACAAAGTTGTATCTTCCCTGTCCATGAAACTCGTCTCTTGGTTCGACGTTCCCTATTATCATCTGGAACTCAATGACCATATGATCACTTTTTCCTAAAGGACAGAGATATTTCAATGATTCTGTTACATCGGGTTCTTTGGTAAACAGTAAATCTAACCTTGCTGGTGTGTCCTCACCTCGAAACCGTGTCTCTTCTTTGACCCATTGCCATCATCACGTTATTCATTATTATATTTAATAACATAGTGCCCCACGAATCCTCGCCGCCTCCCGAGTACCATTCCTCCCAGTTCACCTCTTTACAGTTAAAGTCACCCACCAAAATTATATTATTGCTTTTCTCAATTATTTTTTGTAAATAGCTAGCCATATCTCACAACATCTCCTGGTATTCGTCATCCTTCCATGCTCTCGTCTTAGGGTTTGTGTGTGTGTGTGTGTGTGTGTGTGTGTGTGTGTGTGTTAACTGTGGCTACAATCTCAGAAAAATTTAGAATCTTAATAACTTACACAGTGAATTACATTTTTACCTTTAAGAGGATCACATGCAGTGGTAAACTACTAGAAATGTGCTAAATTTATTTGGAAAGCGGTAGGTATTTGTGGAACTGTTAGAGAACCTTTGAGTACGAGGAGGTTCTCCCTAAGTTGAATATTATGATCCTGTGGTATTGGGTGACAGAGTGACTTGGAGGCGTTTTGTCTGCGGCCACCCTTTGCGGGATTAGGGCGTCGGGCTATAGATAGATAGATAGATAGATAGATAGGTATTGCTACTGAAGTAGAAAGCAGAATTACTAAAGAGTCGTTTTAAAATTGTATCTTCTCATTGAACTGGGTGATATGTTGCAGCAACAGCAGCATCATGTTCATATGAAATTGGAACCCGGTGGACTGCAGGTTGAAGCTGCCCTCATCCTGCAGTCCACTCGATTGGGAGTGAGTTGAGGGGTTTGTAAAACCAGGCAGTGTAGCCTCCCAGTTATGTCGGTGGTGCAGCGTGAAGGAGTCCCTCTCCAACACCGTGACGTCTTGTAAAACTTATTTTGATATCTCAAGACGAATTATTCAAAATAAGAGAGCCGAAAGATGTAAATTACTTAAATACCGGTAGTTCGGTTCTATCCAATGCAACCATTTTGAAATATTTTCAGACTTCACTTCATCCAGTTTTGATTACTCATTATATAAACTAAATTGTCAAAATATTACCAAATATATTTGTGTAGTTTATCGCTCCCCCAATGCTTCTTCGGAACCCAGTGTATTTGATTCCATATCCACACAGTTGAGTAACCTTAACCTTGCCCTTAGCACCGAAATAACCATTTTGGGTGATTTTAACATACATAATGTTGAATGGTTATTGCATTCTGCCAGGACTGACGACGCTGGTCTAGAGTGCGAGCTGTTTGCAGAATCATTTAATTTCACCCAGCTGGTAAAGCAACTAACCAGAATACCTGATAATCCTAACCATAATGCCCATCTCTTGGATATATTCTTGACAAATAATCCAGACTAATACAGGATAGAGGTACTGTCACCACTTGGATCCTCTGATCACAATCTCATCAAAACCTCATTAGTTAAGTAACCCCCTAACACCTCCCCGTTCTGATCCTGTCAGGGTGACCTGATGGCACTTTGACAGGGCAAACTGGGATGGATTTAGAAATTATCTTGCTGACATTCCATGGCAGTCTTTCTTCTCTAGTGATCCCAATTCTACCCAGTCCCACATTTGCGACTTAATACTAGCTGGTATGGATTTATTCATACCAAGTCAACAGTTCACTAGAAGACCAAACTCTCCAAAATGGTTTGCTGGCAACTGTGCCAGAGCAACAGCCCAAAAGTCATTAGCCTATAACTCTTACTTAAAATCAAAAACATCTGAATCACTCTCCCAATTTAAAATTGCTAGAAATCATGCAAAAGCTGTATTAAATCTAGCTAAATCAAACTTTCTTCAAAAGCAAGCATCAAAACTTCTTAACAACCCTAATGACAATAGAATATTCTGTCCAACTCTTATTTCTTTCAATAATAACTTTAACAAGTCATCTTCCCTTCCCCCACTAAAATCTTCAGATGGCAACATTACAAGTGACCCTTGTGGGAAAGCAGATATTTTTGCCAGTACATTTGCCAGAAACTCTACCATAGACGATACCAGCCAGAATGTCCCAGTACTAGAACTTGACTCTCCCGAAATTGCCCCACTTAAAATACAGACAAGATACGTAAAATCTACCTACCAACAAAGCTCCAGGCCCAGATGGAATTCCGCCAATTGTTTTAAAAAAGTTTTCCCCTGAACTTGCCTCTGTTCTTGCTAAATTATTCAGACTATGCAAACGTACTTCCTTATTCCCAAATTCATGGAAAGAAGCCAATATCCACCCAATTCCGAAGAAAGGAAGTTCCTCTGACCCCTCTGATTACAGATCAATAGCTGTCACATCTTCTCTTGATAAGGTATTTGAAACTTTAATTAATAAGTACATTGTCAAATATCTTGGATCCAACAACTTAATTAGTGATAGACAATATGGTTTTCGCCACGAAAGATCCACCATTGACATACTCAATTTCTTAACTCATACCATCCATCCATCAATTGATCTACATGGAGAAACTCATGCAGTAGCTCTTGATATTTCTAAAGCTTTTGATAGAGTATGGCACCGTTCCCCGCTGTCCAAACTCCCTTGCTAGGGACTAACGTCTTTCGTTCCTTTGATTACTTCATATCTTAGTGACAGGAAAATAAGAGTAAAAGTAGATGATGTACATTCCAATTTCCACTCAACGCCGGCGTGCCGCAGGGGTCAGTTCTGGCGCCAACTCTATTCCTGGTTCATATTAATGATCTCTTATCTGCCACCCACAATCCCATCCATTCAAACGCAGATGACTCAACACTACATAGTTCATTCACACTCAGACACCCATATACAAAGGCTAATATCTCTACCTCTCAACTCAGTACAGCCAACTCCATAAATCAAGACCTATCTTCAATCAATTGATGGAGACAAAACAACCTAGTCTCTTTTAATGCTAGTAAAACTAAATATATACAATTTACTAATAGACAGATATTGCCAGATTCGTACATTACCTTCAGTGCCACTAATATTCCCGTCTCCAAAAGTATTGAAATTCTTGGCATCTCACTTTACAATGCCCTCAGCTGGACCTCTCATGTTAGAGCACTTGCTAAAACCACCTCAAAGAAACTTGGATTATTGTACAGAGTCCGTAACTTCATCGCTGATGAGCAGTTGGCTATAATTTATAAGAGTCATGTGCGCTTTCAGCTTGAATATTGCTCACCCTTGTGGAATGGATGTGGAGAGGTTGCAATAAAACAACTAGATAAAATTCAGAACAAAGCTGTTAGAATTATTAACAACCCTGTCATTACAAATAAACTACCTCCCCTGCAAGTAAGAAGGAATGTTGCCTCCCTTGCATTACTTTAGAGATTCTTTTTGGTAAATGCTCAGATGAAGTTGCGTCCATGGTGCCACCTCTCCATGCCTTCCCTCGTGCTACACGGGCATCTGGCAGCGCTCATGACTGGAATGTCACTTAGCCATATTGCAGAACTTCTGCCTATCAGAATTCTTTCATTCCCCGACCTATATCTCTCTGGAACTCGCTTCCCCAGAGTTGTTTCCCTCCAAATTTCAACCCACAGCTGTTCAAGTCTAACTGTTACAGATATTTTGTGAACAGAGGACACCAGTAATCTGGTGTATGGATTATTATTTTTTATTCATTTGTTTTGCCTTCCTCCGTTGTTATTAAAAAAAAAAAAAAAAACATAGATTACATTGCCAGGACACAGGCAAACTATATCTTAAACAAGTTATGTATACTGTTGAAATGGATTGTTTCCTGGTTTCGAAATGAAAGTTGGCAAATGGCAGTTGATAAGTAAGCAGGTGTATAGTAGGCCAATCCATTATCATAATTATATTACACTTCCATCACTTCACCTCCACAGATCCTTTGGGAAACCGAAAAAAAAATCAATTAGCATGTTCGAGAAGAGTCTGTAGAGTTGTCATTGCTGTGAATGGGTTAATGGTGATTGTTTCTAGGTCTTTCTGCATTAGAGTTCTCTACCACACTCCAGTCCGATATGTATTTATCATAGTATTCTTGAAATATTTACATGATTTTATGCAACATCTTAGGAAATATATTTGAGATGGAAAGGTTATATACATCATTAATAAATCCTTCAATCTTTAATCCAAATACAGTACATTAAAGAGCGTCATCAAAATACATGAAGACAATCTTGAAGAGGTTGAGTAGAACAAATACCTGAGGCAAACACTAAAACTAACGAAAGATCATTAAAACGGAGAAAAGAAATGTATTACAATTAAATGGAAAGTTTCTGGCAAACATTGAGGAATCATGGAAAGTAGATTGCCAGGGTGTATGAAAAGAAAAGTATATGACGAATGCATAATCCCAGCTATGACGTACGGTTGTGAGACCTGGAAACTAACAAAATCGATGGTAAACAAACTAATCCGTTCTCAAAGAGCAATGGAAACATCAGTGTTGAGAATATCTTTGAGACGGAAAGAGATCAACTTGGGTGAGAGAGCAGACTAAAGCCAAAGACATTATAAAGGTTATAAAAGAACAGAAATGGAGATGGGCAGGTCATGTAGCAAGAATAAGAGATAACCGATGGAGCAAGAGGCTGACTGAATGGACTTCAAGAGATTGCAAGCGTAGCTGAAAAATGCCAGACAGGAAGTGGAGAGATGAGATGAAAAATGTTGCAGGCTAAACCTTGCAGAGACTGACTCAGTTAAGGAATTCGTGGAGAAAACTGGGAAGGCCTCTGATCACCAGTGGACTTGCAATGGATGAAGATGATGATGATGGTGATGATGATGATGATGATGATGATGATGATGATGAAGAGGATATCCTACTCATCTAAATCTAAACTCTGAGGATTAAAAAAAAGGTCAGTGAATAGCTGAAATTGAGTAGAAATGACACACTCGGACTGAAGATGTTACTGTAAGTGTTCCTCATTAACATTTTAAATGCGACTGATGTCGTCTGTTTGTCTTAATCTCTCTGCACCAGATGATCTTATTTAACTAAGGAAAGTCCTGTTGAGCTGGCGGGGTATGTTTTTACTTTATCTAACGCCTCCAGTTCGAAAAGTCTCACTAAAGCTGAACCAAAATTTTCACGAGGGCACAGGAATTAAACCAAAATGACATCTCCGAGCTCTGTAGGTTAACAATGCTCTGTAACTCGTTCTCTCTCAGTTAAAACATATAGCAGCAACTCATTTATGTATAACAGGAATTATTAAGACGAAACAAATCTCAAGAATTAAAAACTACAGTTCCTTCAGCATCTTCATCAACCTAACCAAGTTAACCCTTATAAAATTAGAAGTGGGAAAGATTCAACAACACACACACACACACACACACACACACACACACACACACACACATTAACATACGCAGCATAGTGATTCACTCATCCTTTCACTTGACATTTAAGTCTCAACTCCAGGACGATGACCCCCCCCCCGTCTCTCTCTCTCTCTCTCTCTCTCTCTCTCTCTCTCTCTCTCTCTCTCTATCGAGTACAATCAACACTCACTTTCCTGTACGGATGCCATCAGATGTCATCAGTGGGCAGGCGTGGTATTAGACTCGAGACTATTGAATTAATAACCTGAGTCTTGGAAGGCTATGCACTGGACCACCAGTAATTCTCCTTAACATACAGGTGTTGTGGTGCCACGGTAAGTATAACTGAGTCCTGACCGCCAGACCCACAGTACAAATTTTAAATACTACTGTACGTTCATGCCAACCATGTATGAAAAGTGCTTCATCTGACCACCATTAACCTTTCCTTCATACAGGTGTCATGGGTACAATAATAATTGACCCCTGGAGGTGGTGGTCCAGTGGTGTAAGATGTCCTCTGTTGTCTGAAATGACCTATGTTCAATCTCAATCTGGGACACGGTGCAATTTAATGAAATGAATTCTAAAATAGAATTTACTGACCCATCGATGTCGTAAAATTATTCCCGCTAATATCAATATACCAGTCCAGAACGAAACAGTTCTAGCATGTATTCAGTATGGACAGTGGGTATTAACGCCGAAATGGTAACATGTAAAAGTGTGTTGTATGTCGAAGACAGCTGGACTAAATGGAACGGACAGCTAAGCCTAAAAAAAATCACCTACACCTCAGACACAAGGTTGGAGTCAGCTAAGAATGCCAAGCGCTTAACCACCATTACCCTTTCTTCCATGCAAGTGTCATGGGTGCGGGGGCCGGCCAATCGCCTCCTAACCACCAAGTCTGTCACCTACATACACTCCAGACACAAGGTTAGAGCCCGCCAAGAACGCTAAGCAACTTACCACTATTTACTTTCTTTAGTACAGGTGTCGTGGGTGCGGGGGCAGGACATTTGCATCCAAACCACAAAGTCTAGCACCAACACCTCATATGTCAGGTTCCAGTCAGCCAATAACGCTAAGCACTTCACCACAATTACTTTCCGTCATACAGGTGTCGTGGGTGCGTGGGCGGGACATTCGCCTCCTGACCACCAAGTCCGTCACGTACACCTCAGACGCCAGGTTCGTGTCGGTCAACCCAGCGGGAGGGCAGCAGTGGATTCTGAAGATACACTACGTGAGGAAGACCGACGCGGGCTCCTATCTGTGTCAGGTCTCCACCACCCCGCCCATCACACACACCGTCAACCTCACTGTGCAAGGTGACTAATCCCTGTTCACTTTAAGAAGGCATAAAATGGCCATCTCTCCACTTCGAATCCCAAGTTGTACCAATAGATTAACAATAGATTATGATCCTAGCCATGAGAAAGTGCAATTGAAAGGATGTAAAGCCACAGTATTGTCTTATCCTGCCACTGAGGCACAGAAAATAAGCTGGAAAATGACAAAAAATCTCCATCTAGTTAATGTTAATAAACCATAACATTTTGAACGAATATCGCAACATCTCCCAAGTGGCTTCTGAGCTGAGTACAGTCGTCCGGAGACAGCCAGAATAAAAAAAAAAAAATGATGGGAGGGGATGTTATTGAAGCGACAGACTTCAGTTCCCGGTCACTACATTCCAACACAGGTAGTGGTAATGTGTGTCTGCTGTTAGTGAGAAATGGGCCACCGATTTTGTTTCTATTCCCTTCACTATGAACGTCTGGTGTAAACTTATGGGAATCGTCTGGTGGTACAGACGAAGACAAGAAAAATATTAAAGGAAGGTCATTTGGGTAGTACTATAAATAGACAACATTCATATGACTCAGCCTAAGGAAGCATTTATCATTTTCATTTAGTATTACGCCATACCACTGATCAGTACATTCAAAGAAATATAAATGTGTGACTCCTGCAGAACCGAGCCTTCAACTCATCCTTACGTACACTGTAATTAGTTTTACTATTTCTAGCTGCTCTAAGGCACCATTGTCTGTTCTTGTGCATTTCAATCTCCCCATCGCTTGGTGTGGGAAATTTTAGATAGGCTTCTCCTCGTGGGCCTTCATTGCCAGATTATTTCGTTTTGCTGGGTGCCAAGCCAAATTGAACTGCAGGGAAATGAATGCGCAGATGAGGCAGCAAGGGCAACAGCTACCCTTGACGCCTCAGTCAAATTTCTTTCCTACAGGGAATACTTCCCTGTGACTAAAGCTGTTGTCCGGACCTCCTGGCAACATGCATGGGATACACTTCCTGTTCCAAGCAAGCTACGGGAGGTGACGTCTTTAGTTCGTCCATGGGGCTACACAGCCATACCCCGTCCTTGGCAAGTTGTCTCGACCTGCCTACGGATCGATCGTACATGCCTGACGCATTGCTTTCTCCTGGAGGGAATATTCCCTAGTTATTGTGAAAACTGCCTGGTCCCACTGACTGTGTAGCATCTATTATTTGAGTGTAAGGGTCTAGGCCCTAGGGGATGCCCGCCGTTGACATCTATCCAGGTTTAGAACTGGCGATGGGTCTTACCTCCTATCCTCAGTTCTTGGAGAGGAAGCATGTACACGTATGACGTTTGCTGAGGAAGAAGGCTCCTTAAGTTAGCGCTTGTTTTTATATATTGGATTAACTTTTGTTTTTCTATGCATAGATCTATGGATTGTTACTGACGTATTATATGAATCTATATGTCTAATGACTATTTTATTCTGTCATATATTTATCCATATCTATCTATCTGTCTATCTATCTTTCTATATATCTATATATCTATCTATCTATATATCTATATCTATCTATCTATCTATCTATCTATCTATCTATCTATCTATATATATATATATATATATATATATATATATATATATATATATATATATAACTTTTTATCTGTCATATGTGTATATATATAAAACTATTTTTATCTGTCATATATGATTTTATATATATATATATATATATATATATATATATATATATATATATATATATGGTATATATAATATATAGATATCCATCCATCCATCCATCCGTTATCCAATCCTACAGTGCCCCATGAGAAGCGTAGGAGCCCGGGGCTAGGCAGTTGGTCCCGACAGTTAAGAGGAGAGTGACCAGCCTCACTTATCCCTGAGTGGCATTACATGAGCAATCAACCCCAACCACCCCTTGGATATAAACCTTCACTGGCTCAATCCGACTGGAACGCAATAATTACCCACTAAATTACCAGGCGCAAAAATTTGGCTATATGGTTACCATCCAGCGTTGTAAATGGTATCCTGGTGTACAGGAAACCATTTGGCTTGTCACTCAGTGTAGAGTCACCCACAGGCAAAAGGAAGAGGAAAGAATGAAGGAAAGAAAGACATAAGAGGGAGTGTAAAGCCACCCGTAGGCAGAAGGACAAGGAAAGAATGAAGAAAAGAAAGACAGATGAGGATGGAAGGAAAGCAGGACAGAGGAGAAGAAAGGGCAGACACCCGACAGCAGCACTACATCGAGTGAGTGGATATATATATATATATATATATATATATATATATATATATATATATATATATATATACTTCTACGTTCTCTATACTCATTTCAAAGCCAAAGGTGGCTGTTGTGTATATATATGCAACAAAGAATCTTGCTTTCATGTTTCTGAACTCGATTCATCTGAATGCTCTACGCTCTGGCTTTGGTTTTCCTGTCATTCTCTTACTAAATATATCTGTGCTGTTTACTTATCCCCTAATTCTACTGATTATCAAAAATTAATCTACTATCATACTTCTACAATGGAACTCATTCTATCCATTTCTCCTTTCTCTGAAATCTCCACTCTAGATGTCAATGTTCACCACCACCTTTGGCTCTCCTCTCCTTTCACTGATCCACCTGGTGAACAAACCTACATCTTTTCTATTATTAACCCGTTAACTGCTCTATACAGCCTGGGCTGTTCCGAGTGCGACTGCTCAATACAGCCCTCGCTGCGCAGGTGAATTTCGAATATAGTGCCATGGTGACCAAGGCCGACCCATGCAAGCATATTTGAGCCTTAAAAACTGAAACCGAAACCGAAACCGAAGAAAACGAAAACCATACTTTCAAATAGGGAATCAGACACTTCGATGTTCATCCATGGCTTTACCAAGGTAAATATTGAGCTAATATTTCGTTACTATATACTTTGGCATGTGTTCTTTCAATTCCTAAGAAAAAAAATTGGCCTTTGGAAAGTTTCACTTTTACCCCTATGTCTGCGCACCACGGACACCTCCAAACACATTTAACGTGTTAATGACCTAGAGCAGCTTGTACAGCACACTACCTATATCCCTGACCTCCTTGGAGAGAGCTCCAACATACATGACCTCTTCCTTACAACTAATCCTTCCTCTTACACTGTTAATCTTTCCTCTCAGTTGGGCTCCTCCAATCACAGCCTTATTACCTTAACCTGTCCTATCACTCCGGTACGGCCTGTGGACCGTGGCACTTTGGAACTCCAGACTGGGAAGTCCTCAGGCAGTATTTCTTTGATTTTCCCTGGAATGATTATTGCTTCCATGGCCAGGAGCCATTTGAGTGTGCCATGAGCATTACGGAGGTTATTCTCTCAGGCACTGAAGCATACATTCCTTTATCATATCCTTTGACTAATGCAAGAAAGCCTTGGTTTAATCATGCTTGTTCTAATGGTGTCCACAACAAGGAGACGGGCTATAAAATGTACCAGAGCCAACCCACCCCTGAATCTCATCTTTTTTACTTTTCTACCCAGAATCGTGCTAAGTCTGTTCTTCGCTCAGTTAAAAATAATTTCATCCGTACTAAATACTCTCAACTCTCCAACTCGAATTCTTCCCACTCCTTCTGGCACCTTGCCAAACACCTTTCTAACAACTTTACCTCATCATCCTTCCCTCCTCTTTTCTACTCTGATGGTTCTGTAGCTATTTCTTCTAGTGACAAAGCAGATCTCTTCGCTCAGACTTTCTCCTCCAATTCCACCTTAGATGATTCCGGTGCTGCTCCTCCATCACTTCCCCACTCTGACTACCTCAAGGTTGACATTAAAATTTCTTCAGCTGATGTATTTTCTGCCATCACAGGCCTCAATACATACAAGGCATATGGGCCTGATGAAGTCCCTCCTGTTGTCCTCAAGAACTGTGCTTCTGTGCTTACACCCTGCCTAGGCAAACTATTTCGCCTTTGTCTATCAACTTGTACCTTTCCTTCTTGCTGGAAGTTTGCTCTCATTCAGCCCGTCCCAAAGAAGGGTAACCATTCCCAACTCTCTAACTATCGTCCAATTGCTTTAACATCCTGTGTCTCAAAAGTTTTCGAGTCAAATCTTAATAGAAAATTTTTAAATCATCTTTCTTATCACAACCTTCTTTCTCATCTTCAGTATGGGTTCCGTCAGGGATGCTTCACTGGCGATCTTCTCACCTACCTTTCAGACTCCTGGTCATCCTCCTTTCGGGACTTTGGCGAAAGCTTTGCCATTGCATTTGACATCTCAAAGGATTTCGATCGAGTCTGGCATAAATCTATAATTTCCAAATTGCCCTCTTACGGTTTCTATCCTTCTATCTGTGCCTTCGTCTACAGCTTCCTTTCTGGTCGTTCTATAGCCGCTGTTGTAGACGGCCATCGTTCTTCTCCTAGATCTATCAACAGTGGTGTTCCTCAGGGCTCCGTCCTATCACCAACTCTCTTCCTTTTAATCATCAATGACCTAAGCTGTACATCTAACCCTATCCACTCGTACACTGATGACTCCACCCTTCACCTTTCCATTCGGTTCCCGCAACGTCCATCTCTGCAGTTACTTCAACAAACAAGAGATGGTGCTATGGAGCACCTAATGTCTGACTTGGCTCGTATCTCTGACTGGGGTAAAAATAATCTTGTTGTTTCTAATGCATCAAAGACTCAGTTTTTACACCTATCAACCAGACAAAATCTTCCACAGGTGTACTTACTAATGTTTAATAATATTAGCTTAATCCTGCATCATCCTTGAACATGCTTGGGGTATCATTCACTCGGGACTCATCTTGAAAAGATCATATTACATCTCTTGTAAAATCTGCTTCCAAGAGATTAGGTGTGCTAAGCAGACTCCGTTCCTTCTTTACATCTGCACAGTTGTTGACTTTATACACGGGTTTTTTCCGCCCTTGTGTGGAGTACAACTCTAATGTGTGGGAAGGCTCACCATATACAGCTCTTCTCAATAGGGTGGAGTCAAAGGCTTTTCGTCTCATTAACTCTTCTCCACTTACTGGCTCCCTTCAGCCTCTGACTTTCGTGGCACTGTTGCATCTTTATCTCTTTTCTATTGCTACTTCAATGGTCTCTGCTCCTCTGAACTGTCTGCTTGCACTCCTCCACCTCTACGACGGGCGCATAGCACCCGTTTAGCAGCAAACTCTCATCCTTTATCTGTCCAACTCTCTAATGAAAGAGTTAACCGTTACTCCCAGTCCTTCATTTAAGCAACAGGTCATTTCTGGAAAGTCTCGCTCTGTCTGTATTTCCTGCTAGCTATGATCTCCAGTCTTTCAAACGCAGTGTGTCCAGGCATCTCAAAATGATCGGATCTTGAATTTGGCTCTCTCTTGTTTTTTGTTTTTCTCTTGGATGGAACAGTTTTTGCGGGCTCCTGGTCTTTGGTTCCTTCTTCCCAACATAAATAGATAGATAGATAGATAGATACATTTCAAAGGCTTTCGATCTAGTTTGGCATAAATCTTGAATTTCCAAACTGCACTCTTTCTGTTTCTATTCTTCTACCTGTGCCTCCATCCATAGCTTCCTTTCTGGTTGTTCTATAGTTGCTGTTTTAGACGGCCATCTTTCTTCTCCTAGAACTATGAACAGTGGTGTTCCACAGTTCTCTCTCCTATCACCAACTCTCGTCCTTTTATTCATCAATGACCTTCTAAGCTGTACATCTAACCCCTTCCACTGATACACTGATGATTCCACCCTTCACCTTTCCATTCGGTTTCCGCAACGTCCATCTCAGCCATTAATTCAACAAACAAAGGTTGAGGCTGTGGAACACCTAATGTCCGACTTGGCTCGTATCACTGACTGGGGTTAAAATAATCTTGTTGTTTTTAATGCATCAAAGACTCAGTTCTTACACCTATCAACCCGACATTATGGTCCACAGGAGTACTCACTAATGTTAATATCCAGCTCAATCCTGCATCATCCTTATACATACCTAGGGTTTCATTCTCTTGGGATTTGTCTTGGAAAGATGATATTACATCTCATGTATAATCTGTTTCCGGGAGATTATGTGTGCTAAGCCAACTCCGCACCTTCCTTACCCCTACATAGTTGCTGACTTTATACACGGGTTTTCATTCGACCTTGGGTAGAGTACAACTCTCATGTGTGGGGAGGCTCCCCACAAACAGATCTTCTCAACAAGTTGGAGTCAAAGGCTTGTCTCATTAATTCTCCACCTCTTACTGGCCCCGTCAACCTCTGTCTCTTCGCTGCACTGTTGCATCTTTATCCCTTTTCTGTAGCTACTTCCATGGTCACTGCTCCTCTGAACTGTCTACTTGTATCCTTCCACCTCTACGACGGGTGTGTAGCACCCGTCTAGCAGCAAACTCTCATCCCTTTTCTGTCCAGCTGTCTAATGTAAGAGGTACCCATTACTCATAGTCCTTCATTTATGCAACAGGTCAACTCTGGAACTGTCTCCCTTCGTCTGTATTTCCTACTTCCTATGATCTCCAGTCATTCAAACACAGTGTGTCCTGGTATGTCAAAATGAATGGATCTTGAATTTGGTTCTCTGTTGTATTGTTTTTTCTCCTTGGGCTATGGCGTTGCCCCTGGACAGAGGACTTTCGATTTGGAGTGTGTAGTACTTTATAACCGGATGCCCTTCCTGTTGCCAACTAATGACCCTTGGATGGACTCAAACCTCCGACCTTTCGGTCAGAGCGCTCTAAACCACTGAGACACGGCTGCTACAACCAGCTAGGTGACAGGAGAGCGCTACCTCTCCCGGCACGGCAGCTTACCCGCCCGCGGTGTGAACTCACGACTCTTCGGTCTCAAGACAGGCATATATATATATATATGCGTGTGTGTGTGTGTGTGTGTGTGTGTGTGTGTGTGTGTGTGTGTGTGTGTGTGTGTGTGTGTGTGTGCAAGTTTAGTTTTCTTTGTTTTATTTTTACTTCTGTTGTACGGCGGCAATGACCTCTTGGTACACTGCCATTATCTTTTTAGTGTAATGAGCCAATCAATCAGTCAGTCAAGCAATCAATCCAGAATCGAGTATGGCATCATTACCCACTGAAACATGGCAGCAGAGCTGAGTAAGAGTGTCCGGAGGCAGCACCAAAAAAAAAAAAAAAAAAAAAAAAAAAAAAAAAAAAACTCTAATCACTTTGTTCCACCAAACGAAGACATCACTGTCTGCTGAAGAACGACCTCAGTATTGTAATTACTATTGCTTTAGCCCCGGGCACTGAATGTGCACAGTAGTGTTAACCAGTTTTGTGGCAATAATGTTACCATAACTGGCTCCTATATAGTGTTTGTGTGTGTGTGTGTGTGTGTGTGTGTGTGTGTGTGTGTGTGTGTGTGTGTGTGTGTGTGTGTGTGTGTGTGCTCGGGAGGGACGCCTTCATGTGATGGAATGGATAGGCTATAATTAGGCGACTCCATTACCTGTCTACACAAAAGGCCCTCAGCTACTTCCTTGTGCCCCAGAAGGAGGACGATGGACTGCAAGAGAAGGCAACTTAAGCCTTCAGTCCACTGGGTTTACATTTCAGATGAGCCTGGGGTCACACTAATAACATACCTCTCTATTATAGTAGATAAGTATTCGGTTTAGGAAAATGGAGTTATTATTTTAGGACAATATCCACTCTTACAGCATTTCTTTCCATTAATAGAAGCAGTAGCGACAGTGCAGCCGAGCAGAGAGGTGTACGTGCAGTTTGGGAGTCGCCTGGAAGTGGTGTGCCAAGTCCAGGGATGTCCACCTCCAGCCTTCCTCGCCTGGAGCAGAGAAGGCCAACCCGTTTCTACCCCAAAGGCACACGAGTTCCATGTCACCAATAACAATGAGACCACGCCTGTGTCTCGACTGTCCCTGGCTCGATCCCACGCCACACCCACAGACTCTGGCACCTACACGTGCACTTCCACCTGTACACAGCCACTGAATGTTACAGTGCACGTGTTAAAAGGTGAGATTGTCTGAGGTAACTCGTAATTTTCACTACCAAAAGACATCTTTATTCACCTCAAGGAGAACTTCTAGCAACTAAGGGATAATATTGAATGTATCTATTCATGACGACTCTAAGATGCACTACACGTGAGAAGACTTTGATTTAATTCATATTTGATACGCTTCATACATTTCGTGACAACCCCGAACGTTTACTTAGAGAGAGAGAGGGAGAGAGAGAGAGACGTCTGCAAGCATAATCCATTACTAAGTACAATTCATGGGGACTCCAGTCTTTAACAATATTCTTAAATAAATGCGTAATAACTCCAGACCTACTTTCAAACATGACACTTGCAAATATATTCATTGCATTTATTAACCCCATCAATAAATTCAAGTTCTTTTTGTTTGTTTTTTCCCTGCCACTAGTTGAACTATTAAACTTTGGAAAACCATTTTTCGAGGAAAAGCTTAATAAAGATTATTTCTAACCACATCACCACGGAAGGTTACCCCCCCCCATTTTTATACTAAAGATATCTGATTGAATAGCAAAAATAAATAGGAAGGCTTCACTGTAAAGGAAGGGTTATGGCGTCAATAATTTGTCTTATATTCTGGAAGCCTTCAAAGTGTTTTTCTTACCCTGCCCACACTGCATGAAGAAATTTTCAGGTGAGGAACTGGCCGCCATGCAGCACCACAACACCTCCTGCCCACTATGCCTGTCCACCAGCCTGGCCTGTTACTTAATAGCCTCCGCCACCCTACTGCTGCTGCTCACTAGGTCCTAGACGGAGCCTCCTTCAGTCACGCCAGCGTGGAGCTGCATTCTGCCCTGTCTCTGTCATACCGTGCCTTAGCACCCTCCAACTTTTAGGCAGGGAAAAGCAGGGAGAGGCATGGCATGGGAAGGTTAAGGTTGTTTAACACAGGTGAGGAATTCTGTAATGCCTAAGCAAACAGACTGATTGACAGGAATGCGTACTGAGAAGAATTAACGAAAGGCAGTACTAGCTGCATTACTTTAATACCAAAGATGTGGAGCTTCTTCCTTTGCATTCAGAGACAGCATGGAGACTGCAGACTCAGTTCTGTGTTATTTATGCTGATTTCTTTGAAATCCATGTGCTCTCATTTCCCTAATTCAGAACATTTTAATTTTTTGGAAGGGGGGCTTACTTCCCCAAAGACTCACTGTGATGTTCACGTTCCTTAAATGTCGCATTACTGATGGGAGTCCGGTTTACACCAGGTACTAAGATATCAAAGCCATGTATGTCCTCCTTTCACTGTTTCTGAGATTTTTGTTTGATTTGGTGAGGGGGTTGGACCCGATAAAAGTCATAGTTGCAGTATTGTTTCAAATGGAAAACCTTCCCAGTAACCAGACGAACTCACCTGGAAAGAGTAATTCAAATCCACCAAATAGCCCAGGAGCAGTTAGAAAACACACACACACACACACACACACACACACACACACACACACACACACACACACACACACACACACACACACACAGGATGAATCTCGCGTAGTGGTAAAGGGCGGGATGCATAAAATGACACCTTCTTGCCACGGTGGATTGATAATAATAATAATAATAATAATAATAATAATAATAATAATAATATAATAAGAATAAAAACAATTATATATATATATATATATATATATATATATATATATATATATATATATATATATATATGTCTCACTTAACAGTGCCCTCAGCTGGACCTCTCATGTCAGATCACTTGCTAAAACCGCCTCAAAGAAACTTGGATTATTGTACAGAGTCCGTAACTTCTTCGCCGATGAGCAGTTAGCTATAATTTATAAGAGTCATGTGCGCTCTCAGCTTGAATATTGCTCACCCTTGTGGAATGGTTGTGGAGAGGTTGCATTAAGACAACTAGACAAAATTCAGAATAAAGCTGTTACAATCATTAACAACCTTGCCATTACATATAAACTACCTCCCCTGCAAGTAAGAAGGAATGTTGCCTCCCTTGCATTATTTTACAGATATTTTTTTGGCAAATGCTCAGACGAAGTTGCGTCCATGGTGCCACCTCTCCATGCCTTCCCTCGTGCTACACAGGCATCTGGTAGCGCTCATGACTGGAATGTCACTCAACCATATTGCAGAACTTCTGCTTATCAGAATTCTTTCATTCCCCGAACTGCATCTCTCTGGAACTCGCTTCCCCAGAGTTGTTTTCCTCCAAATTTCAACCCACAACTGTTCAAGTCTAACTGTTACAGATATTTTATGAACAGAGGACACCAGTAATCTGGTGTATGGATTATTTTTTTTACCCATTTGTTTTTCCTTCCTCCGTTCTGTTATTTAAATATATATATATATATATATAATTCATCATCATCATTATCCAATCCTACGTTGCCCCATGAGGAGCGTAGGAGCCCGGGGCTGGACAAGTTGGTCCTGACATTAGATGTGAATAACTAGCCTCACTCATCCCTGAGTGGCATTACGTGAGCAATGAACCCCAACCATCCCTTGGATATAAGCCTTCACCAGCTCAATCTGATTGGAGCGCCGTAATTACCGACTAAACCACCAGGCGCCGAAATTTGGTTATATGGTTACCACCCAGAGTAGTAAATGATTTCCTGGAGTACAGGAAACCATTTGGCTTGTCGTTGTAGAGTCACCCACACGCTGAAGGAAGAGGAAACAATGATGGAAAGAAAGGCAGGAGAGGATGGAAGGAAAGAAGGATGAAGGAGAGGAAAGAGCAGACACCCGAGGGCACCAGTACATCGAGTGAGTGGATGGTGAGCGCCCCCACCTACCACGATGTATATATATATATATATATATATATATATATATATATATATATATATATATATATATATATATATGTGTGTGTGTGTGTGTGTGTGTGTGTGTGTGTTTAAGAATGCAGAAATACCGTATTTTTAGTTAATATATATATATATATTTCTTTTTTACAGGTCCAAGCCTCCGAGTGGCTATCTCGTCTGGAGCAAGGTTTCTAGAACAATGTTGGACACACTGAGCATTTTACATGAATATAAGGTTTTGTATAGCAATTTCTGTTATTTTCCTAAGTAGATGTGATGGGTGAACAGTGGCAGAGGGCGACAGGAGATGGCGCTTGCTGGAAGGAGAGTAGAAAAGCTGACGGAGGAAGAATAAAAGGCGAGGAGCAAGAGAAAACCGGAAGGGCAACTGGCAGATATGATCTGCTTCTGATGGAAGAGGTAGAAGGCATGTGTAATGAATTCCCAAAATCATGTGAGGTACTAGGCGGGGTGAAGAGACGACACAAGAGAGTGAAAGAAGAGAAGAGGTGGGAATGAAGGAAGAGATCAGTTGGATGGAAGTATATGAGACTTCAAGAAATTATAAATTGTGAAAACCCCAGGACGTGATGGAATGTGTGACGAAATGCTCGAATATATTATAGGGTAAAGAAAGCAACTGAACAAACAATAGGTGTGCAGATTGGCCTGAGAGGAAGGTGAAGTTCCAGAAGATTGGAAGTCAGCTACAATGGTTCCCCTTTGCAAAAGAGGGAAGAGAAGAGTGTGTGGCAGTCATTGGTGTGTATGTTGTCTGTGTGATAGGATAGATACATGGATGGATCCTTGTTGTCAGAGCTGGGTAGATACTTATGGAATTAGTTGGTGGGGAACAAAGGGGCTTTAGAAGTGGGCTGGGTGTGAATATAAGATATTCGTTCTGAGATGTTTCGTGGAAAAGTTTTTAGAGAAGAAAAAAAAAGTTGTATGCCACCTGCATGAATCTGTTGTTCTTGTTGATCAACCTCAGTCTATCTTTTTTTTTTTTTTTTTTTTTTTTTTTTTTTTTTTGTGTCCGACTGTGGGCATAGGCTTCACAGCCTGCTATCAAGGCCCAGCAGTCCTCCTACATACCATACACCACTACATGTCACCACTTCGGCGCTAACACCCACCGTCCATATTGAATACATGCTAGGGCTGCCTCATACAGGACTGGTGTATTGGTATTAGCGGGGGTATTTTTACGACATGTCGGCGGGTCTCCTGGTAAATCAGTAAAGCCTGATTTAATGAAATTCAAATCCTTAAACTGTTCCCTGCCCCAGCCGGGATTCGAACCTGGGTCCGTTAGAACTGCAGGCCACCTCTCTACCGATTGAGCCACCACCTCCCCCAGCCGAGCAGACCCGTCAACTGTAGGCAAGATACCGCCAATGCAGGATCCTCCCATGCAGGCGAAAAATGACTCTCTGTCTTGATTTCCAAGCGGTAATAATACATTAACACTAGAAAACGACGTTAGTGACAAAGAATGGCTCTAGGAAGGCCAGGGACCTGTATTATTGTCTCATTCTGACATTGGGCTACGAAATATAAGCTGCCATTGATGTTTAAATTCTGGTCAAGTTAAAGGGAATAAACTATAGAAACATTTCCTGTGTTAAATAAGATCGTCTGTAAGCAGCAGCCTTCGCTATCCCCTTCATGTTTTAGTTGAGGGCTGATACTTCTAGGGGAAACACGTATTGTTCTGTTCAGCAATAAAGCAATCGACATCAAGAACGCCGTTTATTATCGCCTTGAATACCAAAAGGAGCACATAACAGTAAGATGTAATTTTTTTATTTTATCTGATCGTGGTGCAGTGTCAATCCGTCTATTTGTCATACAGTAAGACGGCCTGTGGCTAGATCCCTAGCATGGTACGGATGGACAAATATCAGCTGATATCTCATTGTGGCATTACAAGTTACCTAGATCCAAAATGGTTCAGATATGAGGATACGACTTTCATAAACTTGCCTGGATGCAGAGGAGGAGGAGGAGGAGGAGAAGGAGGAGGAGGGGAGCTCTGGAGTCTTGAAAATCAACAGGCTCCATCTATACCACATGCTTATTATGTGTGATTAAAGCTGCACAGACAAAGATGGCCCGGTTGCTGAGATACGGCATCCAATTCATACACTGTGATGTGTGGCGATGGATCCAGTGGTGCTGATGGCGGAACAATATTACACAGAGTTTATAATAATCTGACAAAGACTGCTAACCCTCATACTCAACTGACGGCCATGTGTAGTTAGGCTGGAAAACTGATCTGACGGAACCAAGGAGACTCATTCCAACCTTACAACCAAGGATCATAAAATTTCAAGTTAAGAAGGTGGTCCAGTTTAGTCAGGTGAAAAGAAAGCAAGTACAAAGGCATAGTATTCCTCCACCCACCAGGGGTTTAATAACACTTATAACGAGTTCACTTATGCCTCTGTGCATCATTTTAGAACTCTGTTAGCCGACTCTTGACAGAGAATATTGCTGACTATAGACTACACTGGTGCTGGAGAGGGACGCCTTCCCGCGGTGGCACTAACATAACGAGGCGGGTCCGCTTCCATGTTATACAATCGTCCTACAGTTCTTTCTCTATCCCCAATAGAAGGAAGAAGAAATGGACGAGAAGGACAGTTGCGGTCTGCAGTCCACCTGTTTCCCAATCACATGAGCCTTCAGCCACAACGATGACAGTAACATTAACAATGACATCAACATAAGCAACACAATTACATTAACAAAAAGTCTTGGGTGGCATGAGCCGCCAATTTCAATTGGAGTATAATAATCTAGAGGTAAAACAATTATAATAATAGCATTAAAAAATAATAATAATAATTAGTACTAGTAGTAGTACTATTAGTACTTTCAGTAGTACCAGTAGTAGTAGTATTACTAGTTGTGGTGGTGGTGGTGGTGGTGGTGGTGGAAGTAGTAGTAGTAGTAGTAGTAGTAGTAGTAATATTAGTAGTAATATCATTATTATTTGTCGCTTCACTATGACGACACGGTTTATCTACATTCTTAATGCAGATGATTCGTTTTCTTCTGGTGGACTCAGATTACTCTTGCAAGTTGAATATGAAAATAATGTTGAATGCATGAAATTGGATGAGCTTTTATGTCCATGGCTGATAGTCAGACCCACCCTCCACTCTAACTACACTTGGCTATCATGAGCTACACAGGGGTTAATGATATTATAAAGACGCGGCACATGAGTCTTAAGGTGTCATTCTCGTATCCTTGCAACCTACCAGTCACCAGTGCCTCTGATATCGTATATTATACACGGATATATTATACACGAAAATTATTATACTCGAACATATTGTACGTGAATCACATGCGTATCATATTATACACGAAATCGGATGTACTGTTCACGGGTAGGTTGCCAGGGCACGACACTTCAGACTCACACGCTGAGAATATAGTCAGATGAAAACCTACCGACAGTACTACCAGCTGATATTCCTCAGGACCCTTGTGGTGCGGCAGCATCTTAAAGCCATGTTTTTAACCCTTTCAGTCAAATATTTGTTACCAGCTGCGATAGCGAAGCTGGTATTGCTTTCAGTGTGTGTGTGTGTGTGTGTGTGTGTGTGTGTGTGTGTATGTGTGTATGTGTGTGTGTGTGTGTGTGTGTGTGTGTGTGTGTGTGTGTGTGTGTGTTAGCACGATAACTTCGCAACCGCTCGAGATATCATCACAAAATTTTTCAGGTGTGTATTATGGAAAAATCTATCACGAGCTCGAAACTGGTGAAAGTAGGCCAAGGTCTGTGTCTGTTACCACGATAATTTCGCAGCTGCTCACATCATCACAAAATATTACGGGTGTGTAGTACGGATGAAAATCTACGAGTTCGAAATTAGTTAAAGTAGGTCAAGGTCAGGGTCATATTCCGAGCCGCGCTAGAAAAAAAGGGGGGAAAATCAAATACTTGGACCTTAATAATACACTGAGAGTGAGTATATATTTTCCTCGCCTTAA
>NC_137057.1:8793367-8978367 GCF_032717465.1 Coenobita brevimanus
TGCTCCTGTAAGATGATGAAATTGGCTTCTGTCTGTATTTAAGATAAAATGCATGAAATCTAGTAAGCCTCAAATGAGGCAGAACTGAGTCGCCTTGGTTATTACTCACATCTAACCTTCAGTCTAACTACATTTGGCCATAACCTCAGCTGAAAGGGGTTGCAGATCCTTGTCACGCTAGAACTAATGTCTGTAGCAATGAATAAAGTCCTTTGGAGGTGACGAGGATAAGTGATCATCTCAGTGCAGTGTTTACTCTTTTCTTTCTTTTTTTCTAAATTTTAGTTTACTGCGCTGACAAAATCCAAAATAAGATGTAGAAGTGTAGAATGTTAGAATGGAACAATATTAGGGAAGATATTATTTAATAAAGTCATAGGAAAGACTGACACGTAAAGAGACCACTATAACATTTTAACAGATTTTAAAAAAAAATGGAAAGGTAGACACAGAAAATGTAGTGATGTATATATAGTTACTCAGCAGTTTCCCTCCCTCTCTCTCTCTCTCTCTGTCTCTCTACTGCTGCTACTGGTACTAAGCCATTTGTCTCTCCCCTCAGTCTATCCCCCAAACCTTCATGTTCTCCGTCTTTCCTTCCTTCCTTCTCTCACCCTCCTCCTCTTTCCCTTCACCTATTCTCTCCTTCTGTTCCTCTTTCTCCCTTCTCCTTTCTTTTTTCCTTCATTGTTTTTCATCATTGTCTTATCCTCTTTTTTTTATTTATTTATTTGCCTATCTTTTCTCTTCATCCCCCCTCCTCTTCCCTCCCTCTCTCATTTTTCTCTCCCTCCTTACTTCTTCCCTTTTCCCCACGCTTTTTCCCTTTATTGTCTCTCCTTCTATTACTCCATCCAAATTTCCTCTTCCCTCCACTTCTCTTTATTCTTTCGTCAGTCCCTGTTTCTCAGCTTTCTCTCTCTTTCTCTTTGCCTCTTCGTCCACTTGATCATTCCTTTTCTCTATATCTCCAGCTCGTCAGTATTTTCCTTGTTTCTCTCCTAATTCATAATCTTATTCTCCTTCCCTCCTTCCCTTCACTTTTCTCACCATTACTCCTTTCTTCTCTCTTTCTCTCATCCCCTACATGTCAGTCACCTGTTCTCTTATCCTGGCCTCTCTCTCCCTCCACATCATCTTTCGTACCCTCCGTTTCTTCTTTTCATTTCTCTGCTTTCTTTTCTCTCCATTCCCCATTTCCTCTCCATCTCTCCACTTTCTCTCCATCTTTCCACCATTTGTCCCGGTTCTCCAATCATTTCTCATCTCGCTCTCACTCCTGCCATGAGGCCATTTTGCAGTCTCTCTCTCTCTCTCTCTCTCTCTCTCTCTCTCTCTCTCTCTCTCTCTCTCCCTCTCTCTCTCTCAAATTCTTTCTTCTTCCCTCCGGGTTTACTCTAAGCTAGCATCATCTTATTCCTCTCTTCTTTCTTCTTCATCTCGTCCTTTCATCATTACCATCATCATCGCTCCTTCCTATTCTCTCTCTCCTTCTCGCCTCCCTTTGTCACTTCCTCTTTTACCCCCATCAGCTCTTTCCTTCCCCCATCTCCTCCTGCCCCTCCTCCTCCAAGTCCCTCTCGCACATTTTACAGTTTTCTTCCCTCTTTCCTCCTCCTCCTTGTCCTCCATTCCCTTATCATTTATCCTCCTCTGCTCCTTTCCTTCATCATGTATATCCCAATTTTCCCCCAGTTCTTTCCTTTTCCTCTTTATTATTATTGTTATCTTAGTTTTCCGTAATTTCTTCATTCCCTGTCCTCCACTCCTCATTATCGATCTTATTTTCCTGTCTCCATCTCCTGTTCTTTGAGAATTTCTTGTCATTCGTCTGCTCTCCGTCATAGGTATATAATTCTCTCTCTCTCTCTCTCTCTCTCTCTCTCTCTCTCTCTCTCTCTCTTCCTCTCTCTCTGACTTATTTACTATTCTCTCCCTCCTCATCATCATACCTCCATTCTGGCCATTAGTCAAAGATATTTTTCAGGCGTGTTTGTGTGATCGGAGGGGGCGGCCGTCATTCACTCACTCAATGTAGTGATACTTTATGTCAGGGTCACTTTATACTGAGTTGTAAGCCAAAAGAATTTCTGTAAACCAAGAAACCTTTTAGTACAGTGGGTGGTAACCTTATATAGCAACGAACATAATGTTCCCTAAATGTCAAGTGTGTTGGCGGAGGGTTAGTGCCCCTCCCCGGAAAACAACCAAATAACAATATAAACAGAATGCCTTGGACTAGCATAGACGAACAGGTTACGACCAAGGACCGGGCAAAGGACATGGTACGGATTGAAACACGAATGTAAGGGGTGCGAATAATGAGGTGAAAGAGAGAGTGTTTGTCCAGGTGCTTGAGGGAGGTGAGTAGGGAAAAAGAGATCAGTAGGATGGATGTAGTGGAAGCAATGAAGAAAATCAAAATGCTGAACGCCCTAGGAAATGATGGAGTGTGTGGTGAAATAATGAAGCATGGCGAAAAGATAGTAGTAAGATGAATATGGAAGATGTGCAGATTGGCCTGCGAGGAAGGTAGAGACCCGGAGGATTGGAAGTCAGGTATACGATAGCTTTTCCCCGTAGAAAAAGAAAGGCGAAATAGAAGCGTGTGGTAATCAAAGAGCCATTTGTCTTCTTAGTGTAATGTGAAAGCTATATGGTAGGATACTTATTAACAGAGTTAGCGAAATAATAGAGGAGTTAGTTGGAGAACAACAGGAAGGTTTTGGGAAAGGAAGAGGTAGTGTAGATCAGATATTCATCCTTTGGTCTTTAGTCGAGAAGCTTCTAGAGAAGGGAAGGAAGTTGCTTGCGGTCTTCATGGATTTGGAGAAAGCATAAGAGAGTTGATAGATAAAGAATGTGAAAAAAATTAAGAGTATGGAGTAAATGGGAAGATGTTGAATGCCGTGAAGGCATTCAACATCTTCCTTTCTTCCATCCTCATTTCCTTTCTTCCTCCTTCCTTCATTCATCTCTCCTCTTTCACTCTTCCTCCTTTATTCCCTCACATTTTTCCTCCTTCTCTTTCTCCTTCCTATGCTTCCTCCCTCCCTCCCATGTTCCTTGGACTGGAATTTAACAGCCCCTCTCTGCCTCGATTTTGCTTTCACGTTACTCCATTTTACACCCTCTGTGGTTGACCCTTTTCCTTGTCCATCTTTCCTTCCTTCCTTCCTTCCTTTGTTCCCTCCTTGGTTCACATTTTTCCTTCCTTCATTTCTTCCTTCCTACCTTCATGCCTACATTCATTCTTTGGTTCATTTTCTCCCTTCATTCTGTACATTTATATGTTCTTTCCATATGCTTTTCAAATATTCTGTTATTTGGTCTCCTCATTCCTTTCTTTTTTGCTGTACTTTTTCCTCTCTCTTTCATGCAGTCATTGTATTTGCTTTATCATATTTGCTTTCCTACCTTCCTATCCTCCTGTCTTCCCATCTTCCTATCCATTTTCCTCGAATTTTCTTCTTCCGTCTCTATATTTTCCTCCTTTGTTCTTCGCATCCTCTCTCTCATACCTTCCTTCCTTCCTTCTTTCCTTACTCTCTTTCCTGCCGTTTCTTTTTTCTCTTTCTTATTTCAGTCTACTATTCATGAGTCCTCTAAAACATTGCATTTTTCTTTTCCCATCATCAACGATTCGCCTTCCTTCCCGTATACCTTTATTTCTTCGTCCATTCTTTCCTTTATTCTCTCACAGTTTCTCTTCCCGACATAAATTTTTCCTATAATGTAGCTTAAATTGTTAAGTTCCTGCACGTTTCTTTCCTCCTACTTCTGTTCCTTGGTTAATTGAAATTCACTTTTAATGAACGTAGTGACACTTCCGTCGTTCCGTGCTGTCTTCATTCGGTTTGTTTTGTATTTCATTCTTTTGCCTGACTTCCTTTTCTTCCTTCCTTCCTCCTCTCTGGTCGTGGGTTCCTTCTTACTCTTTTTATTCCCTTTCTTCCTTCTATTTTTGTTCTTTCGTTCATTCAATATTTCATTGCATTTCTTCATTCTTGCTTGTCTCAGTCCTCTTGCTTTTCGTCTTTCATTCATTCATTCTTTTTTCCCTAACCATTTCCCTGCCTTTTCCCATCTCTTCTACATCCCTTCCTTCTTCCCTCCTTTTCTCATTCCTTCTTTACATTCTCTTGTCCTAGATTCACCTTGCTCTCTCTCTCTCTCTCTCTCTCTCTCTCTATTTACTTTAATCCTTTCCTCTCATTTAATACGTCCGAATGCCTTCCCCTCGATCCCTTCTTCTTTCCTCTTCCCCCTCTTTCTTAGCTTCGTTATGAGAATCCAACTTCCTTCACTACTTCCGCATTTTTAATATTCTTCCCACATTTATTCAGTCTTTTAATCGGTCATTATGTTCTTTCTCCCATAATAAATAATGACCGAGTTTCTTTTCCTCTTTACTTTTTTCAAATCGTTACTTTATTTCTTTTCATTTATTTATTCTTGCTTCCTCATTACTAATTTCCATTATTACGTTTAATGTATCTAACTCTATCTTTTGTTATATCTCCTTATTCTCTTTCGTCTTTCCTTCTGCCCTCTTCTTACTCCAATCCTTATCCTTCTAAAAGGCTTCCTTTCTTGTTTCTGTTGACTTTCCTTCTCTCCAAATCCTTTTCTTCCTCCCCCTCTTCCTCTTCCTTCCATTCCACTCACACCTGATATGTTGAGTCTTAATGTTTCTCTCTCTCTCTCTCTCTCTCTCTCTCTCTCTCTTAAATGGGCAGTAAGAAAATATTACCGTAAGTCTGAAATTAGATTCAAGAAATTAATAGAAACACACGTTGAGTATCAGTTTTTCTGTATTTGTATTGCTGTTTTTAAAGCATTTTTAATTATGCAGCACTGAAGATCTCTCTCTCTCTCTCTCTCTCTCTCAGATATACTCTTGCTATCACTGAGTGCGTTTGTTAGGACACTAATAAGTAGCCAGTGTGAAGTCATCTTAATACTAAAGTTAAGCTGTGTGTGTGTGTGTGTGTGTGTGTGTGTGTGTGTGTGTGTGTGTGTGTATTTCTTTCACGAGAAAGGTAGTATATATCAAACTAATTCTTTTTGCATTAGCTCGGAGAAAGTCCTGAGAGTATCAAAAAATTACCAAACATTAAAATGATCACGCCTCAGGCCACGGGACGAAATTGTCGACACGCGTAAATGTCTGTCTGTAAGTTTGTTTGTTTCCTTCAGGAGAACGGTGATAGATATCGACCTGCTTCTTCTGCATTAGGTCGGGGTAAGTCCAGGACGTAGCAGAAAAAAAAATGACCATCTCGTGCGACGCGACAGTGCGAAATTGGCGGAAAGCGCGACATGCAATACTATGCGAAAAGAGAGATGGACATTTTTGTCAGAATTTGTCACTTTGGTGTCAGTAACGATATGGAAACAGATAATAATATTTGCAAACATTTTGTGATGGAAAATCAATTTTGTCGGGCAAGCACTAGTGATATATACAGCAGACACATACAGCCACCAACATGCACACATACATGCATACATGGACAGATGCACATACATATGCATACAAATACATATCTATCTATCTATCTATCCAGGCCTATCTGCTTCGTTTGGGAGCGGCAATGAGAAAGATATAATTGTGAAAATTGGAGAGAGAGAGAGAGAGAGAGAGAGAGAGAGAGAGAGAGAGAGAGAGAGAGAGAGAGAGAGAGAGAGAGACAGAGAGAGAGAGAGAGAGAGAGAGAGACAGACAGACAGACAGACAGACAGACAGAGACAGACAGACAGAGACAGACAGACAGACAGAGACAGACAGACAGACAGACAGACAGAGATGAATTCCCCTAGATAGACTTTGATCGACCATATAGCTCCACTGGGTGACGGGAAAGCGCTACCCCTCCCAGCCCGGCTGCTACCTGGGCGGGGTATAAACTCTCGACCCTTCGGTCTTGAGTCAAGCGCAATACCACTGCCCCCAAGAGAGAGAGAGAGAGAGAGAGATTACAGATGTTTCTATGTTGACAGTAATTAAGGTAAATACACGTACAGTTATGCAGACAGACTGACATAATGGATATCGAGACTGATAGATTAATACATAGAGACAGGTAAGCAGACACACAGACAGACAAACAAATAGATGGACAGATATATAGAGATGATATGTAGTTTAGACAGATAGGTATATCGACAAAGATTTATACTGAGCTGAATAAGCGGTGAAGTGGAGGAGTTAACATGCATCACAAGTTTGGTTTAAAGCAGATGGCAACCATTTCGTCTTGCATACTTCACAACACCTCACACGGTTGTTTAACATATATACATACATTTTTGGATATATAAGTATTTCGCTGAAAGGATTGCAATATTCCAAGTAGTGTGTTGTGATGGAATTTACTGTTGGTAGAGCACTTTGGAATTTTGAGTATCTAAATGTCTACATGTTTATCTGTCAATATCTGACCATCTCTCTACTTACCTGTCTGTCTGTCTACCCATCCAATCATCAATTTATCCATCTATCTATCTATCTCTCCGTCTGTCTGTCTGTCTGTCTGTCAGTCACTCTCTCTCTCTCTCTCTCTCTCTCTCTCTCTCTTTCACGCAAGGTCTGCATCATTCACGGTAGTGTATTGTGATGGTTATTTCTAAGAATGCTGTGCAATATTGTTTTTCATTGTAGTTGTGTTTGGGGGGAGGAGCTACGTCCACCCACTTGATGTAGTGCTATCTTTAGATGACTGAACTGAGTGACTTGCCAAATGGTTTCTTGTACCCCAGGAAACTGTTGGCTACAGCCCCTGGTAGTTTAGTGGGTCAAGGCGCTCTAACTGTATGTGGCCCATAAGGTTTTCAAGTCCAAGGATGTTTGGGGCTGTATCACTCATATGATGCCTCTCAGGGGAACAGCTGGTCACTCCCTGGCCTGTATTGTCATCGGGTAAGCAGGCTCCCTAGCACCTCTTCCTCAGCGACTTATTTTTATATGGCTGGTTAACATCCCTTTGTATGGTCACCATGTTGAGTATGGCAATAGTACAACGATGAATATAACCCGGACAAGGGGAATAAGGTGTAATAAGCAAAATAAGTCGCTTAGGAAAAGGCGTTACAAAGCTTCGTTAACCGACGAGAATACCCGTCCCTGGACCACTGAATGCAGTCACTTTATTTACACAACCCATGCTGCCTAAGACGATTATTTTATTCTTTGGATCAAATTATCGAACTGGATGGGTTAGATATGGCCTTCATTAACTCCTTATACTAGATGTGCTTCCTAATTTAACCACGTCAGTTCCATGACGCACATTTGGCGTCAAAAATCGCCTCTCTCTCTCCATGGGCTTTGAAAATCAGTCTGGTGAATCCACAGCACCTAATACTACAGATACTGATTTGAGGCCAAATAAACTCATCCGTGTCAGTTGTTACGGATTCACTACACTGGTTTTCACAAGTCCAAGCAATGAGCAGCAGGAAAGACATGAGGACTGACGAGTTATTTATTTGTTCATTCATTCACTTACTTACATTTACTTCAGATGCCTACTATAATTTTCATTATATTTTTGTTTCCTGCTGGCGATTATTATTATTATTATTATTATTATTATTATTATTATTATAACACACCACACCAGTGGTGTATTGTATTGTCCTTGTCAATATTATTATCATTGTCAGTAGTAGTAGTAGTAGTAGTAGTAGTAGTAGTAGTAGTCTCTAAGTATTACATACGGTAGGTTGAGAGTATCGTTTTTGTTGGTATTATTATTATCATTATTATTATTATTATTATTATCAGTCGTAGTCGTGGCAGTAGTAGTAGTAGTAGTAGCAGTAGCAGCAGCAGCATTAGAATCAGCATTTACATTACTAAAACTTTCCACATCCCTGCGGGAAGTTTCACAGTTTTTTTCAGTATCATTATTATTATCATTATTAGTATTAGTATCAGTATTAGTATTGTTGTTATTATTATTATTATTTTTTTCTTCTTAAAAGGTAAATGCTCATTACTCGGAGGCTATTTAGCCTAGACTCTAGAGCCTTCAAACTTTACCAGCTGAGTCCCCCAGCTGGCCACTTCACCTTGCAAAATTCGAAGGAAATCGGTTAACAGCATGACTTGATATTATCCGAAAATGGAAAACCAAATTGTTGACACAGTCCCAGAAACCACTTAAGATAAAAAGCTGAAATTCATCTAGCATATGCCCCTTCCCGGGCAGCATATATGAAAAAAGTATGATCTTAATCGGCTGAATATCCTCCTAGATTGCCTAGGGTCAAATATCGGGATTTTCCTTGATATTCTGAATGTCGCATAATTTTCCACGAAAGAATACTGCTGGAGCCACTACACTTGGTGGACTTGTACACCTTGATACTTAAAGTCACCAGCACAAGATCGCTGGCTTTGACCTCAAGGTCGAGGTCACATGAACCTGCAAACTTTCAAAACTCGGCCCTTTATAACTAGGTTTTTAGTGGAGCTACGGAGGAAAAAAAAAAACATGTTTCAGAATCCCAAAACTCTCTTCTGTAAGGCTGGGATACCATTTTACAGTCAAAATTATTATTATTATTATTATTATTATTATTATTATTATTATTATTACTGTTACAAACTTTATCTGTTGAGCTGTTATTGATAGTTTTTTTTTTTTTTTTTTTTTTTTTTTTTTTGAGGGAGGGGGAGATCTAGAAGGCTGGCATTCCAAGGCCGTCCAAGATAGACTTGTAATTTTGAGGAGTGATATATATCGGTTGCAGGATTCTTTTGGCAATTTATTTTCCCGTCACTAGCACAGCACTTGCTCCTTCTCTGTTATTTTTTTTTCTTTAGTTTTTCCTCCCTTTAACGATTGCGTTGGAAATGTTCCAGTACATAGTCGTCGACATATACTGTTGCATCTGCATATTGATACTGATGTCCAAAAGGTAGTTTTTGATAGTCTATATTGAAGGAAAATAAAATGGCTCCCTGATGCCTGAAAGTGCTAAATCTGAAAGTATTTTGCCAATTTTGACCAAACTCGGTGAAAATGTAGTTGGACATGCGTGTATGAATGACTTTGACCTTGGTCTCAAGGTCACAAGTCAAAATCCGTAAAAAGTTTTGAGTCCTACTAAAAGTCCCTACATACGAGGACGTCATCTGGAATGTGGATTTGTTTGAATATTTCTTCAGCAATTTCAGAATTCTAGTTATTATTATTATTATTATTATTATTATTATTATTATTACTAATATCATCATTATTATTATTATTATTAATATCATCATCATTATGATTATTATTATTATTATTATTATTATTGTTGTTGTTGTTGTTGTTGATATTTTTGTTGTTATTATTATTATTACTTACTTTATAACAGTAGTATTTCAAAGGTTATTTGGCCTAGAGCCTTCCAACTTGGTCAGCGTAGTCAGACAGATGTCGGCTTCTTTTGGTCAAATATGGTGGGAGTCCATCAAGCGGATTTCCTGATACTGTTCGGTGCACAGAAATGTGAGACAGCCTCGCAATCTCAAGAACCGCTCATGGAAGGAAGCTGAAATTTTACTACGATATACCCTTAAGGCGGACACATGGCAAGGAGTATGGTTCTAATTGGTTGATTATTCTCCTAGATCGCCTGGGGTAAATAACTAGGACTTTTCCGGACATCACCTAATTTTCCATGAAGGATTAAAGCTGAAGCCACCAAACTTAGTGGACTTATAGACTGTGATGGCCTAAGCTGACATGCAGATCAGTGACCTTAACCTTAAGGTCTCTTTATAGCTCGGCTTCTTGTACGCAATGGCTATTGGAAGGTTTTCTTTATCAAAACTGTCGGTGGACAATTTTACGGTGTTCTAGTTATTATTTAGTTGTGATGAGTTATTTTTAGTTTTGTATTTTACTTCTGATGCCGCCCATGCTTTCCGTTATAGTCTTGTTGGCTCAACTTTTTTTTATTTAACTTAACGAGTATCATTTGTGGTGTGGGAGATAATGAAGGCTCTGTCTATCCATCCATCCATCATCCAATCCTACGTTGCTCCATGAGGAGCGTAAGAGCCCGGGGCTAGGCAAGTTGGTCCTGACATTTAAGATAAGAGTGACCAGCCTCACTCATTCCCGAGTGGCATTACATGAGCAATAAACCCCAACCATCTCTTGGATATAAATCTTCACCGGCTCAATCCGATTGGAGAGTTATAATTACTCACTAAACCACCAGGCGCCAAAATTTGGCGATATTGCTACCACCCAGCATAGTAAATGGTTTCCTGGTGTACAGGAAACCATTTGGCTTGTCACTCAGTGTAGAGTCACTCACAGGCAGAAGGAAGAGGAAAAAATGAAGGAAAGAGAGACAGAAGAGGATGGGAGGAAAGAAGGATGGAGGAAAGGAAAGGTCAGACACCCGAGAGCTGCACTACATCGAGTTAGTGGATGGTGTGCGCCCCCACCTACCACTCTATTTCTCTAACCTCTCAATTTCTCTAAGAATTCCTAAGCTGTATAAAACTGTCTGCAGATAGCAAGAAGTGAATAGAAATGTGTAATCGAAGTCAAGGAGTAAATAAATTCGTCTCTAGATTAAAAACACACACACACACACACACACACACACACACACACACACACACACACACACACACACACACACACGCACACACAGACTAGACTAATACTTAATCGCAGTGAAGAGTTATGTCTTGAGAAAGTAGCCTAGCCCTGGACGCCTATGTTGCTGATGTGGCAGTAAAGGATTGAACGGAGGAGTGGATGAATAAGTAAAATGTTTGTCTGGACTGATTAGCCTAGCCGTGAGTCCCTACGCTCCTGGTTAAGGCATAGAGGAATGGATGATACATGGACGGATGGGTAATATATTTATCTAGACTGAATAGCCTAGCCCCGGGCCCCTACACTCCTGGTGAGGTAATAAAGGGCTGGATGAATGAGTGAATGGATGATTAAGTTGTGTGATGGTTATACTGTGTTGTGACGAGGGGGTTTAAGCTTACGAGTATCAGCGTTTCATGTGTTAACTGGGGTCAACAGGGATACGTTTGTTGTGGTGTATGGAGAACGGGTAATGGCGGTGATGGTGGTAGTGGTGGTAGTGGTAAAGGTAGTGAAGTTGGTAAGATAGTAGTGAAATGATAGTAGCTGTGTGATAATGGTGTTGATTGGGGTAATGGTGGTGGTTGTGACGGTGGGAGGTGATGGTAGTGTGGTTGCAGCTATGATTTGGTGATGGTGGTACTGGTGATGATAGTAGTGATATTGGAATAAATGTTAAAATGGTAGTGGTAATGGTAACGGAAGCAGCAACAGGTGGTGGTGGCGATGGCAGTGACAGTTTTGGTGATAGTGGTGATGGTGGTTATGACAGTGGTGGTGATTGTGGAAACATAAGTTGAAGAGGGACTGGTGTTGTTGATGATGATGGTATTGGTAGTTACAGAGGCAGCACTAGAAGAGATGGAAGTAATAGTTACTGTGGTAACAGGTGGTGTTGGTGGTGGTGCAGCAAGATTTCATTAGGTTATGACATCCTTCCATCTTGTGAAGTGCAGCATCGACCATTATAACTGTTATTGTTAACAAGCTGGGCCAAGTCCCATTAGATTTTGACATTGTTTTGATGAGGGAAACTAACAAATACATTTTTTTAAATTAATCCTATTCGAAATCAAAGGATTTTTTTTTTTTTTTTTTTTTTTTAAGGAACAACTCTGGCTTTGGCCCTTTGCTTCCTTCTTCTCTTTGTAGAAAATATGCATACATGCATACATTTCTACTTATATTTATAAATAAATAAACAAATAAATAAACAAAACATAGGTCAGGAAGTTGGTCTGTGGGGTCCAATAGCCCAGTTATTACATATCCGAGGGATAATGCCCAGTAACCTTTTCAAACATCACCACTGGGGCACTAATACCCACCATCATTACTGTGATACGCCAGGGATGTCATTCAGACCTGTGTTACGATTTTTTTTTTTTTTTTTGACATGTCGGTGGCATCGTGTAAAAGGGTAAAGAACACAGCGCTGTAGACGCAAAAACACTTCCAACTAGTAGATCCCATAATCGCACTGTTTGTAACCTTTTTGCAAATATTATATAATATGTAAATATAGTATGTAAGTAGTTGTAAGTAGGATCCAAGTAGGGCGTCAACGCCCAGTGTTATGTCTAAGCGCACTTATGTTATGACTGGACTTTAATGAGTCACAGCTTCCGTAGTCGCACCGCCGGTCTAGCCTGAGAGAGCCGGCGAGCAGTAGCTGTCTGTACGGGTCTGGGGATGGACACGGAGTTTGTCCGGTATCGCTGTATATTGATTCAAGACGGTGTTTAATATATTGTCAGAAAACTACTACAAGACTTTGCCTTCACCTGCAAGTGGCGTAAAGGGGGGCATTGACAGCATTAACAACACTGTCCCCAGCTCACTTCTCTATCCACTGCACCACCACCTCACTGTCCATGATACTCACTGCAGGCGTTGGCTTCTGGCAGTATTCTCGTAAACTCACTGATATACGTCTTAATACCTTCAGTTCGGTGACATTCATTTTTCAATTTTTTCTTGCAACTTTCAGACGATTTTCTTCAACTTGAGAGAGAGAGAGAGAGAGAGAGAGAGAGAGAGAGATTCAGGTTGTGAGGGGACTAATGGAGACCGTTCTAACCATGCCAGTTCGAAAAGTCTCTCCACACCCGAATAAAATTTTCTACAAGAAACTAGAATAAAATTAAGAATAACAACAACAACAACAACAACATCATCAACAACAAAAACAACAGCAGCAGCAGCAGCTACAAGAACAACAATAACATCAACAATAATAACGATGATATTACTAATTATAATAATATAAAAAAAATAATAATAATAATAATGATCATAATCATGATAATAAAATTAATGATGATAATAATCAATAAATAAATTAAATATTTTGAGTATACCCTTCTCACACACTCTTGGCCTAAAATCACCATCAGTTCATGCTGACTGCCGAGATGTAACAGTAACGATAGATTATTAAGCTAATCAGGAAATGCTGTGGAAGACAAAGGCGTGGTGGGGGTGGAGTGGTTAACCCCAGGAGAAGCCACTGGTGGGCCTGAACCAAACCGTCAGTCACGGCCATATTCTCGTAGGTTAAGGAAGCTCCCTTATACCTTTTCCTAAGCGACTTTCTCTTTGTTTATTACACCTTACTGTCCTCTTCCGTGTTACATACATTCTCATGCTCTGCTTAACCCATTTCCTCCCAGTGACCTCAATTGAGGACGGAACTGGGCATTTTCAAAAGTTAATAGAGAAGGGAACCCTAGGGTAGGGACCTATGAGCTTCTCGACTATGAACCGACAGGCGGAGGGCAGTACGCTTAGTACCCATTCGGCAAAATCCCTCGTACAGGAACTCTGGGAGGTAATGGGTTAAATAACGTACAAAAGGATATTAACCAGCCATATCACAAAAGAAGTAGCTACGGAAGAGGAGTTATAGAAGCCCCCTAGCATCTGTTCCTAAAGGATTTGTTTAAAATTTCACCTTACTGTCCTCTTCCGTGTTACATAAATCCTTCCAGTATCTCCATACTCTGCATAAAGAACGGAGAAAACGATATTAACCATCCGTAGCCAAAAAAACAAATAGCTAAGAGAGAGGTGCAAAGGGACCTCCCTAACACCTCTTATAAAGCGATATATTTTATTGTCAGACCATACTGTCCTCATCTGTTACATAAATCCTTCCAGTATAGAAGTACTATGCATAAATAAACGTTCATAAGAATTTTACCACCCACATTGAAAAACAAAGAGTTAAAGAAGAGATGCTAAGGAAGTTTCCTAACACCTCATCCTGAGCTACTTATATTCCATTACACATTGCTGTACTCTGCTGTGTTATTCTATGTTTCATAAATTCTTCCAATATCGCCATACGCTGCACAAATACCGTACTTAGAGATATTAACCAGCAATATTCAAAAATAAATAGCTAAGGAAGAGGTGTTGGGGAGCTTACTTAAACGACGAGAGTAAGAGTGCCAGTCTGGTGTAGGTGCCTTGGCCCGAATCAGCGGTGCACACATGACACAATAATCCTGCCGTCTTGGACTCCAACCGTAGCGCATTCAGGCAACACTTCCTAGGACCGCAGGTGTGCTGTGGAGGGTAGCAAGAGAAAACCGTAAATATTAGTTATTTTCAGTGGGTAAATATTCCTTTCTATGCTATTTATATGTTTTTGGTACTGAAATAGTTTTCATAAATTCGATTCGAATGTCAGCTGTTTCATGGACGACACAGTACCAGTATTCTGTTGTATCTAACATAAGGCGATGTTATACAGCTGAGTGAGCCATAGGCGCCTGAGAATATTAGCTTGCCTTGTGCTGAAATTAACTGGTAAGGAAGGAATGGGAGGGACTGTCATACATCACCAGGACTACGTGTGTGTTGGTGGGTGTAATTAGAAAGATAGCAGCAGGATTCAGCGTTGCGCTGCTCCCTAATGAATGCTGGCTGACGGCTGCAAGATGTGTGATTCCATTCCTGCATTTTCACACTGGCAACCGACCCACACCCGACTCTTCCCTCTCCTCCCACCAAAAGAAAACAAAGAAAAATATAACAAAACACACACACACACACACACACACACACACACACACACACACACACACACACACACACACACACACGCAAACTGGGTAACACATACCTTATAGTATTACAAGTATATATATATATATATATATATATTGCTCATTTGAAAATGAAAATTTATGCCAGCTCTCAATGTTATGTGTCCTTCCTTAATGCATAAAAACTTACGTATCTCTCACACTATCCTGGCATTACCTCGCAATTTTTAGCATCACCTGTTATTCTCTGCTAAGGAAAAGAATAGAGAAAAACCAATAAAATTCCAGTGTTGAAGACTTAGCTGTACTTGAAAAAAGAAGTGAATAAAACAGACAATGGAAAGGTAGAAGGCATAGAAGGGACAGAAGAAACAGATGAGTAGAGGGAAGGAATATGGAGGGTACAGGGGAAAAACAAGAATGAGAAGACCGAAAAAACACCCAGAAGGCCTCTGTTGTTGAAAATATGACTGTGACTGAAAAAAATGAATAGAACAGAGTAGATGGCGACGGATATGAAATGGCTCAGAGAATGGAAGGAACCGAAAAAATGACAATAAAATATCTTTGTTGACAATTTGGCTGAAATAAGACAAAGTAATAGAATAAAGCTTAGAAGAAGCAACAGAAAAGTGCACAGAGGGAACAGAAGATAAAGAAGAGACCAGAGAAGGAATAGGGAGGATACAGGGGAAGAAATAGGCCAAGAAAATGCCGTTAGACTTCCTTTGTTGGGCATAACAGAGAAAACAAAATAAAGAATGCGTAGAATAAGGAACAGAGTAACGTAAGTAGGAGGAGAAGAAATAGAACAGAGGCAGAAGGAACAGATAGAATATGAGAGAAGAAAAGGGAAGAAAAAAAGTTAATTAACCTTCCCTTTTTCATTTGGGGACGATGGAACAAAATAACAGAATAAAACACAGAAAAAGGGACACAAGAATGCACAGAGTGGATAGAAGATAAAAATAAAAGAAGGGAAGGAATATGGAGGGAATGGGGGAGAAAAGGCAGGGAAGAGGCCAACAGACCTTCGTTCCTGAAAATTTGACTGTGATAAAGGAATATAATAGGGCATAGAGCAAGGAAGGGAGAAACACAGAGAGAACAGAAGATAAAGGTTAATGAATAGGGAGGATATAAAGGAAGGGAAAGGCGGAAGAAAAGCCAATAGACTTCCGCTATTGAAAATTTAGCTGTGATGAAAGACCCAGCTCGAGAGGTTCCATGAATAATTTCTTGGGCCTCTCGCCGTCAAAAAAAAAAAAAAAAAAAAAAAAAAAAAACATATACTTCACGCCCTACATATCTACTTAGGCATCAGTGGTGTGGTTTATTTAGATTATTTATTTGGTTTGAATAACTCCTTTGACTTTTCACTCTCCAAGATTAAAAAAAAAAAAAAAGATGGACAGAAAAAAATATACGTAATTGGCTGCCTTTAAATTAATTTATGTATCAGTGTATTATTTGTTGTCACTTTGTTGTTGTTGTTGTTGTAACTTTATCTTAATTTCTTCAATCCGATGACGCTTTTGTCTTGTGTATTCTTGCTATTTCCATACGGTTTAAAGCAAGTTAGGATAAACCTTGGTTATAGTTCATTCTCTTTAACTTGAACCAGATTATCGTCCTTTTGCAGCTTAATTCCTGTGACTCAGTGGCCGAATAAGACAATATTAAGGCTCTACATTCTTTCCACAGAACTTCTTCGTGACTAGCACCATATTCTAGAGTTAATCCATAGCTGGAGTTCAGCAGTCAAGACGGAGACAAGACAGTTTTAGTCCTGGATAAAGTGAACAGAGTAAGGTATAGGGGTTAATTAATGCCTTATGTTACCCCTCCAGCTGGAAAACCTGAACTGACTATAAAATCGTCTGCACATACAGGCTGGTGTATATATAACACTGCCCTTCCATTCTGTACTGTATATCTCGTGTGGTGTGGATTCGGCTCGTTGTTATGAGTATGTATCTTGCGTCATTTATTAATCTTTTACTCCCACTGGCACACCCACGCCCAACCCAGCAGAATGAGCCCCCCCCCTGCAATACATACATATCGCCAGGTGAGTTTCAAGTTGAGCGCTATTAACGACCCACCCTGTTGAAAAAAAAATATAGAATACAACCACTGACAGAAGAGATTAAATTTCCTGAGTACTGAATTGATTAAATTTTGAAAATTCGCATTTCAAGTTTTTTCATGAATGGTCTGAAAACATTGATATAATTCCCAGCTCTTTGTTACAGCCTGCCTAGTGAGATGATAATGTAATCATCTGCTTCTGTGTGTGTGTGTGTGTGTGTGTGTGTGTGTGTGTGTGTGTGTGTGTGTGTGTGTGTGTGTGTGTGTGTGTGTGTGTGTGTGTGTGTGTGTGTGTGTGTGTGCCATCTGCCAAAATATCTCAAAATCAAGAGGCAAATAGCATCCAGACTTACTGGGCACTGTCCCCGGATATCTGGTTTGTTGGTTAATTTTGGCGACGGTGCGATGATATGACTCCAATTACCCGAATAATACTGATTTACTTATGTATTTATTTATTTTTTATTTTTAACCCCTACACCGCGGGCTTGTTTACCAATTACTTGCGTGTCCCGCGGGTTTATTTGGGCTCCGACAGACTCTCAAAAAATCTCTATCTATCTATATACCTAGGCTGCTTCCCCCAAGGAAAGGGAGGTAGCCGAGACAGGACGACACACTCTCCATTTACTCATCCATTTAAACACATTCATTCACATCTTAGCCCCAAAGGGGAGAACGGACAGATCCTCACCGCACCACACCGCACAAGGGTCAACTGCGCAATGCAATCAGTGACATCCGCAGCAGGGCCCGACAGCAGAGCTGGTTTACCCCTGCCACATCATAACATACCCATCCCCTTACCCGCACCTGACCTGACTAGCTGATCAGACCAAATGCGGGAGAATATCCCCTCAGGGCTGCGTCATCACTTATTTATTCACAATTTCTCTCCATTTATTTCTGTCACGCACAGCCACTCTTCCTTGCTCGACAGACATCCCTCTCGCATCCAGCGCTCTCTTCACACTATCCATCCATCCTATTCGTGGTCTTCCTCTCAGCCTTACACCTCTCACATCAGATCTCAAAAAATATTTGCTAAAAATCAGTTATTAGTCCTAGAATAATAAAATTACATATGCTTATAGCACATACCTTCAGCTTTCTCCTGGAATGATTGTTGAGCCTTCGTCTGTTTCCGTAGGACTTGTGGAGACCTCTGAAGTAGGGTAACTAAGTCTCCACTTTACACTTCCCGACAAACGTTATATGATTACCACAGCCAGATACAAACACTATATACACTATTCTACCATTTTCAAGTAGTTTGGGATCCATACTAAAAAAAAAAACAGTGTGAAAGCAATGGAAATTACGAGCGCGTCTGATCGCCGCACTTGCGCCAGTTCGCTCTAGGCACTCTGTCATTTACTATTCATAAAACCCCTCACACTTTATATTTCTATTACTGTATCACACTTATATATATCTGGAGTCTTTCTCCATAAGTTTCCTTCAGTCGTATTATTTTATTGTCACTGAAGTCATGCTATTTTTCAGTCAGTAAAATACGTAGAGAGCCACGGATTCACTCTCACTGTTATAACATAAATTATTTGTACTCATATTCTTATATTACTAATTACTTACATTACTATTTACATTTTCTATTCTATTTTCAATATTTACCCTTCTATTTTACTTACAATATGTTATTCACTGTCACTTTCAGTAAGATGAAACTATAATACACTGTTCAATCATATGAACTGAACATCCATTGCTTTCACCTGCTATTTACACATTATTTACACATTATTTCCAAATAATTCTGCTTCCACACTTGCACTGTTAGAACTGCTTCTGGCTGTGATAACCGAAGAAGCAGGTTACACAGAGGGGAACCTGGCATTCAGCGCACTGCCAAGAGGTGCGTTTATGCTCAGGTGTGCGGCGTGTGGTATGCGCACATAGCTGACACCTGCGAATCGCAGCCTTCCTTTTCCCTGTGGCAGGCATTAGCTCAAGTCTGTGCCGATCCATATACGCCCTCTGCTCAAGTCGGTCGGGAAGTGTAACTGGATGGCGCCTTGGAGTTGCTGCTTGCACCTTACCATATTTTTCCAGCAGCTGCTGGACACAAGTCCTGGCGAACAACCTCAGGGAGAAGGACTTGGGTGGCTTTACCTTCATCTTGTACAGGATGAAGGCGTTCAGCATCGTCATATCTATGAGATGCAGAAAAACTTCTTCCTGTACCACCTAGTATTCTTCCTGAGGCAGTCGATCTCACCAATCATCATGTCGGACTTGTCCACCAGCCGCATGTTTATATTATAGTCCAACACAGCATCAGGTTTCATCACAGGTTCTGCCTGTCCTACGGTCGACCTTCCCACTGTCTCTCATCTCCCTTATGTACGGTGGTGAGCATGTGCACGACTCCTCTTGTCATGCCACCGTATTGCCAGCATCTTCTCAGACTTGCGTAGGTGCACGTCTCCTCGCTGCGAGTTTCCCGCCTCTGGGAATTTGGGGAAGTTGGCACGATTACTTTTCACAGTGCCGCAGGAGCCAATGCCATGCTCAGAAAGGTATTTGGCAAGTTTCGGTGCTGTATAGTAGTTGTCTGTATACAGCACATGATTCCCACCAAAATACTTTTCTAGGAGCACTTTCACTACACAGCCTGAGAAGCCAAGGGGTGTGTTTTATCGAGATCGACAGTGCTGGCTGAATATATGACGAAGTCAAGGATGTACCCCGTCTTACAGTCGCACAGTACAAAGAACTTAATTCCAAAGCGATGGCGTTTGCTTGGAATGTACTGGACAAACCGAAGACGTCCTCTGAACAGAACCAAGGACTCATCAATGACAACCTTCTGAAATGGGTGGAAGAATGACATGAACTTATCCTTCATTCTGTTCAGAATCTCCCGGATCTTCCTGAGTGGGTCGGTTTGGGAAGGTACATCATTATCGGCAAAGTGCAGGTTTCCCATGATGTTCCGGAAGCGATCTCTGGCCATGTACTTGTTGAAGGTCGGTGAGGGTAGTAAGGGGTCCATGGACCAGTATTCTTCCAACTCAAGCTTCTTGGAGTGTGGCACAAGAAGCATGAGGGCAAAGAACACATACAGCTCCTGCACTCCCAGCATGGTCCACTGTTGCATCTTGGCTGCACCTGTACCACTAGCAGCACGTTGTGATTCGAACCTGTTGGTCTCATCACATATGTGCTGCATGACTTTGTCATCTAGGAAGGCCAAAAGGTAGTCGACACACTCAGCATTTTCGTCCATAGTGAAGGCAGGCTGAGCTCCTGACGAGCTCTCATCGAAAACCAGGTTTTCGGGGACAAAATCTGACCCTTCCGTCCACGCGATGGCGTCCAGGATTCCCTGGCGTGGCGGTGGAGGGATGGTGGTGGTGGTGGTGGTAGTGGAGGTTGGCTGAGAGGGAGGCTTATCTCGGTCAAGGTCACTCGCACTGACCCTAGGTTGCCGTACAGCACTAGCAGCCCTTACCCTACTAGCTACACTACTTCTCACTCTCTTAGATCTACCTCTACCTCTACGGCCAGCCTTCACTGTTGATGCTGGTGGTGACTCCGACGACGAAGACTCTGGAGATAACTCAGCCGACGATGATGACGAGATGAGTAAAGCGGGGCTTGGGGAACGGGGAGGTGAATGCTCTCGTGACTCATGGCGGGCTGGGTCACGTGGGGGCATTGTTCTTGGGCTAACACGCCGCCTTTTCACTCCCTTCCCAAATTCTTTTCCTTCCTGCACTAAAGGCTCCTTTCCCTTGGAGCTAGACACAGATTCACTGGTAGGAGCACTTGTTGTCGCTGTTTCTGGCATGATAACTTCACCCGGCTCATCACACGATTCACCGGAATCGTCAAAATCGCTGTCCATTATTATCATCGACAATTCAGCAAGTTCTTGTGCCACTGCAGAGTCACTGAGGCCTTTCCTGCTTGCCTCAACACTTTTCTTGGGGGTAGAGGCCACGGGGCCCTTTGCAATGGGTGCAGAAGCGGCAGGAATGGCGGGGCGCGAGTGCGACATGTTGTCTCTGCAGTGGAGGACAAGGAACTAAATGCCGCAGCTTATCTGAGAAGGGAAGGGTTGACAATTACACTTTAGGCTGACTGCTGCTAACTTACAGGCTAATTTTTTATAGGTAGAAAATCTCGGCAATAAATAAAGAAATGGGTAGTTCCAGGTGAATGTAAATGTCAATTAGGATTCTCCCGTCCTTTCTGATATATATTTTTATTACAGACATCGATTACAAGGCATAAATCAAAGGGGAAATTACCATGGTAATGTAGCGAATGAATGCACGTGAGGTGTTGTCAGGTGATAATTAGGCAATTTCTGGAGTATAACACTATCACTTACCTTTTTTTTTTTTTATATATATATCATTGTGTGAAAATAAAGGGCATAGGGCTTATTTCAATGGATGAAATCTGTGGAAAGAGAAGGGGGAAATTTCCGTAGCGCAGCGCGGCATGGGAGGTGAGAGGAGAGGGTAGTGGAGGGCAGGTAGGGAGGGGAGTCAGGAAGGGGGTAAAATAGCTAAAATGTCAACAATGGATGGGAGTACAGATGAGATTTGGAGTGCTGACTAGTGTTGGACATTGGCAGTACTGATATATGATACAAGCCACCACTTGAGAGCCTGGGATAATTCAAAATAACACAGAATCACAAAAGTGACGCCCCACGGTATGATCCATTGTAGCCGAGCGTCACGAAAGTGACGCCCCGCGGTTGAGGGGTTAAAGGAACGCAAATAAACACTGAAACGCGGCGGGCGAAAGCCTAAGACTCCCCCTCCAGATTTTGGCGAACGTGCTACGATATGCCTCCGACTGTCAGAGGATTACTGATCAAGTTTTTCAGTGATGGCGGACGATACGTATTCGTGGCCGAATGCTTGAGCTTTTAATTTATTTAGGCTACGAGGGTAATTTTTTTTTTTTTTTCTGTATTTCTTGATGTTGGTCTAATAATTTCAAGGGCTTCTCTCTCTCTCTCTCTCTCTCTCTCTCTCTCCTACACACTCATCACCACCATCATCGCCTTACTCAGTTTCCTCATTATTCATTTTCGTCCTTATGTCATCTTCGTTATTCACTTATTTTCATACCATCTTCATTTTCGCCACCCTTTCTCATATAGGAAATCATAGTTATTGCATTTTCCCTTCATCCCTCGGTCATATTCATGGGTTATATTCCTTCTCTGTCACCTCTTTTACTTATTCTCTATCTTTTCCTTTCCTGTTTCTTTCTTTCCCTTCCTTTAATCACTTTCACTCAGCCCCTCTGTCCCTCCCTCCTTTCCTCTCTTTCTTGTCTTTCTCATTCTCACTTTCCCTTCCTGTCTCCCTCTCCCTTCCTTTCTTCCTTCCCTCCCTCGATCTTCGTCTCTGTCTATTTCACCTCTTACTCATCTACCGGTGTTCTCTACTCACTTTCATTCACTTTCGTCTTTATTTTCACCCCTCTCATCCTGCACTGTCTGCTGCCTAACCAATCTCGTCTCAGCCTGCAGCGTTTGAGAGAGAGAGAGAGAGAGAGAGAGAGAGAGAGAGAGAGAGAGAGAAAACTGAGGAGAAATAGACAAGAGAGGAACGGATGGAGAGCAAAAGTGAAGTCAATAGGGAAACAAGGGAAGCGTAAACTGCAATTAGGTTAATTAGACGAGCGAGCTATTACGACAAGGCTGTAATACGAAAGATAGACTGACAGATAGATGGATAGATAGACAGATAGACAGGTAGGTAGATACACAGATAAATTATTAGGCAATTTGATAGAATGGTGTAAATAGATTAACAAAGATGACAGAAACGATAACGATGATGATGCTTATGAGGAGAAGGTGGAGGAGGAGGAATGAAATAAATTGAGAGGGAAAGGAGGACTGAGAGAGAGAGAGAGAGAGAGAGAGAGAGAGAAAGAGAGAGAGAGAGAGAGAGAGAGAGAGAGAGAGAGAGAGAGAGAGAGAGAGAGAGAGAGAGAGAGAGAGAGAAAGAAAGAGAGAGAGTGAGAGAGAGAGAGAGAGAGAATAGCAAAATTTTAAATAGTTGAGGCATTACATCAAGTATGTTGCCTCTAGGTGTTTGACAGACAGGCAGACTGATAAACATATAGCTAGACAGATAGACAGATAGATAGACAGATATACAGACAGACAGATATACATAGAGAGACAGATTGATTGACTGAAAATGAGGAGTCAAGCAGAAGATAAGAAAAAAAAAAAGGAGACAAATAAAGCAGGTAGAGAGAAAGCAGGAAAGAAAGAAAGGCAAAAGAAGTAAACTCGGAAAGAACAAAGGCGTCAGGTGTCTTAAACCAAGTCTCTTGGCTCAAAGTGTTCAGTGTTCATTAGATGTTGCTCAGAGTGTAGGTATATTGGTATTTGTTTCTTTTTTAAAATCAGGTTTGTATGACAGGTGAGCGAAAGTGTTGCTAACTGGAAATTAAAATGATTACCTGGACTGGCTGAAAATGAAGGTGTGTGTGTAGGATTTGGTTACACGCCCTGGCTCCCATTACCCAATCTCAGCTGGACAAAATCATCTGAGGTTTGCTGGAACTGAACTAAATTTATTCCCACGCTGAGAGAGTTAATTGTGACAGGAATATCTCTTTTAGACTCTTACGATTCACTGTTAGCTGCATGAACATATTTGTCGTTTGCTACACGCCAATGATAAAAGTTCGGTGTTCATGAGGGGTTAACTAAGCAAGAATAAAGAATAATGATCAGGCTCTTGCGACTCACACTTAGGTAAAAACAGGCGTCTGGTGTTAACTCAAACATAATGCTACAGTTGTCCCGAAGATATGAGGGTTAAAGTAAGAGAGGAAGAACTAAGACTGAGAGCCAACAAAAATGTAACTATTTTTATGTATCCACAATTGCATCAGTCTGCTTATATGCTGACACGATTGTAGAAATGTTCAAAGCATAGTAGTTTCAAATCACTTTTGTGTATCTTTAATGTTTTCTGTTTAAAATTTCTTTTATTCTACCTGTAGTCATATAGTTTTCCTTAGGGACACCTTAAAAATATGCATCACTGTCCGCACAGAAATTTCCATTGTTTTACAGTACAGTAATAGTATCGCTATAGTTTCTCTTCATATTTCACGGTTTCTTGTCATATATTAATGTTTTCAAGGAAGGTATTCAAATTTCTCTCTTCCATGTACAGTATTTATAATGGACATTCCACATTCAGTATTCAGTATATAGAAAAATCCACATACCTGCAGTTATGAGAAATATTTCAAGCAGAAAGCATACAATTCTATATACTGGAATCTGAACACACACACACACACACACACACACACACACACACACACACACACACACACACACACACACACACACGCACGTCTCCATTAATCCTCCACAATCCTTCCCTCCTTCCTACATTTATCATTCCCTTTGCACACTCATCCAGATAAATGCAACAGTGAATTAGTCTTATGCTGGATTTATTCACTTCTTCCCTGAGCCCATTCATCTTTCCACCCATTCATCTCTCTGTGTTTCTTTTCCTTTCTCTGTTGCTGTCGCTGTCGCTGTGTCTGTCTGTCTGTCTCTTTATCTATCTGTCTATCTCAGCATTCATCTGCTGCTCATCTCGCTAACTCACTTTGTTCTCTCTCTCCCACTCACTCACCCATCCATCCTTTCATTCTTTTGTTACTCCTCTTATCCTCTATTATTCATTTCTCTCCACACTTTTGTTAGTTTGTGTTTCCCCTGATTATGTATCTTTGCTTTTCTCATTCTTATATTCTGTTGTCTTTTATATTTCTTTTTCCTCTTTCTTGTTCTTGTCTTCGTTTTTTTATATTTTTTCCTCGCTTCTGCTCAACCCTCCTGTAGTCTTGTCTAAGCTGCCCTTCTCTCTCACTTCCTTTCTTTTTTCCATCCTCTTTTCCTTCTTTTACTTCTACTCTCTCTCTCTCTCTCTCATGCTCACGTATACTTGGTCATTTCCACCTCCTGTCCGTACATCTATTTTTTTTTTATTATTAAAAGTTCTTTTAATCTTTCTTGCAACGCTTTTGTACTTTTCTAAGGATTTTTTTTTTTTTTTTGTACCCAATAATGTGTTTTCTTCTCGAAGGCATTTTGTTCTCAATATTGTATTTTTTCTCGTTCCCATTATTGTATTTTTTGTATGGGTTTCTGTCGTATTCATTTTTGTATTTTTTTTCTTTTCTTAAGGCTTCTGTCATACCCATTACTGTATTTCTTTTTTCTAAGATTTTTTGTCGTATGCTTTACTGCGTTGTCCTCTTTTTTATTGTCCAACCTTCGCTAATTTACTTTCTTCGATTTTCATAACCCATTCCTCCCTTTTGCCCTAGTCATTTTTATTTCCATTTTATCCTCTGTCCTCCGACATTTATCGTCTTTGCTTTGGTTTTAGATATTTCAAGCCCTTTTCCCTTGCATTTCCCATACGTTCTTCCCTTCCCCTCCTTTCCTCTTATTTCTTTTCTTCTCCTTCTCTCTTCTTCCCTTTCCTTCCTTTCTTCCACCTCCTTCTGTCCAACCGACAAATTCATTTTGTCTTTCCACAGTTTTCAATTGTTTTCTTGCTCACGTCTTTTTTTCGTCACAGGCCCTGGTCATTTTTATTTTCATTTATCCTCAGCCTTGTGGTGTTATTCTCCCTGCTATGCTTTTAGATACCTTAGGCTTTACCATTCCCATACATGGCCTTGCTCTTGAAACCCTCTTTTTTTTTTTTTAAATCTCTCCTTTCTTCTCTCCTCTTTTTCTCTTCGTTTATCTTCCAATTTTCCTCATTCTACCTTCTTCTCGTTTTCCTGTCCTCTAGTGCTTTTATCCAATCCGTTTTCCTATTTTCTTAATTTCCTCACCTTGTCCACCTTCTTCTCCAAGTCATTTTTACCTTCATTTTATCCTCTTCCTTGTAATGTTTATCCTCGTTGCTTTGCTGTCAAATATTTCAAGCCTGTTTCCTTCCCCTGTCTTTCCCCTTAGCCCAAGCGAGTTTCTTATCACCTCCAGTATGACCCTCCCCTTCCCACTCAAATCTTTCTACCTGTATTTCTTTTTCTGTGCCATTTCTTATTAGTAGTATGTGAGATTTTTTTTTATATACTATAGAACTAATATTTTACATTGGTTAATTTTGTTCGTAATCTTTTAATTCTATATGTTTTGGTTTCTCATTATTTTTCATCGTGTGTCAGTTTTAACAATGACGTGTGTGTGTGTGTGTGTGTGTGTGTGTGTGTTATCTCTTATTGCTATTTTTACTATTTCGTATTGCTATTTCGTTTGGCTCTTTCGTAAGGCTTTTTCGTACTGCTGTCACTTTATGCTGTCTCGAATTACCATTTCGTACTTTTATTTCATGCTGCTATTTGTTACTGTTATTTCATATTTCATTTTGCTAGTTCGTACTGCTATCTCCTATTACAATTTCGTATTATATCGTACTGGTATTTCGTATTAGCCTGCTCGTCGTAATACTGTTTCGTAAGGATATTTCCTACTGCAATTTCGTAGTAGCTGTTAGGTACTGCGTACTGTTTCATCGCATCGGTAAATGATATTACTGTTCCGTATTGCTACTTCGCATTAATGTTTCGTACAGCTGTTTTAAATATGTAACGTGTTGTTATATAATACTGCTGTTTCATAGTGTGTCTAATTTGTTTACTGTTGTTATATAGTACTGCTGTTTCATAGTGTGTCTAATTTGTTTACTGTTGTTATATAGTACTGCTGTTTCATAGTGTGTCTAATTTGTTTACTGTTGTTATATAGTACTGCTGTTTCATAGTGTGTCTAATTTGTTTACTGTTGTTATATTGTACTGCTGTTTCATAGTGTGTCTAATTTCTTTCCCGTTGTTGTTTCACATGCCTGTCTCACACTGCTATTCCGTACTATTATTTCGTATTGCCATCCCGTACTACTATTTAGTAATGGGAAATCGTACTATCATTTAGCATTGCTATTTCGTGCTATTATTTCATATTCCTGTTTCGAATTGCAAACCTAGGTGTGCGGTACGTAGGAGGACTACTGGGCCTTGAAAGCAGGCTGTGAAGCCTATACCCAGAGTCGGACACAAAAAAAAAAAAAAAAAAAAATATTTCGTTTCCTATCCCCCCTTCAGTTAAACAATTGCTTGCTGAAGGGAAATGACTTGTGAAATGTGTTTACCTGCGCTTGCTTTCACCCTTGGTTTCATATAATATATGGATGAGAGAGAGAGAGAGAGAGAGAGAGAGAGAGAGAGAGAGAGAGAGAGAGAGAGAGAGAGAGAGAGAGAGAGAGAAGAAGAAGAAGAAGAAGAAGAGGAAGAAGAAGACTGGATTGGCGAAATGGTGAGAAAGCAAAGCAGGTAAAAATACACGACGAGAGAAAGTGAATTAGACAAAGGGAAGAGCAAGGCGAAAGAGAAAACAAGATTGACAGAGAGAGAGAGAGAGAGAGAGAGAGATGCAAGGGAACTGAGGGATAGGGAGAGAGACAAAGAAGGAAAAATGTCAGAGGCGGAGGGTGACAGAGAAAGGATGAGAACAAGTTTAATTAAGAGGGAGAGGGTGAAGAGCAGGAGAAAAAAATGAATGGATATTTAGGTGGGCAAAGTATGCAATCGATTCCACTTTACAAACAAAGCATTCAAGCAAAAATCTATGTTTTTTCATCAATGCAAAATTGTGCCTCACTACCCCTGCTTTCTGTAAATCTAACTGATCTGAGTACGTGAAGGGTATGGTGAAGAAAGGTAAAAATAAACAATGTGGTACAAAAAGAAACAATATTTTTGAGCTATAGAACAAGCATAATCAGTTTATTACATGTGGGATTTTTTGGTTGAGTCGTAGAGGGCTCTGTGGTGCTGCACAACATGGAAGATCAACTGTCGTTCTTCTTCATTCTTCATCAGACCACTGCTGTAGTCCATAGGCAGTTTGACTGCCTGCTCAGCAGCGTCATTGACCACTTTGAGGTGGGCCATGATATCTGGAATGGGGCAGAGGTCATTGATGCTTATCGGAGTATGCAGCTTCAAACAGTGAAAGACGTTTTTCGACTTCCGGATGACAGACTTACAGATTCTCAGATCTGATGCCTTATCAAGTTCATCATGTTCAAACAGCACAAACCCATCTTCCTAAGCAACGCTGTGGTCATATTTTTTCAGCATTTCCTGCTTTTCCTCAGCAGAGACTTTGTCAGAATACATGGCTAGTGGAGCCAGGTCCTCACTGAGGTACCAGAGGTGGCTCTTGACTTTGTCCAGTGCCTTCTTTGCTACAACGGGCTCCACCTCTTTGAATTCTTCAATCTTCTTCAGGAGATTGTGGTCATTGATTGGAGCGTCGACAGCACTTGGGGCTTCAAACCAGTGCATTACATAGATGGTGACGAGGAAGACACAGATGCGTTTGATGGCCTCCTTTTTTATGCCATGTGAAGGGGAAGGAGGCTGCATCCTTCAGTTGATTTCTGAAAAGGAAGATCTTGAGGCAGTATAGGCCTTTGGCCATCCAACATGTTGTGTGATAGGCACCTGGACGGTGAGAGGTCATCCGTGCTGGCTTCTTGCCGAGGAAAGCCAAAGACAGCTGGAGGAGCTCAAGGTAGTCATCAAGGGGTTGTGCACGATCCATGTGGCTGTGTACGAAGTGTTCAATGTCCTCGGCTCTGTTGGCAATCCACGACTGAGATTTTTCATATAGGTCTTCATCGCAGGGATCGAAGGAATCTGTGTGAATTTTGTTCCAGAACTCTGTGAATCATCCGAAGAGAGGAAATTCAGGACCAGAAGACAAAAAGAGGTCAAAGATCCCTGCCACTATGGGTTCACACATGTGGTGCCTGCGTGTCAAGAACAACGGCGGGACTTCGAGACTTTTCAATGACAAAACAAGTTCCGCTGTGAACCCTGGTGTTAGACGCTGCAATATCAAAACAGAGCCCTGCAATCCGGGGCTTCACTTCCGGCCATTCATCTAAAGTCCCTAGCACCGCCGCTCCCATTGCTTCGCCCGTTCCAGCAGGGATCTTAGGGATCGCCAGGATCTTCTCCATACCAGTCCCTGTAACAACAGTCGCCAGGCGATCACTGCGCCTGATACCATCAATGTTGGGCAAGAGCTTTCCATCAAAATGGAGAATTAAGGGTGTTTGTGGCTGGAATCCTTCATGATCGTTTCAGTGATCTCACTCCTTGATTTCTTCCGAACAGAGTGGAGAGATCTGACAGACAACGTAAGTTCCCCTACGGCAAGCTCCGCTGCCATCAAGGCGGGAGTTATCACTTGCACTGCAACTAGCGTTGAAATGAGGCATGGGTCTGAGAAGGCCAAAGAAAAATTGCAAAGTATGGTGTAGTTCCCGTCAGTAGTGGATCTGAATGAGCACTTTGCCCTTCAAGTTCCTGAAGGTTTGATGTTTATATATATATATAAATATATATATATATATATATATATATATAGATAGATAGATAGATAGATAGATAGATAGATAGATAGATAGATAGATAGATATACATAGATAGATAGACATAGACAGATAGACAGATGTATATATATATTTATCTATCTATCTATGTGTGTGTGTGTGTGTGTGTGTGTATCTATCTGTCATTTTCTTTGTCGATGTATACAGTAGATATATAGACAAACAGAGAACTAGACAGACAGACAAAAATCTACGTGTAAATATAATAATCTGTCGTAAGAATCTCCAATGAAATATTCTACATATACATTTACTTCCCAATCCATGGTTTAATTAGGTTATTTAAAGTTATATTACTCCAGAGTAGATCATTGATAGACACATTTCCTCTCGTAAATACTACTCAGGTTATTTGGTGAAGGTGTTACTATATTCTCTCTCTCTCTCTCTCTCTCCTATTAACCTTTATATATAAATGAGTAGCGTTGTTTGTTTGTTTGTTGGTTTGTCCTTTAGTCACGCACAAACCAATGCCCAGCGACCCCTAGATCCATATATATTCTGAATCAGGGTGACCCAAGGACGGTTTTAGAGGGGTCAAAGTTCAAAACTGGGTTATTTGAGGTCACAGGCAGATTGTTCGTCGTTTTGGCCCTGGCAACGCCTGACACCCCTGCAGCCCCAGTTTTTGGCATGGAGACTCACGTGACCTCCAGTTCTGACATAGGCCATGTGAGGTCACTGGTCCGATGTTATTTGAGGTCACCGGTAATACAAGCTCGAATGACTAGACCCAGCAGCCCAATTTTTGGCATGGAGAATTACATGACCTCCAGTTCGGAAATAGGATATGTGAGCTTTACCTTCGAGGTCATTTGAGGTCACCAGTCGGAGGTCGTTTGAGGTCACCAGCAATAGTAAACAAGTGCACACAAATACTGTGCGTTAGTTTGCGAAAGCTGAAATAGAAAGTGTCTGGACCTCTTATTGTTTATTATCCGTCTTCAGAAGCATAAGAGGTACATGGTCTTTCTGGAGTAGAAAGAAAGACTGAACTAGATCAAATAGGATTAGAGTGTTCGCTTTTTTGGCCTGGCAAAGCCGGGTACCCCTGCTAGTTATATATAAATTACACCACTTCATTCTAAGAATTTTTAAAAGGCCGTCGACAAGGACATCTAAATGTACTTCATTCCCTTCTCATAGAGAGAGAGAGAGAGAGAGAGAGAGAGAGAGAGAGAGAGAGAGTGTCCTTCCACGAAATGACTAAAATCGAAGGTTTCGAGGAAGAAGGAGCTATGGTCTCGAGGAAACAGTACGGATATCAATATGGTAATTACCTCTTTCAACACATTTTATTTTTTTACGGTACTTATTTTTTTTTTTGCTTATTACATTTATTGTTATCTATAGGCGTTTTTTTTTTCTCTTGCAGGTATTTTATTTTTATTTAGTGGTGATTATTACTGACTAATGTAACCTAGACTATATAAGTTGCTCTTCGAAACTTAAATGTTAATAATCTATGCTGAGTATAGAGACAACCCTAACTTGGGCTACAGTAACTTTACTACCGCCACTTTTTCCCCTACAGCGTCTACTAATTTGCTTTCCATAATAACAGTGACCCTTTTATATCTGCCACCTTCACCCCAGCCGGCCCCTTCTGTATTCCAAAATTTTATTTTTAGGTAAACTAGGATGGTTTAGGACCTTGTTTCATTACGCTGCGGAGACCCAGTCATTTTTACACACAGGGGCTCCAAACTAATACTCCACCGTCTGTCACCAACGTAAAAAATATGTTACAGCATTTTGGCAGTAAGGCGATTTGTTTGTGGCCACCCCATACGGGATCAATGCGTCTGTCATGAGATAGAGAAATGGACTGACAAATTTCCACAATACGGGGACAGGCCCTTCCACACCCTTCCCCGTCGACCAGAACATGTCCTTGCTTCACTGGGAACTGACTTACATAATAACCACTCCCACGATTATTTGTTCTTAGGGGAATTCCACACTGACCCTAACACCAACTGAGAGTTTAAACTCCTAAGCATTTTTTTTTTTTCTTGTTCGAGATGGACCTTTTGGGGATCCAATTCATTCGTCTAAAAAAATTATCTGTTCCTATTTATATATAGAAAATGTACTCCACACACACACACACACACACACAAATAAATGCATACCAGGACAGAGCTGGACTGAAAGTTTTATTAATAAAAGGAAGATACCTGAACTAAATTTGCGGGTATTTAGCATTTCATTCGCCCCCCTTTCTCTCTCTCTCTCTCTCTCTCTCTCTCTCGATTACAAAGTTCCGTATCTCATCACCAGCATCCTATTCTCTTCATCTCTTAAACCATCTGGTATCATGATTAACACGAGGTAATTAAACAGAGAGAGAGAGAGAGAGAGAGAGACGCCCGCATAATGAGCTTTGTCATACAACACACCCTGTTCCTCCTCTTCTCCCATTTACTTTGACTCAGCTGCCACCTGGTTCCAAAATTAATCTCTTTACTACGTGATTTGCCTGAACTGAAAATAATATCGTCTGGAGGTAGAACGAACAACCAACTGTTCATTTATTTTATTAATTGAAGATATTCGTTCCTCTAAGGCCTATTTGTCGTTGCTACTCGTAACAAAAGAAGGACGTGGGCTTGTCATTTCCTCTTAATAATTCTGGATTACGATATTTTAGTAGAAGATACTCAAATGCATTTCAGAGTTAAGTCTTTCATGTCTGCGTCTCCTCTCGTATTTTATTACAGTTAATGTCGAAATGTGTCATGTAAGGGGGAACGTAGGAACCTAACTGTATATATTGTCACCGTTAACATTAACACTGTCCAGTTCAATCTAATATTTCAACACACACACACACACACACACACACACACACACAAACTATTATGCTGAGAGTTACTCATAGGAGACTGAGTATTCCAGTATATTAAACACGGCCAATAAGAAGTAAAACAAGTATATAGTCAAGGAAATAAAAAAAAAGGATGCATTTCAAAATTTGAGAAGATTCTTCAGTTCCAAAATATTTTTAAACACCCAATAAACCAGATGTAAGAATATTTGCTCACGTTGTAATAGGTAAATGGAAATTTAAATACTTTCTGACTAGCACCCTTTTCCGTTCTCTTATTAAAGTTTTGGCTGTTATGACATTTTGTTGGTAATTCACTATTTTCATGGTCTTCCCCTGCGTGGCTTGTGGCTAAATTTTTACACGATTTTAAAGATGTGAAGGTACAGCTTGTGTCTGTGTGTTTGTGTGAGGGAGGAGTGTGGGGAACCTGGGGGTTGTGTGTGTCGGAGGACTGTGTGTGTGTGTGTGTGTGTGTGTGTGTGTGTGTGTGTGTGTGTGTGTGTGTGAGTGGGTTGTGTGTGTGTGTGTGTGTGTGTGTGTGTGTGTGTGTGTGTGTGTGTGTGTGTGTGTGTATGTGTGTGTGTGTGTGTGTGTGTGTGTGTATGTATGTGTGTGTGTGTGTGTGTGTGTGTGTGTGTGTGTGTGTGTGTGTGTGTGTGTGTGTGTGTGTGTGTGTGTTTGTAGTATGATTTGATTTCTTGTCACTATTCTCAAGAAATTAAAGAAAGAAATCGTCTTCACACTTAATTTAAAAGTCACACCAGCAAAAATGTCACGAAATAATAATCCGAGAAGGAGAGTTAAAACACTAAACTGGAATTTGAAATAAACATTGCTACAACGAGCTCAACGGATCCTAAGATCTGTTATTGATGCCTAAACGGTTGATAAAGAAATTGCTTCCACCTTAAATAACTTTTCAGTTCAGTCGTCACAGAAGACGCTAATGTAAGCACTGAAGAGCAAGGACAGTTAAACCATATTAACAGTAATGACGTCAAAGAAAAACTTAATAAAATGACTTGTAACAGAACGCCTGGCCAGGACAATTTTTACCCTATGGTATAAAACATATGTAGCGGATGTAACATGTGATCCCCTTATATTTATTTTTAATAAATCTCTACAGCAAGGAAAGGTTCCGGATGACGAGTCTAGCCAATGTAACTCCTGTACTATATATAAAAAGGGCAGTAGAGATGAACCAGGTAACTATAGATCAGTTAGCTTAGTCTCTGTCTTGGGAAAAGTCCTTTAATCATTAATAAGAAATAAAACAGTTGACTTCCTTGAATACAGTAACGTCATTAGTAACAGCCAGCACGGCTTTTGGCCGCGGAGATGATGTTTCACAAATCTAGTCGAGTTTCATAATTTTTTTTTTTTTTTTTACAATTAATGACAGTACCAAAACCTCAGATAAGAGCTTTCGCGATTTCCAGGAAGCGTTTGACAAAGTATCACATAATAAATTAACGATAAAGATCAGATTAATTGGAATCAACGGAAACATTGAAAGGTACATAAGTGACAGAAAATAACGTGTCGTAATAAGTGAAGTAGCGTTAGACTGGGCCCCCGTGACTATAGGCGCGGCGCGCGACTCTGAGGTTGTCATTATCTTGCCCTGGCAACATACCCCTCATCAGTGCGTCCTATTTCGTGCATAATATGAGACGAATGTGATTCGTACATAAAATGTTCGTGTACAATAATATTCATGTATAATATACTCGTGCATTTTAACATGATTCTCGTATAATATGATACGAAATCGGACGCACTTTTGAGTGGTAGGTTGCCAGGGTACGATAATGACAACCTCATAGTCGTGCGGCGTGACTACAGTGATTTTCCTCAGGGATCAGTGTTGGGGCTAGTTATGTTCATGTTTTATATGATCGTTATCGATATTGGGCTAAAAAGTTTCGTTTATAAATTCTCGGATTATAAAAAAAAAAAAAAAAATCGACAATACTGTGTTAACTAAAGAGGACAGAATTAGTCTTCAAAATAACCATAACAAAATTGCTTGAATGATCAGAAAAATGGCAAAAGACCTTCAATGTAAGAAAATGTCAGGTACCGCAATGTGGGGGAAATTTTTCAGTTACGGAATGCATGGCCAATAATAAAAAAGTTCTCGCAAGCTACTAATTTAGGAATAATAATTTCAGATAATCTCAAATTTTTCAGGCAATGTATCTTTGCCACGATTAAGATACTGAACGCCATTAGAAAGAACTAATCAGACAATTTATTTAAATTTATTAGCGAGATCAAAACCCCCCAAAACAGCATGAAGCTGCAAGCAACGAAAGGTAATCTTGATATATTTAAAAACTTCATCTCCATTGTAAACGATTGGAATAAACTTCCTAGGAATGTGGTCGAAAGCAGAGCCATAAACTGCTTTAAAAAGAGATTATATAAATATTTTGGTGCGATCAATATTATATAAATACTAACGTGTGTACTCATAGCTATATGAGTGTGTACATGTGCATATGTATGTGCATGTGTACAGTACGTGTAAGTGTATATCCTGTCTCTTGAAAGGAAAGGCTGGAGTGGCGATCCATGATCTCACTCGACCTGACCTGACTTGATCTGACCAAATATGTTGTATCAGGTGTAACCATTGCCTTCACTAAGATGTCCTTATCCTTGCCTGTTCTCTCAGGACAAGAAATAAGAATTAATTTATATTGGTGTATATGCATAGGTTTATACATGTATCCAAGTTCTGACATAAACGTGTTTAAGCTTACGTGTTTTATGCACATGTGTGAGTGCGCATATTTTTGTATACATGCAGAGCAATTGATCATACAGTTCCAACCACCTTCTTTCTTTATAAATATAAAAAGATAATACAAAGAACATACAGTTGATTATCAATAGAATTAACATATGGCTGTATGGTCAGCCTTTCCATTTCCATTATATTGTACTTTCTGCTGATCCTATGAAATGTCTTCAGGCTTATTAAACTCTGCAAGATGCTTGAATACTGTTTTAGTGTTAAGATCGGACTGCCTCTTAGGGATTGTAAGGTCTGTGTGGTCTATGATTTATGAAAATATGTAATTCCCTGGACTCTCTCTCTCTCTCTCTCTCTCTCTCTCTCTCTCTCTCTCTCTCACACACACACACACACACACACACACACACACACACACACACACACACACACAGCATCTCTTTCGACCCATGTTCTCTAATCTGTTTAATCCGGCTTAAATTAATCCTGGTACGGCATAACCTAATCCCCTGTTTAACCCTGACCACCCACCCTAGTCATCGTATACCTTACCTTACCGAAGTGCTGTTTCCCTGCAGACGTTGGCGACCATGGAATGCCACACCTCTCAATCTTCTGTCATTTGCAGCAGTTGTCCAGCCGTGTATCCTCCCCTCGCTGTTCTTACTATTCCATCCATATACTTCTCTCTTTGCCTGCCTCTTGCTCTACTACCTGGGACTCTTCCCGTTAAACTCTGGTTCTCTATCTTTCCTCTTCTCATAACTTGTCCTAAAAATCTTATCTGTCTTCCTCTCACGTGTGCCAATAATTCTCTTCTTCTCCTTAGCAATTCTTCATTTGATATTCTCTCTGTCGAACAAATTTTCAAAACCCTTCGCCAGCACCACATTTCAAAAGCTTCCAACATTATCTCTGTCTTTTTACTAATAGTCCAAGCTTCACATCCATATAACAACACAGACCAGACATAAGTTTTAACTGCACTTCTTGTTCGTATTGAAAGATGTCTGTTACTTAGTATATTTCTCATCTTCTCAAACGCCTTCTTCGCTTCAAATATTCTTCTTTTAATTTCTTCGTTACATCCACCATTTTCCGTAATGTAGCTTCCAAAGTAGCAAAATCTTCTCGCCTGCTTAATCATCCTACCATTCACTTTTACACTGCACCTGGAGACTTGTGCCTTCTTACTAACTACCATCACTTCCGTTTTATCAACATTAATTGTCAAATCTTCTTCTTCACTCGTCTTCTTCACCACTGTCAAAATATCTGGAAGTTTCTCCTGAGTGTCAAGAATCAGTACGGTACCTTATCATCTACGTACCTTATACTGCTTATATTTCGTCCTCCAATATTAAATCTTTCTCGTCCTTCAGCTGATTTCCTTATCATCTCGCTGTACAGGGAGAACAGATCTGGAGATAGAACGCACCGCTGTCTTACTCCTCTTCTTATATCTATCCAATCACTCTGATCTGCTCCCACTCTTACTGCAGCTTTCTGATTCCAGTAGTATATTCCAGCCATCGTATACCCTAATCCTAATCCTGATCATAATCTGAATTAATCCAAATTCCTTTAACCCCTTTCGAGGATGTTTTTTTTTTCTTGCTTTGAGATACCTTTTCCTAGACTGAATAAAATCATCAGGATATAGTAACAAAAATGACGTCCAGGAAATGAAAGGATTAACTTAATCCTGGTACTACATAACTTACTCATCTCCTACATAGTCCAGATCACCCTCCCAATCTTCCTTTATCCTGGTCTTAATCCTATTTCTAATCTTAATCCCATTGCACTCCTAAATACAACGGTGTTATTATTCTCTTAAATTTCAATCCCTATTTTATCGAACCTATGAGTAGTTAATTACTGCTGTACTCGCATTTCCAGTACGAAAAAATCAACCACAATCTAAATTAAATTGGTAGGAGAGAGGAAAAATAAATAAATGAGCAAATACGGTCAATAAATAATAATGTAAATAAATAAAATGTTCTCGGATGATGGGGGTTAATTTAATCCTAGTCAGCTCTTAATCTTCCCCTGCTTAATCTTCATAATGCACCCCAGTCTTGCATTTTACCAGCCACCAACAGAAATGAATAAGGAAAGTACAATATCGATGACCGCCCACCTTAGCAAAGTGTTTTAGAAACTGCCAATCATTTTCCTCCCTTAAGGCAAACTCGAAACTTAGAATTGTTCAGCAAATACTTGATATTATGCCAAAGTTATTTTCACAAAAGATGTACCTATTTTAAAAGGGATTTATGCTGATAGTAAGAACACAGTAAATGTCTATATAATGAACTTTCTCGTATTACAAGACTGGCAAGTGGCCAGCGAAGACCAGAGTTTTTGTTGGACTGCATTGAGAAGGAATTAAAGAAAAGAAAAGTAGACGCGATAATGAACAGATTATAAATACCAATAGAAAACAGTTGATGGTTATTTTTCAAATGTCTATACCTCTTGTACTCTATTTGGCCAAAAGGTGCCATCCCTCCATCTTTAATGCTGAGTTGTTACGATAAACACTAAAACTGCGATTCTATTCACGAGGGGGTGCTATGAAAAGGATGTAGATCCATAGCATTGTCTTTCATCTGCCACTAAGCTATAAGATATTGGCCATTTTAGGCCAAGTTAAGGTGAAAAGAGTATAGTTTCATCCCGAGTTTCGGAAGGGAAGAAGAGAATTCATGGAGAAAGGAAGGAGGGAAAGATAAGATGGAGAGGGAAGGATGAGAATAAAGAGGAGGAAAGAGTGACAGAAAAAGGATAAGGAAGAGAGAGAAAGAGGAGAGGGAAGGAAAGAGGAGAAAGAGGAGGAGAAACAGTGTGAGGTAGGAGGGAAAAGGAAGGATGGAGGTAAGGAAGAAGATAGTGAGGTAGAAGAGGAAATGGAAAGGCAAGGAAGAGAGGAAGAGGAACTGGAAAAGGAGACTCAGTATGATACAGGAGGGAAAAGAGGAGGCTGAGGACAAAGAAAATAAAAAGGGAAGAAGAGGAAGGGAAGAGAAAAGGAACAAGAAGAGGAAATGGAAATGGAAGGAATAGGAAGAGCCGAGGACGACCGGAAAGAGGAGAAGGAAGGGGAGAAGGAGAAGGAGAAGGAGAGGAGGAAGCAACCATCTGCGTCTAATGCTACGTGAATGAAAGGAGTCATGCAAAAGAGGAAGTAGAAGGAAGAAAGGAAGAAAGAAGATGGGCAGCGAAGACAAACGGAGAAAAAGAAGGGGAAAAAAGAAAAAAGGTGAGTAAGAGCAATGAGGGAGGTGGGAGATGGGATGGGGGGAGAAGTATAAAAGGAAGTGAAGGAGGAAGGAAATGAGAATGGGAAAGAAGGGGGGTGGAGAAGAGGAGGGGAAAAAAACAGGGATTATGAGGAAGCAGAAGAATAAAACTAACACTGTGTGAAAGGAAGAGAAATCAATCCAGGAAACAAGAAACGGAAGAAGTGGGAAGGAGAGAAAAGGAGGAACGAGAGGTGCGACAGAAAAAGAAAGAAGGGAAAGGAAGCAGGAGAGGAAGGCAATAACAAAGTGGTATTAGAAAGCAACTGTTTATGTCCTAAGTTGCGTGAAGGAAAATGAGGGAAATGGAAGAAGGAGGAGAAGGAGAGGGAGGAGGAAGAACAGAAGAGAGAGAGAGAGAGAGAGAGAGAGAGAGAGAATTACAGTCCAGAGTTGTGTGAAGGAAGAGAAGGACAGTGAAGAGGAAGAGGAGGAGGAGCGAAAATGGAGGAAAGAGGAAGGAGGAGGTGGAGGAGAAGAGAATATGTCGACTGGATGAGCAGAAGGGCGCAAGGAAGAGGAGGGAAGCGGGAGGAGGGAAGTGAAAAAGAGGAAGAAAAAGAGAAATGGAGGAAAGAAAGAAAGAAGAAGAGATGTCGAAAGGAAGAGAAGGAAACAAGGAAGAATAAGAGGGAAGAGTGAGGAAGGAAGGAAAACATAAACGAGTTCCAGTAGGACTGAACTTTTCTACCAAATGGGTGAGTGGCAGCCAGAATAATACCTTGCCCATGACAGCTAAGTACGATGAGGCTGACTGTGAAGAGAGAGGCGGATGTGAAAGTCCAAGTTTTTGACTGGTATGTATGGAACTGTACATATATAGCCTATTCTCCGCCTGTTTGTCTGTCTTTCTGTGTGTGTGTGTGTGTGTGTGTGTGTGTGTGTGTGTGTGTGTGTGTCTCTCTCTCTCTCTCTCTCTCTTTCTCTCTCAATATCACGTCCCCGGCTGAGGTGTTCCCCTGTTTACTGCTCTCATCTCATCCACATCCTCCCTCATCACATTGCTTTCCCCTGTATCAAAGGTAGGGTGAGGCAGGTTAAAGCAAGGAGAGTGAGACAGAGGTGGTGAGGCAGGGACGGTGAGGCAGGGAAGGTGAGGAAGAGACGGTGAGAAATGGACGATGAGAAGAGCATGGTGAAAGAGGGATGGTGAGGCAAGGATGGTGTGAGAGGATTGGTGGGGATAGGATGGTGATGGAGGAACCATAGGGCAAATATAGTGCTGGGAGAGAGAGAGAGAGAGAGAGAGAGAGAGAGAGAGAAGGAGAGGAGAGAGGGGAGAAGAGGGGGAGTAAGAGAGAGAGAGAGAGAGAGAGAGAGAGAGAGAGAGAGAGAGAGAGAGAGAGAGAGCATGGAATAAAAAAAAGTGCATATGTGAGAGTAAGGAAGAGACCATATGTGCCGGGGATGAGGAATGCAAGAAACGAAACAGGTGTGTGGGAGAAGGATCAGGTGTGTGTGTGTGTGTGTGTGTGTGTGTGTGTGACAGCGAGTGTGTAAATGGATGAGTGCAAACGTGCGTGTGTGTGAATGTGGGTACGGGCTTGAGTGCTTTTTTTTTTTTTTTTTTATGTGACCGACTCTGGGCATAGGCTTCACAGCCTGCTTTCAAGGCCCAGTAGTCCTCCTACGTACCGCACACCTCTACATGTCACCACTTCGGCGCTAACACCCACCGTCCATACTGAATACATGCTATGGCTGTCCCATACAGGACTGGTGTATTGGTATTAGCGGGGGTATTTTTACGACATGTCGGCGGGCCTTCTGGTTGATCAGTAAAGTCTGACTTTTCTGAAATTCAAATCCTTGAACTGTTCCCTGCCTCAGCGGGATTTGAACCCGGGTCCGTCAGGACTGCAGGCCAACTCTTTACCGATTGAGCCACCTTGAGTGGATGCGTGCGTGCTTGAGTGCATACTTGCGTGCGCGCAGACGTGGCTGCGTACAAGTGTGCATGTGAGCTTGCGTGCATGCTTGCAAGAGAGAGAGAGAGAGAGAGAGAGAGAAAGAGAGAGAGTGTTAGTGTGTGTGTGTGTGTGTGTGTGTGTGTGTGTGTGTCGGGGAGTATAAATCAAGAATACCGGTACGTAAACTTGTAAATGTAAACACTTTGAACGTTACGTAAACCTGTTATCATCCCCTACCATATAGGCTAACCCCTATTGACCGTATAGTTACAATACTTGGTATGTTTAAGACATGAAAAGTCGCTCGCAAGAAACATGTTACCCTCAAGAAAGCAGCCAAACACACATTTTACACCACCGTCTGTTGTGTCAGATCAATTCATACTACAACTACATCGATACTGTTTTTACTTATTATTTGTCTAGGCTTGTTGGAACCTTGCAAGCTTTCGTACCTACTAAACATTCATGCCTTCCAAACCTGTATATTCCACACTCCCGCACTCTCCAAATCCTTTATGTACATTTGCCAAGTCGAGAGGATGGAGAATGAGAGACTGACCAGAAGAGTGAATGTGACTGAGGTGGTGGGGGAGACCGAGGAGGAGACGAAGGGATGAAGTGGAAAGATATATAAGAGGAAGAGCTGTGCACTGAGAGAGGGCAGTCAAATGGCTGAGGACAGAGTGCATGGATGTAATGTGTTTGCGGCCAACCCTTACGGGATTGAGGCGAATGGATACATTGTAGAAAGATAAATATTTCAAACATTCATATCTTTCTTATTTTCATAATTTTCCAGGCTTCCAAGCCTTTGTGCGTTCCAGAATATCTTTCTTGCTGGGGAAAACGAAGATGTCAAAGGAGAATTTCTGTATTCCCGAAGCACTCATTTTTATTGGCATCAGTCGGCCCGGTGTGGCGGAAAAGCTGATACTGCCACGGTAAGGTGGAGGAACCAGAGGGACGCAGGCAAGACGTGGGATGTGTCAGCCAACCACTCGATATTCTGAAGGCGAAGGGAATGCTTAATCGACCCTCGTGTTAGGTGCAATATTCTGCGGCGGAGTTGAGGTGTAGTGGTCTGTAGGTTAGTGTGTGTGTGTGTGTGTGTGTGTGTGTGTGTGTGTGTGTGTGTGCACAGAAGTGTGGGTATGTGGATCTCTTAGAAACCAGGGTGTGTGGATGATAGTTGTGGATTATATTGATATTAATGGATTCCATAGACGTAAGAGAGTGTCTTGAGGTAGATTGAAGGAAGATGGAATTAGTTAGTTGGGTTAGTATAAGTTAGGTTAGGTTAGGTAAAGGTTAACTGTAGGATAGGCTTAGGTGTGTTATTTTTCAGAGATACAGGCAAAATGTGGTATATTCCAATCAGCCCAGTGATATTCTGCAGGCGAAGGGAATACTAAGTAGACCCTCGTGTTCGCTGCATTATTCAGTGGGGGAGTTGAGGTGGGCAAGTGTGAGGGAGTGAGAGAAGATACGACGGGATGGGATGAACCTAGGTATTGATTTTCCTGATTAGTTTGTAGGATGGGGGTAAAGGTTAGGTGAGAATTGGGGGAATGTGGGTGATGGGAAGGGATAGTATGGCATGGGAAGGGGTTGCATGAGATGGGGTTGACTGGAGTTAGATTTTGGTATCCCTAACTAGTATATGCTGTAGGATGAAAGGTGAAGAGGGTAGAGGGAATGTAGGAGAGAATGTGTGATGGGATGGGATGGGACGGGATGGGATCAGATTGTGATATGTATGATTATTTTGTGAGATGGGATGGAAGGTGAGATGAGAGTTGAGGGAATGAGGGTTAGAGTGTGGGATGGGATGGGATGGGATGGGATGAGGTGAGATGGGACTTGGTAGTGATGTTAATGGTTGATTTGTGAAGTAGGAAGGAAGGCGAGATGAGCGTTGAGGGAATGCTGATTAGAATATGGAATGGTATGGAATGGGATGGGAAGGATAGGATGGGAAGGGATGGAATGTGATAGGATGGGATGGAGGAGAGTGTGGAGTGGGATGGAATGGAATAGGATGGGATTGGCTAGATAGTGATGTCCACGATTAGTTTGTGAGGTGGAACAGAAGGTGGAGGCTAGTGTGCTTTGACAGGTGTGGAAATGCTGAGTGTCTGAGACGAAAGATGAGGACGAGTCTTTGAAGATGTGAAAAGAATAATTATGGAGTTAGTTGTGACAGATGAAGATAAGTTAGGTGCTTCAAGGTAAACAGTGAGGAAAAGACAGTAACTGAAACTACTTTGTGTGAGAAAATTGGAGAAACCAAAGAAATGCGAGAGAAATAATAGATGAATCACGAGAAAAGTACAGAAAAAGAGATGAAATAAGATATATAGGCTAAATGATAAGAACTGAGGTCACGCAGAGAAGTTTTACCAAAATTCCACAAATGCCATAAGAGTCGAATTCCTGAAAGAAGACTATTACATACGCTCTTAAAGAGAGAGAGAGAGAGAGAGAGAGAGAGAGAGAGAGAGAGGGAGGGGAGGCATGTGAATCATGTGTCACTCTCCATCCATCATCACAACCACAATCACACAATCATTCTTTTCCTACCACTGTCACCATTATCACCAAACCAATCACCAACACCACAATCACACAACCGTTCTTTCTCCACCATCATTACAATCATCACTGCCACAACCATTCACCCACAACCACCACCAACACCACCTCCACTATCATCACAACACATTTTACTTTGTTCACCATCACACTCATCACCACAGCCACTCTCCCTCACCACCACCACCATTCCCTCTCCCACGACCTGCCTCCTAATTGTCCCCCTGAAGCTCAACGACCACTGGAACTGTCATTGGAACGACCATAACGACCTGGATGAGACGGGGCGAGTGTCTCTCTTATAAGACTTGAAGACCTCGATATTAAAACTCGAGTCGTGTGTGTGACGCTGACGACTTTGAGTGGGAGAAAGTGAGAGAGTGAGACTTTTTTCTTCTAAATCTGAGTGTTTTGGAATTGGATCGGAAGGGTTATATGTCCTGATGCCAGGTTTGGGCGCTTACCATCCCCTCACTCGAAGCAGTGCTCTCTTTAATTGACTCTATACACAATAACAAATAGCTCGGTATGTATGACTATTTTTCCCCTAGGGACATGAACTTCGTATATGGCGACACACCTCCAACCAGACCAGATTTTAGGCTGGGTGGGACCAATGAAAGGTGGGGGGGGGGGACGGGGGAACTTTGCGCTGCTCAGTTCTGGCAGTACTTGTTCTTCCCATCCACCTACGCTGCACTCACCTATCCTGTCAGTCTACCTTAAGCTACCTATCCACACACCTACACCTGTCTACATCTCTTTCTCTCTTTCTCACTCTCTCTCTCTCTCTCAGTTCATTCATTTTCTCCTTCGAGTTAGTGAACAGGATTTTCTTTTGCTGTTTACAGTAAAGCCATTAAAAATAGCTGTTTTTTTAAGAGCGGAGGGTTTACTGCTTGAAAGAGAGAGAGAGAGAGAGAGAGAGAGAGAGAGAGAGAGAGAGAGAGAGAGAGAGAGAGAGAGTTGGGGCAGAATGAACAGATCAGAAGCGAAATAAGTCATCATTCGACTGTAGTGGGAATAAAATAGATGTATTAAGTATAGCAATAGATGTATTAAGTGCAGCGGTAGATGTATCAGTTATAGCTGTAGATGCATTAAGTATAGATCTAGATGTATTACGTATAGCTCTAGGTGTATTAAGTATAGCTGTAGATGTATTATGTATAGCTGTATATGGATTAAGTACAACTCTATAAGTATTAAGTGTATCTGTAGATGTGTTAAGTATAGCTCTAGGTTTATTAAGGATAGCTGAAGATGTGTTAAGCTTAGCTGTAGATGTTTTAAGTATAGCTGTAGATGTATTAAGTTTAGCTCTAGATGTATAAAGTATAGCTGTATATGGATTAAGTAAAGCTGTAGATGTGTTAGTATAGCTGTAGATGGATTAATTATAGCTGTGGATTAACTAAAATAGTCTGTCAGTATAAAAGATAGTATAATATATTTATTAAAGAAGTCTGGCAGTATATAACATTGTATGACTAATATGAATGAAATAGTTCAGCAGCGTAAAAAATGTTATGGCTGAGTTAAGAATAAAAATACTCAGGTAATTTAAAAAAGTATTTTCCGGTAATTATGAGAGAATTTTAAATCAGTCGTCCTCAGTCTTAAGGGCCTCATCGATGCACAAGCCCACAGGTGTTTGAGTTTCATTTACAATACATCCCTTTACCTTCTTCCAAGAATGTTATAACCCTGGACTTTCCCTGTTTTCGGTCTTTTTTCTCTATTGAATTTTTCTCTCTGATCCTTTCCTTCCCTCTTTCTCCCCTGTCAAAGATTTCTCCACCTTTTTCTACCTCCTTTCCCTCCATTTAGTTTTGTTATTTCTGTCTTCTTTCTTTCTTTTACTCTTAGTTACGAGCGAGCGAACGAAGCAACCATACGATGTTTATTTTCAGCTAAATTTGGAAATGAGCGGCCCAACCCGATCCCTCCCGGCCCGACCCGACAGTCACACAAAGCAGAAGCTGATAACTTTACACTTGTGTGAGTTGAAATTCATTCTCCATGTGATACATTCACTCAGCAACAAAAAACTCACCCATGAAAATGTAGGAACCCCTTGGAATCTCGAGTTTTCCAAGGGAGTGTTCGGCTCAAATCGATTAACGCCTCAGTTACGAAATCAAATTAAAAAGGATTTTCCGTCGTAACTTTGTGTTTTATGGTATTAACTCTATGAATCAAATATTAGAGATTCCGCCTATAATTCAATATCCGGGGGAAATTGTGATGACATGGCTCTCGCTCGCTTGTCACGCTTACAAAACGCACTTTACTGGTGTATTATCTTTACCCCTTTCCCTTGAATATTTCACTTTTCCCCCCTCCCATCTTTATTATTTTTTAATTATTGATTTCTCTTACATTCCTCTTGTTTTGTATTTATTTTACTTTTTCGTTCATCTTTCTTCTTTCCTCTTCCCTCCCCCCTTTTTTTTTAATCCGTTCTCCATCCTTTCTTTTATTGCCTAATCAAATTCTCTAGTTATTGCTTTCCTTTTCCTTTTATCAATTTCATCCTTTCCTTCCTTCTTCCATTCTTTCATCTGCATTCTTTTTAAATCACTTTACCCTCCTCCATAAATGTCCTATCAGTGGCTGCACTTTCACACACACCGCAACTCAGCCAGGAGACAGGGCGTGTGTGCTGGGCATTCCCCAGGCCCTGTCTTCCCCCTTACCTTTACTCAAGACAACCACCAGCAACCGGGCTACAGCAAGGCCCGGTCTCCTCGAATTGAGGAGAGAATCATCAACAACAACAACAGCTGCACTTTTTACTCCCCCCCCCCTCTCTCTCTCTCTCTCTTTCTATTTTCTACTTTTCTTTTTTCAACCTCCTAACCACCTCTTTCCTACCTCAGTTCCGGCTTTCCTTCCATCTCTTTGCCGATTTCACCTTTCCTTCCTTCTTTCCTTCCCCTTCCATTTCATTTTCTATTTTCACTCCTCCATTGCTCCAGTTATCTTCCTGTTCTTCTTTAATGACCTCCTTCCCACCTTCATTCATTTATTTATCTCTCCATCTTTACCCTCCTTTTTCCTTTCCTTATTATCCCTTTCGGCTTCTATTTGCTTTCTTACGTACGCGAGTAACTCTTTCTTTCCCTTACTCCCCTGTATCATACTTCTAGCTCTGTCTTTCTTCCCTAATTCATTCATTCTTTAATCATTTACGCAACCATTCATTCATTCATTAACTCATGAAGTTCTTTTCTTCCATGATCAGTTCTACCTACTTTCCCGCCAGTAATCTCCCTTCTGTCTGCCAACCTTCCTATCTGGTTATCTCCCTGCCTGTTTATCTACTTGCCTGCTTGCTCGATTGCCTTCCTCACTGCCTGTCTGTCTGCCAGCAACTTTCCTTGAATGTTTACCTGCCTGCTTGTCTGCCGTCTGTTATGCTTGCCTGTTTGCCTGCCTTCCTCACTGCCTGCCAGCTTGCCTGCATGTTTCATTGCCTGTTTGCCTGCCTGCTTGCCTGTCTTCTTTTATGCCTGACTAACCTACCTGCCTGTCTGCCTTCCTGCCTGCCTGCCTGTCTTTCTGCCTGCCTTCCTGCCTGCCTGCCTGCCAGTCAGTCAGTCAGCCAGCCAGCCAGCCAGCCAGCCTGCTAGCCAGCCAGCCAGCCAGCCTGATAGCCAGCCAGCCAGTCAACCTGCCTGATTTCCTTCCCGACTGCCTAACTGCCTGTTTGCTTCTTGTTTGTGTGCGTGCCTGCCTTCCTTCCTGCCTGCCCCTTGCCTTGTCCCCTGGGTTGCTCAAGTTAGGGAGTTTATGTGACGTGGTCACATCATAATCCTGATACACATACACACACTCCCCCCCCTCTCTCTCTCTCTCTCTCTCTCTCTCTCTCTCTCTCTCTCTCGTGTGCAGACTGAAGCACCAGTCGAACAGGGCAGTACTCCCGAGGTGGATGGCAAGCTGGTGACAGGGGGAGCTGGAGCTCGCGTTTCACCAACCCTCTGGACTTGATCCTGACCATCTTCCTTTGCTGAACATTTTTAGTGTTTTTATTAACACAGAGAGTTGGCCAGCATACTCTCTTAATACATCTGCCTTCAACTGTCTACACCACACTACATGCCCATAAGATACCACTCCTATTTCCACTCCCTTTAGCAATGGCCGCTGCATTAATAACAGCAAACGGGGTGGTATCTCGGACTGCCAACACCGTCAGGGTAGGGCTGGCGGCACAGGGTCCTCCCGGTCGCCATCAGGCGACTGTGCCGGCAGCGACTGCTGCAAACTCCACTCATGCTCGTCAGCGGAGAAGTGCAGGTGCGACCTTATTCTTTACCAATAACCGTGATCTCAGCACCAATCTGAATTCAGTTCATTTTTCCAACAGTCCATATCCCCTCTAGCCCTGTTCCTCACAGAACCACAGATCTCTCCCTTTACCGAAATGTCCTCATATTGTTTTCCTGGTTACCATCTCCTAACAAACTTCCACAACAAGGGTGTCACTTGTTGTTATATTAAATCTGAATATGCAGTTGACACTTTTAAACTTCACCTCAACTAATTTTGATTATACAATGTACAAACTAAAGTATCTAAATATTAACAAATATATCTGTGTAGCTTATCACTCCCCCAATGCTTCTTCAGAACCTAGCGTATTTGATTCCATATCAGCACAGTTGAGTATAACCTTAACCTTGCCCTTAGCACCGAAATTACCATTTTGGGTGATTTTAACGTACATAATGCTGAATGGTTAATTCATTCTGCCAGAACTGATGATGCTGGTCTAGAGTGTGAGCTGTTTACAGGATCGTTTAATCTCGTACAGTTGGTAAAGCAATACCAGATAATCCTGACCATAATGTCCATCTCTTGGATCTATTCCTGACAAATAATCCAGATCAATACAGGATAGAGGTATTGTCTCCACTTGGATCTTCTGACCACAATCTCATCAAAGCCTCATTAGTTAGCCCCCCAAAACCTCTGCATTCTGAACCTGTCAGGGTGACCCGATGGCACTCTGATAGGGCAAATTGGGATGGATTTAGAAATTATCTTGCTGACATTCAATGGCATTCTTTCTTCTCTAGTGATGTCAGTTCTACCCAGTCCAACATTAATGACTTGATACTAACTGGTATGGATTTATTCATACCAAGTCAACAGTTCACAAAAAGATCAAACTCTCCAAAATGGTTTGATAGCAACTGTGCCAGAGCAACAGCCCAAAAGTAGTTAGTGTATAAGTCTTACTTAAAATAAAAAACATCTGAATCACTCTGTCATTTTAAAATTGCTAGAAACCTTGCAAAAGCTGTAATAAATCTCGCAAAATCAAACCTTCTTCAAAATCAAGCATCAAAACCACTTAACTCGCTGCATCCCAACGGATTTTTCACCACTGACCCCACCCCAATTCCGAAAGATTTTCGATTTTTTTTTTTTTTTGGCTAAAACCTCTGCTGGTTATGGGAAACATTGGAAAATGCCCCCAAAAGTGCTCACTTGAGCTTAGAAGTCTTCTAAGCAGGTGACCCTTTAAACACCTGGTACCATGTTCTCTGGAGCCGCGCTGCGGGTGTCATGTATTCTATGGTAACGGTAACTATTGCAAATCACTCAGGATAGGCAGATATTTGTTCGTTTGGTACGAATTTATATGTAGCACAAGAATATATTGGTTTTCACACAATAATAAAGGCGATATAAGCGTTGTTTCTCTCACTGAACACATCAATGTATCGCACCTTCTTTGGTGATGTTACCTCCTCATCACATCTGCTCGTTTCTTCCTCAGGCACCACGTAATCATTGTCCTCCACATCATCATCTGTAGGGGAATTACACTCGCCTTGAATTTCGTACTGTGGCGTGGCATGTCTTACTGGCCAGGTCACTGGTAACAGGTGAGTTGCCGAGACAATAGCGTGGGGGGGGAGGGGGGAAGGTCACACGAGGTAAGACAATATTTCCGCCTGGCAGAGGGTAGAGGAAGGTGTCCCACGTATACGTACCAAAAATCACATGCAAAATTTGAAAAATGTGCAAATGACAGACATTGAAATTGCAAAACGAATGGTTATGTCAACAGGAGTCACCATGACAAAACACTGTGACATACCCATACGTCAACAGGACGCCTTAGGTAAACAGCCCTAATGACAACAGAATATTCTGGTCAACCCTCAATTCCTTCAATAATAACTTTAACACGTCATCATCCAATCCCCCACTAAAATCTTCAGATGACAGCAGTACAAATGGCCAATGTGGGAAAGTGAATATCTTTGCCAGTACATTTGCCAGAAATTCTACCATACAGGAAGTCAGCCAGAGCTCTTCCGAAACTGTTCCACTTAAAATACAGACAAGATACATAAAATCCATCCTAGACAATTTACCAACCAACAAAGCTCCAGATCCAGGTGGAATTCCTCCAACTGTTTGAAAAAGTGTTCCCCAGAACTTGCCTCTGTTCTAGCTAAATGATTCAGTCTATGCATACGTACTTCTTCATTCCCTAATTCATTGAAAGAAGCCAATATCCACCCAGTTCCAAAGAGAGGAAGTTCCTCTGACCCCTCTGATTACAGACCAATAGCTCTCACATCTTCTCTTGGTAAGGTATTTGAAATTTTAATCACTAAGCACATACTTAAAAATCTTGAATCCAACAACTTAATTAGTGATAGACAATATGGTTCTCGCAGCGAAAGATCCATTCTTGACATACTTTATCTCCTGACTCATACCATCCATCAATCAATTGACCAACATGAAGAAACTCATGCAGTAGCCATTGATTTTTCTAAAGCTTTAGACAGATTGTGGCACCGTTCCTGGCTGTCCAAGCTCCCTTGCTATGGACTAACGTCTTTTGTTCCTCTGCTTTCCTCATGTCTCAGTGACAGGAAAAATAAGAGTAAAAGAAGATGATGTATATTCCAATTTCCACTCAGTTAACTCCGGCGTGCCACAGGGATCAGTGCTGGGGCCAACCCTGCTCCTGGTTCATGTTAATGATCTCTTATCTGTCACACACATACTCATCCATTCATATGCAGATGACTTAACACTTTACAGTTGACTCACACTCAAACACCAATTTATGAAGTCTAATATCTCTAACTCTCAACTCAGTGCAGCCATCTCCATAAACCAAGACTTATCTAAGATCAATGAATGGGGACAAAACAACCTTGTCTTATTTATTGATAGTAAAACCAAATATATACAATTTACTAATAGACCGATATTGCCAGATTCGTATATTACCTTCAATGGTGCAAATATTCCCATCTCCAAAAGTATTCAAATTCTCGATGTCTCACTGAACAGTGCCTCAGCCAGACCTCTTATGTCAGATCGCTTGCTAAAACCACCTGAAAGAAACTTGGATTATTGTACAGAGTCCGTAATTTCTTCACTGACGACCAGTTACCTACAATTTATAAAAAAGTCATGTGCGCTCTCAGCTTGAATACTGCTCACCCTTGTGGAATGGATGTGGACAGGTTGCATTAAAGCAACTAGAGAAAATTCAGAACAAAGCTATTTGGAATTATTAATAACCATGCGATTATAAATGAACTACATCCCCCACAAGTAAGAAGGAATGTTGCCTCCCTAGCATTATTTTACAGATATTTTTATGGCAAATGCTCGGACGAAGTTGCATCCTTGTGCCACCTCTCCATGCCTTCCCTCGTGCTACAAGGGCATCTGGTAGCGCTCGTGACTGGAATGTCACACAGCCATATTGCAGAAATTCTGCCTATCAGAATTCTTTTATTCCCCAAACTGCATCTCTCTGGAACTCGCTGCCCCAGAATTATTTCCCCCCAAACTTCAACCTACAGCTGTTCAAGTCCAACTGTTACAGACATTTTATGAATGGAGGACGCCAGTAATCTGCTGTATGGATTATTTTTGTTTATTCATTTGTTTTTCCTTCCTCTGTTCCGTTATAAAAAAAAAAATCAATCTACCTGTCTCTTTATCTATATCTATATTCCTACTATATACAGATAGCAAGAGGTATCGACAAAAGAATACGTTAATACTGCCATTTGTTTCTACGTGCTGATGTCGTTGTGTTATCAGTCTACAGGTGTATTATAATATCTATATCTATAGCTATCAGGACTTTGATGAATGGTTGCGGAGAGTGCAGTCGTGTTTTCGTTGCTCTCTCCTCTAGCAATCTAGGGCTGCCTCACCGGCAATAGTTTTGTAAATAGGGGAGTAAAAGTTAGGTTAGCTAGATCTCATTTTCCTCCCTGGCCTTAGTAGATATAGTAAGTGTCTATATCTGTTTCCTGAGATTGCCTTTGCTTACTCACCTCTGGAGTGTACCCCCCACTGATCACTCTGGGGTGTGAGTGACACACAGGCGCGTCCTCCCGAGAGTGGTTTGAGAGGGTAATCTCAGACTAGGTGGGTCTTCCCCAGGTGCTCTTTCCCTTGCTCGTTTTTCTCTTTCTTCCCACTTCCCCCGCGAGGGGGAAGTGGTACCTATGGAGGACGCCCCTACTGCCTCCCCCCCCTTCAGGGGAGGAGGTGGTCCTGACGATATTAGGCATGACAGGACTGACCACCCCCAGACTGACGGACGCCAGACTCGAGCCCCACTTGACATCCCTGTAGCTAATGCGACCTACGTTATCATTCATGCGATAGGTTCCACTCCCCTGTCCAGTCTCAATCCCTTCCTTATCAAGAAGGTGATTGACCACTGTGTGGGAGAAGTCGAACAAGTTAAAAAAACTTGCTAATGGAGATCACCTGGTCAAAACTGTAAACTCGGCACAGGTAAGGGATTTGTTGAAACTGCGCAAATTCCATTGTTACGATGTCGAAGCCAAAATCCCAGTCTCCATGAATTCTTGCAAGGGTGTTGTCACTTGCAGGGATCTCATGGTGATGAGCGAGGACGAGATCGTAAGTGAACTGGCGCAACAAGATGTCATCGAGGCTAAATTCATAACTCGCTACTCGGAAGGCATAAGGACGAAGACAGCAACTATCATCTTGACATTTGCCAAATCTTCTCTTCCTAGTGATATCAAAGTTGGTTATGAAATTATTCACGTTCGGCCGTACATCCCTAACCCTTTGCGTTGCCTGAAATGCCAGCTGTATGGGCATGGTACAAAGACTTGTCGGGCTTCCCAGCCAGTGTGCGGCAAGTGTGCAAGCCAGGGTCATGATGCGGAATGTTGCACATCAGAGACAGTACGTTGCTTTCATTGCAAGGGTACTCACTCCACTTCCTCTAGGGATTGTCCCAAGTGGAAGGAGGAGAAGGAAGTCTGCACAGTGAAGGCAACTGAGGGTATTTCCTACTACGAAGCTAGGAAAAGGGTGAAGGAGTTGCATGCAACTCCCACGCCGAATAGGTCCTATGCTCTGGCGGTAATGTCCCGTACTGTGATGTGCTCTGTTGAGACGCAGACTGACCCTGTCTTTCTCCCTCCTGTCACTCACAGTACATCTCCATCTCGACCTCCTGTCCATTCCAACTCTCTCACTGACATCCCTAAGGCATCAACTTACTCTCAGGGTGCTGCTGCCTCTCCATCAGTACGGCCTAAAGCGAAGCCTGACAAGCCTACTAAAAATAACATGACCACCCTCACGAAACAGTCACGTCCTCATGTCCTTCCGGTTCCTACTCCAGCGAGGGAAAGAAAGGTTAGCTCTTCCTCGGGGGAGGCTGGGAACCTAGTTATTGATGAAAATATGGAAGTTTCCATCAACAAGCACCGGGATAGGTCCCCTGGTAGTCGCTCGCCTACTGGCGGGCGACAAAAAAAGACGAAGCACACTGGCCCCCAACTAAAATCTTAAACCGTCGCTTTCACTGTATTACAGTGGAATTGTAGAGGTATTGGGAATAAGTTACAAGATATAGCAATCTTGCTTTCTATACACAGGCCAGACATTATTTGTTTACAGGAGACGCGCTTGGAGGATCATCCTGATCCTTCACAGTTCAAACACTATCACTCGTACAGAAGATATGTAGGTCACGGAGTTGTCATTTACACACACAAATCACACCCACAAACGGAAGTGATTCTAAATTCTACTCTGGAAGCTGTCGCGTGCAGAGTAAAATTAAATAACACGTATCTGTCTATTTGCTCTCTCTAATGTCCTCCACATGGCCCCATTGATAGTGATGCCATTTGAACATCTGCCTGGAAGTAAATTAGTGTTGGGCGATTTTAACGCCCATCACTATCAATGGGGTAGCTTGAGGATTGATGGTCGTGGGGAGCAAGTAGCCGACCTAATACTACAGTCCAACCTCTGTCTTCTTAACGATGGTAGAGCGACTCGTGTAGATGATCGTACTGGTAACTTTTCGGCCATTGACTTATCTTTGGCCTCCCCTGGTATGCATCAAGATCTCTCATGGGACCCTTACGACGACTCCTTGGGAAGTGATCATTTACCCATCTGTCTTTCTTATACACTTGACATCATTTAGGACCCTCCACCTCCAAAATTTAACTATAAGAAAGCAGATTGGGGATCCTTCTCAAGGATCGCCAATTTAGATATATCTGGGGAGACCATAGATGTTAAGGTCGAAAATATAACCCAATCCATATTACACGCAGCTGAGGCTGCTATTCCCAAGACTTCTACAGTTCATGCGAAGCATAGAGCACATTGGTGGACGCCGGATTGCCGACAAGCATTAAGAAAACGCAATAGGAGATACAGGATTTTTGATAGTCAGCCCACTGAGAAAAACTTTATTGCATACAAACAGGCACGGGCTGAGGCAAGGAGAATAATAAGAAGGGCCAAACGTGACTCCTGGCGGTCCTTTGTGTCCACGGTGACTCGTACAACACCATTACGTAAAGTCTGGTCCACCATAAGAATATTAAACAATAAAGGCCCATATTTCCCAGTCACCACCTTGCAAGTAAATAATAACATCTATGACGAGCCCGCGGACGTTGCTAACATCCTCGCCAGGAGTTTTTCTCATGTAAGTAGCTCAGCCAATTATGATCCGCGTTTCCAACATCATAAACGCACGGCTGAGCTACAGATATTAGACTTTGCCACAGAAGACGTAAACTCCCCGTACAACCAAGAGTTTACATTAGATGAACTGCTCCTTGCCCTTAAATCCTGTAAAAACACCAGCCCTGGACCAGACACCATCATGTACGGTATGATCCAGCATCTTAATCAGGACAACCTGATTAAGATGTTAACATTGTACAATGAGATTTGGGCGTCTCGAACGTTCCCAAACTCATGGCATTTTGCGCACGTCATACCAATACCCAAAGAGGCTGGTCGTCTTATGAATCCCACTTCATTTCGTCCTATTGTGTTGACTTCTTGTCTATGTAAGGTCATGGAACGTATGGTTAACAATAGGCTTCTTTTTGTTTTAGAGTCGAAGAATTTGTTAAATGATCAACAATGTAGCTTCCGTAAATACAGAAGTTCATTAGATCATTTAATGAATTTGGAGCATTGTATTGCAGAGGCATTTGCCAATAAAGAATTCATGATAGGGGTGTTCTTGGACATCCATAAAGCCTATGACATGACCTGGCGACACGGTATACTAATGAAGCTCTATGCTTATGGTTTAAGAGGAAAGTTACCTGTTTTTATTTCAAATTTCTTAAGGGACAGAACTTTCTCTGTCAAATTGCCCCGTAACGTAACATCGGATATATTTATCCAGGAAAACGGGGTGCCACAGGGAAGTGTGCTTAGTCCTCCTTTATTTAGTATTATGATCAATGATATTCTGTCATCAGCTCTCATCCCGAGGAATCTTAAATACTCGCTCTACGCTGACGATTGTGCAATATGGCACTCTTCCCGTAATGCACAATTTTCGGCTGGGCGGAGTCAAGCAGCCCTTGACTCCGTCCACCAATGGGCCTTGCAGTGGGGATTTAAGTTTTCTGTACGTAAGTGTGCCGCTATAGTTTTCACTAATCGTAACGTACCTAATTTGTGCTTAACTTTGGATAATCAGGAGGTACCTTTTCTAAATTCTGTAAAATTTTTAGGAATACATTTTGATCGTAGAATGAATTTTAAACTTCACGTTAATACTTTGCTTGCTCGTTGTGATAAACCGTTAAATGTCCTCAAGTACCTAGCGGGTACTACCTGGGGTGCCGACAGAAAATCTTTATTAATGGTGTATAAGTCCCTTATTCGATCGAAGGTAGACTATGGCGCACAGGTGTATGGCTCGGCATCCGATGCCACTCTGAAAGGATTGGATGTGTTACAGAATAAATGTTTGCGAATGTGTCTTGGAGCCGTCCGGTGTATCCGTGTGACTCGTATGGAAGTGGAGGCGAATGTGCCTCCCCTCTGTATTCGCGGTGACCACCTGGCCTTGTCCTACGGCATAAGGACGTTAAGGAAAAGTAATATCAGCAATGTGGCCTGTACCCTCCTGCATCGATACCACCACCTTCTGCGGGGGGTGCGTCGGCCACTTGCCGCTCGCCTCCACTTACGGACTCAGGAGCTTGATGTGGACCTCGGTGACTGTGACAAGTTGGTGCTTAAAAATATAGCGCCTTGGGAGCCACCCGGCTTTACAGTCGATGTTACATGGCTCCCAGCACCAAAGGCCAAGGCGCCGGAGGCGGAGGTCCACCACTTGTTTCGTAACATCGTTGTTCGTCACTTGGGGTCCCATCAATTGTACACTGACGGCTCCAAGTCGAGTGAATGTGTGGGTGCAAGTGTGTGGTCGACTGAATGTGCCCTCAGGTATCGGTTGCCGACTCATACATCTGTGTTTACTTCAGAACTTTTTGCTATTGACAAAGCCATAGACTATGCTCTCAATTCTAGGCAAGACTCATTTGTCATATTTTCAGATTCAAAATCAGCCCTTCAGGCAATTGCATCTTGCACTACGGACTCTCATGAGATCCAGGGCCGCATCGTTAATAAGTTGCATTCATACAACAAGTCATTCACGCTAATCTGGGTGCTTGGTCATTGTCGTATTTACGGCAGGAGACTTGGGACGTTCCTCGTGATCTACGGTCGAGTCTATCTCTCGGAAAGAAATCAATAAATCTTCTGTGGCAAGGTCAGTGGACCAGACTAAATATTCCAACTTGTAAGCCGTACCTGGGCGACTGGGACACTGCCAACCGTCCCAGTCGCCTAGAAGAAAAAGTGTTGGCACGGTTATGGCTTAATGCCACCATTTTAACCCACATAAAACCATATATGGAAAGACGCTTCCCACCGCACTGTGACATCTGTAATGCGGTGTTATCTATCAGTCATATCATCCTGCGCTGTCGGCGATTTATTCGTGAACGTGCTTCACTTATAAATAACTGCGGCGCAGTAGACGTCCCCTTCACCCTTTCCACCATCCTGGGTGATGGGGACATTGTTATGACTGATAAATTGATGGCTTTCTTGAGAGAGACCGGACTGATCAGAGTGATTTGACTTTTTTACTGCGTGGTTATGGTTTTTATGAACAGTAAATATGTATATATTGTAATATTAATTAGGGTTGACAGTTGACATATTTTAAATAGTTCCTCCTCCCACCGATCTATTTCTAATATAGATGTCCCCTACATTAAGCGAAATTCCTCGCCTGACAGTCACCAGCTGATGAGTGCAAGTGTGTAATATAGGAAGGTATTGGGCACTTGCAGTCGATGGTGGTCTGCTGGGCGAGGTTCTTCACTTTTTGTACAAATTATGTAAATACATTATATTATCTTGCTTAAGTTATTCTAATTAGGGACGACAGCTGACGTATATGGAAATGTTCCTGACTCGTCTGGTTCCCTTTCATATATTGATGTCCCCTATATTAGGTTGTGCCTCGACTGACAGTCACCAGGTGATGAGTGCAGGTATGTCATGTAGAAAGGCGTTACATATCTGCAGTCGATGGTGTTCTGTTAGTCGAGGTATTTTTACCATTAGTGTAGGTCTAGCTATTTGTCTCTGTAGGATTTAGTATAGGTTAGCGATTTGTCTGTTAGGTGATTAGTTTTAGGGTCTTTAGATTAGTTTTTCTTTATGAAATAAGGTATAAATGATATAAAACCAAGAAAAAAAAATAAAAATAAAAATACAAAAAATAAAAAATAAATAAGATTAAAATTATTATATATATATGTACGTTTGCATGAAAGTGTGTCTATGTATGCATGGAAGTGTGTGTGTGTGTGTGTGTGTGTGTGTGTGTATGTATATATGTTTGTATATATATGTATATATGTTTAAATATATATATATATATATATATATATATATATATATATATATATATATATAGCCTTAATAACCAGGGGCTTCGGCCCCAATGGTTGATAGGGCGGAAGAAAAAAAAAAATAGCTATCAGCCTGTTCAGCCACCTGTCTATCTATCAATCTATTACTTGTATCTATATTATTTCCTATAACTGCCACTGCATGGTTGTGCATTGTTCTCGGAGTGAGAGTGATAACCAAACTGAGTCACTCCTCATGCTGGAGAAGTACCACTCAGGAAGGGGAGTTTCAAATGAACCAAATAAATATAAAGGCGGAGGAAGATGTGTACTGGTTATGTTTATTTTGATTATATGAAAGGATACAGTGCTTTTCCTACGTCCAACTCAGGGCATAGCTCCGTTCCCTGAGGCCCATCAGTATTAGGTAGGGAAGGCAAACGTTAATCAGTTACCATGGTTCCGCATATACTGTACAGAATTCTGATTTGTACTGTTAAAAATATGGTGAAAATACTACTACTACTACTACTACTGCTACTGCTATTACTACAACCACTGTTAATATTACTACTACTGTTGATAATAATGATAATAATAATAATAATAATTCATGCATTCATTCATCACCTATTTCAGTGTTTCCCCATGATGAGCGTAGGAGCCCGGGGCTAGGCATGTTAGTCCTGACATTTAAGATAAGAGTGACCAGGTTAGTAGGGCTGAAACACGCTACCTGATTTGAATAAACTGACAGATTCGAATAATAAAAGATTGAAAACATAACTAATAAAAATCGAAATATGTAGAGATTAAGTGTGGACTGACATGAAATATACTAAACGACTCTGGATATACCAAGGAAATATTTATTAGACATATACCAGTATGTAGATTCGAAATATTACTAAAAGCTGGGAATATACTGAGTTTGGAAATGTACTTTGGAAACTCTCTCTCATTCTCCCACCTATTTACATATAATCCCATGCCCAACTTTTTTCTCCATTCCAACTCATTACCTATTATGCTCGGCTCCTTTCGTGCAAATTTAGCTCTTGACGGCTGAAGAGTCACACTATCGTGACCATGAAATAGGATACAAAAACCCACACTGGCAGACGAAAAAAAGATGTATTCCAAACAGTTTCGGCGACAGCTGTCGCCCTCTTCACTGGATCTACAGACCAAGAGTGGTACATACAAATGCTGAGAAGCTGCTTATATGCAGGATGAGGACACGTTTTCCCAACCACACTTGATGTGATCTCACCTGACTCTCCCTCTACTCTGTCCATGACCTGAGTGAGGGATTACAAGGGGAGGCAAGGACCTTGCCACTAATCCTCTCAGCACTGGATCTAATTTATACATGCCTTCAATATGGTTAAAATTATTATATCTCTCTATATATTCAGCTTCCACAATCCTACGTTTCTTATAGTTACTACATTTGTACAATATTTGGCTAGAATTCCAGTCGATTCTATGGTCGTTTTCCGAAGAGTGAACGTACACTGCGTTATTTATGTTGCCTATCTTACAAGCATACTTGTGTTCCTTAACCCCTACACCGCGGGCATGTTTACCAATGTTTTGCGTGTCCCGCGGGGTTATTCGGGCTCCGACTGACTCTCAAAAAATATTTGCCAAAAATCAATCATTAGTCCTATAATATTAAAATTACATATGCTTATGGCACATACCTTCAGCTTTCTCCTGGAATGTTTGTTGAGCCTTCGTCTGTTACCGTAGGACTTGTGGAGACCTCTGAAGTTGGGAAACGAAGTCTCCACTTTACACTTCCTGACAACCCGTAATATGATTACCACAGCCAGATATTAACACTATAAACACTACTCTATGATTTTCAAGTAGTTTGGGATCCATACTCCAAAAAAAAAAAAAAACACTGTGAAAGCAATGGAAATTACGAGCGCGTCTGATCGTCGCACTTGCGCTAGTTCGCTCTTGGTACTCTGTCATTTATTATTCATAAAACCCCTCACACTTTATATTTCTATTACTATATCACACTTATATATATCTGGAGTCTTTCTCCATAAGTTTCCTTCAGTAGTATTAGTTTATTGTCATAGAAGTCATTTAATTTTTCATTCAGTAAAATACGTAGAGAGCCACGGATTCACTTTCACTGTTATAACATAAAGTATTTGTACTCATATTCTTATATTACTAATTACTTACATTACTATTTACATTTTCTATTCTATTTTCAATATTTACCCTTCTATTTTACTTACACTATGTTATTCACAGTCACTTTCAGTAAGATAAAACTATAATACACTGTTCAATCATATGTACTGAACATCCATTGCTTTCACTTGCTATTTACACATTATTTACACATTATTTACACATTATTCTCCTTTCACACTTGCACTGTTAGAACTGCTTCTGGCTGTGGTAATCAAAGAAGCAGGTAACACAGAGGGGAACCTGGCACTCAGCGCACTGCCAAGAGGTGCGTTTGTGCTCAGGTGTGCAGCGGGTGGTATGTGCACACACCTGACACCTGCGAATCGCAGCCTTCATTTTCCCTGTGGCAGGCATTAGCTCCAGTCTGTGCCGATCCATATACGCCCTCTGCTCAAGTCGGTCGGGAAATGTTACTGGATGGCGCCTTGGAGTTGCTGCTGTCACCCTACCATATCTTTCCAGCAGCTGCTGGACACAAGTCCTGGCGAACAACCTCAGGGAGAAGGACTTGGGTGGCTTGACCTTCATCTTGTACAGGATGAAGGCGTTCAGCATCGTCATATCTATGAGATGCAGAAAAACTTTCCTGTACCACCTAGTATTCTTCCTGAGGCAGTTGATCTCACCAATCATCATGTCGGACTTGTCCACCAGCCGCATGTTGATACTGTAGCCCAACACAGCATCAGGTTTCATCACAGGTTCGCCTGTCCTTCAGTCGACCTTCCCACTGTCTGTCATCTCCCCCTTATATACGGTGGTGAGCATGTGCACGACCCTCTTGTCCTGCCACCGTATTGCCAGCATCTTCTCAGACTTGCGTAGGTGCACGTCTCCTCACTGCGAGGTTCCTGCCTCTGTGAATTTAGGGAAGTGGGCACGATTACTTTTGACAGTGCCGCAGGAGCCAATGCCGTGCTCAGAAAGGTATTTGGCAAGTTTCGGTGCTGTATAGTAGTTCTCTGTATACAGCACATGATTCCCACCAAAATACTTTTCAAGAAGCACTTTCACTACACAGCCTGAGAAGCCAAGGGGGTGTGTTTTATCCAGATCGACAGTGATGGCTGAATAAATGACGAAGTCAAGGATGTACCCCTTCTTACAGTCGCACAGTACAAAGAACTTAATTCCAAAGCGATGGCTTTTGCTTGGAATGTACTGAACAAACCGAAGACGTCCTCTCAACAAAACCAAGGATTCGTCAATGACAACCTTCTGAAAGGGGTGGAAGAATGACATAAACTTATCCTTCATTCTGCTCAGAACATCGTTGTCGGCAAAGTGCAGATTTCCCATGATGTTCCGGAAGTGATCTCTGGCCATGTACTTATTGAAGGTGGGTGAGGGTAGTAAGGGGTCCATGGACCAGTATTCTTCCAACTCATGCTTCTTGGAGTGTGGCATGAGAAGCATGAGGGCAAAGAACACATACAGCTCCTGCACTCCCAGCATGGACCACTGTTGCATCTTGGCTGCACCTGTACCACCTGCAGCACGTTGTGATTCATACCTGTTGGTCTCATCACATATGTGCTGCATGACTTCGTCATCTAGGAAGGCCAAAAGGTAGTCCACACACTCAGCATTATCGTCAATAGTGAAGGCAGGCTGAACTCCTGAGGAGCTCTCATCAAACACTAAATGTTCAGGCACAAAATCGGACCCTTCCGTCCACGCGATGGCGTCCAGGATTCCCTGTCGTGGCAGTGTAGGGTGGGTGGTGGTGGTGGTGGTGGGTGGCTGTGAGGCAGATTTATCAGGTTCAAGGTCACTCGCACTGACTCTGGGTTGCCGTACAGCACTAGCAGCCCTTACCCTACTACCAACTCTACTTTTACAAGTCCTGGATTTACCTCTTCCTCTACGGCCTGCCTTCACTGTTGATGCTGGTGGTGACTCCGACGACGAAGACTCCGGAGATAACCCACCCGATGATGAGGAAGAAATGAGTGAAGTGGGGCCTGGGGAATGGGGAGGTGAATCAACTCGGGACTCATGGCAGGCTGGGTCACGCGGGGGCATTGTTCTGGAGCTAACACGCCGCCTTTTCACTCCCTTCCCAAATTCCATGCCTTGCTGCACTAATGGCTCCTTTCCCTTGGAGCTAGAGACTACTTCCGACACTGAAGCACTCGTACTAGCACTTTCTGGCATGATTACCTCACCCGGCTCATCAAACGATTCACCCGAATCGTCAAAATCACTGTCCATCATCACCATGGACAATTCTGCTAGTTCACGCGCAACTGCAGAGTCACTAAGTCCTTTCCTGCTTCCTTCACTACTTTTCTTGGGGGTAGAGGTCACGGGGCCCTTTGCAATGGGTGCAGAAGCAGCAGAAATGGCGGGGCACGAGTGCGACATGGTTTGACCACAGCGGAGGACAAGGAGCTAAATGCCGCGGCTTATCTGAGAAGGCAACGGTTGACAATGACACTGAGACTGACTGCTGCTAACTTACATGCTAATTTTTTATAGGTAGAAAATCTCGGCAATATATAAAGAAATAGGTAGCTCCAGGTGAATGTAAATGTCACTTAGGCTTCTCCCTTCCTTTCTGATATATATTTTTATTACAGACATCGATTACAAGGCATAATTCAAAGGGGAAATTACCGTGGTAATGTAGCGAATGAATGCACGTGAGGTGTTGTCAGGTGATAATTAGCCAATTCCTGGTGTATAACACTATCACTTACCTTATTTTTTTTTGGTATATATTATTTTGTATATGTATAGGGCATAGGGCTTATTTCAATGGATGAAATCTGTGGAAAAATCCGGGGGAAATTTGCGTAGCACAGTGTGGCGTGGGAGGTGAGAGGACAGGGTAATGGAGGGCAGGTAGGGAGGGGAGTCACGAAGGGGGTAAAATCGCTAAAATGTCAACAATGGATGGGAGTACAGATGAGATTTGGAGTGCTGACTAATGTTGGACATTGGCAGTACTGATAGATAATACAAGCCACCACTTGAGAGCCCAGGATAATTCAAAATAACACAGAATCACAAAAGTGACGCCCCGCAGTATGATCCATTGTGGCCGAGCATCACGAAAGTGACACCCCGCGGTTAAGGGGTTAATGCGAGTGTCCAAATCCCTTCCCGTTTCACCAATATAAACCAAATCACAGTCTCTATATGGAATTTTGTATACCCCTGCAGTTTTGTTACTAATTGGTTTATTCTTTACCAGCATTGATCTTAAGGTGGAAGTATATCTAAATGCAAAGTTTACATCCAAATCATGACTCACAGACTTCACCAAGCTAAGATTTGACATACGGAACCGTGATGTATGGCTTATTTTGCCGACTTTGTGATGTTGGTCTGCCAGTGTGGGTTTTTGTATCCTAAATTTAGCTCTTATTTAATTTCCTTTAAAGTTATTTCATTACATTTTATCTCGGGGAATATTCTGGCTGATACTTTTTTTTTTTTTTTTAGTTTCTCTTATTTTTATTCTTCAAAGGTTGTTCCTGTTGGTCTTTTTTTTTTTTTTTCATACGTATGTATGGTTATTTCTGTCATTGGCGATGATGATAAAGAGGAGGAGGATGTTGGTATTGTTGATATTAGTGGTTTGATAATAATGATACTGATGATAAGCGGTGTGTGATGACGATGATGTTGAAATATATAATTACACTAAATTAAGATGTATTAAAATATCCTAACTCACATAACTCAGTGGACCAGGTATTGGGTGTACTTAAACCCCTGTAATCATAACACCTCTTCCATAGCGATTTGCTTTTTGGGTATGGCTGGTTAAAATCCTTTTGTCCGTTATTTATACGGAGTATGGAGCTACTGGAAAGGTTAAATTAAAACAGAAAATAATGGTAAGGTGTAATAAATTATATAAATATAAATATATATATATATATATATATATTTATATATATATATATACATATATATATATATATATATATATATATATATATATATATACATATATATATATATATATATATATATATATATATATATATATATATATATATATATATATATATATATATATATATATATATATATATATATATATATATATATATTGAATAGGAAAACTATAGAAGAAATAATATAAAGGGATAATCGTAAAATTGAGAAGGTAAAGGGCAGGAGAAGGATGTAAATAATAAGCGTAAATCAAAGCTTGTAAATGTGAGAGTGAAGGTTTAAAGTTCTTACCTTACCTAATTGTTCTTACCTAATTGTATCTTTACAGGAATGAGTCAAGCTCGTACTGTCCCGTGTCTTAAACCATATTTATCGTACAAATCCTTAAATTTGTGAATTGTTTTGGCACACACTATTTCATTCGGTAGTGCATTCCATTGATCAATTGCTCTGTTTGGGAGACTGAATTTCCTTACGTCTTTATCACCTCTCTTCTTATGCAGTTTTTTGCAGTGTCCTCTTGCTGATGCTTCTCCATATATTAAGTAATCATTTATGTCTATTTTCTCCTTTCCTGATATGCATTTATATAGCATTATCATGTCCCTCTTTTCCTTCTCTCCTGTAGTGTTGGTAGATTCAGTTTATTTAGTCTTTCTTTGTAGCTTAGGTCCCTTAAGCTTGGTATCCATCTTGTAGCAGCCCTTTGAACTTTTTCAATCTTGTCTATATGCTTTTTGAGATGAGGACTCCAGACTACTGATGCATATTCCAAGGTTGGTCTAATGAATGCTGTTATTATCCTTCTTAGCATGGCTTCATTTATGTATATGAATGCTATTCTCATATTTGCAAGCAGTGTATACATGTTCCGTACTTTCTCGCTGATGTGGTCAGCCGGAGATAGTCTGTTATTGATAATCACACCTAGGTCTTTCTCTCTTTCTGATGTGTATAGGGTTTTATTTCCTAACTTATAATCCGAATCAGGTCTTTTTCCACTTTTACCAAACTTGATTACATGACACTTGTCCACATTGAATTCCATTTGCCATGTACTACTCCATTCATGAAGTTTATTTAATTCTTCTTGCAGCTCTTTACTCTGTGTTAGTAATTCTCCTTTGTATTTTTGCATCATCTGCAAACATATTCAGATAGCTCTCATTTCCAGTGTCACTGTTTATATCATTTATATACACTAAAAACATGATTGGTGCCAGCACTGAACCCTGTGGTACTCCACTAGTCACTTCTTTCCATGATGAGTAGTTTCCTCTTAGTACTGTTCTTATTTCTCTTTTTATGAGAAAGTCTTGCATCCAACAAAACAGTTTGCCTCGAATTCCTCCTTGATGGTACAGTTTCCATAAAAGTCTTTGGTGTGGTACTGTGTCAAAAGCTTTCTTGAAATCTAAATAGATACTGTCCACCCATCCTTCCCTTTCCTGTATTGTGTTTGTTACTCCGTCATAGTAACTCAACAGATTAGTAACACATGATTTTCCTTTTCTGAAACCAAACTGTCTTTCTGCTATCATACTGTGTTCTTCTAGATGGTTTATCCAAGCTTTTCTTATAAGTTTTTCTAATACCTTGCTTACAACACTGGTCAGTGATACTGGTCGGTAGTTGAGTGGATTTTGTCTATTTCCTTTCTTGCATAAGGGGACAAGATTTGCTTTTTTCCAAATATCAGGTAGTTTACCTTGACTTAAGGATTTCTTGAAAATTAAAAATAATGGTTTACTTAACTCCTTTGCACATTCTCGTAATACCCAACATGAAATTTCATAAGGACCACTTGCTTTTCCTCTGTCTAATCTACTTAACTCCTCCTGTATTACTTTTTCTGCTATTTGTATATCTGGTAGTATGTGTGGACATGCGTGTTCCACATAGTCCCTCTCAAAAATTTTTTCTTCTGTAAAAACTAATTGGAAATTCTTATTTAGTGCTTCACAAATATCTTTCTCTTGTGTATAAGTGATTCCCTCGTCCGTAATGGATTGTATTATATCTTTTACTTTAGTTTTGCTTCTGATATAGCTGTAAAACAGCTTTGGTTGATCACTACTTTTATTTATTATAGCCTCCTCAAACTGTTTTTGGGCTTCCCTCCTTATTCTTGTATAGTCGTTTCTTGCCTGTTTGTAATTATTATACGCCCTTTCACTATTGTGTCTTCTGCTATTCCACAACAAATCTCTTTCTTTTGATTTTTTACATTCTGTATTGAACCATTTCTGTATTTTCTTATCTGCTTCTTTGTGCTGTGGGATGTACTTCTGGACTCCTACTTCATAAAATTCACAGAATTTTTTATATACAGCATTTAAATCTTGTCCTCTAAGCTCATTTTCCCAATCAACTTCTAAGAAATACTTCTTTAGGTCTTGATAATTTCCCTTTTTATAGTTTAGGCTCTTTTTGTAACTGTCATTGCTGTTTACTATGTCATATGCTATCCTGAAGTTATAATTCAGTACTGCATGATCGCTTTTGCCGAGTGGAGGGTGATATATTAAACTGTCAATATCATTTTCTTGCCTTGTAAATATTAGATCTAGCACTGAAGGTACATCAAGTCCTCTTTTTCTGGTGGTTTCCCTCACATGTTGCGTTAAGAAAAACTCTTGTACAAGATCCAGGAGCTTTTGGTCCCAACAGCTTTCTTGGTTATTTATATCTAGAGTATTCCAATTTATATTTGTATTGAAGTCCTCAGTTAGTATAATTCTTTCCGATTTCTCTTCCATTTTATGTAGCAATGATCTGACACTCTGAATTGTACTCACTGCCAGGTCCTCATATTCGTCTCTTTCCCATGTGTTTGATCTGGGTGGCATGTACAAATTGGCTACAATTACTTTACCTTCAGATGTGTCGATCTCTACTGCAATCAGTTCAACTTGTGATGGTATATCTAGTTTTATTTCCTTGGCTTTTAGATTTTTCTTAGTTAATATTATAATTCCTCCTCCTTTTTTTAAATATCTGTCTCTTCTCCATATATTGTATTCCTCTAAGTTTAGTATGTCATTGGATATCCTTGGTGTTAATTTTGTTTCAGTTAGGCATATTATTTGTGGTTCATTTTCTCTGACATAATCATTCATCTCTAGTAATTTAGATACCATTCCATCCACATTTGAGTACATCAACTTTATCATCTTGTTTATATACTTGTCATGACATGGTTCTACTACCTTCCTCCTTTTTATTCCATCCTGTTTGTGTACCACTTTCGTACCTGCAATCCTATTACTTTGTAAAAAAAATTCTTCTTCTCCTCTTCTGATCTTCCCTCATTTTTTGTTTTTGCTTCCTCCCTTTTCTCTTTCAGTAATTCCAGTTCCTCTTGTGTTAGGCATCTTTTTATCCATACATTTTTTAACTCCTCTTTTTCCTTAAGATTCTTTGCATTTTTTAGTATCTCTTCCACAGTGTTTACACTCTGGAAAGTCACCTTTAGAGATCTTGTCTTGCTTTTCTCGTATTTCCCTAACCTTTTGTGTTCCTCTATGTCTTTACTACAGATTTCCTCTGATACTTCTTTCAGTAAGCTCATTACATTTGCCATCTCCTTTTTGTCTCTTGTGATCTTGTTTTTAACTTCTTCCTCTTCTATACCAGTGATTACTGTTGATTTGTTTATCTCTACTGAATCTCTGACTAACTTTGGATTGTTTTGGATTATTCTTTTCACCTCCTTTTTAATGCTTTTTTCCTTCGCCCTTGTTTCTAAGACTTTCTTTACTTTCACCATTTCAGCATACGTGGTTTCTACATTATTTTTGTAGCTTTGCACAGCTTCATTCACTTGTGTTATCTTCTCCTCAATATCACTGCTCTGGTCAATAAGACTGCTAACTTGCCTAATTGTCTCTGTGTCATTTTTGAACTCTTCCATAACACTGTCATGATTGTCTACTGTACTTGCCATTTCACTCATTTTCTTCCTAAGTGTACTCAATTCCACTGTTAGTTCACTGATGGTTGCGTCTTTCTTATTTGCCTCCCTTCCTAGTTTTTCTATTTCTTTCTTTTGCAAATGCATCTGCTTCTTTATTTCATCAGTTTCATTTTTGAAAGCCATTTCTAGTTTGTTTACACGTTCAACCAGTCTATTGTTAGTCTCTACTTCAACCAATTCTTGGTAGAAATCATCATTTTGCTTTTTACCTTTATCCCTTTTCTTTTCCAAATTTGTTTTACTGAAGTATGTATCCATTTTGCAATACTTAAAGTGTAAAGCATGTACTTACAATCTCCGTGTTGTTGTAGTCTAAACAAACCTCAGAGATGACTCAGCGTATTCTTTCGTCTTGGTTCTATTTCCTGTTTGAACAAGTCTTGTTTAAACTTATTTTTTTTTTCCTTTTAATAATGAACATTCATTTAGTCTAACCTGGTACTGAGCTTGACTCATACAAAGATACTATTTAGGTAATGCCACTGGCCGTGATGATTTGGTACGGAGCGCTGGTGTCGCACGTCCGCATAGATTGAATCCCTCTGTGTAAATGAAATCGCGCAAATGAAAGATCATAAAGGTGAGAGAAGTGAAGGAATATTAAAAAAATAAATAAAGTAAATGATATATTGTAAAGGTGAAAAGGTTTTAAGTGGAATGCAAAAGAAACAGCGTAAATAAAAGGTCGTAAAGGTGAGGCTGTAAGGGAAGGAGTGTAAAAGAAATCGTGTAAATGAAAAATCGTAAATGTGACAAAATAAAGGATAAAATTATAACCTGTGAAACAAACCACAAATTTAACACACACTGTTCGGCTCAGACATAGACCACCTTATTTGCTACATCCGTGTCATTCAGAGTAAACAATACTGTACATCCACCACGCGTCCACCTAACTTGCCTTTATGTCAGAATTTAGAGTCAGTTCGGCATCTAACTACATCGTAACTTTCTACTTATTCCTTTACTACGAGGCCTTTTCTCAGTTTTTATTAATTCTCCTTGGTTGGCAAAAATTAGGATAACAATTATGCATCGTATTGAAACTGTTGTTGGTTTGCTATAGAGGAAAAAATGAAACACACACAGGGAAGGGCGCGGATATAATAACCACAGCATAAACAGCAAAAAATACAAAAAAAAGAAAAAACTATACACATAAAAACATGAATTCAGATTTTTACCTTCTTGATGCACGTTTGAGGCTTAAAAAAAAAAAAAAGAAGGATATCAATTAGCAAAGAAAGTAAAAAAAAAAACAAATGGAGAAGAATCAAGAAAAAGAGACAAGTAACAGCAACGAATCTGAGTGACGGGAGGAATGAAAAGATGAATGATGAGGAAAGGAGGAGAGGAAGGAAAAAAGGAGAGGACATGAAGGACGAATAGGAATGAAGAGTGAAGGAAGACTAAATAGATTGATGGGTGGATGTATGGATGGATAAAGAGAGAGAGAGAGAGAGAGAGAGAGAGAGAGAGAGAAATGAATTATTGATATCTCCAGGCGACTTCATTCAGCTTCAGTGTAACCTCCCATGGCCCCCAAGACAGTTTAAGTTCTAATACTTCTTTTCCTCAACTCGCCCCTCCTGATGAAAGGGTGGGTAATTCTCTCTCTCTCTCTCTCTCTCTCTCTCTCTCTCTCTCTCTCTCTCTCTCCCTCTCTGTCTCTCTCTCTCTCTCTCTCTCACACACACACACACACACACCTCCTTAATTCCACCACCCAGAGAATCTTAAAAACCCGCCTCTATCGCCTGATTGGACGGCCACGCACGGCAGCTTTTACCGGTTCACAAGACAACAATGTCTGCGGCCGAGGAAGATGTGTTGCCTAAGATCTGTATATTTGCCCGCATTCCTTGGGGTGTGAAGTCGGCGAGGTTTTCTGAAGTCTTAGCTGGATCGGCCTGTGTGAAAGCAAGGACTTTTGTTAATGTGTGAGGAGATTTTTTTTTTTTTTTTTTTTTGTAAGTGTTCTTGTGTACTAAGGGTTCTGTGTGTGTGTGTGTGTGTGTGTGTATGTGTGTGTGTGTGTGTGTGTGTGTGTGTGTGTGTGTGTGTGTGTGTGTGCGCGCGCGTGCGCGCGCGTTTTCTCACTTGCTCTTTGACTTTCCTCCCAGTATAATCACGGAATGCTGACTTGTTAAAGTTATTATCTCAAACTTGAGACCAGTGTATAAATGGAAGGTGTTATGGGGATTAATTTTAATACTGAGTGAATGGGTACGTGATCGATTTCCCAAGGCAGTCAGGCTATAGTCTTTCTAATTTTATACTTTCCTATTCTTGTTTCTGAATTGTATCTTTCTTCATGTTTTTTTAGAATTAAGAGTAATGATAGTAACGCTAATGGAGGTGATGATGATGATGATAAACCTCCTTTACACACACACACACACACACACACACACACACTTCACATTTCCCTTACTCCATCTCCCCCCCCCACACACACACACTTTCACAACTCCCTTACTCAGCAGGCAATGAAATGGAGCTCACAGCTCGGGTCCATTGCAATCATCTCACACACCTCCTCACACACGTACCACATCTCGATCCCCGGCCTTTTGATGACTGTGGGTACACTTGGCACGTTTCCTTCGCATCACCGACAAAGGACAAAAGTGTCCTGGCTTGAGTTTGGGTGTTGAGCTTCGTATGCGGCGCTTGTTCGTGCGTTTGTGCTTGAAGATGGTTTTCTGTAATGGGAGAAGATTGAGACAAAGGGGAGGGGATCGAGTGGCTGGCATAGGTCTAGTCGTTTTGCCTTAACCTATCCGAGGTTTTTGTCCTTTTGCAGATTATATCAGGATGTTTAGTGGCAGAATTAGACAACTCTATGACGCTGCAACTTTTTCATAGGATTTTTCTATTAACTGTCAGTTTATTCCTGGCTCAGATTTTCGTCCATTTGCAGCTTATTTCACTTAGTTCAGTGGCAGAATATGGCAATACTGTAACTCTGCATCTTTTTCTATAGCATTTCTTCGTGACTGGCCACATATTTCTTTGTTAATCTCACGTTACGACTCATTGTTCAAGAATTAGAGATGGCGATTTTAGGTCGTTAAAGTAAATCGGGTATAGTTACGATGCTGCCAGCCAGATGGTGCCAGGGTTCGATGGAGAGAGAGAGAGAGAGAGAGAGAGAGAGAGAGAGAGAGAGAGAGAGAGAGAGAGAGAGAGAGGCGTCCATGTACCCCCATCCAGTCTTTCTTGAATGGTAGATTAAATGAGCATCAAGGATAACACTGAGGGAAGTACCTGTGGTAGGATGGATGATGGGGGGCAGAGACAGGGCAAGGGACAGAGCGACGTGGAGGCGATTTGTTTGAGGCCACCCCATATGAAATTAAGGCGTCTGGCTATAAATGGATGGATAGACAGACAGATAGACAGATGAATAGATAAGCAGATATATAGATATAGACAGATAAATATAAATATATATATATATATATATATATATATATATATATAGTGAGATAAATATATTGACAAATAGATAGATGGATAGATAGGATAGATAGATCGATAGATAGACAGATAAACAGACAGATAGGTAGATAGATAGACAGATAGATAGATGGACAGAGAGAGTTATATAGACAAAGAGGCAGATAGATAGATTGATAGATTGATTGATTGATATAGATGCAGATAGACAGATACAAGGATAGATAGATGATAGACAGACAAATAGGCAGATAGACAGATAGATAAATAGGCAGACAGACAGTGGGTGACTAATTTGCCAAAGAACATAATAATGACCAAAGTTAGTGAGGTGATCACCGCGGCTCAGCTCCTGATCACCTCTGCCACACCTTTCCCTTTGTTAACACCCGCGCTGGCAAAGTGACAGCCGCTGTTGTGTCGATCCGGCCGCCTGTTGTGACTGAGAAAAACAGGCCACAGATCAAAGCCACACATCATAGACAATTCAAAGTTTTATCTGATTATCAATAGTGTGTCGCAATAAATCGCTAAATAATAAGTGTCTCGAATATTAAAACGGACAGTACAGGTGGATTGGGTGTGTTTTTATGAGCAGCTGGGAATGGGGGGGGGGGGGACCCTCAAATTTTATGAAGTCGTTAAATGTCAATAAACTTTTAAGAAGTATCTGGCCTTTAAACTTTGAGTCCTTCAACACGGGGGTAGTTCTGAGGGCCGTTTTATATGTGGCTTTTGCAGACTTGGTAACACTTCTTCCTCAGCGGTTTCGGAGGTTCATGCATCACAGTTACTTGGTCATTTCAGCCGCTATTTAACACCTCCCTTCAATCATGTCAGTGCCACCATTAAACATGTCATTATGTCAAGGTTGTTAAGTGTACCAAATACTACACCTCTGCTACAATTGATGCTGTACCAGGCTTTTATGTGTCCAACGGTACATTCCCGACACATCGTAAAGAAAAAATAATTGCTCTTTCGATTTAACCTTCGCTGTACTATTTTTTTTTTTTTTATTCTTACTATCGACGTGCTGTTTTATTTACCTTGACGGAAGTCTTTTGTTATGAAGTTCCTATACAGTACATTAATTTGTGTGTGTGTGTGTGTGTGTGTGTGTGTGTGTAACAGACTCAAGAAAACGCACAACACACACACACACACACACACACACACACACAATCTACCCCCTTGCACATACACACTCCACCTCTCTACCAATTAATCGTTTACACATACACACTAACCCTCCCGCCCCCCCCCACAAACACACACAGCAGCATGAGGTGAGATCAAAGGGAGAAGGCATATAACGTACTAGGGGAAGCAGAGGACAAGGTTACGAGAGAGAGAGAGAGAGAGAGAGAGAGAGAGAGAGCATCAATCGTTTCAGTGTAGTGGCATATTACATATAAAAGAGCCGTGCTGTTTGTTTGTTTGCTGTTTGTTTGTCTGTTTGTCCTTCAATCATGCCCAAACCAAAGGCGAGAGACCCCAGACCCATATATATTCTGAATCAGGGTGACCCAAGGATGGTTATAGGGTTGTCAAATTCTGATCTTGGTCATTTGTGGTCACCGGTAGAGTGTTCGCCTTTATGGCCCGGGCAACTTCGGGTACCCCTGCAGACCAATTTCTGGCATGGAGACTCACATGACTTCCAGTTCGGACATAGGCTTTGTGAGGTTTATCTCCGTGGTTATTTGAGGTCACTGGTAGTAGGTCATTTGAGGTCACCGGTAATACACGCTCGAACGACTGAACCCAGCAGCCCAGTTTCTGGCATGGAGACTCACATGACCTCCAGTTCGGACACAGGCTCTGTGAGATTTACCTCCGAGGTCATTTGAGGTCACCGGTAATGGTAAAAAAATGCTCACAAATACTGTGCATTAGTCTGTGAAAGCTGAAATAGAAAGTTCCTGGACCTCTTATAATCCCTCTTCAGAAGCACAAGAGGTAAATGGTCTTTCTGGAGTAGAAAGAAAGACTGAACTAGAACAAATAGGATAAGAGTGTTCGCTTTCATGGCCTGGCAACGCCGGATACCCCTGCTAGTCTTGTATATTTATACACTCCCATACCAACTTATTTAAATTTTTCAGGAGAGATGCCTCATTATGAAGGAAAAAAGAACTTGTTGAACCTTCTCAGTATAAAAACATCCAGACGGTGTTATACAGCCTGGGAGTGACATTTTTACTGAGGGTTTAAAGAAGGTTAAAGTTTTACAATGTAGTCCATTAAAATCGTCTGGTGATTGAAGGGGTTTTTATCCAACTTAAAATATCTCACTCAAGACATTTCATTGCAAAGGCCTCACGTCCTTCTCCTTTCGGTCCCAGAATCCAGTGACCAATCCCTGAGCTGAGAGGCAAAAACTTCACTTCAAACTTCACCTCAGTTTCACTTTAAAAACTTTAATTCAGACGTTAGTTTCCTTCAAGCCTCACTTCAGTCCTACTTCAGAAAACTACACTTCAGCCCTCACTTCACTCCCTTCAGTCACAGTATCAAGCAATCTCATTTCAGTCGAGAGCTCAGTCCCAGGGTAGAGGGGTGGGGAATTATCCAGACCAGGGATTTAGAGGATGGACTGGGTCGATTTCCAAAATATGACCATTCCTTTCTAGCACGCCCTGAGCCAAGGACCACATTTAGGCTCCTCCTCCTCGCTCCCCACCTCTCTCTCTCTCTCTCTCTCTCTCTCTCTCATTACTGAATGTGTTCACTCGCAATACATCGATTACACGAAAACGCTCCGCAGTCTCGCCGTTTTCGAAAAGCTTTGGTTTTATGGTGATAATACTGGGGGAGAGAGAGAGAAAGAGAGAGAGAGAGAGAGAGTTCTTGATCACAGAATCTTAGTACATGGAAGATTTTGAATTTTTATACTCAGAATGAAAAATACGAACAGAAAGAAAACGGTCCATTGACTAACGGGATCTCATGTACCGTATTTTACTTCATTCTTAATGTAAAAGGGATTTTTTTTTTTTACGAGAATGATTTATGTTCATTTTTGTGTTCATGATAAAATACTAATGATATGAAGAGAAAATATTTCCTCCAAATCTTTAATAATTATATTATTTTATTTATAACGACAAGAAAGGAACAAAAACTTCATTACAGAAAATGATATAGACACGTGGAAAGAGACACTAACACGCTGGAACACACACACACAATGACAGTTGTTGGCATCCTTCGCAGAGTCCAAACCATAAAATAATGTGTCCAGAAAGAGAGAGAGAGAGAGAGAGAGAGAGAGAGTCGGTTAGGTTGAAGAAATTCTTGACAGAGAACTTCCAACTATTTTACTAACTTGAGACATACAGATCTCTCCTGTACTGCTACCAGCCTTGTATACATACACACATTCTTCCCATACATACGTCCCATACATACATACAAACATCTCATACATACATACCATACATACGTACATACATACATGCATACATTCATAAATACTCCATCAATCCATCCATCCGTACATACATACATACATTCATAAATCCTTCATCAATCCATCCATCCATAGTTGCATGCATACATACTGTACATTCATACATACATACATACATACAATACATACATAACTCCTTCATCCATCCATATATATATATATATATATATATATATATATATATATATATATATATATATATATATATATATTACTCCATCCATCCATCCATACACACACTGCCAACAAGCGTTCTTTCCTGCATGCTGGCGAGAGTATGGAAATGGGACAATAAAGAGTGGCTAGAGATCGAGACCCCTCTTCTCACCCAAAAGTCCGCTTCGTATGCAGACGGGAGGCGTCAAGTTGTTCATGACAGTAGCAAGGCTGACTTGTACAAAATGCAGGGAAAATAGAATTGTGTCCGCTATGAAAAGAAAATAGACAGATGATGGACAGGTGTGCAGAGACAAGACAAGGCAATGAAACACACACACACACACACACACACACACACACATACAGAAAGAGAGAGAGAGAGAGAGAGAGAGAGAGAGAGAGAGAGAGAGAGAGAGAGAGAGAGAGAGAGAGAGAGAACAAAAAGAAAAGAAGGAAGGAAACAATAAGAATGTAACGAGGAACCAACAAGGGAGGAAACTAGAAGAACAGGAAAAGTAGAACAGGAAGAAAGAAGACAATGAAGAAGCAAGGAAGAAAATTAACCAAGAAGGAAAACAAGGGTGAAGGAAGAAAACAAGCAGTAAGACTAAAACAAGGAACAAGCCAGAGAGGAAACTAGAGGAACAGGGAGGGTAGGAAGGAAAAAAGAGAGAGAAAACAAAGAGGAGGGAAGGAAGGAAACTAATTAAGAAAGAAGACAAGGGAGAAGGGAGAAAGCAAAGAAAAAGACTGAAACAAGAAGAAAGCAAAGGAGGAAAGTGGAAGAATAGGGAAGGAAGGAAGGGAGAAAGCATAGATGAAGTAGGGAAGGAAGGAAGGGAGAAAGCATAGAGGAAGTAGGGAAGGAAGGAAGGGAGAAAGCATAGAGGAAGCAGGGAAGGAAGGAAGGGAGAAAGCATAGAGGAAGCAGGGAATGAAGGAAGGGAGAAAGCATAGAGGAGACATGGAAGGAAACTAATCAATAAAAAAGACAGAATGAAAGAAGAAAGCAAAGAATAAGACCGAAATAAGGAGAAAAGAAGACAGACAACTAGAACAGGGAAGGAAGAAGAAACAAAGAAAACAAGGAGGAGGGAAGAAAATTAATCAAGGAAGAAGACTAGGATTAGAGCACGTGTGAAGGGTGACTGAGGACAAGAAGACAACACCAGGAGTGACGGAATAATTAAGGTGACGTAAGATAAAGCAGAGACGTCACAGAGACATCTAAGGACATCAGGAGAACAAGCTGAGGGACAGGGGAAAGATAGGTAGATAGATGGATGAATGGATGGATGGATGGATAGACAGATGGATGGACGGATGGATAGATGGATAGAGAGATAGACAAACAGACAGACAGTCAGATAGAGTCATAAATAGACAAATAGAAAGACAGACAGATAGAGAGATAGAGATAGATAAATAAATAGACAGATAAATAGACAGATGCAATGATAGATGGGGGTTTGATATAACCTTCATTAACCCCTTCAGTACAAACAGTCTTCTTAAAGAAACAAAGCTTAAAATGCCTTACTGAAGAGATGATCAAATAAGGCAAGAAAAACAACGTGGAGATACAGTAGATACGCGGACCCTCGTTGCCTATCAACAAAAGACTGTCTATCAGCTCAAAGGAAGCTGCTCGCAGGAAAGTGATTAATACATTCTAAGCTTTCTGCAAGTTGTGTGTGTGTGTGTGTGTGTGTGTGTGTGTGTGTGTGTGTGTGTGTGTGTGTGTGTGTGTGTGTGTGTGTGGTTTATGCACCGTAAGCTTCCAGTAAATTTTGTGTGGAGGTGTTGTGTTTACTGTACATGTATTTGTGTGTATATATGTGTGGGGGGGTTATATGTGTATGTATGTGTGTGGGGGGTTGTGTGTGTATGTACAGTATGTGTGTTTATGCGTGTGCGAATGTATGTATGTGTGTGTATGCGTGTGTGTATATACAGTATGTATGTGTGTGCATGCGTGTGTGTATGTATGTATGTGTGTGTATGCGTGTGTGTATATATGTGTGTGTAAGCGTTTGTGTATGTGTGTGTGTGTTCCTGGAAGATCGACGGCGTTCTCGAGAGTGAAAAGGATAAGATTACGTTTCCTCCTTCACATCAATCCTCTCCCCTTCTCCTAAGTCTACACACACACACACACACACACACACATATATATATATATATATATATATATATATATATACGCACACACTGAAGCTTTACATAGCCTATACGTACACAGACAAGTATGCTACCTCCTCATTCCTCAACCACCTACCGAAAGCACACGCACACACACAAACCCATACACACACACACACATAAATACACAGAAGCGTACATATAGCATAAGTACAGATACAAAAATGCTATAAGTCGCGGCACACGACTCTGAGGTTGTCATTATCGTACCCTGACAACCTGCCCGTCAACTGTGCTTCCGATTTCGTGTACAATATGATATGCCTGTGATTCGTGTATAATGTGTTCGTGTATAATAATATCCGTGTATCATATATTTGTGTATAAAAATATGATTCGTGTATAATATGATACGAAATCGGAAGCATACTTGACGGATAGGTTGCCAGGATATAATAATGACAACATCAGAGTCGTGCGCCGCGAATATACCTACACATTCTCCACTCATTCCCCTTTCTCACGCAAATGAAGCATCCAAATAGTCTACAGTATTTTTCAACTTCCCTCACATGCATATAGAAAAGGGAGGGAAGGGGAGGAGAAGGAGAGAAGGAAAGAGGAAGGAGGAGAGAGGGAAAAGAAAGAGAGGGAGGAGAGAAAAGAGGTGAGAAAGGAACGGGAATGAGAAGAGATGAAAGAAGGAAAGACAGGAGAGATAAAAAGAGGAGAGAGGGGGAGAAAGAAAGACGATAAAGAAAATAAGAAAGTGGAAAAGGCATGAGAGAAATGGAGAAGAGATGTGAGAAAGGAGAGGAAATAAGAAGAGATGAAGATGAAAATGAAGAAAGGAAGAGAAGAGGAGGGGAGGGGAAAGAGGAGAAATAAGGAAGAAGTTGTTTGGAAGTCTTACAACCACTCAATAAAGATCTGAGGCACGCCACCCTTCTTCATATACCTTCATACTTTCTTATTATTTGTCTTATTTTTCTCATGTTTTTCATCGTCGTCATCGTCTTCATCTTCGTCATGGTCATCGTCTCCCACGACACGCCACGTTTCTTCATATACTTTCACATTTCCCTCATCTTTTTCTTCCATTTTTTCCTTTCCCTTTTATTCTCATCCAGCATCATCATCATCATAATCTTCTTCTTCTTCTTCCTCTTCCAACTAGCTTCCCTTCACAGCCCCTTCCTGTACTTCTCAGTCTCATTCTTCTTCAAACCACCTCTTTCTCCACCTCAGTTTTCATTTCCAACTCCTTCATAGCCTACTTAAAGAACCAAAGTCTCATCACCATATACACCCTTCCATTATCCTCACTCCATCTGTACTTCTTCCTTAGATCTCTCTCTTTCTCTTTCACTCTGGAGGATAATTTTACGAAACAACCAATTGTGCAGATTCAGAGATCCCACTCAAGGGCATTTAAGACTGCCCTCAAACCACCTCGCTTTCAGTCTTATAAGGGGAGAAAATGAGAGAAGAGAGGAGAAACAAGGAGGGGAAGGAGATGAGAGATGAAAGAGCAAGGAGAGAGAGAGAGAGAGAGAGAGAGAGAGAGAGAGAGAGAGAGAGAGATTAATGCGGGAGAATGAGCAAGGGTGAACAAGAAGGAGTTAAATCAAAGTTAGAGAGCTTATTATTTCCTCATGCAGATGCTGCGACACTTCCATTAATTTTCCGATTTGTAAATGTACTAATAATAAGCGGAATCCGTAGGCTCAAGGGACGACGGTGGAGCGAATTTGACAAGCAGAGATTGAGATAGAGAGGAAGGGAGAGGGAGTGATAGAACAGAATTACACTAGATCAAAGTAAGGAGTAACATGGTAAATAGAGGCCAGGGCAACGAGAGAGAGAGAGAGAGAGAGAGAGAGAGAGAGAGAGAGAGAGAGAGAGAGAGAGAAAGAGAGAGAGAGAGTAGTCATTTACAAGTACCTGTTTCCCTAGCACGTAATGTTAAAATCCCTCTCTTACATATCTCCAGGCATCCTTGATATACGCATATCTGTATAAAGCTAACTTATAACTACGGATCATTCTCTGTCTGTCTGTCTGTCTGTCTGTCTGTCTCTCTCTCTCTCTCTCTTGTCTCATCTGGGACAAAGGTAAGTGTAGGTGGGGGACAAATACTTGACAACAAAAAAATTTCAACAAAATTCAAGACACTGCAAATCGTCCATCTTTCCTCCTACCAACGACCTCCAGCCCTTTATCGTCAGTGTATATAATAATAGTGAAACAGACGTCTTTAATCAGTGTCCTTACTGTATACATTTTCTCGTATACATATTACATTACCGAATTTTACATTAACTATTTCCGCTTTTGACTTCACTGTTCGTCTTTCGGGGTATAATATGTACGTTTGTCATCCCATAAAACTTTTGTTGCTAAGATGTACCATGTAAGACACACACACACACACACACACACACACACACACACACGAATCAACTTCAGGCTAAGTCACTTCACATCAGGTACAATCACTTCACATTAAGTTCAGTCACTTCAGTCCACGTCCACTCCATTCGCTTCTTAGTTGTTTATGTCTCTCATACCTTCAGGGTCAGACACTGACTTAGGTCATGCAATTTCTGATCTTTTAAATTCCTTGACCACATCTCAGGTCACATTAGTTCTGATCCAGGTAAATCAATTCTAGTCAGTTATAGACACAGGTTTCATTTCTGGAAACCCTTTTTCCAGGAGGAGCTAAGTGTGGTATTCTCAGCATGGTTATTCTTTCATTTGATTCTGATTTTTTAACTTGAACCTAATGTAACATAACCTACCGTAACAAATTAGCCTAATAACTAACAAAGTAGCCGCACCTGATACTAAGAAGATAGACCTAACTTACCCTGACCTAACATAACAAATTAACCAAATGACCAACAGACTAACCTAATGTGACACTAATAAAACAAATCCAATTAAACCCGAAGTATCACATTAACTTATTACGTAAATAACTAACAATCTGATCTAACCTGATACTAAGAAAGGAAATCTAACCTACCCTTACCTAACGAAAGAGATTAACCTCTCTAACAAAATAACCTAACCTGAAACTATAAAAGAAAACAAATACAATTTAACCCGCCCTAATGGAACAGATTAACCTAAATGACTAACAGACTAACCTACCCAGATGCTACGGAAACAAACCTAACATACCCTGAAGTTTCCTGGATAAGAAAAAATGCAGAAAGGTACATGGAAAGGAAATCAGCCTCCCGGACCCTTTGATGCACTTCTGGTCCACTCCCTTCAGTTCACTTCACTTCATGTTCTGTCAGATCAGTCATGGACCAGTCAAGGAAGTTCTGGTCTACTGAGGCTTATTTAGTTCCTTCATATCCATTTCTACCTAATGCAGGCAATTCCAGTCCATTTAGACCAATACAGTGTCTTGCGTAGTGTAAAAAAATATATAATGAGTTCCGTAAAATTTGTAATTGGTGGAAATATAGAACCTGTTTCCACACATACGTTGCAGGAAATGAGAAGAGACGACAGTTTAACCCTTCCACTGTGGAGGATTTCTCGTTATTTAATAACCGTGTCGAGAAATAAGTAAAATAAAATATACAAAAATAAATTTACTTAAACGCTATACTCGAAGTGATAGATCGTACACTAACTGTTCTGAATCCTGTCACAGCGTTAAACTTCACTCCTATGAAGACCACAGTATGAGGTTACACATGACGAAACATTGAAATCTGAATAACGTAAATAAAAAAATGGTGAAACCTGGAGATAATTTGGAAATGTATGTAATACAGGGAAAATTATGCCCTGGTTCTATTGCATATGTTGTAAGAGAAGGTGAGAGGATAGCTTAAGGGATGAGGGTAGGGATATATGCGATAGGATGGACAGGGTGGAGTAAAATAACGGGACTAAATTGGTAAACGCAGATCAAGTGAAGAATGTGGAAGAGTGTGTGAGGGGAGACTTATGTAATTAATCATTTATTGTCATCATCGTCACCTATGGATTGGTGGAGTCCATCCTGCAAGAAGAAAAGAAAACTGATATAAGGAGAGATATCAAAAGTACTCCAGCGAAAATGTGTCACACCCTCATTCACTCGCCATTCCAGTCCCCAGATCCTAACTCCACCTTACAGTTACAGCTATAAGCATCCACACGCAAGGGCACGATGTTATCTGTCAGCTAGAGCCACTTATTTGTTTACTTACTTATTGCACTCATTTAGGTCTAATGACGATTATTTGGGTGGTCAAAACAGTTCAAATAATATAAAAGAGATGGAAACAGCAATGACTGTGGCATAAAATGGTGAATTAAGTGGGATGAAGTGGCAGAACTGGAAGAGCAGAAGGGAGAAGAAAAGGAAGGAGAAGAAACCAGAAGGATATGTGAACTACAAAGGACTACAAATGAAAGGAAACAGTAACAAACCTGTCAGGTCTTTCGAGGCTGTTTATGAAACAGAGTATATTCATGGAAAAAAGAAAAGGAGAGATGGGAAAAAGAAAAGAAAGGCAACGAAAAAAAAAAAAAAAAAAACGAGGACGAGGTGCAATTAACGTGGGAAACTCTTTACAGCTGTTACAGGGCGAGGGAGAAGCCACGCACCGCTGCCCCATGGTTGTACAAAGACCCGTGGTTACCATGTCTTTGTCACTTGCCTCTATGTTGGTGTTAGCGAAACTCAAGAATGACGTGAATACTGCTCTTAATCCCTCATAAATGCACATGCAAAAAAATGTCTGCACAAAAAGAAGTTGGCTCTCTTTCCGTGTCAGTGCCAGTGTTTTCCATTTAGGAAAGTAATTGTCAATCCTACATATTTTCTAGTATGATATTTATGTACAATTTTAATATACAGTAGAGATAGATTCCCTCCGGAACATATATATCAATATCTATATCTGTCTATGTATCTATGTCTATCTATCCATATCAATATCTATTTATTTATTTATCTATCTACCTATCCTCTACCTATCTATCCATCTATCTCTCTCTCTCTCTCTCTCTCTCTCTCTCTCTCTCTCTCTCTCTCTCTCTCTCTCTATATATATATATATATATATATATATATATATGTCTATCTGTCTATCTATCTATCTATTTAAATATAATCTAATCCAGTGTTTCCACATGAGGACCTAGCAGCAAGTTGGTCCTCACATTTAAGATGAGAGTGACTAGCCTCATTCATCCCTGAGTGGCATTAAATGAGCAATAATCCCCAATCCCCCTTGTATATAAGCGTACACCGGTTCAATCCGATTGGATAGCCTCAATTACCCACTACACCACCAGGAGCCATAGTCTGGTTATATGGTTACCACCCAGCGTAGTAAGTTGTTTCCTGGTGTACAGTACAGGACACCATTTGGCTTATCACTCAGTGTTGAGTCACCCGTTGAAATAAGGAAGAGAAAAGAAAGTAGGAAAGAAGGGCATAAGAGAAAGGAAGGAGAGAAAGAGGGAAGAGAGGAAAGGGCAGCTCCCCAAGAGCAACACTATATCGACTGAGTGGATGGAGAGCGCCCCCCCTACCAGTATATATATATATATATATATATATATAGATAGATAGATAGATAGATAGATAGATAGATAGATAGATATACATATATAGATAGATAGATAGATTGATAGATAGATAGATAGATATATTAGGCAAAAATAAATCACTAACGAACGGGTGCTACGATGATACAAAATAATCAATAATCATGTGCAAAAAAATTCAATGTTCCCAAAAATGCTGCCCGGCGCCTGGGTTCGAATCCCTCTCTTTTCGCTCTCATTCCTACACATTTTTCGCCCCGTCTCTCGTAATTCTTATTGCTTTTCCCCGGGTCCCATTGTGGCTCTCTCTCTTAAACTTTTCTGTGCAATTTCTTTATCTCTCTTGTCTTTTATTTTTGGCCTTCGTCTCTCTCTCTCTCTCTCTCTCTCTCTCTCTCTCTCTCTCTCTTACCCGTGCGATTTTTCTCTTTCTCTATTTGGATTTTGCTTTCGGTGGTCCTTACTTTGCCTTTTTCTCCTGTCTTTCTTTTTTACACCCTCATCATTCAAACAGGTGGTAGGTGGGAGCACTCACCATCCACTCACTGAATGTAGTGCTCCTATCGCATGACTGCCCTTTCCTATTTTCCTTCATTCTTTCCTTCCTTCTTCAGTCTTCCTTAATGTCTTTCTCTCCTTTTCCCTGTCTGTGGGTGACTCTGCACTGAGTGTCAAGCCAAATGGTTTCCAGCACATCAGGAAATCATATACTATGCCTGGTGGTAACCATGTAACCAAAATTCTCCTTTTTTTCCTACTACACTCTATAATATGGGATGCAGGATGGTCATGGTCTAAAAATTTACAGGTGTTCCACAAATGACGGTAAAAAATATGTTTGCTAAACCCGCTACAGCATGTGGTGACGATGGAGTATGACTGACCATTCTGTTTTTTTATTTTTTTTTAATCATAATGAGGGATACAAGTAGGTAAGACCTAAAAGTTACAGGTGTTCCATAAACAACCATGAGAGAGAGAGAGAGAGAGAGAGAGAGAGAGAGAGAGAGAGAGAGAGAGAGAGAGAGAGAGAGAAAATGTTTTTTTCTTTGCCAAACTCAGGTTATTTAACCTCTTTAAAGTGAATTAAGGTACAATTGCGGTCAGGAACACCGCATCACTTTTAAGACAAAGAGTTATGAAACTCTTACACATTATATATCTTTAAAAATTAGCTGGGTTCCCAAGAGCACATCACTGGGTTTCAAAACTCCATGTTAGCTCTCGTTATTTATTGTTATGAAAGGGATCAACAGCATAGGCAGGAATTCTACTTTTTTCTTGCATGGCAATGCCAGACGATTTTGTTTTACCTCGGAACGATGTTTAATGTTGTTGGGGTTGATGAAGGATGTATTTAGTCCCGCTAGTCCCCCTCTAAAGAAATAATGAAAATAAAATAAAAATTAAAAACATAATAAGATCATCAGGATATGGCAGGAGTTAAAAAAGAATGGCATCACGGGTTCGACAGGCGTATACGATAGATATAACCAGCACTGCCACAGTGTTCCTTGAATTTTGAGAGAGAGAGAGAGAGAGAGAGAGAGAGAGAGAGAGAGAGAGAGAGAGAGAGGGGCCCATGGAACTGAGGGGGATTTGCCATTTACCAAACAGGCCAGGGATGGCAGGAAGGAGAGAGGGAAAGGACTGACAGTGGTAGTGTAATGAGAGGTGATAAACTGCATGTAATCTGGCTGAACCAAAGATGACTTGTTAGTTGACAGGAAAGTACTGGAAGAGGAGGAGGAGGAGGAGGCGAAAGATAGATGAGGAATGGTGTGTGTGTGTGTGTGTGTGAGAGAGAGAGAGAGAGAGAGAGAGAGAGAGAGAGAGAGAGAGAGAGAGAGAGAGAGAGAGAGAGAAGTGGAAGAACAACAGAGTGATGGTACATGCAAGAAGGAAATAGGATATGAAAAATATCTACGAATGGGTGAGAGGAGAGACAATGGACGCTAAAAGAGAAAATGGAAATATAACGAGAGAGGACTGTATATAGGGATGAATTACCAAGCTCTTGTTGCCCTAATTTGGGCTAAAACTGGCATCTCTCCATCTCAAAAACTGAACTGTAACAACATATTATCACAAGTAAATGATGCTAGTCATGAAGAAGCGGAATGGAAAGAATGTAGAGCCGTGGTATAGTCGTACTCTGCTACTGAGCTACATCATAACACCTAGGAAGGGACAAAACCTGAGCTAAGGTAAAGTGAAAGAAGTATAGTGGTGTAACTGTCATTGACACATTGTAAAGGCATAGGGAATTCTACATAGTTAACACTCTCCATTGCACAGTCTGTTTCGGTATATTGTGGACATTATTATAGACCTTTATATAGGCATTAGGATATATCTCATAAACACAATGTACAGGATGTAATGTCTGCTGGGGACATACACAGTTTCTCACTAGGAATGTCAATTCACATAATGTATATCCACAACCTTGTTGTCCCAGACCATCAAGAATCCTTAACCATATGATGTATCTTAAACTTCCTTGTAGTCCAGACGACCAAGAATTTCATGACGTATTCAAACACGTGGAGTAACCAGCCCTTGCCAGTTAGTTCACATGGATGGAAATCTACCTGACATTACAACAGACGTACACATCCTCTCCGAGCTGTATAAAATGTAGGAGATTCCCTTCAGAGGAGAGAAAGGGGATAGAAGGGCTAGAGAGAAGGTCTGACACTAGGGTCACGCTCCGCCACGCTGTAATTCACTATTATAAATGCGTGCAATAAACTTCGTAACCCAAGAGTGCTGTAACTCACCTCGTTGACATTACGTCTCACTACTTTATTCTGGCTGACCTTAGCGATCCATAATCTATTTCCCTATCTCTCTACAAGTACAGTACCTAAGAACACGCTATCGAGAATATTGCTGTATGTTTTATTATACGTAGTGTTGTGGTGATACGAGTTAGATCCTAGATATATGTATCAGGAAGCTTAATTTGCTTTTTAACTGTAACTATTTCATCATTTACATTCCTGTGTCATGTGGAGTCTGGTTTATACCGATGTTTTGTTTTCAGCTGGCAAACTGTTAAATCCTTCTTTCGTGTGTGTGTGTGTGTGTGTGTGTGTGTGTGTGTGTGTATGTGCTTAATTTTACTTTTCAGTTAATTTACTATGTGTTGTGATATGCTTCCGTGCTTGCTTTGAATCTGCAAAGTTTAATCCACTATTGTTTTTTTCTTTTGTGATATACTTCTGTGTTCAATCCTTCGTCGCGAAGAGTTAATTCTCTCTCTCTCTCTCTTTTTTTTTTTTTTTTTATGCTTTCCCGTGCTACTTCGGAAAGTTTTTTTTTTTTTTTTTTTTTTTTAATAGTGAGATGGCTCTGATGCATGTAAACTTTGGCCACACAGCATTGTTTAGCAACTGTCTCTCAACAGTTGGCAAAGAAATATACCGGTAGTAAACTATCACGCCTCACTTCACTGCTTCCATTCAAGGTCACACAATCGCCCCAGTTTACTCAGCGCTCGCGCGCGTGCATGTGCGTGTGTGTGTGTGTGTGTGTGTGTGTGTGTGTGTGTGTGTGTGTGTGTGTGTGTGTGTTATTTTTGGATACAGCTGGTTGATATTAATTATTATGCTGTTCATGCTGGTTATGGTAGCAATGAAATAATTTAAAAGAGGATAGTAAGCAGTAATAAGTAATTGCTTAGAAAGAGGTATTATGGAGCTTCCTTAACCGGGTCCATGGCAGTCTCATGGCAATGGCACAGAAGAGGATAGTAAAGAGTAAAAAACAATATAAATCGTTTAAGAACTGGTGTTAGGGAGGTTTCTCAGCCGAGGAGAATACTGGCCTTCGCAGTGCCTTTTGCTGAGCTGTTTACCTTGGCCTATCAACCCCTTTGCTCCTATGACCTGTTTTACATTTTAGCCTTGCTATCACCAGACGATTTTGTTCAGCTCTGGAGGAATGTGTGGCACAGGAAGGCATAACTGAGTATATTATCTAACACCTGTCTAGTCCGCCATGGAAGCTCCCTAACACTTTTTCCCAAGTATTTTACTTTGTCTATGACACCTTACTCTCCATCTCTGTATTATATACATCATTCAGTTATCGCCATCATCTGCATAAATGTTCAAGAGGATATTATCCAGCTTGTCCAAAAATAAATCGCTAACATATAGGTGCTAGGAAGTCTTCTTAACCGTTGAGAACACGGGCCTGGCTTCGATAATTCTACTTTATGTTGAGTAAAATCGTCAGTATATCAATGGAATACTTTAAGTCATCGTACTGAAGAGGTGAAACTACTGCACTGTGAATTACCTAAGGGAAAAACAAAGGCTCGTATTCTCGTCGGTAAGGAATCTCCGTAATTTCTATTGCAAAGCGATTTATTTTACTTATTATACGTTTCTATACTCTACCGTGTTACATAATTCTAATATCGTCATTGTCTGCACAAGTGAGGTACGAATGGATATTAAACAGACAGATCTTAAAATAAATTTCTGAGGAAAATGTGTTAGGGAGCTCCCTTAACTTATAATAAAATGGACCAAGGTGTAATTTGTGTAATAAATCACAAAGAAACAAAATATGATGCCATGATGTCTTAAGCCCAGAAAAAAAAGGTCTTAGCGTCATTTGACGCCATTGCTGCATTCGTAGCAACTTTTCCTTAGCGGCTGATTTTTCTTTCATTTACAGATCATCAGCGAAAGGAAATGCAAAAAAAAAAAAAAAAAAAAAAAAAGTCCTTAAATCTGATTACAAGTGCCTTCCATTCATATAATATTGTCACAACCTGATATTCCATTTAATGTTACTTATATAATCTTCATAACGGCGTAATTTCCATCAGTAACGCACAAGTGTATAAAAAGGTTTTAATATGCAAATAAATAATTATACTAATGAAATAAGATAAAATTTAATTAAACAAATAGCTAGGAAACAGGTTCCAGGAAGTTTCCTATGCAGTTCGGAGGCTACGAGAATTAAATGTGTGTAACATGCAATAAATAGATAAATGAATAAATAAATAAAGTGCGAAAAATATAAATAAAATTATAAAAATAGCTAAGGAAGAGGTCCCACGAAATTTGCTCTGCAATTGGGAGCATGTTTCCTTCCACCCGCCCTTGCCAGAACTCGACTGAAGCAGTGAATTTGTCCTTATTCCCCCGCCTGACTTGTTCCAGATATAGAATTATCTTCCACTCCACTCACATGACATGCAACAAAGACAAAAGAAAAATAATACAAGTGTGACTGTCTTATTTCAAGTGCTGGAGTGGAGAAAGAAGTATTGTTACCCGAATTTTGGCAGGAAATTGTATAGTTAGGTTTAATCAGGGTAGGTTAGGGTAGGGCAGCTAGGTTAGCTTAGATTAGGATAGGTTAGGGAAGTGGAGGAGAGGGGATGGAAGGTTAGGTTTGGTTTGGCTTGGCTTAGCTTGGTTTGGTGTGGTTTGATTTGGATTGGCCTAAATTAGCTTGGATTGGCTTGGATTGGAGTCGTTTGGTGAGGCCTTGCATGTTTTTTTGTTGGGTGTGATTTGGTTTTGTTAGGCTTAGTTAGTTTAGGTTAAGACTGGTTACGTTAAGTTAGGTTACATTAAGGTAGATTTGGTTAAATTATGTTAAATCTTTTTTTTTCTGTTAGTTTATTATGGTAGCAGGGGACAGAGGAAAAAGCAGACGATGAGGAAGTAGGTATCAGGGGAATAAACAAACGTTTCCTTCCCACACAACATGCCGGAAATTTACCTGATTTGCGACAGTCCCTCACACACACACTTAAACACACACTAACATTTACATACACACACACACACACACACACACACACACACACAGGGAGTCAATCGAGGCAGACGTGCGACATCGGCGTTCCATACCGAACCAACACGGCCAGTGGCATTACCTAAATTAGTATCTTTGTATGAGCCAAGCTCTGTACCAGGTTAGACTAAATGATTTTTCATTATTAAAAGGAAAAAAATAATAAGTTTAAACAAGACTTGTTCAAACAGGAAAGAGAACCAAGACGAAAGAATGCGCTGAGTCAGCTGAGGTTTGTTTAGACTACAGCAACACGGGGATTGTAAGTACATACTCTGTACTTTTAGTATTGCAAAATGGATACATACTTTAGTAAAGCAAATTTGGAAAAGAAAAGGGATAAAGGTAAAAAGCAAAAGTATGATTTCTACCAAGAACTGGTTGAAGTGGAGACTCACAATTGACTGGTTGAACGTGTACACAAACTAGAAATGGCTTTCAAAAATGAAATTGATGAAATAAAGAAGCAGATGAACTTGCAAAATGAAGAAATAGAAAAACTAGGAAGGGAGGCCAACAAGAAAGACACAACCATCAGTGAACTAACAGTGGAATTGAGTACACTTAAGAAGAAAATGAGTGAAATGGCAAGTACAGTAGTCAATCACGAGAGTGTTATGGAAGAGTTCAAAAATGACAGAGACAATTAGGCAAGTAAGCAGTCTTATAGACCAGAGCAGTGATATTGAGGAGAAGATAACACAGGTGAATGAAGCTTTGCAAAGCTACAAAAATGATGTGGAAATCACGTATGCTGAAATGGTGAAAGTAAAGAAAGACTTAGAAACAAGGGTGGAGGAAAAAAGCATTAAAAAGGAAGTGAAAAGAATAATCCAAAACAATCCAAAGTTAGTCAGAGATTCAGTAGATATAAACAAATCTATAGTAATCACTGGTATAGAAGAGGAAGAAGTAAAAAACAAGATCACAAGAGACAAAAAGGAGATGGCAAATGTAATGAGCTTACTGAAAGAAGTATCAGAGGAAATCTGTAGTAAAGACATAGAGGAACACAAAAGGTTAGGGAAATATGAGAAAAGCAAGACAAGACCTCTAAAGGTGACTTTCCAGAGTGTAAACACTGTGGAAGAGATACTAAAAAATGCAAAGAATCTATGGAAAAAGAGGAGTTCAAAAATGTATGGATAAAAAGATGCCTAACACAAGAGGAACTGGAATTACTGAAAGAGAAAAGGGAGGAAGCAAAAACAAAAAATGAGGGAATATCAGAAGAGGAGAAGAAGAATTTTTTTTTACAAAGTAATAGGATTGCAGGTACGAAAGTGGTACACAAACAGGATGGAATAAAAAGGAGGAAGGTAGTAGAACCATGTCATGACAAGTATATAAACAAGATGATAAAGTTGATGTACTCAAATGTGGATGGAATGGTATCTAAATTACTAGAGACGAATGATTATGTCAGAGAAAATGAACCACAAATAATATGCCTAACTGAAACAAAATTAACACCAAGGATATTCAATGACATACTAAACTTAAAGGAATACAATATACGGAGAAGAGACAGAAATTAAAAAAAAAGGAGGAGGAATTACAATATTAACTAAGAAAAATCTAAAAGTCAATGAAATAAAACTAGATATACCATCACAAGTAGAACTGATTGCAGTAGAGATCAACATATCTGAAGGTAAAGTAACTGTAGCCAATTTGTACATGCCACCCAGATCAAACACATGGGAAAGAGATGAATATGAGGATCTGGCAGAGAGTACAATTCAGAGTTTAAGATCATTACTACATAAAATGGAAAAGAAATCGAAAAGAATTATACTAACTGGGGATTTTAATACAAATATAAATTGGAATACTCTAGATATAATTAGCCAAGAAAGCTGTTGGGACCAAAAACTCCTCAATCTCGTACAAGAGTTTTTCCTAATGCAACATGTGAGGGAAACCACCAGAAAAAGAGGACTTGATGTACCTTCAGTGCTAGATCTAATATTTACTAGGCAAGAAAATGATAATGACAGTTTAATATATCACCCTCCACTCGGCAAAAGCGATCATGCAGTACTAAATTATAACTTCAGGATAGCATATGACATAGTAAACAGCAATGACAGTTACAAAAATAGCCTAAACTATAAAAAGGGAAATTATCAAGACCTAAAGTAGTATTTCTTAGAAGCTGATTGGGAAAATGAGCTTAGAGGACAAGATTTAGATGCTATATATAAAAAATTCTGTGAATTTTATGAAATAGGAGTCCAGAAGTACATCCCACAGCACAAAGAAGCAGATAAGAAAATACAGAAATGGTTCAATACAGAATGTAAAAAATCAAAAGAAAGAAGAGATTTGTTGTGGAATAGATACAGAAGACACAATAGTGCAAGGGCGTATAATAATTACAAACAGGCAAGAAACGATTATACAAGAATAAGGAGGGAAGCCCAAAAACAGTTTGAGGAGGATATAATAAATAAAAGTAGTGATCAACCAAAGCTGTTTTACAGCTATATCAGAAGCAAAACTAAAGTAAAAGATATAATACAATCAATTACGGACGAGGGAATCACTTATACACAAGAGAAAGATATTTGTGAAACACTAAATAAGAATTTCCAATTAGTTTTTACAGAAGAAAAAAATTTTGAGAGGGACTATGTGGAACATGCATGTCCACACATACTACCAGATATACAAATAGCAGAAAAAGTAATACAGGAGGTGTTAAGTAGATTAGACAGAGGAAAAGCAAGTGGTCCTTATGAAATTTCATGTTGGGTACTACGAGAATGTGCAAAGGAGTTAAGTAAACCATTATTTTTAATTTTCAAGAAATCCTTGAGTCAAGGTAAACTATATACCTGATATTTGGGAAAAAGCAAATATTGTCCCCTTATTCAAGAAAGGAAATAGACAAAATCCACTCAACTACCGACCAGTATCGCTGACCAGTGTTGTAAGCAAGGTATTAGAAAAACTTATAAGAAAAGCTTGGGTAAATCATCTAGAAGAACACAGTATGATAACAGAAAGACAGTTTGGTTTCAGAAAAGGAAAATCATGTGTTACTAATCTGTTGAGCTAAAATGACAGAGTAACAAACACAATACAGGAAAGGGAAGGATGGGTGGACAGTATCTATTTAGATTTCAAGAATGCTTTTGACACATTACCACACGAAAGACTTTTATGGAAACTGTACCATCAAGGAGGAATTCGAGGCAAGCTGTTTTGTTGGATGCAAGACTTTCTCATAAAAAGAGAAATAAGAACAGTACTAAGAGGAAAGTACTCATCATGGAAAGAAGTGATTAGTGGAGTACCACAGGGTTCAGTGCTGGCACCAATCATGTTTTTAGTGTATATAAATGATATAAACAGTAACACTGGAAATGAGAGCTATCTGAATATGTTTGCAGATGATGCAAAAATACAAAGGAGAATTACTAACACAGACTCTTGTAAAGAGCTACAAGAAGAATTAAATAAACTTCATGAATGAAGTAGTACATGGCAAATGGAATTCAGTGTGGACAAGTGTCATGTAATCAAGTTTGGTAAAAGTGGAAAAAGACCTGATTGGGATTATAAGTTAGGAAATAAAACCCTATACACATCAGAAAGAGAGAAAGACCTAGGTGTAATTATCAATAACAGACTATCCGGCTGACCACATCAGCGAGAAGGTACGGAACATGTATACACTGCTTGCAAATATGAGAATAGCATTCACATACATAAAGGAAGACATGCTAAGAAGGATCATAACATCATTCATTAGACCAACCCTGGAATATGCATCAGTAGTCTGCAGTCCTCATCTCAAAGAGCACATAGACAAGATTGAAAAAGTTCAAAGGGCCGCTACAAGATGGATACCAAGCTTAAGGGACTTAAGCTACGAAGAAAGACTAAATAAACTGAATCTACCAACACTACAGGAGAGAAGGAAAAGAGGTGACATGATAATGCTATATAAGTGCATATCAGGGAAGGAGAAAATAGACATAAATGATTACTTAACATATGGAGACGCATCAGCAAGAGGACACTACAAAAAACTGCATAAGAAGAGAGGTGATAAAGACGTAAGGAAATTCAGTTTCCCAAACAGAGCAATTGATCAATGGAATGCACTACCGAATGAAATAGTGTGTGCCAAAACAATTCACAAATTAAAGGATATGTACGATAACTATATTTAAGACACGGGACAGTACGAGCTTGACTCATTCCTGTAAAGATACAATTAGGTAAGAACAATTAGGTAAGAACACACACACACATGCGCGCGCGCACACGCACACACACACACACACACACACACACACACACACACACACACACACACACACACACACACACACACACACCGCTCGCTGGTGCAGTGGTAACGTTCCTGCTTGCCAACTGGTGGACGGGAGTTCGCGCCTCGCTCAGGTTGCGAAAAGTTTCACTGACGAAGTGGGTGGTTACTGTCCCTCTTGAGCAAGGGGACGGGTGTGTGCGTGTGTGAAGGTCACAGCCTTGCCCTTAGATCGGACTATATGAGCTCTCAGCTCCCATCTGCGAGGGTAAAAGCTGACCATGACGACCATCAAGTGATACTGACCGACCCGGTGAATTACAAACCTGAAACTAAAAAAGGGAGCCAGACATTTAGATGATAGTTGGCCTTCCATGTCTAGGACAATGTCTATTGGGTGCTGTCCTCTTCAGCTGTTTAGTCTGACCCATGACCTCTGTCTAGGGTCTCTCTGCCACTGCTTGTTCGCACTAAAAGCAGGATTTGGGACCTAAATTCTAAAGCTACACTGGCGTGGCATATCTGAACGTTTGGGTGCTTCTGTATAGTTCCTTCATTTCAGCCCGACACAGATTTTCATCCATTTGCTGCTTTTTTCTCATCATTTAGTGGCCACTACCATATTCTTGAGTTAGTGAAGATGGAATGTTGTAATTTAATTTCGGATCAATATAAAATGAAAAGAATACAGTTAATCAAGAGAGCCCCGCCAATCCTGCCAGCAATATGGAAGTCCTGATTTGGATTCCCTTTCGACCAGAAGGCTTTAGGACAGGGTCTCTTTGTCCGCTTGTGCTGTCACCTAGGAATGGAAACGGGGCTTGGATCTACAAAGCTACGGCAGCGTGTCAGATATATGCGTTTGTGATAATCCCCAGCCTGCAAAGTACTGCCTGTTCATTGTTCAGTCTGATACTCGTAATCAAATTTCTCAACAGCTTTTTCTTTCTCCTTTCCCTTCTCTTCCCAGAATAAGCTCATGAACATTTTACAGATCTCTTTGTCAGTTTTACTTGTGTGTTCTTGTTATTGCCTACAGCCCTCACCTTACTCCCTGTGCATTATTCTTTCTGATATTCAATTTTCATCAACCCCTCCAGTCCTTTCTCCAGAATTGAGCCCCACAACATTTTTCTGTTTTCCTCGTTAGCCATGATTGCGTGTGTATGGTGGGGAGGGAGGAGTGTTGCCACGGAGAGTACATGAAATATTGCTGCGCTTCCAGCAAAGTCAGAAGGAAGAAGGGGGACAAAGGAATTACTACGTAGCAAGAAACTGAAATTCAGGATTAGACACAAGTGTCTCAAAATTGCCTCAAATGCTCAGCAGTATAAGTCAAGGTGAGGGAAGGAGGGGGGCAGAGGAAGAACTAGTTGCTGAAGAAGTGAGTGTCTTGAAAAGAAACAATATAATGGTAAATTTCACAGTACCCAACATTATTAGTTGTCTATGCAAGCATGAACGAATGATTTAACAGAACGTCCAGAATGTAGGCTTTTCTTACGCATGGATTTTACTTTCACTTCTTCACTGAGGTCTAGAAGTCAAGTATTTTAAAGAGTATATTACGCTGAGGCCAAGGCTGCTGGGGTCGTGAGCTGCATGTTTTCTTGGAAGTTTGGCAGGAGTTGCCTGCATATCATGCGGTGGTGTGGGTTCGTTAGCACAGTGTGGTGGCGAAATTGAATATGTGGGAGAGAGAGAGAGAGAGAGAGAGAGAGAGAGAGAGACAGACAGACAGACAGACAGACAGAGAGTAAGTTCGGCACTCAGGCTTCTCTCATATGCAGGTTTTAAAAGGAAAATTTGAAGTAGCGTGGACACTCATGGAAGGTGGAATGAAACTTACTTTTTTTCGGTATATTATGAACAATTTGTTCTCTCTCTCTCTCTCTCTCTCTCTCTCGTGACCCACTCTTAGTGACATGCAATTTTCTCCTAGATTTCCAATTTTCCTTGATTAAACCTTTCGTAGATCCCGTCTCTCTCTCTCTCTCTCTCTCTCTCTCTCTCTCTCTCTTTCTCTCTCTCTCTCTCTGCTGTGTGTGTTTGTTTGGGTGTGTGTATGTGTGATTATATAAATATGCTGATGCTTGCGTGTGTCTGTTCTATTCCATTTGTATATTTGTGTGTAGTCCAGTATAGTAAAATGTGTGTGTGTGTGTGTGTGTGTGTGTGTGTGTGTGTGTGTGTGTGTGTGTGTGTGTACAGGGTCTACTCCTTTTTTTTACATTACTGGTCAGCGGCAGGATTATCTGTATTTCTGAGCAGTTGTCCTTAAAGATCAAATCTTAGAAAAGATACTGTACACTTGAAGAGAACAACCAATATTCATTTTACAAGGTCTCAAAATCCGATCAAAACCTATTGAGATATTTTTATGGTAACGATCATTAATCTGATTAATTCCAGTCGTAATTTGTTAAGGTCAGAGCCTCAGGAACGTAAGCGAATTAGTGAACTGGATTGTACGTTTGGTAATCGTTTTATACGTCCGCGATTTGAAATTAATGTTGCGTAATAAGAACCCTTACAACCCACTTGGAAATTGCAGGTTAATTTAGCAAGAGTTTATACATTTGTTTTTTTTTTCCCCTCGAAACATTGGGAAATCAATTGTTGTCAGCGACTGTTCATTGCGCCACTTTTTCTTCTTTTTTTTTCGGTTTAATGTCCTACTTTTGTAATGAGGTTTAAGGATCAAGGATGTAATTTGGCGTGAATAATAGGGATCATTAGAGAGCTTCAGTTTGTGAGTTTGAAATTATATGAGAAGCTTGAGACAGTGGAAAATGTTGATCTGAGCCGTACAATACCTCAGATTAAATTTTCTGTCCTACTTCTTCAATGAGGGTCAAAGATCAAGGATAAGATCTAGCATACTAATTAAGAATCATTAGGGAGCTACAAACTACATCTCTGGAATTACTTGGAAGGTCTGGGATAGGGTGGCAGTACTACTAACCTCAGCTTCACAGTATCCCTCAGTTTTATTTCACTTAATCCTTTATAATGAGGGTTAAGGAGCAGGAAAGAGATCTTGCCTGCACATCATGGATCATTAAGCAGCTTCATTTCTGTCGTCTAAAAAATATGGAACATTTAAAGTGATTCTATCTATCTACCTATCTATGTAATATCTATCTATCTATCTATCTCTCTATTTATCTATATATAGATATAGATATAGATATAGATATGTATGTATGTAAATTGAACAATATGCCTCGATTTTAATTCAGTCGTCTACTTTTGAAATGACAATCAAGGATCACGGGCGAGATCAAGCATACATATTATGGATCATTAAGGAGCTTCTAATTAGGCACATATAACTACTTGAAAGCATCGAGACAGTGTAAAACAAATACTGACCACAACTATGCAATGTGGCTAGGGTTTAGTTCCCTTCCCTACATCTGTAATGAGGGTCAATGAGCAAGGATGAGATCTGGCATACTTATTAGGGGTCATAAGGAATTTCAAATTAGGCGTCTGTAATTGCTTGGCAGGTCTGAGACAATGTAATGAAATTATACTGTCGGTTGTAATTCCACCCTCTACATTTGTAATGATGGTCAAGGATCAAGGGTGAGATTTATTATGCCAGTTAGGTGTCATTAAGGAGTTTTCAACCAAGCATGTGCTTTTATTTTAATGGTTGAATGGGAAGGGAAAGGTTGTGGGTTTTCCATGCCTCCTCTTCCTGCATTTGTCTTTTTGTTTATGGATCCTGGTCACCCAGTTATTAGCGACAGGAAATAAAGTTAAACGATAATGATGATGATGACGATGATGATAGACTGCGTCCATTATCGGTTGCACAACAAATTGTATCGTATGCTTCAAATCCAAGTGCCAAATCTGCAGTACCATTGTTCTCTAGAATCAATGCACAGTCTTTCATATGAACTCTCCTTCCTTCGAAACAACACAGAACTGATGTGTAAATAATTCATAACTGATTCCCCTGTAATGACCTTGCCAGATACTTATCGATTTTATATGGTTGGAGTGAGTGTTAAGTAACTGTATGCTGTTTGGCTTTATCTGGTGCTTTGTGGATGGACTACTTCACCTCAAAGAAACAAGCATTCATAATCAAATGTATTTAAAGTGTAATATATGCCAAACGATAACTGCAAGCTACATTAAATTAAATAAATGTTTTTTAAAATAAAATTGCACTCGTTAAGAGCATTTTCCACCCAAAAAAGACAAAAATAATGTGAAATAGGCTTCCTCATCCAAGTCTAAAAACGGAAGCATGTTAACCCGCGCATGCCGGCTATTTTTAGCTCTCTGCGTCATCCCAGTGCCGGTCATTTTTCGACCTTTTTGGGGGGACTAAAAAATGATATATTTTAATGTGGAAACAACGAATTTCGCCATTAAAATGCTCACCGAGGCTCGAAAATGAGTTTATTGAGTCCTGCATACTCATGTACAGGTATAGCCACTCTCTCACGCTCACCACGTACATGAGAGAAAGCCGTTTTCTATGTAAGGTATACTCAAATATTTATGCAGGAAAGGTATAGCTATGTTCAGTACACTTTCCTGATCACTTATTACTTCAGCATCTATTACAATTTGCGTGTCTTTCTCACTGTGAATGCATTATCTTACACTTGAAAATAGGTACAACCTGACTTCATTACATACAGTCCCGACACTTACAAGAAGGTATTTACAACTTGACTTCATTATATAGTTCTTACACTTACAAGAAATTATTTACAACTTACACTTACATGAAAATATTTACAAAATGCCTTCGCTATGTACAGCACTGGGTAAGGCACACAGGCAAAGTGAGGCAGAGTGAGCATGAGGGGAGGTAGCGAGTGAGTGTATGGCCTTGACAGCCTGGGGGATGGTAGAGGAACAGTTACCTTACATGCCTGCCAATTTTTACCCATGAATCTTGAAAAATGCGGTCACAGTGAAGTAGTTATTTTAGACTGTTTTAAAACTGCACTGGCACTGGTCGTGGCATTATGTCAGACCGTTTTAAAATGGCACTGGCACGCGGCAGGTTAAAAAAATAAAAGGTGCTCGGAATCCAAACTGTCATAATCATCATTCCCTTCAAAAAAGTAGTATATATAGTCTCTCACCCAGACAACACTGTCTCTGAAACAATATAGTATTGATGTGTAAATAAATACCCAGCTGAATCACCGCTAATGACTCTGCCAGTTAACTATTAATTTACATTTGGTGACAGCCTGAAATGATAATGGAGAGAGAGAGAGAGAGAGAGAGAGAGAGAGAGAGTGGGTGCCATTAACTTTAGTGCCAAATACATACATCCGGCCAGGAAGTCAGTGGTTTTGGTCACAAATTATCGGCATCAGTATTATTAATTTAATACTTTACCTTTTCCTATCGTGGACTATTATATTGTAACTTAGAGTAATTTCATATTATAGATATATTCTGTGCATAATTAAAAAATCGAAAACAAGCCAGACAAAAACTAGACCTAGTACAATACACTACTTTAGTATGTTGAGAGTGATTAACAGATGGAATAATTAAGAGACCTACTGTAGATAGTTGCATGGTTAATTGGCCTCACTCCTGGTTCATCAACCTTTGTTTCTTTTATTAACTTACAGTATTTGCATCATTGGAATTTAAGCATGATATAGTTACTGGAGCATAAGAGTTGTCGAAAGGGCATTTCATTTTCACTGGATGTATTAGGCAAATGAAGGGCCTATATGATCATCCCAAGGCTGTGAGCTTAAAGTTTAGGATTAGGGCATTTTTGTTAAGAAGGAGTTTTGCAGTGCTCCGTGAAAAAAAAAACAAAAAAAACAATACCAGCTCTGTAAATAATACAAACATCACTGGCATACCAGCATTAAATGAATCTGGATGTGCTAAGAATAATGCTATGCATGAAAGAGAGTTGACACTAGAAATGTGTATGACGAACCTCATGTTTAAAAATCTGAGTTTTGATGTAGGAGCATATGAGGTAGATGAAGAAGAGGAATGTATAAACTCAGACAAAGATGTGGAAAAATCAGCCGGTGAGGAGGAGGCACTACGGTACATTAATGGGTACATAGTAAAAGAGTTCGGCATGAAATATCCCCATCAGGGAAATAAGTTATTGTCACTGTGAATGCAACACCTGGATAGATTTACTTAATAAAAACGACCTGTATTTACCGTCTGATGAGTTCTTTTTTCAGCTGTTTTTAATGAGAAACGTTTTCAAGGCAATACATAGTGAAGTTCTCAAAGAAGGAAAATAGTATGTAAAACCTCTTTCTTCTGAACGGGAAAGGTCTGGAATGAATGTACCTGCTAATGTTATCAGCTTTTAGACAAATACTTCTATCTATTTTAGGATCTGGCAGCTTAACAAATTGACTGTAGTTGCCAAAAAAAGAACCAAACGTGCAGGGTAATGGCTAGGAAGAAAATGAAACTGTCAGCTTAATCTCCCTGTACTGTACCCACTGTACGTATATACAGATGAGAGACGTGCAGCTCATAATAGCGTAGTTATATTCCTGTTTTGTTATACGGTAGTATAATAATGTGTATAAATCAATCAAGTGTAAATTAACCAAACTAATATTGTAACTTACAATATTTATTTCTATTATTCAGTACTGACACCAATTTGACGTGTACAGTGTGTAAAAATTATATTGCTAATGTGTACTCTCTGCTATTTGTTGTAAATCTATATAAAATACCCTCCAGAAAAGGAAAAGGAAATAACTACAGTGGATGTACGGGGAAGATACTGCTGTGATGGCTGGGAGAGGGAGCTGGAGTGGGCTAGCTGATGTCACGTGCACAGAAGAGGCGAGCATTGGGAAGCTGTCCGTCTGACCTGCTGGATCTTGAGTTAAAGAAGAGGAGGAGAGGGGACCGAAGGTTAGGTTTGGTTTAGTTTGGCTTGGGTTGGTTAGCTTAGGATAGGTTAAGTTAGGTTAGGATGGGTTAGATTAAGACTGGTTATGTCAAGATAGGTTACAGTAAGACAGATTTCGTTAAGGTAGGTTAAGCTGGCTTTTTCAGTTATTTTATTTTGAAATGAAGGGACAGAGGAAAACGCAGACGGTGAGGAAGTAGATATCAGGGGAATGGACAAGCACCAGCTCCTCACATATCATGTACAACCAGTATTTTGTGCCTTGCCAGGAGGCACTCGTGTGCACGCACACACACACACACACACACACACACACACACACACACACACACACACACACTCACAAATCTGAAACTAAAATATGGAAACACTCTTCTTAACTGAGGGTTCGCCATCCTAGTCTAGATCTATATTGAGAACTCTACTTTTTTCTGCTCAATCTATCCCGTGACCTCTGTCTAGGGTTTCTTTACCACAGTTTTCTTCACGCTTGAAGCATGATTAGGGATCTCAGTTGCAAAACTATGATAGCGTGGTGTATTCTGGGGGAACGTTTGGCTGCTACTGTGTACTTCCTTCACTTCAGCCCGGCCCAGAGTTTCATCCTTTTGTGGCTTATTTCTCATAATTCAGTGGCCACTGCCATACTCTCATGTTAACTCTCTTGCGCAAGCATAAGTTTCAGTAAGTTTTCTGGCACATGATTTTACTCAACTGGCCACCCGTCCAGCCCTCACACGTGCCACTGAAAACATGTATTCTTGCCTTATTTTTGCCACCTAAATCTCAATATACTGCCATGAAACCTATATGATCTTATTCGTCGATGTTTGTTCTAGCTGATAAGCACAAAATAAAAAAAAGGAAAACACGAATAAAACAACATTAGGCAGCCCTGAATAAACATTTTGCAACGTCAGTTTCACTCCCCAACGTCACCATTTGAATGCTTTCCATCATACAGGAAAATGTTATCAGAGGTTTTGATAGGGAATTTCATCAGCTTTCTAATGAGAAGTATCCGGTTCTGATAAGATTTGTAGTTTTCGAGAAAATAGCCAAACACTGAAAGCCATATTTTAATAAAAACTTTTTTGTTCAGGGAACTTTCCTGCAGAAGTTTTCTCACACACCTGACGTTTTTATTTCTTAATATTGTGTAGAATTTTATGAGCTTTCTCCTGGGCAAAACAGATTTTCGATACGCCTCATAGCTTCCGAAGTAAATCGCAAAACAGGACTAGGTACTCATGGCCGTGCGTCACTTTCGTCATGCGCACACAGCAAATGCTATATTCCCGCCTTTTTATCAGAGATATTATATTGTTATAGCCTGTACATATGTAGAATTTACTGCTCATTATCATGGTTCTTACCGGAAGTCAATACATCGAATAGTTTTCGAGTAATTTCCCAACAAAGTGAGATAACTCTGCTGAGCATTTTCGACTATTACTGCCAGAGAGAATAACACAATCCTTTCCCCCGCCTTTTCCTAAAATATATGCTCCCAAAGGCTAATATTTTCGTAATGAACATACATAGAATTTACTGCTCTTTATCATGGTTCTTACAGGAAGTTGATACATTCAATAGTTTTCGAGTAATAGGACGACAAAGCTAGATTACACTTCCAATCGCTACCTAGGTTTACAGCACGCGAAAAAAAACACTCTTCCCGCCCTTCGCCTGAAGTCTTTGCTCCCAAAGCCTTTTTTTTTTTTTCCCCTTTTATGTACAGACTGTAAAATCTCCAAGGGTTGTTTTTTAGTGTTATAACCTACTAGATTTGAACACTACGTTGTTCTAGTTACTGTTAATGAAGCTGTACTTTCTGTCATATGTGTAATGTGTAGGAGAAAATGGTTATTGGTGTGAAATATTTAGTATAGGGGTATTGATAATAGGTCAATTTACATATCAACAAAATTCAGAAAACTCACTTCCTCCAGGGGTGTTGAAGGGCCTGAAGGACCTTGTAGGACTTGAAGATTAGGAGTTAGGTAGTGTGTGTGTGTGTGTGTGTGTGTGTGTGTGTATGCTCCACTAGGGAATACTTCGCTCAGTATGGTACCGTTCAAAGCAATCACCCAGGCAAAAACGGCACATCACAAACAGGACACGTGACTTGTGTCCCTCCTCATCTCCGTCAGGGCACACAGAGGACACCGGAGCCCTCTCCGGTTGGGGATCCTCTCCCGTCGATGGCCCAGTGTGTGATCCAACCGCACTCTGTCGTTGATGACTCTACGACACTTGGTCGGATGTCCTCCAAGTTTTCCCTGGTCCTGTCATCCTGGTGCTGCGGCTTCAGGGCCGGGCATGGCAGCGGCAGTAGGTTCTCCCGACGGACCAGGAACTGCTGCTGGTTGTCTCAGTGCCTGTGCTGGTCCTGCAGGTGATGGTGGCTCTGGCTCTTGTGCTGGTCCTCCTCCTGGAGATGATGGTGTTGGCACCTGTGCTTGTGCTGGTCCAAGAGATGGTGCTGTCCCAGGAGATGGTGGTGATGGCACCTGTGCTGGTGCTGCTGCAGGTGCCGCAAGTGCTGGAGGTCCTGCTGGCCATCGGGTTGGAAGGTCAGGGGCATGGTGGATGATGCGCCCTGATGCAGGCCACTCTGTTTCATCAAAGTGGAGGAGCTTGTCCACTTTCTCCTCCACAAAGTCCAGTAGACTGACTGACCTGCCCAAGCACTTCATGTACAGGACAAACGCATTGAACATGGCCATCTGGATGAAGTAGAATTTCTCTTCTTGGTCCATTTCACGGTCCGTCACTGGATGGGGTAGTACTGGACCTTCTGGTCGAAGTGGTTCACCCCACCCATGTATCAATTATAGTCCTCCACCACGACTGGCTTGTCCACGGTCTTCCGGACATAGGTTGTCCTCCTGTCAGGAGCCCTGGTCTTCCCTCGAACCTGCTTCTGGACAGTGCTTGTGCTGTGGAAGGTGGAGACCATGTTGACGATGCACTTGTCCTTCCACAGCAAAACAATCACGTTGTCCTTATGCATCACTACCATGCCCTCCTCTGGCAGGTTCTTGGTTCTGGTGATGTCCCACAGCCGCTTTGGTGCTCCTTTGGCCAGGCGTAGGGTCACATAAACGTAGGTTCTTGCACTGAAGAGGCAGTCGCACAGGGATACAGAGTTATAATAGCCGTCCATGTAAACTTTGTATCCCTGATCCTTCAAAAGGCTCTATGAGGCTCCAAACGATGGTCTCCAGTGCCTTCTTCTGCCCTGTATACACCTCAAAATTCCAGATGTACCCCGAGGAAGCCTCAGCCAGGATATAAAGCTTGATGGAATACTTCGAGGACTTCATGAGGTTGTAAATGTGGAAGCTGAGGTGCCCCTTCCACACCAGTGAGCCCTCATCCAGGCTGAGGTGTTCCTTGGGGAAGTAGGTGTCCTGGAACTGCTGAAGGAGGTATTCCATCACCGTGTGAACCCTGATGAGCCTGTCGTGATGGTCGTGCAGTATAGCAAGTGAGATGAAAGAGTGGAAATGTTTTAGGATGGTCCTGCAATACCTCCCACTCATCACTTGCTGGAAAAGGGGTTAGTTATGGAGACGGGATCTCCTCCAGTAATGCCTGATGGTCAGCATATTCACCACCCCCATGATAAAGTACAGCCCCAGGAACTTGGCCATCTCCTCTTCATTGCAGATGAACCATGCATCCAACACAGTCCCCAGGAATGACGCGTAGTTGTTGGTCTCACAGGTGAAATACATCAACATCTCTCTGATGAAAAACAGCTGGAAGAACTGAAGAGACGTTGTTGGCGGATCCACCCTCATTCTTGGGGATCTTGTGAAGAGCCCATTAGCTGGTGTGAATGGGCCACTGCTCCACCCCGGATCATCTGTGGCAACACCTCCCACAGTGGTGGCAGTGGGTCAGCGTACTGACACCCTTCGAACTCCTCGGACACCCCTTGGCCGCCCCCAATAGCTGGGCCGTGGACCACGCCATCCTCGTCAATGTGATGAGGGTTCCGACGATGAGGATGATGAGACTGTCTCCTCCTGCTGCTGCAAAACATCGGGGGGCTTGAATGTTGTCAAAGACAGCACCCCTGTCAACCGGGCAGGGGTGATGACACAGTTGCATCCTGCACCAGTTGCGCCTCAGACACTGCGCCGCGTGCAGGTGCAAGTGTCACGTAACTAGTCCTTGCTACCGGTGATATGGGCTCGGCCAAGTAGGAACTGGAGGCTTGAGGTAGAGAGACAGCAATGGCTGCTGGAGCAAGAGGTCTGAGCAAAGGTGATGCCTGTCATCCAAGTGAAGACGATGGCTGGGCTAATAGTCCCAACGCTGGTGGTAGTGGTGTCTGCTCCCCTCATCATCATCATCATCATCATCATCATCATCAGCCATAACTAGTCCAATGCTGAACAAAGGTCTCCCCCAACCTTTTCCACGAATTCCATGACTGAGCCAATCTTTGCCACATTTTCCCTGCAAACTTCTCTATCTCATCTATCCATCTCCTGTCTGGCCTGTTTCTGCTACGCTTACAATCTCTTGGTGTCCAGTCTGTCAGCCTCTTGCTCCACCGGTTATCCCTTATTCTTGCTATATGGCCTGCCCACCTCCATTTCTGTTCTTTTATAACTTCTATAATGTCTTTGACTTTAGTCTGCTCTCTCACCCAAGTTGATCTTTTCCTGTCTCTTAAAGATATTCCCAATACTGACCTTTCCATTGCTCTCTGAGAAGACTAATTTATTTTTCACTGATTTTGTCAGTTTCCAGGTCTCACAACCGTAAATCATAGCTGGAATTATACATTCGTTATACACTTTTCGTTTCATACAAACTGGCAAGCTACTTTTCATAATGTCTCTATGTTTACCAAAAGCTTTCCATCCAATTGTAATGCGTCTTTTTATTTCGCTATCATGTTCTTTTGTTACTTTTAGTATTTGTCCCAAGTGGTTGTATTCCTCAACTTCTTCAAGAATTTCATCGCTTATTCTGATGACGCTCTTTGGTGTTTGTGGATTAAACATTAGTTTTACTCCGGTTCATCTTCAGTCCTACTTTCAGACTTTCTCTGTTCGTCATTTAACATTTCTTGCAATGCCTCTGCTGTTTCTGAGACGAGGACAATGTCATCTGCAAATCTTAAATGGTTTAGCTTTTCTCCATCTATATTCGCTCCTTTGTTTTCCCTGTCTAGCTTTCTGAAAATGCTTTCAATATCTTTCCCTATCTATCTATCTATTTATCTATCTATCTATCCATCTCTCTCTCTCTCTCTCTCTCTATCTCTCTCTCTCTCTTTATATATATATATATATATATATATATATATATATATATATATATATATATATTTTGTTACATAGCCTATGATTTCATCATCCTTTGCGTAATTCTACAGTACAGTATGCTGCATGTTTGATCACGAGCGTGTTCTACCTCACTCCCCCCCTCCTCCCTTATAGTAGAGTAAGTCGTTCTTTCTCTTGTTCAGAGCAGGAGTGTCAACTCTTTGTCCCCTCTGGCTTCATTTGCGCGTCCTTCTTACAAGTTGTATCAAGCTCTGCCGTCCCCTATATAATGAGCTCAGTCTCTGCATTAATTGCCACTTAGATCTACTCCTCATTTTGCTCACATCTCTGTCCTCCCCTGTACAGTTGTTATTATTGTGAGTGCTCAGGAAGTCTCCAACCATTTAGCAGCTGTGTAATTTGAGTATAAGTGTTATTACATTTTGTTCTTGTACTGTATAGCATAAGGTGCTGATTCGTAGGCCTAGTAAAGTTTTTGTAATTCATATTGTCAGCAAGTAGTAATAATATTTTGTATCTGTAATAATATATCTTGCATTCACTGAGTATTATCTGGTTTTCTCATTTTATCAGGGCTGACTTAGATAAATTTACTCTTGCTAATTTCGTGTTAATAGAGGCTGTTGCAGTTAACCATATATTTAACCTGTTTTTTGCCATTACATTATCCTTATGAGTCCTGAATGTTTTGTTGTTAGTTTAAGCATTAAACTTTAACTTGTAATTTTACCTAACTGTTTTGTTTTGAACCTGGAACTTTACGGGACAGTAGTGATTTTTAGTATTCTCACTTAAAGTGTACATTATCTTTCTCTGTTCCGTAACATAAATTTGGCGACCTCTTATCAGGATATTCAGGATATTATCATAAGGATATTGCTTGATATTTTGTGACTGATTTATTCATGATGTCTACTATTACTACTCTTGATGAAGCCAAAGATTTTTTGTCAAATGTGCAAACAGTGTGTGATGTAGAAAACAGAACAAAGAATGAACTTAAGCTTGTTGCTCAACAATTGGGAATTGCTGTTCGCTCTCATCATTCTAAAGATCAAATTGTTGACATGATTAATGAAAGCTTGTTTAATGTAACTCCTCCAAATGAGCAAACGCAGATTGAATTAGCTAAGTTACAGCTAGCCCTGCAGGAGGCTCGTACTAAGGAGGCTGAATTTCAGGCAAATGCTCGTATTCAGGAGGCACAGGTACAGGCTCAGGCACAAATTGAACTTGCTAGGATTCAGGCAGACCATGAGTATCGCATGAAACAAGGTGGAACTGGATCATCTAGCTCTGATGATTTTGATGTGGCTAAAAATGTTAAACTTGTCCCTCCTTTTAATGAATCTGATTTAACAAAGTATTTTCAGTTGTTTGAGAGGGTAGCTACAGGTTTTAATTGGGCCAAAAAGTATTGGCCAGTACTCCTTCAAACTGTTCTCACCGGTAAAGCTCAAGTAACTTATGCATCTTTGCCTCAGGATCAATCTGATAATTATGATGTAGTTAAGAGCTTGATTCTTAAGGCCTATGAGCTTGTTCCTGAAGCCTATAGAGTAAAATTTAGGACAACTTATAAGCAAGATAAGCAATCCCACGTTGAGTATGCAAAAATCAAAGAAGATCTGTTAGAGCAGTGGTTAAATTCTAAGAATGTGGATTCTGATTTTGGTAAATTTAAGCAGATGATTTTGCTGGAGGACTTCAAAAGGTGTATTAATAAAGATGTAAGCCTATATCTTGATGAGAAAAGAATAGATAATTTGTCTGATGCTGCAGTTTTAGCTGATGAATATGTTCTCACTTACAAGAGATATTCTAGAGAAAAAAGGAAAGCTGAGAGTAAGTACGTTGCCTCTACTCAGAGTACAGGTAACAGGAAAGAGAATAAAGATGATGTTTCTCAGGAAGTAAATACCAGCTTCACCTCTAGATTTCAGAAAAGTAAATGTACTTATTGTAGTAAGCTTGGTCATACTACGGAGAAATGTTTCAGGAGACAGCGTGATGTGAACAAAAAGGAGTCTTTAAATATTCAGTCAATTGGTCCAGTGTCCACCCTTGAGAGTTCCCAGAATTCTTTAACTGAGTTAACTGAACCTGCTTTGAGGGGCAAATTAAATTCTCATCATGGAGCTCCTCTTTTGAGCAGTAATGTGGGTGACACTCTCAAGAGTTCATGTGCTAATTTCCTGTCTGATGGTTTTGTCAGTCCTCTGGACAGTAATGACAGGAAGTCAGTTAAAATATATCGTGATACAGGTGCTTGCCAATCCCTAATGCTGACCAGTGTTCTAGGCTCTAATGCTAATTCCTCTGATGAAACTGTAATCTTACAAGGTGTAGGGAATAATTACTTCTCTGTCCCTCTGTGCAGAGTGAATTTAGAGTCTGGTTTTGTTAATGGTTCCGTTATGGTTGGGTTGGTTGAGACACTCCCAATGTCAGGTGTAACTTTCTTACTTGGAAATGATATTGGTGGAAGTCAAGTGTGTCCAGTTCATCAGTTATCTAGTGAGCCAGTGGCTGCGGCCCAGGATTGAGATGTCCCTGATGTGTTCTCTGCATGTGCTGTCACTAGGGCTAAGTCTAAAGTTACTGGTGACTTAGAGGATAATGATGATGATGATGTTATCCTAGCTGACACTTTTCTTGCTAATTTGGACCACTCACCAGATGAGGCAGTACCCCGTAGTGTTGATAACTTGTCTCGTCAAGAGTTGGTTGAGTTGCAGGTTGCTGACCCTGAGTTGAAAGGTCTAGCTAACTCTGCTTGCAGTGAGGAAGAGTCAGCCAGTGCTTCTACTTGTTATTATATAAAGTCAGGAGTACTTATGAGGAAGTGGAGACCCCCAACAGCATCAGCCGACTGTGAATGGGAGGTTGTACATCAAGTTGTCATCCCTCGTGTTTGTAGGCAGGATATCATTAGAGTGGCTCATGATTCCAGTTTGGCAGGACACCTTGGAGTGAGGAAGACTGTGGCACGCATTTTGAAACACTTCTACTGGCCAGGTATCTTCAGGGATGTTTCCTGGTATTGTAAGTCTTGTCACACCTGTCAAGTTGTGGAGAAGTGTAATCAGACCGAAAAGGTTGCACCTCTAGTTCCCATTCCTCCTTTTGAGGCGCCTTTCACTCGTGTGTTGGTGGATATTGTGGGCCCTCTTCCTAAGACTTCTTCAGGATTTTCTTATGTGTTGGCCCTGATTGATATGGCTACTCGTTATCATGAAGCCATTCCACTTAGAAATATCTCAGCAAAGAATGTGGTTAAGGAAATGCTAGGGTTCTTCACAAAGTTTGGTCTGCCCAAGGAAGTACAGTCAGACAGGGGAAGTAATTTCATGTCAAATGTTTTCAAGCAGTCTCTGAAAGAGTTGGGCATCACCCAGATCACGTCTTCAGCTTACCATCCCCAGACCCAAGGAGCGTTGGAGAGATATCATCAAATACTCAAATCGATACTCAAGAAATACTGTTTGGAACATCAGAAAGACTGGGATAAAGGTCTTCCATTCGTTGTATTTGCCGCAAGAGAATCTCCAAATGAATCACTGGGCTTCTCACCCTTTGAACTACTGTTTGACCATGAAGTAAGAGGACCTCTTAAGCTACTCAAGGAATGCTGGCTGTTTGAGGAAGATGACGTCAACCTGCTGGAGTATGTGATGAAGGTCAAAGAACAGCTGTCCATTGATTTACAGCTGGTGAGAGAGAATTTAGGAGCTGCTCAGGAGAAGATGAAGACTTGGTATGATAAGAAGTCCAGGTTACGCCACTTTCAGCCAGGAGATCAGGTTTTGATTCTGCTACCGGTGCATGGGCAACCTCTTCAAGCCAAGTTTAGTGGTCCTTATTTCGTGGAGTAGAAACTCAGTGATGTAAACTATGTCATCGCCACACCAGATCGTAGAAAGAACAAGCAACTTTGTCACATCAACATGATAAAGTTATATCACAGGCGGGACGAAAATAACCCAGTCTGCACTGTAGCTGTTCCACCCGAATCTGCAAGTGAAGTTCTCGCATGCAGTATGAGCCTGAGTGATAGTTTGGGGAAGAATCCTGATATCATGAATGATCTCCAGACTAAGCTTTCTCATCTACCTCCCGAGGAAAGGCAGGAGCTTTTGGCATTACTGCAGGAGTACCCGCAAGTGTTCCGTGCCACTCCAGGAAGAACCACTGTGTTGATGCATGATGTCGATGTTGGAGACGCAAAGCCAATTAAACTGCCTCCTTACTGTGTGAACCCAGTTAAAGTTCCTCTCATCCAGAAGGAGCTTGGCTACCTGTTGGACCACAAGATGATTGAGCCCTGTCAGAGTGAGTGGAGTTCTCCTGTCACACTAGTCCCTAAGCCAGGTGGGTCACAGTGGCTTTGCATCGACTACAGATGTGTTAATCAGATAACCAAAACAGACACTTACCCTCTCCCTCGCGTGGAAGATTGCATAGACAAGATCGGAAAGGCTAGGTACATAAGTAAGTTTGATTTGTTAAAGGGATACTGGCAAGTACCTATGACTGAACGTGCTAGGGAGATCTCATGTTTTGTAACACTAAGAAAGACTCTTGCATGTTCTGTAATCCCATATGGTATGCAGAATGCACCAGCCACATTTCAGAAGCTCATGAATGTTGTAACAGAGGGTTTGGCAGGGTGTGTTGTTTATATTGATGATGTATTAATCTTCAGTGACAACTGGAAAGATCACCTATGCCATGCCAGTAAATTTTTTGAGCGTTTGGTTCAGGCTAATCTTGTAGCTAATTCATCAAAGTGTGAGTTTGGTAAAGCTAAAGTTCAGTACCTTGGGTACGTAATTGGTGATGGACATGTTGCACCACTAGGAGCTGAGGTTCAGGTTATAAGTGATCTTCCCAGACCTAAAAGTAGGAAAGAGCTACAAAGATTTTTGGGAATGGTAGGTTATTACAGGAGATTTGTTCTTAACTTTTCAATTCTTGTAGTGGCAGATTGCTTATTTAGATTTTAGACAGATTGTTTTAGAGTAATAAGAAATTTCCTTTGTAAATTTCTTTTCCTTTGTGGGGAGGTGTTACATAGCCTATGATTTCATCATCCTTTGTGTATTCTAACGTACAGTATGCTGCATGTTTGATCACGAGCGTGTTCTACCTCACTCCCCCCCTCCTCCCATATAGTAGAGTAAGTCGTTCTTTCTGTTGTTCAGAGCAGGAGTGTCAACTCTTTGTCCCCTCTGGCTTCATTTGCACGTCCTTCTTACAAGTTGTATTAAGCTCTGCCGGCCCCTATATAATGAGCTCAGTCTCTGCATTAATTGCCACTTAGATCTACTCCTCATTTTGCTCACATCTCTGTCCTCCCCTGTACAGTTGTTATTATTGTGAGTGCTCAGGAAGTCTCCAACCATCTAGCTGCTGTGTAATTTGAGTATAAGTGTTATTACATTTTTTCTTGTACTGTATAGCATAAGGTGCTGATTCGTAGGCCTAGTAAAGTTTTTGTAATTCATATTGTCAGCCAGTGGTAATAATATTTTGTATCTGTAATAATATATCTTCCATTGACTGAATATTATCTGGTTTTCTCATTTTATCAGGGCTGACTTAGATAAAGTTACTCTTGCTAGTTTCGTGTTAATAGAGGCTATTGCAGTTAACCATATATTTAACCTGTTTTTTGCCATTACATTATCCTTATGAGTCCTGATTGTTTTGTTGTTAGTTTGAGCATTAAACTTTAACTTGTAATTTTATCTAACTCCTTTGTTTTGAACCTAGAACTTTACGGGACAGTAGTGATTTTTAGTATTCTCACTTAAAGTGTACATTATCTTTCTCTGTTCCGTAACAATATATATATATATATATATATATATATATATATATATATATATATATATATTCCCTCCTTCCCCCAAGGTTCCCCCAGCACATGAAAATATCTCTGGACGAGCATTCGTGACACATGTCACAAACATTTTATTATAAATCATAAATAATCAACAATTATCTTAGCACGTTACAGTACCCGTCCACTGACGTCCATCATTGTCCGTCGTCCTTACATCACCTGCACACCTGCCGCTAAGGTATCGCTGAAATACGCTATGCAACCACATCCCACAACGAACACTCGTGACACATATCACAAACATTTTATGTAAGTCATAAATAATCAACAAATGACTTAGTACGTTACAGTACCTATCCTCTGATGTCCGTCGTTGCCCAGCGTCCTTACATCACCTGCACACCTGCCTCTAAGGTATTGCTAACCTACGTCATGCATGCACAGAATTCCTTCACGGACACTCCTAGCACATTATGCGTTCATTGTACATAAAGTATAACTTCTCACAAAATGTCTTACCAAGTTACAGTACCTGTTCAATGACACATGTTGTTGCCCGGTGTCCTGACGTCCCTGTGCACCTGCCTCTAAAGTATCGCTAACCTATGCTATGCACGCACAGAATTCCTTCACGGACACTCGCAGCACATTTCACATTCATTGTACTTAAAGTATAACCTCTCACTAAATGTCTTAGCAAATTACAGTAGCCTACCTGTTCAGTGACAGACACTGTTGCCCAGTGTCCTGACATCACCTGCACACCTGCTGCTAAGGTATCACTAATCTACACAACGCACCCTAATATTATCCCTTCACGAACACTCGCAGCTCGATTCACATACACTTTACACTAAATCATACGCAAATACATGACTACCACAATTATTCCAGCCCTACCTCCGCAGTTATTTATGTTCCTTACTACAGTACAACATGACTGTGATGCAGCAATTTTGCCTCGAGATTTACAATGCACCACTATGTTGGCACACACCACACTCCTTCATGAACACTCGCAGCATGTTGGCCTTATATTTCACACAAATTCATACGCATATACAGTATGATAATCACAATAGCCATCCCTAAACACGTCTAATACTCCCTTCCCAACTACAGCAAACAGGTAATGCCTGCCCCATTCCACAGTCTGGCTATGGTGTATGTAACGCAGGCTTGTTCCAATATATCACAAAACAAGCCACTATAGCTTTCATACACTATACAGTTTAGGCACTGGCTTTTCTATATATGTATGTGTAGTCACAGCATAGGGCCCAGGGGATGCAGAGTGGTGAAACCTCGCTACAGTAAACATGCGTCTTGCCCCTAGGCCTAACGACTGATAACAGGCACCATTTCTTCTCAAGATATATATCTATGTTTGATCGACAAAATTACTTCAAATTATGCCCAGAAATAAATTATTATCACACTTTGTCCAATGGGGCTTTGACTCGGGCAGGAAGGGGAGAATTAGTGGTGTTTAAAGGGACAGCACACATGATGCAGCCTCACAGCCTGGCTCCTTGGGATCGACTGAGGTTTCTTGCTACGTGCAGCCTCCTGGAAGGCTGTACAGTGTTGCCAATTCTTTACCTTGGAAGAGGAACGCACCCACTAGAACTCATTCAAATTTGACACAAATCAGCCAAAAACTTTTCTTTTTATGGCATTTTTTTCTGCTTTTTCACGCGATTCATATCAATGTGTGTTTATCTGCCAAACCACAAAGAACACGATTCGCGTCAACGTGCCAGGGAGGGTTAATCAAAATGGAAGGTTGCAATTTTTGGCCAAGATAAAGTGAAAAGAATATAGCAAATCTCATAGCCCCATCAATCCGTCCTGCAGTCAAGAAGTCCTGACTTGGATTCCCCATCTGACCACAAGACTTTATGGTGGGGTCTCTTTACCCCCTTGTGTTGGCACCTAGAAATGGAGATGGGGCTTGGATCTGCAAAAGCACGGTTGCTTGTGGCTTACATGTGTCTGTGATTATCCCCAGGTGCAAAGTAACCACTGTTCATTGTTCAGTCTGATAATCACATCAACAGCTTTTTCTTCCTCTGTTCCCTTCTCTTCCGGGAATAAACTCTTCAACATTTTATGCATCTCTTTGCCAGTCTTGCTTGTGTGCTCTTGTCATTGGCTCCAGCCTTCATTTTACTCCCTGTGCATTGTTCTCTCTGATATTCAATTTACCATCAATCAGTTATTCCTCCTCCCTCCCATCCTTTCTCCAGAATTTGAGCCCCACAGCATCTTCTGGTGTTTTTCTCGTTGGCCATGCTTATGTACGGGGGGGGGAGGGAGCGGTCCCATGGAGGGCACTTGAAATATTGTCACTCTTGTAGCAGTCAGAAGGAAGAAGGGGGACAAAGGCATAACTAGGTTACAAGAAAATAATATTCTTGGTAAGAAACAAGTGTTTCAAAATTCCCCCAACTGCTCAGCAGTCTAAGTCAAGGTGAAGGAAGGAGGGGGGCAGAGGAAGAATTAGTTGGTGAGGAAGTCAATGTCTTGAAAAAAAAAAAAAAAAAAAAAAAGAAAGCTAAATCTTATAGTACCCCAACTGACTTATAGTTGCGGCGCATGACTCGAAGGTTGTCATTATCGTACCCTTGCAACCTACCTGTCAACAGCGCGTCTGATTTCATATCATATTATATACGAATTATATTATTATACACGAATATATTATTCACAAATATTATACATGATTATAGAACTATAAACGAATCACAAGCGTATCATATTATAAAGGAAATTGGAAGCACTGTTGATGGGTACGGTTGCCAGGACATGATACTGACAACCTCAGAGTTGCACGCCCCAACTATATTAGTCTAAGCTTCCTTGAACATTATGTTTTAACAGAACTTCCAGAATCTAGGATTTTCTTACGCATGGATTTCAGTTTTACTTCTTCACTGAGGTCCAAAAGTCAAGTATTTTTTGGAGTATATTACTTTGAGGCCAAGGCTGCCGGGGTCGTAAGCTGAATCTTTTCTGGGAAGTTTGGCAGGAGTTGGTTGCATATCATGCGGTGGTGTGGGTTCGTTAGCATAGTGTGTTGAGAGAGAGAGAGAGAGAGAGAGAGAGAGAGAGAGAGAGAGAGTGTGTTCGGCATTCAGGTTTCTTTCGTATATAGGTATTAAAAGGATAATCTGAAGTAACGTGGAAACTCTAGGAAGATGGGATGAAGCTTAAAATCTAACACACCTCAGTCGGCAAATACGGTATGGCCATAGAACCATGCCACTGATCAGAATTTTTACCACATCTTTATAAAGCTCGAAATGGTTTTCATTTTCGATGAGACGAGAAATTTCTTATATTACTAATGAGCTTTATGAATTTTTAGCATTCATCTATTAAAGTCAGGAATTTGGTCCCCTCCACACGTAATCAGTATATACCTTATTTACCCTCAAACTCTGGACACCATTCAAAGTTTCAGAATGGCAGCAAGCTTTTATCCTGGGATAGATTTCGATTTAGTGGGCAATTTGCTTACCTACTTTGCATATATTTCACTAAAAAGTCACGAGATTAAAAACTGACATACGCGCACTCACACACACACACACACACACACACACACACACACACACACACACTCTCTCTCTCTCTCTCTCTCTCTTTCTATCAAACTTGGCCCCACATGCCTCATGGTACTGCAAGTGCAGAATATTTGTGTATTATTTATAAAGCTTTGATGCAGGGTTTACAAAGGAAAAATAGTATCTTGGAAGAAAAAAAAATAATGATCAACGGGAACACTACAAAGGCTCATTCAAGGACAGTTCAGTTCGAGCCATTGTCTCAACACTGTTCCTGTCTTCGTGATTGAAGGTCGAAAACAACATATTTTAATCATGGGAAAAAATTACGCTGTTACTTTATATAAGAATTTATGTTTAACTATCTTCTCCATAAATACAATATCCTCATGGGAGTTAAAATAATTATTAGAACAGTTATGGTACTGAAATAATGAGAGTAGGGTATTTCAGAAACATTAGCTCCTTCATTTCAGAACATATGATACACAGAAAACAACACTTAACTGACTACACATAAAATTTTGCTATTGTGATTGACATGCCCTGTGTCAGTAGCGTTATACTTTCTGTACAGTCAATACTTGAAAATCCGGCAGTTGTTTGTTTTTACATACAGTGTGTGTGTGTGTGTGTGTGTGTGTGTGTGTGTGTGTGTGTGTGTGTGTGTGTGTGTGTGTGTGTGTGTGTGTGAGCTGTGCGGACAGTCTTTCATGTTTGCCTCGTACTCGAGTGTTATTCCATCGTCGCGTATAGTATATTTTCTTGATGTATGAAGGTGTATGTTGTGCTGCTTTGTGGTGCGTATTTTATTACCCTGTGTGTGTATGTGTGTGTGTGTGTGTGTGTGTGTGTGTGTGTGTATGTGTGTGTGTGTGTGTGTGTGTGTGTGTGTGTGTGTGTGTGCATTATTTTTCTTTTGAGGGTGGGTGGAAGTGAGGGAAGAGGGAAGAGTATATGTGGGTGGGAAGCTAGCTTTAGAATGCAGGATGGAACTATGCATCTTGCAGCCTTCAGCCAGCGTTCTTTAGGGAGTAACACAGACTTGAATCCTGCTGTTATCTCTCTGATTACACACACACACACACACACACACACACACACACACACACACACACACACACACACACACTAGAGTTTACACTTTCTCTCTCTCTCTCTCTCTCTCTGACAACTCACGTTCTGATGTACGGGTGCCAGCACTCCCGAGTGTTACAGGGGCACGAGGGTTTGACGAGATGTGGCACCGCTGTGATTATTTACTTCGAATTAGTCCATGTGAGTGAAGCGGAGTAACCTCGATACAGTTTCGTTAAGGAAAGATGTTTGTTGTATGTAAGCTCCATTTCGCAAGGTTGACATTTCAACCCGAATTATTGGTATAATTTACATTGCTCTACCTAAGGATAATAATCGCCTTTGAATGACGTATTTTGACTGTCCACAGTTTTGAGGTGAACTGACGTGTAAAGGAGGGTGGGAGGGGAGGGAGGGTGTTCCACAACCCCACATGGAATTGGAGGGAAGGGAGGGGGGCTGTAAGCTTCGCACTTGACACAGTGAGACGAGACCACATCTGCTACATTACCCTAAATACGGTAACTCAGCAATACTGAACAATGGTAAAATAATGAGTAGCTTCATGAACTGTATTTATGTGAGGAATAAATCATGATAAAAAGGGAAAACTATATGTTTCAGTTTATGTATTAACCCGTCACGTCCCGAGCTATTTCGCACCTCCGACACCCCCCAATCCCGAGCTATTTTGGATTTTTTTTTTTTTTTGGCTAAAACTTCCGCTTTTGTTGAGAAACAAAGGAAAATCACCAAGAAAGGGCTTACCGTGGTCCATAAGTGGTCGGAACAGGTGAGGCCCCCCGCGCCAGGTATCATATTCTGTCACTGACGTGTGAGGTGCTCACATTTTCTATGGTAGGTAATTTTTGGAGAAACCACAAAGAACACCTCTACATTTATTGAATTTGAACTAATGAACAATAACAATAACAATATAATGGTTTTCAATGACATATATATGAAAAATAAGCATTGTACCTTCGCGCGAGCATAGCGGGTTTGGTCAGAGTGGTAACACGCTATGTGCTAAGTTTCTTGTTTAAGTCAACATATCATTTTTTCTACTTGTATACTACTGTTTCAATGCCATTTTACCATTTTGTACTGTATGTAAATGTTTTCAGCTGTTTTCATTCATTACAATGACATCTAGCATAACTATAGGGCACATTTGCTTACTCAGCGCATTCGCTATGACTCATATCTCAACATACCATATAGTTTTATCACTTTCATAATATTGTTTTCTTTACATAAAACCTTTCTTCCACTACTGTAAATCTTTTCAATTATTTATATTCATTACGAGGGCATTTAGCGAAATGCCAGCGCATATTCACGTAGCAAGCACAATCTCTACGACTCGTGTTTCAACTTCTACTTTTTTTTTTCAGTCTCAATATACTTTTCCACTGACATTACACCCGTTTACACCCTATACTGCACTGTACATATTTGCTGGCATTATTTATTCTAGTGAGCATTAGAATATCACAGCAAAATACCCTCGCGATGAATGTTTCGTCTAAAATAATACTCACACACTTACATATTAATTTTTCACATATATTACACCCGTTTCCACTTGTAGAATCCTATTTACATATTTACGGGCCTTATTTATTCCACTGAGCATCAGGAAATCGCATCTCTATACACTTGCTAGGAATATTTTGACTAAGAATAAATTGCAGCACTTACATGGCTGATGGTAAGCAAGAAGTGGAAGGAGAATATAAGAGAGTATGGAACAGTGGGTGCAAGGATTGTATGGGTGAGGATGAAAGTAGGTATACAAGCATGGGAAATTGTATGTGTGTATACTCCGACAGAGGACCGAGTGGCAAGAGTGAAAGATGAGTTTTGGTTGAGAGTAGAAGCATGTACGGACAAATTTGAGAGGAGCGAGAGAGTGCTTTTGATTGGAGACATGAATGGCAAAGTTGGAAGTGTACGAGTGGATGGAGTGGTTGGTCAGTGGTGTGTGCCAGCTGAAGTAGATGGGAATGGTAGTGCATTGGTGGACATCTGTGCTGGTAAGGGGTTGACAATAGCCAACACCTACTTTCGGCATGGGATGATCCACCGGTATACATGGAGAGTAATGAGGAGGATGGATGGTGAACTTGTTGAACAAGAGGCAATGATAGACTACTTGTGTGTGGATGAGCGAATGAGAAGACAAGTGTTGGATGCAAGAATGTGGAGAGGGTGGGGGAATGGAGTCTCGGACCATCACTTAGTGATGACCAAGATAAAGCTGCAATGAAAATGGTTAAGGAGACAGAGGGGAAGACAGGAGGAAACAGCTCCTGTGAGAAGAGTGGAGAATTTGCAAGATAGTGAGAAAATGGCAGAGTATAAGAGTATAGTGGAAGAAAGATTGGGAACGTATGAGCTAAAGCAAATGGAAGGGTTGGAAGACCTATGTAAAATATTTACGGAAGAGATAGGAGCAGCGAGTGAAGTGGTTTGTGGAGTGAGGAGGAGATGCAAGGGTGTGCAAGGGACAGCATGGTGGAATGATGAGGTGAAACGAGCTGTGGAACAAAAGAAGAAGTAGAGGTAGCGGAGAAGATGAGAGAGAGAAGAGAGAGATATATGTGAGCAGGAGAAGGGAGGTGAAGAGACAAGTGAAGGAGAGTAAGAAGAAAGTGGATGAAGAGTTTGGGAGGAATCTGAGTGTGAAATGGAGGGAGAGTAAGAAATTGTTTTGGAAGGAGGCAAAGAAAGTAAGGCAATGTGAAAGGGGATATAGTAGGGGAGTGAAAGATAGGTATAATAGATTGTTGGTGGAGAAGAGAGAGAAATTGAGGAGATGGAAGGAGCACTTTGAGGATTTGTTGAATGTAGAGAGTGAGAGCAATGCGAATATAAGTGGCTGAGGAATGGCTGGGAGAAGAAGAGATGAGAGGAGGGAGGAAGAGATCAGTAGGGCAAAAGTAGTGGAAGCAATGAAGAAGATCAAGATGGGAAAGGCCCCAGGAATTGATGGAGTGTTTGGTGAAATGCTGAGGTATGGGGGTGAGATTGTTGTGGAGTGGATATGGAAGTTGTGTAGATTGGCTTGGGAAGAGGGAAGGGTTCCAGAGGACTGGAAATCAGGTATAATTGTTCATTTATACAAAGGAAAAGGGGAGAGAGAAGTATGTGGTAACCACAGGGGTATTTGCCTTCTTTGTGTGACTGGTAAAATATATGATAGAATACTCATTACTAGGGTTAGGCATATGGCAGAGGAGCTAGTTGGAGAAGAACAAGGGGGATTTAGGAAGGGAAAAGGGTGTGTAGATCAGATATTTGTTCTAAGATGTTTAGTGGAGAAGTATCTAGAGAAGGGAAAGAAAGTGTATGCTGCCTTCATGGACTTGGAGAAAGCTTATGACAATAGATAGGCAAGGCATTAAGAATATATGGGGTGGAGGGGAAACTGTTGAATGCTGTGAAGAGTATGTACGAAGGAGGTAGGGCTACAGTGCGAGTGGATGGTGAGCTAAGTGAGTTCTTTGATCTCAAAGTGGGACTGAAACAGGGTTGTGTGATGTCTCCCAGGCTGTTTGATATATACATGGATGGGGTTGTGAAGGAGGTGCAAGGTAGGGCAATGGATGTGGGAGTGGCTCTAAGGAATGAGGGTGAGATTTGGAAGATTCCGGTGTTGCTGTTTGCTGTTGATACAGTATTGTTGAGTGAAGATGAATGGGAGTTGCAAGGTTTAGTGAATGAATTTGGGACAGTGTGTAGGAGGAGGAATCTGAAAGTTAATGTAAACAAAAGTAAAGTTATGATGTTTGAGAGGAATGAAGTCACAGAATGTACAGTGAGGTTGGATGGTGAGGATATGGAGAATGTTAGTGCATTCAAGTACTTGGGTAGTGTGATGAGTAAGGATGGAACCTTGGGGGATGAAGTGCGTGAAAGGGTACAGCAGGGAAAGAAGGTTGTTGGTTCACTGAAAGCAATGATGAGAAATAGGGAGATGAGTATGGAAGTTAAGAAGTCACTGCATGATAGTATTGTGATCCCTACCCTGACGTATGGAAGTGAGCCGTGGACCTTGCAAGAGGGGAATAAGTCAAGAGTGAGAATAGTGGAAATGAGTTACTTGAGAGGAGCATGTATATATATATATATATATATATATATATATATATATATATATATATATATATATATATATATATATATATATAAGGAGCCTCTGTGGTACAGTGGTAGAGTGTGCGTTTCTTACACGGGTGAACCAGGGTTCTTGCCCCATCAGGATAATAAACTTTGGGAGTGTTCACCCGGCCACGTACTGTGTTGGCGGACACAAGGGGTGCTGTGGTTGAACCAGTGTTGCTTACTGTAAAGTATGCTTGCACCCAGTCGGCTTGTGCGGGCCAATAACACTTGGTTCACAGACTACACACACATCCATAGCCACTCCAACACTACAATTACGCTTACAAGCCCTTCTCACCCAGCATACAATCTCTACCAGACACCCTAAGCCACGTGGCAGAGATACATTGGCTGTATTGTCCCGACTTCGGTCGGGATAGGCCGGTCCTGCAGTGGATACTCAAACTGATGATATATATATATATATATATATATATATATAAAATATGTGTGTGTATGAGAGAGAGAGCGAGAGATACACTCTTTGCCTGTATCCTTATTAGCCGAAAACTGATAATGTGATTCCTCTTGTTATGATTTTTTAGGCTAAATTATCGAATCATGTTCCCACCACCATCATTACCGTCACCACCGCCTCTCATTCCATGACAAGCTTAGTTTCTGGTAGTCTATAACGTCCATATAGGACTATGCATTAAGTTACACGATATTAATTGTTTATAAATAATACTGAGTAAAATGCTTTCAATTTTATATAAGGAAAGGTGTCAAGATATGGCTGAAGGTCTTGGCTATACCAGTGTTTCGAACGCTATATTAGTCCGAGTCGTTTCTTCTGTCAAACTGATTTGTTTATTGAATGAAATTCATTTTAACTTTGACAGGGAGGGATAAACTCGATTATTTTTATTCAGTCCTCTAATGTATGTTAGCCATGCCTGACCGCACAGTAGCTGGGTGTAGAAACCATCCAATCATATTGTCTTGTTAGTTCTGCACCCAATCACACTTAAGAAGATTGGGCAGCCAGTCATGACTTAACCCAGGTTTCTTCACCTCGCCAGCAAGGAAGTACATCTACTCTTGCCTTATAGTCTGGTAGAAAGTTAGAAACTAAGCTTGTCATGGAATGAGAGGTGGTGGTGGTGATGATGGTGGGAACACGGTTCGAAAATTTTGCCTAATCTATTTTAACAAGTTGAATCATAGTATCAGTTTTTGGCTAATAAGGATATGGGCAAAGAGTGAATCTCTCTCTCTCTCTCTCTCTCTCTTACACACACACACACACACACACACACACACACACACACTATATATATATATATATATATATATATATATATATATATATATATATATATATATATATATATATATATATGTATATATATATCATGATTTATTCCTCACATAAACATAGTTCATGAAGCTACTCATTATTTTACCATTGTTCAGCATTGCTGAGTTACCGTATTGAGTGTAATGAAGCAGATGTGGTCTCGTCTCACCGTGTCAAGTGTGAAGCTTACAGCACTCCCCCCCCCCTTCTCTCCGACTCCATGTGGGGGATCCTCCCTCTTACCCCAGGGGGGGTTGGGGAACACCCTCCCTCCCCTCCGACCCTCCTTTATATGTCAGTCCACCTCAAAACTATGGACAGTCATAATACGTCATATAAAGGCGATTATTATCCTTAGGTATAACAATGTAAATTATACCAATAATTCGGGTTGAAATGTCAACCTTGCGAAATGAAGCTTAATACAACAAACATCTTTCCTTAACGGAACTATATTGAGGTTACTCCGCTTCACTCACATGGACTGTTTCGAAGTAAATAATCACAGTGGTGCCACATCTCGTCAAACCCTCGTGCTCCTGTAACATGCGGGAGTGCTGGCAGCTGTACATTGTGATGGTTATGGCAAGACAGGAAAACGAACTGAAATTACCCAAACTCAGAAATATAGTCACTGGAAAATTTCGCACCAAATTAAGCCTTATTCATTGTTTATTCCTTGGCCTTCTATTTACTCTGTGTAGTCAATAAATTGCGTGACAGTAGAAACTATCCTGGTTGTATCTTGTGTGTTGCAGGGACGGCTCTGTCTGCTGGTGTGGGCATCTGTGTGAAGTGGGAGTAGCAAACAAATTTTGACGCAGGGCATTTACAAAGCTTAGGAGTCCCTGCAACACACAGGAAATCGCCTAGGGAGTGTAAGAGGAGCGTTATATATGGTCCACCCTGTATATTCCCCTAACACCTCTTCCTTAGCCATTTATTTTTCGATACATCTAGTTAACATCAGTTTTTATGTTACAGGTATCTATGCCACATAACAGATCTCGTTTTTGAAATTTTGCTTTTTCTCCCTTACAGTCTTGAGAGACGAACAGTTGTCTATATATACAGTATATTTCCCTAAACACATTGAGAAACTAATATATAAATGAATAAATAAACACAAATATACATGCGTACAAATATGTACATACAAACATACATACACATATACAAAAATTAACTAAAAATAAATTGATCTTACGTTGAACCTTTGTTTTTATTTCTTCTTGATATGTTAATACAGTAAATTCTCTTTTATCCATCGTCACAATATCCCACCCAGTGCAATATCTAGCACAGCTATCTTGGCTCTATTAAAGCCATGTCCAGCAATTTTTATGCAACATCCGGCACTGAAACGGTATATAACCGGCGGTCCAATGCAGTATCCATCGTCGAAGAGTCTCAATCAGCTCATTAGGGGTAACCAACCGGCACCAGGGAAAATCCTGAAACTAAGGAGCCAATGAAAATGCCCACTACATGTCAGCCAACCAGAATCCGCCTCACTCGGCGCCGAGAATACCCACACACTCTCATTCTTGCCCATGGATGTCGTTCAGTGAAGACGTACAGTACATGTGCGCTCCGCTCTTCCAACCATCCGATGGCAAAGCCCTGGTCCTGTTACTAACTCTGTGGCATCCTACGCTCGAGGTAGTATATTGTACAGTATTGTTTTGCAACGCTAATGGCATGTCAGTGATCATATCGTATTGCTCTATTGTTACTGTAAAATTATTGTGTACTTTACTGTTTACAAGTGTGAATGCCAGACCCCAGTGCTATTTTTCCTACCACCCATTGCTATTTTTTTTTTTCTGCTGTGTCTAATCTGTGGCCTGAAATTGCTCGTAATAAGAATAGTGTTGAGTGTTTTTTTTTTTTTTAATAACAGAATAGAAGAAGGAAAAAATGATTTAAAAAATAATTCAATCACCAGATTACTCGGTTTCACGGAGTCTGACGCACTGATTTTGCCAGCCAAGGACAGGTGGATTTGTTAACACTGCGTGATGCACTCGGGCGGTGATGGGTCAATTTCCGTTGTGTTTGAACGTGCACCAAATTGACTCTGTATTCCAACCAAGGCCCTCATTGATTTGAAAGATACCGAAAAATACAGATACAAATTAAAGCAAGGATATCTTTAATAATAAATATGTGCCTTTTAAATTGCTACACTTAAACCTCAAAGACAATGATGTCAAAACTAACTAAAGTCGCAACTGGATGCATGCAGACAACAGTCAGCGACTGAGCTATTTTTTTAAATTCATTTCATTGTTTGATTTCGTTCACACTGCACACGGTTTTATTATAGCAGCAGAGTTCAATTATTATTTTCTCATGGGGTTTGTTTTTATCTTTCCTTTCTTCCACCATTAACAAACATTCGGTTCATTCTACAGTGTAATCCATTACTTTCCCGGCTCTCTGTCCAGGGGACGGAGATACTTGCTTGAGGAGAGGATGCATGGTGGCCAGGGATAGGGTGTCCGTCTGTTTGTCTGTATGTCTGTCTCTTATGATACGAAAATGTTAGAGAAAATCAAACACCAAACTTATTCATGTAAGAAATAATTTTGCTGAATCTGACTGGGAATACAGACAAATGCAGATTTTTAAAGCTACTGTCACATATGAAGGTAATGAAAATGTGTATGTACACTATATACATTAAGAATAGCATGTACTGACCCCAGTAAGGTGTGTGTGTGTGTGTGTGTGTGTGTGCGCTCACACAAATCGTAATTATTGGAAGCTAAGCTAAGCGTATGTTGGGTCAGGCTGTATATTAGCAGATGAGTAATGAAGGGCATGGTGTAGAGTGTAGACTGTGACACTGTGTAGTAGTGGTAGGAAAAACATTCGAGCCATCACAGGACTTCGGAACCACGGTACCACCTCACTATGAACGTCTGGGGCCGGATGCTCAAAACTGGTCACATCTCAGTCCCACTGTCGGTGGTTACTCCTCTAGTCCCGTCTTAAGTTATTCCTGCCTTATGACTGACCCCCTCCACCAATGTTCAAACGAGAAGCGGTCAGTTGTAGAACAGGTATAAGTGTTAGTCCCATCAAGCGGTAGAGGGCAGAGAGTTCGCCAGCTGATCTGATAGCAACTAATGAGAATCAATGTAACAAAAAAGGCAGCCAATGAGAATCAAGGAGGTTGTTTTTAAACAGACAACACATGAATGCTGGTAACAACAAAAATCATCGCCACAGATACTCGCCACACGCCTCTCTGCCTGCTAATACTGGCCAACTTCACAATGGAAGGTGAACCTAAAGCCAAGATACCTCGGTGCCCAAACTTCACTGATGCAGAGCTGCTGGCTATGGCAACAAGTGTTGCAGAGAAGCAAGACATTATATTGGGAAAATTTTCATTTGACAGTGCCTCTACAAGAGTCAGGATGAAGGCGGCAGTTTGGCAGTATGTTACTGATGCTGTCAATGCTGTCAGTAGAATTCAACGTGATGTTTCGGACGTAAAAACAAAATTCAAGCATTTCAAGTCAGAAGTTAAGAAGAAAAGGGCAAAGAACTTGCAGTATCAGAAAGGAACAGGTATGTTGATACATGATCACAGGAGGAAATACCTTGAAAAGCATAGGAAAATCCCAATACATTTTTATAACACATACTTGCAAAGGTAGTGTTTTTTAGGGGAGGGGAGGTGGGCTTTTGTCATCGTGTGGCAAATTTAAAGAGTAGGGATGGACACAGTTCATTTTTTAAAATTATGTTGATGTTCTCAGGCCAAATTTGGTGTTTGGGACTTAATTTTTTTTTTTTATTTCGACATTTTCTTGGTCATTTTTGGTGTCTCGGTTCAATTCGGATTTGTCCAGATGGCCTTTTATTCCGATACGAAAGGGAAAATCCGGAACCTCGGGTTTGGGGGTGTCTAGGTGTTGGGCGTCCCGATATGGGAGGGATTACTGTAGACATTAGGATCAGGACGTACCTATTGAGCTATTTAAAATTCACCGCTGCAATGCAGGTGCACTTGTAAACATTTACCAACAAACCTAACCTAACCTGACTGTAAAATAAATCCTAACCTGTTACACCTAACCTAACATACTGTAAGTGTAATACCTAACCTTGTTTAAGGTTAACCTACCAAATGTTACCTAAACCCTAACCTAACATAAGCTAAAGCCCCCAAATCTATTTTAATTCAGGATTTAACTAATAAACAAAGTGATTTTTTTTCTTAAAACTTCAATGAGCTTGGCCTTTATAGACCAGATAGCCCTGCTAGGGTTATGAGAGCATTAGCCCTCTCAGCTGAGTAGGAACCGGGGTGTGCACGAACCCGAGACCTCAAGATCACGAGCTATGCACGCTACTGATGTGCCACCTAGCTCTCCAAAAACACCAGTGATAATGTGGGTTTTGGGTTAAGAAAAGCAATGAGGACAAATTATGTAACATTATTAGTTTACTGCAGCCAGTGGGTTATTAGTCACAGCTTGTAAATTTCATACTATTGTTAATTATGCTTTTCCTTTCTTCTTAGGTGGTGGACCTTCCCAGAAAATTGAATATACTGCGGCAGAAGAGGCAGTTCTGAATCTCATACCAGACAATGCCATCGCAGGTCTTCCTGGTATACTGCACCCAGATGAAGCTGCATTAGCAGAGGGTAAGAAATTTAAATATACTTACATATATACTGGGAATATCACCCAACAAATTAATAAGTTAGGACTGATTCATATTTTCAGTGTGGTTTTAACATATATAAAATGTTGACAACAGTGTGGTTGGTAGTGTATTTTTTCAGTCTTTTGTAAGTATTCTTCTCCTGACAAGTTCAACTACTATAGCCAATTTTGTATGGTAATTACAACTGATCCCTTAGGTGTGGCTCGTGTGGCACCTGCAGGACCATCTGTATGTGAGCAGTGCCGTGCTCCATCAGGGCAGCATTTGCATGTCCAGTTGGAAGAAGGAAACCCTGTGGCAGTGTACCATGATGTATCCCAATCTACAGTTGGGGACTCTCCAACATTTGAAGAGGACTGGCAGCAGGTGCATCCAAGGGTCATGGAAGCTGCTCAAGATTTTGTAGTGGCCTTGGATGACCATTCATATACTGTTATGTCAAGGTATGAGCATGCACCTTCAACTTCACAAGCACAACCACCTCAGGCCAAAGCACAGAGCCACCAACTCTCAAGCCCCTCATCCACTTTTACTGCAAGTCACCCTTCCACTCGCACTCCCAGCCATCCAGCAAACCCTTCCTCTCGCCCAGCCAGCCCCACTTCCTCTCGCCCAGCCAGCCACACTCCCACCCGCCCAGCCAGCCACACTCCCACCTCCTCATCGAGCCGTCACAAATAGAAGGACACTGATTTTCTAGTGCAAATGTTTAACGTTCAGAGTGAGATTCGTGATTTACTGAAAGAAATAAACAACACAGTAGACAATGGCCTTACACAAATAGCTGCAGCTATAAGGTATGCAGCAGACAGATGGCAACTATGATGTACTTCATCAGTTGTGCATTTTTTTTCTCCTGCATACCTGAAATAGTTTTATTTTTTTCCAAGTACAGTGCTGAATAATTCATTTTTATTTCAGTCCTCTTTCCATGTCATAAGGAATCACTGTGATATATATCTATGTCAGGTTTCACTTACACTAAGTAGCTACTGAATATATATTTTTTAATTTGCAGGTGATACTTGCCACTACTGTGATATATATTTTTGTTATCATGCATGTAAGTGTCTAAGAAACATTTCAGGATAGAGTACAGTACTGCTGGATGCTACTGTACCAGTAAGATAAGGTTTACTCAGGTGCAAACCTAAAAAATCTCTAATGTGATATGAATCTCGGATGTGATATGCAGTATAGACTTATGTTACTATAGTTATTGCTCCCAAATTGTTCCTTGCTAGACATAATTAGGCAGTTTTTTCACAAGTCATTCTCATGTGTGTAAGTACCGTAAGATCAGGTTTACCTAGGTGCAAGCTTTATGTTGTGCAGGATGTAGTATTCATATAGCCTATTATCTATCTATGTATTGCCACACGCCTCAGTCCCATAATGGGTGGACACAAACAAATCGCCTCCATGTCGCCCTGTCCCCTGTCATTTCACTACCCTGTTTCAAGCTCACCCCCCCTCCCTCATATACCTCTCCACTCCATTCCTCCATCTCATCCTTGGCTTCCCCCTCCCTGTCCCCCTGCACCTCACTTACATACACTCTCTTTGTCAGTCTCTCACTCTCCATCCTCTCCACATGGCCAAACCACCTCAGTGTATTTCTCCTAATGCACTCTATCACATCCACACCATCACGTTCCTTCACTTCCTCGTTTGTCAGTCTGTCTCTCCATGTAACTCCACATACTCCCCTCAAATAACTCATTTCCACTTCTCTCACTCGTGATTTATGTCCTTCCAGGAAGGTCCACGCTTCACTTCCATACGTTAAAATTGGAATCACAATACTGTCATGCAGTGACTTTTTTACTTCCATGCTCACTTCCCTGTTCCTTATCAATGTTTTCAATGAACCAGCAACCTTTCTTCCTTGTTGTGCCCGTTCATGTACTTCACCCTCCAAACTCCCATCTTTACACATCACACTATCCAAGTACTTATATGAACTCACGTTTTCCATTTCCTCAACCTCACTGTACATCCAGTGACTTCATTTCTTTCAAAGACCATAACTTTACTCTTTCCTACATTCACCTTTAGATTCCACTTCTTACACACTCTCCCAAACTCATTCACTAGGCCTTGCAGTTCCCATTCATCTTCACTGAACAATACAGTATCATCTGCAAACAACAGTACAGAGAGTTTCCACATTGCACCCTCTCTCATTAGGGCTGCTCCAACATCCATTGCCCTACTCTGTATCTCCTTTATAACCCCATCCATATACAGATTGAACAGCCATAGAGACATGACACAACCCTGTTTCAATGCAACATTCAAATAGAAAAATTCACTCAGTTCACTATCCACACACACTGCAGCCTTAGCACCCTCATACATACTCTTCACAGCATTCAACAGCTTCCCATTTACTCCATATATTCTCAGTAAGTTCCACATTCCTTGTCAGTCCATCCTGTCATATGCTTTCTCCAAATCCATAAAGGCTGCATTCAACTTCTTTCCCTTCACCAGAAATTTTCCACTAAAGACCTAAGAGTGAATATCTGATCCACACAACCTCTTCCCATCCTGAAACCCCCCTGCTCCTCTCCAACCAATTCCTCAGTAATTTCCCTAACTCTGTTAAGTATCCTCACATACACTTTGCCTATTACACTAAGAAGACAAATGTCCCTATAATTACCACACACTTCTTTTCCCCTTTCCCTTTGTATAGGGGAATAATTATACCTGACTCCCATTCCTCCGGAACTCTACCTGCCTCCCAGGCCAGTCTACACATCTTCCACATCCATTCTACTACTGTCTCTCCCCCATGCTTCAGCATTTCCCCATACACTCCATCAATTCCTGGGACTTTCCCCATTTTGCTTTTTCTCATTGCTTCCATCATTTCTGTCCTACTTATTTCTTCCTCTCTTCTCACCCCCTTTCTTCTTCCAGCCATTCCCCAGCCACTTATACATGCATTACTTTCAATCTCTATGTTTAACAGTTCCTTGAAGTATTCTTTCCATCTGCTTGTTTTTCTCGTTTTTCCACTAGCAGTCTCCCATTCATATCTTTCACTCCTTGGTTAACTTCTCTATCACCCTGTCTCATTCTGCTTACCTTTTTCCAGAACATGTTCTTACCTTCCCTTTGCACTTAAATTCCTTCCAAATTCCTCATCCACCCTCTTCTTACTCTCTCTTACTTATCTTTTCACCTCTCTCTTCCTCTCTACAAATAACTCTCTGTCGTCTCTCAGCTTCCTCCACACCTCTGCTTTCTATCCACTCCCTATATGCTTTCTTGTTTTGTGCCACAGCTTGTCTCACCTCTTCATGTACATGGTAGGCAAATTCAGTTATTATTTTTATTTTATGAATCTAATGTGATATGAGTCCATTTGATATGTATTATATACCTACAGTAGCTACAAAGCTAATTGCTCCCATTTTGTTCCTTACTGTGATATGTATTATATACCTACAGTAGCTACAATGCTAATTGCTCCCATTTTGTTCTTTACTGTGATATGCATTATATACCTACAGTAGCTACAATGCTAATTGCTCCCATTTTGTTCCTTACTGTGATATGTATTATATACCTACAGAAGCTAAAATGCTAATTGCTCCCATTTTGTTCCTTACTGTGATATGTATTATATACCTACAGAAGCTAAAATGCTAATTGCTCCCATTTTGTTCCTTACTGTGATATGTATTATATATCTACAGTAGCTACAATGCTAATTGCTCCCATTTTGTTCCTTACCGTGATATGCATTATATACTTACAGTAGCTACAATGCTAATTGCTCCCATTTTTTTCCTCAATAGACATTAAGTATTACCTCCCACTCTAATTTGGGGTTAAGTACTGTATAGTCAAAGGTACAAATATGTTCAGTATTTTATGTCACGTTTAGGATAAGGCAAGTGAGGAAGAGAACAACCTTATGTGTGTGTGGATGAAAGGATGCGAAGATGTGTAATGGATGCAAGAGTTATAGATGTTCGGGGAGTGGACTTTCTGACCACTACTTGGAGGTGGCCAGAATTAGGATCCAAGTAAGATGGAGAAATAGAAGAAGGGAAAGACGAGAAGAAGGAGTAGTTTCAAGGAGAGTGGAAATGTTACAAGAGGATGAGAAAAAGGCAGAGTATAAGAGAGAAGTGGAGGAACGATTGGGCAAATATGAATTGGAGCAGATGGGGGATGTGGAAGGTGTGTGCAGGATATTTACAAAAGAAATATGTGCAGCATGTGATGTGGTGTGTGGGAGGAAGAGAAGACGGAGGGGGGTGCAAGGAACAGCGTGGTGGAATGAAGAGGTGAGACAGCCTGTGGCACAAAAGAAGAAAGCATACATTGAATGGATGAGAAATAGGGGCGTGGAAGAAGTTGAGAGGTGGAAGAGAGAGTTATATGTAGAACGAAAGAAAGAGGTGAAAAGATTAGTAAGAGAGAGTAAGAAGAGAGTGGATGAGGAATTTGAGTGTAAAGTGGAGGGACTGTAAGAAAATGTTCTGGAAAGAGGTGATGAGAGTAAGACAGGGTGGAAGTGAGGTTAGCATGGGAGTGAAAGATAAAAATGGTAGATTACTAATGGAGAAGGGAGAAAAAGTGAGCAGATGGAGAGAACACTTTAAGGAATTGTTGAACACAGAGGATGGAAGTAATGTGAGTATAAGTGGTTGGAGAATGGCTGGGAGAAGGAGGGAGGTGAGAAGACAGGAAGAAATCAGTAGGATATAAGTTGTGGAAGCAGTGAAGAAAGTTAAATTGGGGAAAGCCCCAAGAATTGATGGAGCGTGTGGTGAAATGCCGAAGCATGGGGGAGCGATAGTAGTAGAATGGATGTGGAAGTTGTGCAGATTGGCCTGGGAGGAAGGTAGAGTCCCGGAGGATTGGAAGTCAGGTATAATTATTCCATTGTACAAAGGAAAAGGGGAAAAGGAAGTGTGTGGTAATCATAGGGGCATTTGTCTTCTTAGTATAATAAGAAAAGTGTATGGTAGGATACTTATTGACAGAGTTAGAGAAAGAACAGAGGAATTAGTGGGAGAAGAACAGGTAGGCTTTAGGGAGGGAAGAGGTTGTGTAGATCAGATATTCATTCTTAGATCTTTAGTGGAAAAGTTTCTAGAGAAGGGAAAGAAGTTGTATGCAGCTTTCATGGATTTGGAGAAAGCATATGACAGGGTGGATAGACAAGGATTGTGGAAAGTATTAAGAATATATGGAGTAGATGGGAAGTTGTTGAATGCTGTGAAGAGTATGTATGATGGTGCTAAGGCTGCAGCGCTTGTGAATGGTGAACTAAGTGAATTTTTCTCTTTGAAGGTTGGGTTGATGCAGGGATGTGTCGTCTCCATGGTTGTTCAATCTGTACATGGATGGGGTAATAAAAGACGTACAAGGTAGGGTAGTGGATGTTGGAGTGGCCCTGGTGAGATAGGATAGTGTTTGGAAACTCCCTGTACTGTTGTTTGCTGATGATACTGTGTTGTTGAATGAAGACGAAGGGGAGCTGCAAGGCTTGGTGGATGAGTATGGGAGAGTGTGTAAGAAACGGAATCTAAAGGTGAATGTAGGGAAGAGTAAAGTGATGGTCTATGAGAGAGGTGAAGTCAGTGAATGTACAGCGAGGTTGGATGGTGAGGAACTGGAAAATGTAAGTACGTTTAAGTACTTGGGTAGTGTGATGAGTAAGGATGGATGTTTGGAGGGTGAAGTGCTTGAAAGGGTACAGCAGAGAAGAAAGATTGCTGGTTCCTTGAAAGCAGTGATAAGAAACATGGAAGTGAGCATGGAAGTGAAAAAGTTACTACATGACAGTATTGTGATACGAACTCCAACGTATGCAAGTGAAGCTTGGACGATGTTGGAAGGACACAAGTCAAGAGTGAGAGCAGTGGAAATGAGTTATTTAAGAGGAGCCTGTGGAGTTACATGGAGAGACAGGCTGGCGAATGAGGATATAAAGGAGCGTTGTGGTGTGGATGTGGATGTGGTAGGAAGCGTTATGAGGAACACACTGATGTGGTTTGGCCATGTGGAAAGGATGGAGGGTGAAAGATTGATGAAGAGAGTGTATATGAGTGATGTGGAGGGGGGAAGAGGGAGGGGGAGGCCGAGGATGAGATGGAAGGATGGGGTGGAGAGGAATATGAGAGTGGAGCGTATGAGTTGGGAACAGGGCGGTGAAATGGCGGGGGACAGGGTGACGTGGAGGCGATTTGTTTGTGGCCACCCAAAACGGGATTGAGGCGTCTGGCGATAGATAGATAGATAGAAAAATAAATGTATTTATCATAAAGACTATAATGTAAATAGGCATTCCTGCAACAAGAATTATAAAATGCAAAAATAACATATGGGTGTGAGACTATGGTGTGGCATGAAAATGAAATGTCAAGAGTAAGAACAGAGGAGATGGGACTGCTCAGGAATGTATGTGGAGTACAGAGGGTGGATAGGATACGAAATAATGTGATTGTGAAAGGTGGACTGTTTTAAGATTGTATGGACTTGATGGTAGGTTACTAAAAGGGGTGAAAAATTTTTATGTAAATAGTAGAGCATGTGTAAGAGTGGGAAATGCTGTGAGTGATTGGTTTCCCGTGAGAATTTGGCTGCGACAGGGATGTGTGATGTCGCCTTGGTCGTTTAATATTTATATGGATGGTGTTGTAAGGGAGGTGAATGCAAGAGTGTTAGGTGGAGGTCTGAGTCTGGTGAATGTTGATGGTGTAGAGTGGAATCTGAAGCAGCTGCTGTTTGCAGATGATACTGCACTGGTGGCTGATTCAGAAGAGAGATTGAGACAGTTGGTAGAGGAGTTTGGGAGGGTGTGTGATAGGAGGAAACTGAATCTAAGGATGGATGGACAGTGTGAAGAGAGCGCTGGATGTGAGAGGGATGTCTGTTGAGCAAGGAAGAGTGGCTGTGCGTGACAGAAATAAATGGAGATAAATTGTGAATGAAGAAAATTAATGATGATGCAGGCCTGAGGGGATATTCTCCTGCATTTGGTCTGATCAGCTAGTAAGGTCAGGTGCAGGTAAGGGGATGGATCTATTATGATGTGGCAGGGGTAAACCAGCTCTGCTGTCGCGCCTTGCTGTGGATGTCACTGATTGCACTGCGCAGTTGACCCATATGCAGTGTGATGCGGTGAGAATCTGTCCCTTCTCCCCTTTGGGGCTAAGAAGCAAATGAATGTGTTTGGATGAGTAAATGGGGAGTGTGTCGTCCTGTCTCGGCTACCTCCCTTTCCTTGGGGGAAGCAGCCTAGGTTTATAGATAGTGAAAGGTGTGGAGTAAGGAAATCGGTGGACACCAGAATCGAAGAGAGTGTCCTGAGATGGTATGGTCATGTGGAAAGAATGGATAACAATAAAGTGGTAAAAAAGGTATACCTGAGCGAATTTGAAGGAGGCAGGAGGCGAGTTAGGCCAAGGAAAAGGTGGAGAGATATAGTGGATGAGTGTGTGAGGAAGAGAGGTTTGGAAGTCGGTGAGGCTAGGGATCCGACAAGAGATCGAGCTGGCTGGATGAATTTTGTGAGGAGAAGTGCATGATCAGTGATTTTGGCACCCCTTGTGAGCATGGCAGCATTCGGATTAACTCAATCGGATATGCTGTGTGAAGCTGCAGAATATGGTGAATGTTTTTGGCGTATCCGGTAGAGCCAGGATTCCGGGGGCTTGAATGATGAGTGAATGGAAGTGTGGCCTATTTGGATTGGGCAAGTTTGTGCTGTCTGGACATTGCTACTCCTCACCCTGCCCTTGGGTGTGAAAGAAGGTCCAGATGATGATGAATATGATGAAAAATAAATTTGTCACAAAGTATATACTGTAAAAAGGCAATCTTGCTTATGCAGGCTGACATTGCACAAAATAATGGACCAGAAGCGGCAGCATCTTTCCTCATAGGTTGATGATCAAAGAGAGGCAACATCCTGGGGTTCAAACTGCCGCACACATCCCTGGCTCCCTTTTGGAGTCACCCAGGCATTTCCCTTGGGCCGGGGGCAGATGCTTTCCTACAGAGCCACTCTGTGGAAGGGCCCAGTCATATCCATGATCTTCTTCAGGACTTGGGGCTGGTTATTTATATGCCTACCTCTACTCAAGAGAAGAAGTTTCTGATAATTTCCTGTCTTACAACTTGACCAGGATTCTGTCTGTTGTTTCTTACTGGCTGAACTGGTACTTCTTTCTCTTGTACAATGACGCCGACATGAGGAATCTGGTGATCTACACAGTAATTATGAAGGAGCATACAGGCAGCCACAATCTTGACACACTTCATGGGCTCATACTGCAGACTTCCTCCTGACTCATGTAGGCACCTAAATCTTGATTTGAGGACCCCAAACGTACGTTCTACAACACATCTTGTCCTTCGGTGACTCCTATTGTACCGTTCCTCACCACCTGTTGTCGGGTGTGCAAGTGGCGTTATCAGGAATGGCTCTAGACGATACCCACTATCTCCTGTAAGGTTGCTTGTATCAATTTGTATTCATGAAGTCATTAACCTTTTAGCAAAGCAAAACTTTGAGATTTGTGTAGTTATTCCCTGATGTTGCCCATAATACTTCAATACTGCAGTGATCTTTTGATACCTTTGGTTTTATCATAACCCTGCTGTTGCAGGCTGAATCATTTATTACAAAACTAATGTTTATAACCACCCAGAATCTCATTATACTTGACCACACCACAACAGACTATTGACATATGGACAAGCTTGGTAAGTGCGGGGAGAGTGGTACTAATAATGTAGTGTTATGTGAGGTAATATTACCTTTATGTATTGCATGAAAGCTTGAAACCCATGAATTCTATTGTAACATGCGGTTCTACAAATATTTTTGTTGGCATACCTGCAATATGGCCTAAGTATGGAAGTGCAATATGCCTTATAATGAATTTGCAAGGGATAGATATATTTTCTTATGTTTCATATAGGTAGGCAAAAGCTCTTACATTCAGGTTGTACTAAAGCAAATTTGCACTAACATTTATCTATCAGGAAACTTACCTAACAAAAGAGCATCTCCAAACTGACCAACAAGGAAACGCTGCTTCAGAGGGCAGTTGCTCCATATGAAGGCATCATGTGTGCTTCCTGGGAAATTGGCTGTGTAGCTGACGATTTTGTTGTTGCTTTCACACACAACCTGTACATTGAGGGAGTGATACTGTTTGCGGTTGACAAACACCGTTTCATTTTCATATGGGGCTTTAATGCGTATGTGTGTGCCATCAATGGCACCTATTACTCTAGGAAAGTTTCCTAAACGCCTGAAATCTTGTACTGTTCTATTAATGTCCAGTGCCGCTGTTGGCATTTTTATTTCTCTACTGTCTTTTTCACAGAGTACATGAGTTACTTTATTAATTACTCTACTCACAGGGGATTGGTCAATTCCAACACTGTCTCCAATAACAGTTTGAAAGCTGCCACTTGCAAAAAACCTTAATGCAGCCAGAACCTGGGTGTGCGATGGGAGTGCATGTGACCCTCTGGTTCTCCGTTCCAAGTGGGACCGCAGCTCATAACAAAGCTTTAGGATTTCCTCACGGGGGAATCTTTATACCCGCAAGAGATGTTCGTCACTGAGATGTAGAGGGTCGAGTGGGTCCCGATATCTTCTTTCCCTACGTAGTCCTCGATTGAAAATGTAGGCAACAGTAAGCTCCATCTGAGAAACATTGAAGTAATTACAGTAACCTACTAGAAAGGACATGTTCAAGCACATACCCAACTAAGTGTTCGGAAAAAAAATGAAATCCAAAGCTAAGCTTAGGTGGCAAGACTGGGTTAGGCTAGGTACTTTTTATGCTTAATATGGTAATCATCTTTTAAAAACGAAAAATTCGCATGTCATATATAAGCTTGAATGAGGCCTAAATACTGTTCAGTTTAGTCAATAAACTGGAAATTTTTTACTTAAGACCTGTTTTGCAATGTTTTTCTTTTCTAATTTATAATCTTTTACTTCGACAGATTTTATATTGGTTAATAACCATTAGGCCTATCCAGCAATGCTTTAGTCCCAATCTAACCTAATCTACCTAAATTAACTAACCTAACCTAAACCCCAAACCTGCTTGGAGGTTGTCAAGCCAAGGCCTCATGATTACGGAGATAATTAAGTTGTTTCTAGGTCAGTGGGGTCCAGTTAAGTAATGTTAGGTTAGGCTAGACTAGGGTAGGTTTGTTAAGTTTTAAGCTAAGTGCAAAGTGGTGGTGGGTTTTCGTTAATATCTCAAAGACTATTATTTAGCCATGGATGAATTAGAATAATTTGACGCAGACATCAAGATGTACAGTGCCTCAAGAAAGTATTCGTACTTAGGGGCAGATAGTTTTGAAATCATACGTTCACATCAGGTGTGTTTTCGGATCACATCGTTGGTTTTTCAGTTTGTTTACCACATAGTTGTTCTGATACATTTTTGAGGTACTGTACCTATTGAGCTATATCAAATTCATTACCATGAGGCAGGTGCACTTGTAAACATTTACCCTATCCTTATCTAAAGATCTTAACCTATCACTTCACAGCCCATACTGGTCATAAAATTGTGAGCTAATGAAAAGTCCCTAAAGGAAAAATAAAGAAAAAAAGGTAAATTAACAGTTTAGGACACCCCTGGAATTCAATATGCATACTCTTGAGAATGGAGGTTAAAATGTGAAATTCCAGTAGTGTCCTAAACTGTTATATACCGGAAAAAATACCAATTCTGCCCACATCTAACTTAGAAGGAGAGTTTGTAGAAGAAAAGCAGTTCACATGCCATACCTAATGGAAATATATGAGTAGCCTACATTTTACAGCAAGTATGTGGCATCATAGGGAGGCTTTCACAGTCTCATAAGATAAAATTATGCTGCACATAGCTAGTCACTTAAAACTCGATAACCAAGCACAAATCATACATGAGAGAGTTCCCTGTGATCCTTGCCATAATAAAATAACGCTATATGCTTGTATGTATTACAAACACTTACCTTAACTAATGTTTGAGGGGTAGATAACGCGGATGAGAGGCTCAAAGCTTCCTTACGACTGTGCTGAATGGGCTTTAGAACTGCTCGGTACCAGTCGTAAATTTTGATGGAGTTCCGACCAGAGATAGTCCCATTGACGTCACAACATGGCGCCCAAACTGTTTTGAACATCACAAACGGCAGCCATTGCGAGCACAGCTGATGACTTAGTCCCGCGCTGGCGAGCAACGACCGGGACTAAAGTTTTGAGCATCCGCACCCTGAATTCCTGCCAGAGTCGCTAACACATTTCGTATGCATCCAAGCGCGACTTTAATTAGTTTTGTTATCATTGTCGTTCAGGTTTTTCTCTAGTATTTAAAAAGCGCATATTTATCATTAAAGATACCATTGCTTTAATATATATATATATATATATATATATATATATATATATATATATTCCGGTATCATACAAATCAATGAGGGCCTTGGTTGGAATGCAAAGTCAATTTGGTGCACGTTCAAACACAATGGAAATCGACCAATCACAGCCCGAGTGCATCGAGCAGTGTTACCATATCCACCTGTCATCGGCTGGCAAAATCAGTGAGTCAGGCTCCTTGAAACCGAGTATAGTATAGCGTCCTTCATTCACAAAAAATTGGTACCAGTTAGACTTGAACAGCTGCAGGACGAAATTTGGGAGAAAACAACTCTGGGAAAGCGAGTTCCAGACAGATGCAGTTGGGGAAATAAAAGATTTCTGATATGCTGAAATTCTGCACTGTGGCAGTCATGAGCACTACCAGATGCCCGTTTAGCAAAGGGGAAGGCATGGAGAGGTGACGCAATGGATGCAATTTCGTCTGAGCATTTGCCATAAAAGAATCCAGGGAGTAGACTGTAGCACCAGTCGAACAGGGCAGTACTCCCTAGGTGGATGGGAAGCTGGTGACAGTGAGAGCTGGAGCTCCCGTTTCACCAGTCCTCTGGACCAAATCCTGATCATCTCCCTTTGATGAATATTATCAGTGCTTTCATTTTCACGGAGAGTTGGCCAGCATACTCGCCTAATACCTCTACCTTCAACTGTCTAGCACACTACAGTACATGCACATAAGATATCACACCTTCTCTTTCCATTCCTCTTAGCAATGGCCACTGCATTGCCACCACCTGCAGGGTAGGGCTGGCTGGCAGGGTCCTCTTGGTCACTGTCATGCTTGTCAGTGGAGAAGTGCAGGTGCAGCCTCATTCTTCACCAATATTTGTGGTCTCAGCACCAGTTTGAATTCATATTTTCTTACAATCCGTATCCTTTCTAGCAATGATCCTCACAGAATCCGAAATCTCTCCCTCTACCAAAATATCCCCATTTTGTTTTCCTGGTTCCTATCTCCTCACAAACTTCCATAACCAGGGTGGCACCTGTTGTTATATCAAAACTGAATTTGAAGTTGACGCTGTTTTAAACTTCACTTCAACTAATTATTATTACTCACTGTATAAACTAAATTACCTAAATATTACCAAATATATCTGTGTAGTCTATTGCTCCCAATGCTTTTAGAGAACATGTAGAGGTGTGCGTACGTAGGAGGACTACTGGGCCTTGAAAGCAGGCTGTGAAGCCTATGCCCAGAGTCGGTCACATAAAAAAAAAAAAAAAAAAAAAAAAATTGACTCCATGTCCTCATTTTTGAGTAACTTTAACCTTACCTATGTCACCAAAATTACCATTTTGGGTGATTTTATCATACATAATGTAGAATGGTTATTGTGCTCTGCCAGAACTGATGATACTGGTCTAGACTGTGGGCTTTTGCTGAATCGTTAAACTTTACTCAGTTGGTTAAGCAACCAACCAGAATCCCAAATAATCCTGGCCATAAAGCCCATCGCTTGGGTCTGTTCCTGACATATAATCTGGATCATTACATGACAGAAGTGCTGTCATCACTTGGATCCTCTGACCACAGTCTCAAAGCCTCATTAGTTAGCTCCCCCAAATCTCCCAATTCTGAACCTGTCAGGGAACCCTGATTGCACTTTGACAGGGCAAACTGAGATGGATTTAGCACTTATCTCCCTGACATTCCATGGCAGCCTTTCTTTTCTAGTGATGCCAATTCTTCCCAGTCCCACATTAATGACTTAATACTAGCTAGTATGGATTTATTCAAGCCAAGTCAACAATTCACTAAAATATCAAACTCTCTAAAATGGTTTGATAACATTTGTGCTGGAGCAACAGCCCAAAACTCATTAGCATGTAACTCTTACTTAAAATAAAAAATATTTGAATCACTTTGTCAATTTAAAATTGCTGGAAACAATGCAAAAACATTAATAAATCTTGCTTAATTATTCTTCAAAACCAAGCATCAAAACTACTTGACAGTCCTAATGACAATAGAATATTCTGGTCAACTCTCAATTCTTTCAATAATAATTTTAACAAGTCATCACCCATTCCCCACTAAAATCATCAGACAGTAATATAACTAATGACCCACATGGTAAAGTGAATATCCTTCCCAATACATTGGCCAGAAATTCTACCTTAGAGGAAGGCAGCAAGGACGTCCCTGCACCAGAACTTAACTCTCCCTAAATTGTTCCACATAAAATACAGATTAGATACTTAAAATCCATCCTAGACAATTTACCAACCAACAAAGCTTCTAACTGAGACTCAGCTGTCTGAGGCAACTGACAGCAAACCCTTTTCTGTATCCTCCTACTTTCTCTATACTCATTTCAAAGCCAAAGGTGGCTGTAGTGTATATATACGCAACGACTTATCTTGCTCTTGCTCTCGTGTTCCTGAACTCGATTCTTCTGAATTCTCTACACTCTGGCTTCGGCTTTCCTGTCATTCTCTGACTAAATATATCCGTGCTGTTTACTTATCCCCTAATTCTACTGTCTATCAAAAATTCTGTGACTATCTTACTTCTACGATGGAACACATTCTATCCATTTCTCCTTTCTCTGAAATCTCCATTCTAGGAGATTTCAATGTTCACCACCACCTTTGGCTCTCCTCTCCTTTCACTGATCCACCTGGTGAACAAGCCTACATCTTTTCTATCCTTAATGACCTAGAGGAGCTTGTACAGCACCCTACCCGTATCCCAGACCGCCTTGGAGAGAGCTCCAACATACTTGACCTCTTCCTTACAACTAATCCTTCTGCTTACACTGTTAATCTTTTCTCTCCGTTGGGCTTCTCCAGTCACAACCTTATTACCTTAACCTGTCCTATCACTCCGGTAAGGCCTGTGGACCCTCCAGGGAAACGTTGTCTGTGGCATTTTGGAGCCGCAGATTGGGAGGCCCTCAGGCAGTACTTCTTTGATTTTCCCTGGAATGATTATTGCTTCCATGGCCGGGAGCCATCTGAGTGTGCCTTGCGCATTACGGAGGTTATTCTCTCGGGCATGGAAGCATACATTCCTTTCTCATATCCTTTGACTAACGCAAGAAAGCCTTGGTTTAATCATGGTTGTTCTCATGCTGTCCACAACAAGGAGAGGGCCTACAAAAGGAACTGGAGCCAACCCACCCCTGAATCACATCATCTTTACGTTTCTGCCCGGAATCGTGCTAAGTCTGTTCTTCGCTCTGCTAAAAACAATTTCATCTGTACTAAATGCTCTCAACTCTCCAACTCGAATTCTTCCCGCTCCTTCTGGCACCTTGCCAAAAACCTTTCTAACAACTTTACTTCATCATCCTTCCCTCCTCTTTTCTACTCTGATGGTTCTGTAGCTATTTCTTCTACTGATAAAGCAGATCTCTTCGCATGGACTTTCTCCTCCAATTCCACCTTAGACGATTCTGGTGCTGTTCCTCCATCACTTCCTGCCTCTGACTTCCTCATGGCTGATATTAAAATTTCTTCAGCTGATGTATTTTCTGCCATCACTGGCCTCAGTACTAACAAGGCATATGGGCCTGATGGAATCCCTCCTGTTGTTCTCAAGAACTGTGCTTCTGTGCTTACACTCTGCCTAGGCAAACTCTTTCGCCTTTGTCTGTCAACTTGTACCTTTCCTTCTTGCTGGAAGTTTGCTCTCATTCAGCCAGTCCCAAAGAAGGGTGACCACTCCCAACCCTCCATCTATCGTCCAATTGCTTTAACATCCTGTATTTCAAAAGTTTTTGAGTCAATTCTCAATAGAAAAATTTTAAGGCATCTTTCCTATAACAACCTTCTTTCTGATCGTCAGTACGGGTTCCGTCAGAGACGCTCCACTGGCGATCTTCTCACCTACCTTTCAGACTCCTGGTCATCCTCCTTTCGGGACCTTGGCGAAAGCTTTGCCATTACACTTGACATCTCAAAGGCTTTCGATCGAGTCTGGCATAAATCTTTAATTTCCAGACTGCCCTCTTACGGTTTATATCCTTCAATCTGTGCCTTCATCGCTAGCTTCCTTTCTGGTCGTTCTATAGCCGCTGTTGTAGACGGCCATCGTTCTTCTCCTAAATCTATCAACAGTGGTGTTCCCCAGGGCACTGTCCTATCACCAACTCTCTTCCTTTTATTCATCAATGACCTTCTAAGCTGTACATCTAACCCTATGCACTCATACGCTGATGACTCCACCCTTCACCTTTCCATTCGGTTCCCGCAACACCCATCACATCAGTTACTTCAACAAACAAGGGATGAGGCTATGGCACACCTAATGCCTGACTTGGCTCGTATCTCTGACTGGGGTATAAATAATCTTGTTGTTTTTAATGCATCTAAGACTCAGTTCTTACACCTATTAACCCATCTAAATCTTCCACAGGTATACCCACTAGTGTTTAATAATATTCAGCTTAATCCTGCATCATCCTTGAACATGCTTGGGGTTTCATTTACTCGGGACTTATCTTGGAAGGATCATATTACATCTCTTGTAAAATCTGCTTCCAAGAGATTGTGTGTGCTAAGCCGACTCCGTTCTTTCTTTACCCCTGCACAGTTGTTGACTCCATACAGGGGTTTTATCCGTCCCTGTGTGGAGTACAACTCTCATGTGTGGGGAGGCTCCCCACATACAGCTCTTCTCAATAGGGTGGAGTCAAAGGCTTTTTGTCTCATTAACTCTCCTCCTCTTACTGACTCCCTTCAACCTCTGTCTCTTCACTGCACTGTTGCATCTTTATCTCTTTTCTATCGCTACTTTAATGGTCACTGCTCCTCTGAACTGTCTGCATGCATTCCTCCACCTCTACGACGGGCGCGTAGCTCCCATCTAGCAGCAAACTCTCATCCCTTTTCTGTCCAACTCTCTAATACAAGAGTTAACCGTTACTCCTAGTCCTTCATTTATGCAACAAGTCAACTCTGGAACTGTCTCCCTCTGTCTGTATGTCCTGCTGCCTATGATCTCCAGTCTTTCAAACGCTGTGTGTCTAGGCATCTCGAAATGAACTAATCTTGAATTTGGCTCTCTTTTGAATTTTGTTTTTCTCTTGGAGGGAACTGTTATTGCGGGCTCATGGCCCTTGGTTGTCGCCGCATGGCAAGCTGCGGCAACAACTACAGCAATACGGAGGACAACGACGGTACTGACGACGCTGATGACGAACACCAGACATTCGATGAGAGCGCACACGCGGCTGCGGCTGACTCACCCACCATCGGACCACCCAGCATCCAACCACAACCACCCATACCACAACCACGTCATTCACAACAATCAGTAAGGGATAAAGGATATCGAAAAACGTTACGTGACAAATATCGTTACCTGCGGCACCTTGAAAAGATGGAAGAAGCCGCAGATCAGTGAATGGGGAAGAATAAAAAATGAAAAGTGAATGAACAGTGAATAATAATAAGAGGGAGTGCCGAGGCACACAGTACTCTCACAGCCCTGTACTGTATACACTTAATTAGATTTGACGGAGAGCTAGATACGACCTAATGGATACCTTAATGGATACAGAGATAAGAGAAGAGTGAGTCAAAACTAAAGGGTAGTAATGTCTAGTGTGAATTAACGTTATACAATGGACATTGTTTCAAAATGTTGCGGATCAGACCCGACTAAGAACGCTGAGAGAAGTGAACGAAGGATATGTAGAGTGCACGCCTACTTCCGACCGCTGTACTTTTCCTGAGGGAGAAGCAGAAGGTTGGGAGTCAGTAGAAGCAGAGAGGGCAAAGAGTCGAGAAGCACCTGGGGGAAGATCTTAGCGAGAAGGCCGCCTGAGTATCCTACCACGACGACAGAGACTGGCGATGTCTTGGTACACTACGGTATCAGTGAGTAGATATTCTTGTTAGAGAACATAGAGGAAAGTGGAACTGAGAAAAAGAAAGAGAAAAGAAAAGAGAAGAAAGTGAAATATACTGTGAAAAATATTAAGAGTATACTGTAGATTCGTGGTAGGGTATAACAGGACGGGCCAGATAGTTTGTATAATTGTTAAATTAACTTATTTGCTCAATGGTGAAAGAAACAAAGATTATATAGAAGTTAAGTGTCTTTATGGAGAAGTATTGAGTTAGGGTACATGACTGTGTTAAAGAGTGATGTTAATTTTGCAGAAATATATTGAAGTAACTTGAGGTGAAGTGATATGAGAATAAAATGTTACAGAGATCAATGTTCTAGTAGAATAATGCAAAGAGGAGATGATGGTGTGCTAGAGTATTGTTCATAGTATTATCCTATGTGTAAGAGAATATTACCTTTAGTATTATCTTGTGTTTAACCATAATAGTCTTGGTTTTATTTTAGTAAGAGAGAGTGTTATCTTCAGTGACGAGTGATAATATTCGTGAACTGTTACTTGTTTAATGGAACTTAGTTGTATTGGTGATTACCATTGTAAGGTGGCATGATTTAATAGTTTTATTGTAAAGTAGTTGCCTAACTTGGAGTTCATAGAGTGGACCAAATCAGTTGATTGCTTTGACTTAGTGTATAATTTGTACATAATTTGTAGATAAACAAAAAAGAGAAAATTAGTTTGAGTAACCCTAGAATCCCTTCCTCTTAATAAGGAACGAGACGCTCCCACGTAACGCCGGCCTTAAATGGACTTGTGTTTACTTGATGTGTTGTTATGTCGGGTTTCCCACTTGGACTTAACCAGCGCTACCAAAATGAAACTTAATTAAATCTGATTAACTTAATTGGACTTAATGTAACTGAACTTAGTCTTCTATAGGAGAAGAATAGATAAAGAGTAAAGCAAACAAGTGGGGCACGACATACTGGTGACAGCTGTGGTGGGATTCTAAGGTGAAAAAACTTGTTATTCAGATTTGTTATGAATATTGGTCCCCTAAGCCCTCCACGTTCTCCATCCCCAGTGTCTCGTGGTTTAATACAGAGTCCTGAAGAGTGGTTTAGATTGCGTAGGTGCGCATCAGAGGAAGAGTTACATCAGTATCTTGCGAATCTTCGTACACCCCGGTGTGACTCCGCGTTTTCTGATCATTTATTAGATTATTTTGGGGGAGTTAGACAAGATAACATGAGCAGACCACACTCTCCAGTAGGAGGTGCGGCCGCTGCCGCCCCTGCTCATGCGGACCCTTTGCAGAATCTTGCTGATAAATTGAGTCAGACTTTAACTGGCAATGCTGTAAATAATTACGCTAAGATAACGGGTCTTCCTTATTTCTGTGGTGGAGAAGTGATATCACCGGATTTCCCTCAGTATAGATGCATCACAAGCGCGAGACGTTGGTTACAAACTATAGATGATATGACAGTTGGACCACTTTGGACTGATGAAGGTCGATTAGAGCTAGCTAAAACACATAGCATAGATGCTGCCTATTCACATCTTCTCAATACGATTAAGAAAGTCGGTGCGGATTGGAGAGCTGTGAAAGCTGAATTTTTAAGAATTTATCCTGCTGATGCACGAGCCAGTACACTTTTAAGTGAACTGGGATCTGCTGTTCGCTCTCCTGGAGAGACGTTTCACCAATTCTTTGTGCGCCTTGAGACTTTGAGTACTCAAGCGAACGAGTTAGAGCCAGGTCATGATGATGTTGTTGATAAAGTAGCTGCAGGTGCATTACTTAAGAGTGTACCGCCGGAGGTGCAAGACATGTTGAGCGATGCGGAGCGTGACGACCCTTATAGGATCTTGGCAGCCATGCTAAGATATGCAGAGACGCACCCCAAGTTAAAGTTGTTAGAGAGGACAGAGAGAAACAAATCAAATATAAATGTAGTGACGACAGAAAAGCCGAAACCTCGCACTGGCCTCAAAAGTGGTGGAGCTCAAGGAATAAGAGGAGGTGGGCCTCCACCTATTACTTGCTATTCATGCAAAAAGACAGGACACATTGCTAAGAATTGCCCCATGGCTGAGTGCTATTACTGCCACGGTAAAGGCCATATTGCTCGAGAATGCAACTGGAGGTTTGGCCCTACTTCTAGTCAGACAGGCGCTACTAGTAATCAGCCAGGAAGATGTTATAACTGCAATAAACCTGGTCATCAGGCACGTCATTGTTGGGCAGGCAGAAGGAGAGCGCAAGAGTGGGAGAGAGAAGATAATAGAGGAAGAGGGAGAAGTGATCCATGGGGACAGGCGTCAGGTGAAAGACAGTCAGGTGCAGTACCTTGGACTCAGAAAAAAACGCCGATCCAATTCCGATCGCCTCACTCGTGGGCTACGAGAAACTAGTTGCAATGATGGTGAATGTGAAAGGCCTGGATGAAAGTGTCTTAGCCTTGATTGACACAGGAGCTGCTAGGTCGTTGATTACGAGAGAAGTATATCAACAGTTAAAAAGAAGCGTTGAGCAAGATGACTGGGAATCAGAGGAAATGGTTAAATTATTTAACGTAAGTGGAGATGAGATATTGACTGATGGAGCTATAAAAGTTGAACTTCAGATTGGAAATAAGTGGTATGCTCATACTTTTATTATAGTAGGAAGCTTAGGCTTACCAGCACCCATGTTGCTTGGGATGGATTTTATGCTCAGCACTAGGATGGAGTTATTAACGAATCCTCTAACCTTGTATATAGAGGGTGAATCTGTGAATATTGTCCCTCTAGAGTATAAGGGAGCGGCACCAGTGAACAGTGAGTCAGAAGCAGACGTAGAAGTAGCAAAAGCTGTGATACCGACGAGTACGGAGCTAGGTCCTTGGACTTGCGGTACCGTCATTTTAGAGGTAAGAATGCAGTCAAGCGAAGCGGCTATCTTTGAACCTCAGGAAGGAAACATGTTGGCATCTACATTGTGTCCAGGATTAGTGTTATTACAGGAGAAAGCTGGGATCCCAGAGAGAGAACGAGAACCAGAGAGAGAACGAGAACCAGAACGAGAACGAGAATCAGAACGAGAACGAGAACGAGAACGAGAACGAGAACGAGAAGAGTTAGAGGAGGTAGAGAAGGCACGAGAGAAATCGCGATTTCATTTTAAGGTGAGGTTCGTCAATCCTAGTCCGGACAGGATCGAACTCAAGAGAGGTACATGTCTGGGTCATATAAGGCCGTGTAGTAGAGTATTGTGGGATACAAATGAGAATAAACAGAAAGGCCTAGGAGAAATTGTATCAGGAGTCATGATGAAAGAGACTAGAATGACCGAGAGAGCACGAACGAAGAAACTGTTTGCCTTAGTTGATAGTATGTTTTCCCCACATTTGATGAGTAAGGAGAATGAAGCTCTGAGAGTACTGATAATGAAGTATCCGACAGTGTTCGCATTGGAGGATGAACCTTTGAATGTAACCCCTTACTACTATCATGAAATAATAACTGTGCCCCGGAAGTAGCTTATAGAAAACCTTATCCTATACCGGTAAAGTATCATGAAGAGGTCAAGGAAAGTTTGAAAACTATGTTGGAGCAAGGAGTTATACGACCCTCCCGAAGTCCTTACAACGCACCCCTGGTGCCTATAGCTAAGAAAGAGGGCGGATTGAGATTATGTTTGGATTTTAGAAAGCTGAATGCTAATATCAGAGAGGATCGATTCCCTCTAACTAACATTCAAAACATCTTAGCACAGCTGGGAAAGAGTCGTTACTTCAGCTGTTTGGACCTCCGTCAGGGGTACCATCAGATACCATTAACAGAGGATTATAAGGAAAAGACAGCCTTTTCCTCTCCTGAAGGTCACTGGGAGTACAATGTGCTTCCCTTTGGACTTAAGGAAGCGCCAGCTGCGTTTCAGAGAGTGATTAACCATGTGTTAATTGGGCTTACGGGCTCCATCACACATGTGTACCTGGATGACATAATAATTCAGGGCGAGACTTGGGAGGAACATTTAAAAAATTTAGATATAGTACTGGGAAGATTGAGTGATGTAAATCTTTCTCTAAGATTGTCCAAGTGTCATTTTTTAAAATCAGAAGTGGACTATTTGGGACATGTTGTTAGTGCCACAGGCATAAAACCACAACCCCAAAAGGTGAATGCTATTCGTGATATAGCCACTCCCAAAACTGTCTGTGAATTGCAGTCCTTCCTCGGAATGACTAATTACTACCGACGGTATATTCAGGGTTACGCTGAGAAGGCTGGACCACTCATTAAATTGACAGGTGGTAGAAAGAATAAAAAGAGAGATAACACCCCGATACAATGGAGTGTTGAAGCAGAGACTGCGTTTCAAACACTGAAACAAGAGTTGCTTGAAGGAGTAACTTTGCAGTTTCCAGACTTCACAAGGAAATTTGTGCTGACCACAGACGCTTCTTCTTCTGCTATAGGAGGAGTATTACAGCAGGAAGACGACGCAGGTCATTTACGGCCTATCACTTATTTTAGCCGATGGTTAAACTCTGCTGAGGTGAAGTATAGCACTATAGAGAGAGGCTTTGGCTATAGTATATGGTCTCCAAGTAAATAGGAGCTTAATATTGGGTTACGAGGTAGAGCTTCGTGTGGATCATAGACCCCTGGTCTGGCTGCTGAACACAACTAGCCCTAGTGGACGGATTGCTAGGTGGCAACTTTTGGTTGCCGAGTATAACATTAAGATAACCTATATACCAGGCAAGGATAATGTTGTAGCAGATGCCTTATCTAGACTTCGAGGTCAAGTGTTGTCGGAGGACAGAATTCTCGCAGTTACGGGTACAAAACCAAAGGTGGGGGAAAGAACCAAAGATGATGATGATGATAGCGAGTGCGAAAAAGAAGATTATCAAATATCCAGAATTGATGAAGATAGAGAGAGAGACATAATAAGATGGAGAGAGTTGGTAGTGAGACCCAGACAGGATGCGCATCCATTGTATAAAAGAATGAAGGAACAATATCTCCAGTGTATACGAGATGGAGAAGTAGAAGTGACTAGAGAAGAAATTAGAGATGAACGCAGAGCTCTAGGAGTTAGTACTAGTGAGTTCATAGTTGAAGATGGATTACTCTATCATTATGATACCAATGAGTATGATGAGAGTCTAAAACAAGTTGTAACTCCTGATGAATGCAAACAGAGTGCTCTAGAGATAGCTCATAAATTACCTACTGTAGGTCATGGAGGAATCAAAGTAACTTTAGAAAGACTAAAACGATTTAGTTGGTGGCCACGGATGAGTAGAGATGTTGAGAGTTATTGCAAGGCGTGCCTTACTTGCAACCGCTTCAAGCCGTCGGGGGACGCCCCGGCGCCGTTGCAGCGATACCCTAGGGTAGGAGTACCCTTTGAGAGAATTCATATGGACTTGATCGGCCCCATAAATCCAAGTGAAGAGGGATATAAATATATTATGACAGTAATAGATGTGATGACACGATATTTGATAGCCGTCCCGCTTCGCACGAAAACTGCTGATGAGGTTGCCAGAGCGTTCGTGAAAAATGTCGTGTGTGTTCATGGAGCACCACGCTGGATGGTTACAGACCAAGGAACAGAGTTCGTCAATGCCACTCTTAAAGGGATAGCTGAGTTGCTAAAGACGAAAAAGACAACAACAACAGCGTATCACCCGTCTGCCAATGGGGTGATTGAAAGAGCCAATGCCACAGTAATGAAATACCTAAGGAGTTTAGTAGAGGATAATCCACAAATATGGGATTCAGTGTTGTGCTTTGCCACATGGGCATACAACACAGCATATCACAGAGTGTTGAAGGAATCCCCATTCTACCTCATGTTCCTCAGGGACCCTGGTGTCCCGTATGATGTCGTAAAACAGGAACCGATCTGTTATGATCTGGATGACTATAAAAATGAAATGACCATTAAGGCTAATCGTACCTTTAGGAGATGTTTAAGGTACATTGAAGAAAGTCAGGAGGCCATGGAGAAGCAACAGACACCGAGAGCAAAAGTAAAAGAGATTCGTACAGGAGATAGGGTTTATGTACGAAAGATTCCCAAGCCAGGAGAGCCTAAGAAACTTCAACCCCTATATGATGGACCTTTTAGAGTAAAAGGGAAAATTAGTGATGTGATAGTAAAACTGGTAGACATAAACACGGGGAGAGTCATGAAAGTCCACACAGACAGAGTCAGGCTAGCCCATGAAAATAATTTAGACGAGACAATGAATGGTAATGTACGGAGAGCATATCCCATTCATGAGGGCACTCTGCCCCCAGAGGAAGTGCAGGATTATGAATTGAGAGATATTTTAGACGTAGAAAGAGTGGAGGAAGGAAATGCCTCACAATTGCAGGGAACAGAGGAAAATACTCAAAGTGTGCAGAGCTTGCACGAAGAGCAAGAAGAAGGTGCAGTGGCTGATTTTGATAATGCCGAAGGAGGAAGACAAACCTATAGTTTAAGATCTAAAGGACAGGCGACAGAATTACCTAATATTATGGATAAGCCTATAGAGTATCTAAAATAAAGTTGAACTTTTTTACAGGTCCTACTGACCGTGATCATCAGTGGACTTGGAAGTCAAGCATGGGAAGACCTACCAGTGAGAGCGGGACTTGCCTTCACCGCACAGCGTCAGGCCCACTTTACAGGAAATTCTTTTATTATACCGTATGTTATTGATATGGATGAGTTTTATCAGCCCCTGATGCGTGCTCGTAAACTAGCTGCCGATGTTGCGTGGTCAATAGACCATATGGATGATTCATCAGTTATTGTTAACGTTTTACGAGAGACATTAACATCTTTTGATTTGGAATTTGCTAAACTGTTTCACTCTCTCAATGATTATTTGTCTTCATTATTAAATGATGCCACTACCCCGTCGGGATCTCGCAGTAAGCGAGGAGCCTTTAATATATTGGGAACCATTTCTAACGCTTTGTTTGGTACAGCAACACAAGAGCAGATAGATCTTATACACCACCAGTTAGATAATATAGAATCTTTCACAGAGGAGGAAAGAGTAGAGCTTAATTTACATTCTGAGATACTAAATGCCACTGTAAGAGACATGCGTGCCATGCAGAAAGCTATACAGCGATTAGAGAAGGCTGCTAATGTCTCTAACTATTTAGTTAGACAGGTTAGTTTATTGACACTAAAAAATGAAGAGGGGATAAGGATAACAGAGGCTATGAATGATCTGTCCCTTGCTTTAATAGACATACAAAATGATCATTTCGGTTTAAAGTTAGGTCTAGAGAAAATGTTGGCAGGAAAATTTTCATCATTCTTAGTTCCCAATTCGGTACTTTTATCACTTCTGAGAGAAGCTTCCTTGTTAAAACCTGGCCTGTTATATCCTGCACGTTTAGAATTTTTAGCTGTTTATCAGGATGCTATAACTGTAGTTCCACGAAGATCCTCTAGTTCTCAAACAATGAACTTCTACTTATTGGTCCCTCTGAGAGGTGACCCTGATGACATTTTTGATGTGTATCAGATAACGTCTCTACCTTTCAGAGTCCCAGACACACCATACTTTGTTCGTCATGACAGAGTTGCTCAATATTCCAGAAGACATTATGTAACACTAGAGTCATTTGACTTATGTAGAGAGCATGGTCAATTATTAATATGTCCGCCTATAAGACCAATATATGATACCTCTGTTTTAACGTGTGAAACTGCATTGTTTTTGAATAAGCCTGAGGCTAGTAAGTTATGCTCAAAGGTTGTGCTTAAGAGTTTTAACCCAGTTTTCATCAGATATAAAACTGGTTGGGCTTTTTCTACGCCCTACCCAATTCACTTCACTCTCACATGCCCTAATAAAGTAGAGTCTCAGTCAGAGCATGTAGCTCAAAATACAGGCTTACTTGCCCTAGGTGAAGGATGTAGTGCTCATAGCAGTGCCTTGGTTTTGCCTGCTTATGCCACAGTTATTCGAGAGCAAGAATTAAAGATCACCCCCATAGCGATTCCCATTAATGTATCTCTGACGCCCTTAGAAAAATCAGCATTACTGAATCTATCATTTCAAAGTACAGCAGATGATGTCGAGCTGGGTGACTCACTTCCACTGCAGACCCTTATCCACCGTATGAAGGTCATTCAACCCTGCGTCACCACCTGAGTGCTGCTACACCTTGGACGACTTATGTGCTTGTAGTTGGTGTGGTTATCCTGGTCCTTGTGGTGATAGCTTTCCTATGCTATCGCCTCTGCCGAGCCACCTGCCCACGACCAGTTCTTCAACGAGCGGAATCATGGGCCTTCGAGGAGATTCGTCGTCAGGAGATGTCACGAGGACGTGACATTCTTGGCATCGGAGAATGTCGCCGCACGGCAAGCTGCGGCAACAACTACAGCAATACGGAGGACAACGACGGTACTGACGACGCTGATGACGAACACCAGACATTCGATGAGAGCGCACACGCGGCTGCGGCTGACTCACCCACCATCGGACCACCCAGCATCCAACCACAACCACCCATACCACAACCACGTCATTCACAACAATCAGTAAGGGATAAAGGATATCGAAAAACGTTACGTGACAAATATCGTTACCTGCGGCACCTTGAAAAGATGGAAGAAGCCGCAGATCAGTGAATGGGGAAGAATGAAAAATGAAAATTGAATGAACAGTGAATAATAATAAGAGGGAGTGCCGAGGCACACAGTACTCTCACAGCCCTGTACTGTATACACTTAATTAGATTTGACGGAGAGCTAGATACGACCTAATGGATACCTTAATGGATACAGAGATAAGAGAAGAGTGAGTCAAAACTAAAGGGTAGTAATGTCTAGTGTGAATTAACGTTATACAATGGACATTGTTTCAAAATGTTGCGGATCAGACCCGACTAAGAACGCTGAGAGAAGTGAACGAAGGATATGTAGAGTGCACGCCTACTTCCGACCGCTGTACTTTTCCTGAGGGAGAAGCAGAAGGTTGGGAGTCAGTAGAAGCAGAGAGGGCAAAGAGTCGAGAAGCACCTGGGGGAAGATCTTAGCGAGAAGGCCGCCTGAGTATCCTACCACGACGACAGAGACTGGCGATGTCTTGGTACACTACGGTATCAGTGAGTAGATATTCTTGTTAGAGAACATAGAGGAAAGTGGAACTGAGAAAAAGAAAGAGAAAAGAAAAGAGAAGAAAGTGAAATATACTGTGAAAAATATTAAGAGTATACTGTAGATTCGTGGTAGGGTATAACAGGACGGGCCAGATAGTTTGTATAATTGTTAAATTAACTTATTTGCTCAATGGTGAAAGAAACAAAGATTATATAGAAGTTAAGTGTCTTTATGGGAGAAGTATTGAGTTAGGGTACATGACTGTGTTAAAGAGTGATGTTAATTTTGCAGAAATATATTGAAGTAACTTGAGGTGAAGTGATATGAGAATAAAATGTTACAGAGATCAATGTTCTAGTAGAATAATGCAAAGAGGAGATGATGGTGTGCTAGAGTATTGTTCATAGTATTATCCTATGTGTAAGAGAATATTACCTTTAGTATTATCTTGTGTTTAACCATAATAGTCTTGGTTTTATTTTAGTAAGAGAGAGTGTTATCTTCAGTGACGAGTGATAATATTCGTGAACTGTTACTTGTTTAATGGAACTTAGTTGTATTGGTGATTACCATTGTAAGGTGGCATGATTTAATAGTTTTATTGTAAAGTAGTTGCCTAACTTGGAGTTCATAGAGTGGACCAAATCAGTTGATTGCTTTGACTTAGTGTATAATTTGTACATAATTTGTAGATAAACAAAAAAGAGAAAATTAGTTTGAGTAACCCTAGAATCCCTTCCTCTTAATAAGGAACGAGACGCTCCCACGTAACGCCGGCCTTAAATGGACTTGTGTTTACTTGATGTGTTGTTATGTCGGGTTTCCCACTTGGACTTAACCAGCGCTACCAAAATGAAACTTAATTAAATCTGATTAACTTAATTGGACTTAATGTAACTGAACTTAGTCTTCTATAGGAGAAGAATAGATAAAGAGTAAAGCAAACAAGTGGGGCACGACATGGTTCCTTCTTCCTTGCGTAAAAAAAAAAAAAGGGCACAGATGGAATTCCTTCACTTGCTTTGATAATGTGCTCCCCAGAACTTGCCTTTGTTCTGTCTATATTATTCAGACTATGCATATGTACTTCTTCATTCCCTAATTCGTGGAAAGTAGCCAATATCCATTCATTTCCAAAGGAAGGAAGTTCCTTTGACTTCTCTGATTATTGACCAATAGCTATCATGTCTTCTCTTGGTAAAGTATTTGAAATTCTAGTCAATAAGCATATAGATAAGCACCTTGAATCCAATAACTTTAACTCCCTCATGAATGATGACGCAATACGAGTCAAAGTCCTTGGAGGCTGAAGAGTAAGTGATGACACACTATGAAATAATTTCCCTATAACGATCATAGAAACTTTTCCTGTGGCTGAAAGTGGATCAAACTGTGGTGAGTCATAGGTTAGGGTGCCCAGGTCTGAGGGAAATATATGGCAACACTCACAAGCTTGTCACTAGGACAAACGGCCTATTATTAGCTCAATGTCCTCTTAGCAATCAGGCAAGCAGGGTGTGCTAGTGCGCTGCTGGATATTTTATTCCTCGTTTTCTATTACATCACCCATCCATACCATGCGTGTATTATACTGATAGTGTGTTATATAGTGCAGTGTATCAGTGAAGAAGGTGTATAAGTGTTTTTTTTATACATTTTCAGAGAAATCCAAATTTCAAATCTATAACTGCTTGTGACAGTTCCCTTTCAATACTGAAAGTAGCCACGACAGCAGGGAAAGGGTTATCAGAGGTGGAGTGCCTGAAATATATATTCAGTGAAACTGAAAGTGAGGAGGACATAGACAAAGAATCTGGGGAGAGTGTTTTTGAGGGTGACTGGGGTGAGGAGGTGATATAGGACTACATAATAGATAGATAGATAAATAGATAGATAGAGAGACAGATAGAAGCAGGAAGTCAAATGATGAGAAGGTGTTGTGTTTGCGAGAAGCGAGCAGCGCTAAACGCTTACACGGGGGAAAGCTGACGACAGCGGCCAGTAAGGAGATGATTCAGTTAGCTGTCAGCAGTCCTCTCGTGAGAAAGTTCTGTTGCCACGAGGAAGATACGTGACACACACACCCTACTACACGAGATGTGAGGAAAGAGAGTTTAGAAGGAGACAAGCGACCCTATAGAGAGGTCGAGACGGAGATTAGCTTTAGAACAGAGAGAGAGAGAGAGATAGCGAGACAGGGAGGTAGCTACCCAGGACTTATACTATTATACCTGTTTAATATTTCCAAGACAAATAAAAATAGTCCCATACTATTCTTTACCTCTCCCGTCACTACATGACATCTGGTGGGGAAACTACTACAAGATATAAAAGCCGCTCGACCACAAGTCTAAAATATACTTCTCTACAATTAACTACAAAGTCTTTATGACATTTGGTAGCAGCGAACGTATACGAACCTCGTCTACGAATCAACATTAAATTCCTACAAAATATCAAGATTGACAACAACCAACAATATCAGCTCCTGCCCCCTCCGTCTCCCAGATCATTACGCTGATGCAGAGGTCAAGAGATCACTCGACGCCTTGCAAGTAGCTTAACGACAAACCAGCAAATCTGCGGACATCGTCTCGAATTAAAAGCAAATTTCTACAAAAGCAACCGAGACTACAAGGTTAGCTTCAGTTCTACAAAGTCTACAGCCATCTACAATCAACTACAGCCATCTACAATCAACTACAATTAACAACTCTACGTCGTCTATATAATCTTCTACACGCACCTACAAGTAGCGGCAGTCTTCATCCCACAACGAATAAATCACTAGAGAAAAGGACAGAGAAAACTTCCACATAGAATAAAGGGAACAAACAAACGAAGAGTGAGACACGATTTACAACTCATCTTACTCACTCGTCTTCACTCAAGTTACTCATCGCTACTCATTCACTCACCACAGCTACCAGTGTGGGAAGCCGACGTCACCATGTGCTGAGATGACATCACAACGCGAGTCTGCCATGCCAAACAACGTGTGACTGACACCAGGCACTACTCATTACTCATTATTCACATAGCTCCTACTCATATTCACTTATTTTCACAGTTAAGTTGGAAATTCGACGTTCTATGTTGAGGTTTGCCTGGGACAGCCGTTAACCACTACAAATACCAGGCCATGGAGTTTCCTGAGTAATATCGTCCATCAACACACCACTAGAATTATCAAGAGATCTTCAATCAAACCTGTATTTTCTTCCGAGATCGACTTTTGTATCGACACACCTCTACGATCTGTATCAAGTGGGTAAAATTATACTTGCTCATTTCTTCTCAGTGCTAAAATTAGCTATATTCAACTTATTTAATCATCTAGTTTGCTAGGACATAAATAAACAAGAGGCGTATTTCATAACATCATATCTTAATGACAGGAATATTTTCGCAACCACCCACGTTAATACCAGATGACACACAAATTGCCACAACATCAGACTCACAATTAAGAGACAGCCCACCCATTGTACAACCCACACCACACGTTATAGATAAGGAAACAAATACGGGAGTTTCGGATGATGAGTGGGAAACCCCTTCAGACGTTGAGAGTATCGACTTCGCAGCTGCCTTAAATACGTATGCCAATATACTTAACAGGGTTCACCGGTCCGGTCATACATATTCTACCATTCCCTCACATAACGATAAACTCGTACAAGTTGAATTAACAGGGCAATCATTAAATATGAATCAAGAAACAAATACTGCTGATCTAAAAACCACACCTCACGTTTTTGTGTATCACGAGGATAAGACTGCCCCAAAATTCTCTGGCACAGACAAGGATCGCATTGATGTCATTTCATTAATCAGTCAGTGCGAACAAATGTTCATCAAGCGCCACATACTAGATGAACAATAGAAAAATTGCTATTTTTTCATCTTGCATAAGCCAGGAAAGATGTCCAGCAAGCAATTTATTGCGCTCCGATAAGCTACATCGTGCTAGGACATATGATGAATTTAAAACTGAATTTCTGAAGAAATTTTCTGGAGGTATGAACTTCTTGCCAGGTATAATTCCAGAATTACATAAAATTGTAGATCTTGTAAGGGAGCACACTACAAACCATGTGCTCAGTGAAATAACTGCTGATGTCTCCACAATCAAGAGAACCCTATTAGCTACTCTGGAGAATTCTAAGTGGATAACAGATGATGGAAAGTTGTCCCCAGACCTCGTCGTGGACATCATTGGTTATGTAGCTGCCTTGTGTAAATTACCTGATAGAACCCTTAAGATCGCCAAAACAATCGCGTACATCCCTGGAATGTGCTTACTAGACTTAATGAACGAGGTAGAGATGCAGTGCAGTAAAGCAGGTGTGGTCGACACACATGCACATTCTGGTAGAATCAGGGTACCTGAGACAGTATCAGCTGTGAAAACATCAACACCGACCCCAAACAGAGAACAAAATCGATCGCGACCTGAAATGAGGCAGCCCAAACAAGCAAAGACGCCTAGACCTCGTTCCCACACGCCTTCCTACAGGCAGTTTCATAAGTTTTCGCGCAGCCCGAGCAGGTCTCGCGCTATAAACAACACTTTTTATGGGAAATCACCTCGTAGGTCACAGTCAAGGGATAGGTCCATTCTGTGTCATTACTGTGCAAAACCAGGACACACAAGGTATGAATGCTTTATCAAGGCAAAAGAGGATAATCAAAAGACACAAGGGTTTGGTCCTTACTGTAGGCATCATAGATACCAAGGGCACTGGACTAGTGATTGCAAAACAGTAGAAAAAATTGTGTCTATGTTCAAATCGGGGAAGACCAATTCATGACAAAAAACGAACAAACGTAAAGATGAACAAGGTTAAACTTCACATAGGAGGCATGTTGGGAAATGAGTGTATCTTGATACCAGCTGTATGTGAGGATCAAAACGTTTCCTTATTTTTAGATACAGGCTCTCCAGTGAACTTAATAACACATGAAGAACTAAATAGAATTCTTAAAAATAAAAAAGAAAGTAACTTTTCTGGATGAAGCTGATTTAGAATTAAACACAGTAGATGGTCAAGAGATTACAGTAAAAGGTATGATAAGATTAAATCTCAGTTTCACAGAAACTACAAGACCATTCTCTGCATTGTTCTATATCGTTGAAAACTTAGCAATTAAAGCTCATATGTTACTGGGCTTAAGATCCATGAGAACTGAGAACATAACTATACTCCCACAAATGAATGGAATAGACTTTGATAATGAATTTATAGAGGAAATACTTTCAGAGCCCTCACCGATTGGTAGAAGAGAGCCAAAAAGAATTGGTAATATTAAAGGCTTTAACAAACATACACAAACAGATGAGTGTATAGATCCACTTACACCAGCAACCCCATCCTCCAGAATTAGTGACTCAGATAACAGTACTGATTTATCAATTTTTCCAGCCCATCTCACTAATGATTTGGTTATACCACCTAATTCATACATGAAGGTTACCATAAAGAGCAAATTACGGAATAGTACTGTTCTTGTCTTAGAAGAATTATGTAAAGTAAAAGGATTGTCATTAGAAAACGCATTATGTCATACGAACGACGAAGGGCTAACTCAGATATTCATTATTAATCACATGAATGGGGAAGTTCAGTTGAAGAAGGGAACTTGCATAGTTAATATTGAAAAATGTTTCGCCCCTGTGAAGGAAATAAATATTGGTGGAGTAACAAGTGAGATAAAATCTACGGATAGAGAAAGAATAAAGAGAATTTAATTCACTCAGGTGAATTTGACGAAGAAAATGATTTGTTAACCCTGCTGGAAACACACAGGGACACCGTAGCCTTGCCCGGAGAACGATTAGGGTGTACTAACTTGATTAATCACATGATTAATGTGCACCCAGAAACACCACCAATTTTCGTACCAGCTTATCGCATACCACACTCCCAACGTACACTTGCAAATCAGTATGTCGATGAAATGTTAAAGCTTGGAATTATTGAGCCTTCAGTTTCTCCGTGGAACGCTCCCCTTTTCTTTGTGCCCAAGAGAAATGGAGAAATGCGTGCGGTAGTAGATTACCGTAAACTAAATAATCACACCATCCCAGACAGATTTCCCATGCCATTGCTAAGTGATGTTCTACAGAATATTGGTCCTGAGAATAATATATTCTCGACCATCGATCTCCTAAACGGGTACTATCAGATTCCGGTATCTCAGGAGTCACGTAAATACACTGCCTTTTCAACAAACAGAGGCCATTATCAATATACAAGAATGCCAATGGGACTGAGGACAGCCCCGGTACGTTCCAGCGTCTTATGAATTACGTATTGTCCGGAATTTTAGGACAAGGAATATTTGTTTATCTTGACGATATTATTATCGCAACGAAGAATATTAAGGATCATCTCAGGAAATTAGACTTACTCTTACAAAAGCTTAGTGATGCTGGATTAAAAATTAAACTTTCTAAATGCAAATTTTGCTTTAAGGAAATAAATTTCTTAGGCCACAAATTAAGTTCTGATGGTATTCACACCACTGATGACAAAATACAGGCAGTGAGAGATTTTCCTGAACCCACTACGACTGACGAAGTTAGACAATTTTTAGGTCTGGCTGGGTACTATAGGTCCTTCGTACCACAGTTCTCTCATATAGCCTTCCTCTATTCCAACTACTCAAAAAAGATGCTGTATTCCAATGGGAAGAAGAACAAAAAAGGGCATTTAACAATCTAAAAATTAAACTAACAAATGCACCTTGTTTAGCATATCCGAATTACACGAAATCATTTCTTATTTGTACAGACGCATCAGTTAAAGGATTAGGGGCTGTACTGATGCAGGAAGATAAAAGAGGAAAGAATCAACCAATTGCATTTGCCAGCAGACAAACAAGAGGTGCAGAGAAAATTATAGCACTACAGACTTAGAGGCACTTGCAGTGATTTTTGCATTACAAAAGTTTCGAGATTTGGTATATGGTTACGAAATCCACTTATTCACCGACCATAAACCACTGGTGGGTATGTTTAAAGAAAAACTCCTTTCTGGGAGGAGAGCAAGATGGAAATGTACAGTTGAAAACTACAGTGTACAAATACATTATATACAAGGTAAAATGAATATAGTAGCTGACGCATTATCTAGGAACCCGAACACAATTCAGGTTGCGGCGTTAGATCTCAAAGGAAATATCCCAAACCACGAGGATATCGCAAAGGCACAAAGACTTGACCCAGTATGGTCAAAAGTAATATACAAGTTAGAAAGTGGAGATGACATACAATTACCCAAACTGCATGTCCCACTTGAACAATTCACAATGGTCAATAATACATTACACAAAATTAACTCTAAACAACCAAAACGCCAAAGAAATACTAACCAGTTGGTAGTACCTAATGACATGATACCCCAAGTATTACGAATGATACACGACAGCCCACATGCAGGACACCCTGGAAAGGATAAGACATTCAACCAAGCCCAGCTATTATATTACTGGCCTTCATTACGAAGAGATATACACAATCATATAGACAGATGCGAATCATGTGCGAAACACAAAGGATACCCAATCACACCTGCACCGATGGGTAATTACCCAGTACCACATCAACCATGGGACGTTGTCGCTGTTGATTTACTCAAGATGCCATTATCATACAATAATAACCTATACTTATTCGTAGCAACGGATCATTTTTCCCGTTATGTCATTTTAGCTCCAATTAAAGATAAGACAGCAGAGACAGTAGCAAAGGCAATAACAGATAATGTAATATGTCGCTTTACTACCCCAAAGGTATTAATAAGTGATAATGGAGGAGAATTTAATTCTGAGATCTTACAAGAAATATGTAAACAATACAACATTAAAAAGGTTAACGTTTTGGCCTATCACCCAGCATCGAATGGGTTGGTAGAGAGACAAAATAAAAAGGTATTAGATGTGCTACGACACATTCTCAGTGAAAATTATGCAAGCTGGGATGATTGGATTCCCAGAGTAGAGGCCTCCATTAATGGGTCTATAAATAAATCCATTGGTGACACACCACATTTCATTATATATGGCACAGATAAAAAATTACCATATGAGCTCCTAGAAGGTGACAGCATGCCTATATACAATTACGATGATTACTCTAAACTCCGTTTACGTGAATTCCAGGACATTCACAAAAGAGTGCAAAAACAATTAACGATGTCCAAGGAAGAAATGGCGGAGGCATTTAACAAAAAGGCAAAAGATTCACCTATCAGCTTAGGAGACATTGTTTACGGTGTCATTCATACGAGAGACAATAAATTATCCCCTAAATTTGAGGGCCCATACAGAGTAATTAACATAAAGGCAAACAAAGTTTTAATTAAGTCACTTTCAAGTGGCGAGGAAAAACAAGTTCATATTGACCATTTAAAACGAGTTTCAAGGGAATTATCACATAATTATTCAGCCTCGGATACAACCGAACAGGTGAACGTACCTCAAGAAACCAAGCAAGAACACAACAATGATTACAAAAAGAAATTAAGGTCATATACCAAACAATCGAACATAGGTGCAACTATTCCAATGAAATCTACAGTACATCATTTACGAGAATTAAATATCGATTTAAACTCCTTCTATAAATGAAATAACAGCCAACCGTAACGCACATCATCACTATCATCAACCACAGCTTTATAGGAAATTAATAGATTTTTTTTTTTTCGGTAGGTTACGATGAAGGGACTTATGCTATGGATTCTCCTATACATAGTAAGAGTATATGCGCACCTAGACCCCAAGCATATAGTACGACAAGGATGCCTCATAGCTCCAACGGCCACGACTACAATCGTCAAGGATGTCATGAGTACTGGAATAAGTCTAGATTACTTGTATGACTTACCTACTTATATAGAAAGACTTGCGACGCCGATGCGAACTCTGGACTTCAAGATAGGGAATTATGTTTCACAATCACATATCACCAAGGAAGTGGATGAAATGGTGAAGTTAGCGAAATGGAAACTAGAACAGGCGAAGTCAACTATGCTCGTCATGATCCAAGATCTCCCATCTTCTGGAACAGAGGTGCTGAGCGACAGGAACAACATCACCCGTACTCGCCAAAAGCGCGGTTTGTTCGATCTGGGCGGCGCAATTCTTGGGAACATCTTTGGATTGGCTACAGAGGATGACCTTAAAGAAATAAACAAAAAATTTAATAAGATAGCTCAGGTACTAACATACCAAGATAAATTCATCACAGGACAGAACTCAGCAATGAAAACAATTGTGAAAAATCTGAAACAAGCAGAAAACGTAGCTCTCGAGAGTATAGATAAAATAAATAACTTGGAGGGTAACGTTACCCTTTTCCAGCACTTCTCCATCATCACAGAACATATTGACACGATTCTACTACAATTAGAGAACACTAGAGATCATTTCAGGGCACTTATGCAAGGAATTTCGAATGCTGGTGATGGCAAGATCACAAATGACTTACTCCCAGTTCATGAGCTACGTCAGATAGTTAGTCAAGGCATACATAAACATAAATTGAAGCCATTGTTCCGCAGTAGGGAATTTATGCAATATTACCCGTACTTGGAAGCAACACTAACACCAACATCAGTGATAGTTCATGTACCATTCATCACGGAAGACCTGTTCACAGTATACCAAATACACCCCTTCCCCTATAGAAACAACAACACTTTAGTCATCATCAACATCAACACAGACACCGAACTCATCATGGTCTCCAAGAGACGAGACACTGTCACTTTCTGCAAGTGAGTCAACGATTGAGCGAAAGTGCCGCACATCCTTACATGCTGTTCATCTTTGTCCTGCGTACATTTTCACGTTTCAGCCTACTGATACGGTCCCTTGTGAAATGGCTATCATCAGCAATAACAATATTCATCATCATTGCAACTTCACTTTTGCTCCAGATAAACTTGTACACCATCAACGCATTGGACACTCGCAGTTTTTTTATTTCCCTCATAACACATCAGTTTACATAGTCTGTCCAGATATACCACCATCTCATACATCAGCCTCAGGATTATACATAGCACCAGACTACTGTGCGGTATTTACACCATCCATGTCTACTTTTTCCACCATCAATCACTACGCCATCCTCAATCATACACACAAACATTTCCACCCACTGCCTGATATGGACTTAAACATGAGCACAAGTATTAAGTTGACTTCACCTAAGTTTGAAACTATGCAGCTGATCAATGAAACAATGAAGCCCTGGGAAGATTTGAGTTTGAGTATGTTTAACCCATATTATGTGTATAGCCAAGCACCTTCTGTCTTCATAATTATCTGCATTGTGGTTGCAGTATTGCTGTTGGCCATGCACAGAATGCATGCAAGAATTGCTAATTTGGAGTCATTGTTTAGTGGGGGGAGAGTTAACATCACAGTTAACCACCCTGAATGAAGTGTATATATTTTGTATATAGTATTAATTATATATATATAAAAAAAAAAAAAAAAAAAAAATGATAATAATAATAATAATAATATTAATAACACAAAGAAGAATGACCCATATATGACAAACCAGTACCATTATCTTTGAATGAAATATTAATAACTCTTACAATAATCTTAATTTTAAACTATTTTTATTCTTGCATGTATGCAATTCACTATAATAACCCAAGTACATACTGTATTACAGTTAAATAATTTACTTTAATGCATTTATTCCAATATGTATTCAACTTATTTAAAATGTAATATTACTGAATAATCACTATTTACTATGAATAATATATGTCTACAATATTCATACAATTATGTTACTTTACAATATTATGTATTTCACTTAATTAGCTTATAAGTTCATTATAATGTGTATGTAGTATGTATTAATATATTATAACTATTAAATGTCGATGGTACGTCATTTTCGCGCGGCCGAGCAAATATAGGACTACATAATAGATAGATAGATAAATAGATAGATAGAGAGACAGATAGAAGCAGGAAGTCAAATGATGAGAAGGTGTTGTGTTTGCGAGAAGCGAGCAGCGCTAAACGCTTACACGGGGGAAAGCTGACGACAGCGGCCAGTAAGGAGATGATTCAGTTAGCTGTCAGCAGTCCTCTCGTGAGAAAGTTCTGTTGCCACGAGGAAGATACGTGACACACACACCCTACTACACGAGATGTGAGGAAAGAGAGTTTAGAAGGAGACAAGCGACCCTATAGAGAGGTCGAGACGGAGATTAGCTTTAGAACAGAGAGAGAGAGAGATAGCGAGACAGGGAGGTAGCTACCCAGGACTTATACTATTATACCTGTTTAATATTTCCAAGACAAATAAAAATAGTCCCATACTATTCTTTACCTCTCCCGTCACTACATGACATCTGGTGGGGAAACTACTACAAGATATAAAAGCCGCTCGACCACAAGTCTAAAATATACTTCTCTACAATTAACTACAAAGTCTTTATGACAGTGAGAGGGATAGGAAGGCAACGTTATAACCTCCCTCCGCCCTCTGTGGTCAAGGCCACCTTCATTATCACCACTACCACCACAACCACCACTGGTACCACCACTGGTACCACCAGTATCACCATCACAATGGAGACAGCTGCCTCTTATTGCCACCTGAAGTACACACACACACACACACACACACACACACACACACACACACACACATCACAAGTAAACACACTCACATAGACTGTGATCATACCTTTCCTCCTCTTTGCATCTCCATCTCTACATTCCAGAAGCATTACAACACTGCTAGAGGATGTGAGTAACCAGCTTTTTAGTCTAGTTTGTATACTATGTGTTATAAGGTATAAAATGTTTGTGTTTACTATATATTCTCATAGGGAAAATGTGGTCCATTTCATTGTTTTCTCTCAGATATTTTACTCTTAACGTATAGGTCGCATCAAAAATCCGAAGAAAGCATGAACAAGCTGGTGATTTTTTATGCATACTTTTGTAAAGCAAAATAACCTATGTGTGCAAATTATTATTTGGGAAAAGTTCTGAAACACAAACATACGGGCACGAGCTTAAGTGCTGTTACGTCGCGTAACCCATTCTAACTTTTCGAAATTGATTATCTCAACAACAATAAGGGTTATGACAATATATCATGGGCTTCCTTAACCCTTGGGGCAACAAAACTGGAAATAATTTACATATATGTTCGTTACAGTGTCAGTAATAACATATGAAATGATAAACAAATAAGAATTTTAGGTGTTTTTTTAGTTTTTTCAATTTACTCGAAACCTATTGGGTGTATCAAATCGCCATAGGGTTCATTAGAAAGTTCGTGTAATTCTACATATAGACATATACTTTGCAACTGCATGTCCAGGGAATAATTTTGTGTGGTGATGTTGGGAAGTTATTAGAAGCTAGTTTTCACCTAAATAAGGTTTATTCTCACTTATTTTCTGTACATTTTTTCTTCTGTTTCATGTTTTTTTTCTTATAATATAAAAAGATGAAGGGCTACGATTTATAACAATATAAGCATTTTTCCGAGGGTAAATTTGGCCTTAGAACTTTTTTTCTTTCCGCACAAGCGAAGGCAACCTAAGCGAGGTTTTGGTTTTGTGCCTGGCTCCAAAACGTATCGGAAACTTACGGTGCACAAGAGGGTTAAACAATGACAGACAGTATGGTTCTCACCACAAAAGATCCACCATTGATATACTTACCCTCCTGACTCATACTATCCATCACTCTATTGACTAACATGGAGAAACGCATGCAGTAGTGCTTGATATTTGAAAGCTTTAGGCAGAGTTTGGCACCATTCCCTGCTATCCAATCTCCCTTGCTATGGACTAGCATCTTTTGTTGCAAGGCTAATGGAGCACTACAACATGCCCTGGACCACATTGCAGGATTTGCAAAAGAATAAATCCTCCACCAAAGTGTTCTCCCAGGGTCAGCGTGGTGAAATTGTGTGATGGCAAGAATGTATGATGATGACTAAGGTATGCTTTTCTGAACTCGACCAAGCCTGCCCGAAGTGGATTTCATACCAACGTGCAAGTGGTGTGACTGTGCATCCCGTTGAGCTGAAGACTGCAGCCACCAATTTCGCTGAGCAACTGGGGAGCATGGATTTCAAGGCACCTGAAGGTTGGCCGATTCAGTTCTAATGATGACATGGGCTGTCGAACAAGATGACCTACTGATACATTGGATGCAGACACTGAAGGAATATAAGAGTTTTGAACCAGGCTTTAAAATCTGATTGACAAAGAATGGTCTGGTTATGCCTCAATCCAGCTTATGATGCTGATAAAATGGGTCTGTTCTTCATGTCATGCTGACTTGTAACTTGGCTGACGAGAAGGAGAAGTCGGTACCTGGTTGTAAGGCGAGCAAACAGCATATCTCTGTTTTGTGTTGTGCCAGTGCAACAGGCTCCCGTCATCTGACACCTGTTTAGTGGGGCATATTAGATAGCCACGTTGCCTCCCGGGGTTAATGGCTTGTCTCCCACCGATTTATATCCACTCAGTGAAGGCTTGGTTTACAGCAAAGATCTTCAAATATTGTTTCTACTATCATGCTGTGAAAGAGTTTATTCATTATCAAACGGAGTCTTGGCCTTACCCACAACCAAGTGAAGGCTCTGCTGTTCCTAGGCAATGCTCCTGTTCATCCTTGTAAGATGGAGTTGGTAGGAGATGAAGGTCGTTTTAGGGTTATATTCTTGCCCAGTAATTCGACCTCAGTCTTCCAGCCCGTGGACCAGAGTATTATTGTGGCAATGAAATGGCTCCATTGGAAGAGGTTTATGGGAAGATGTGGTCGTTGTTCTCGAGAACGAGGAGGAGGCAGCCCAAGACAGACAGTAGGGGGGAGAGCACCTTGGCCAGCCCAAGCAGTATTCCCTCAAGTTTCAATCTACAAATGGGCACAGGCTTGGAGGAAACTCTCTGCACTCACTCTTGAGCATGATTGGAACAATTTCTTCAAGGGTGAAGAGGCCATTGGAGACTTTACCGGCTTCAAAGCTCAGGACTTCATCCAGTGTATGGAAGCAACAGGAGAACAGGTAACTGAGAACATGATCCATGATGGGCTGGAAGTGGACAAGGGAAAACCCAGGTACCAGACTTTGTTCAACCTAGAAATTGTGGAGCTTGTGACTGAAAGGGGCACAAAACCTGATGTGGAGGAGGAAGGGGAGGATGATGGTGATGACAAAGTGGCAGAAATCCCAAGGGTCCAGCAGGTTCGTGATGCAATGGACATTCTTGTCGACTATTGCGAGCATCCTAATTGGCAGCCCACTTTTGCCAAAACCATGGCCACTTACCAGCAACAGGACCGTGAGAATGTGATGAGGCTGTAGTCGAGATGGATCCCCAGGCCGCTCTCCATCACATCCTTTATCTGCCCCGTGACACCTACCACTCAAATGCCACAGCCCTCACCCTCCTCACATCGTCCTCTGCTGCCTCAACAGTCGACCTCCTTGTACTGGCTTCTGTCACCTCAGTCCTCTACTTCCTCACATATTCATTGTTTATCTCAGCCAGGTACCGTACTACCATGGCCACTTCTTCATCTCAGCAATGCAGCTCAGCCTTGGCACCACAACCTGCGTTCTCCCCCTAGTCAGAGGCCTCACTGGACATCCACCTGACTCCCTCTGCCACTCCATCTCCACTACCTACTCCAGCAGCATTGGCAGAGAACGAGCCTGAGGTGGTGGAGCTGAGGTAATCTTTGGGGAGACATTTTCCACCAGATCACATGAGATTATGTGTACATTACTGTATTGCATGGTGAGTACCTCACAAAAAATAGCACACTATGTACAGTACTGTATTACTGTAATGTATCATTGCTGTACTGTATTGTTTTTATATGCTTACTTTTCATCTTTCACTCATGGTAAAGCTTTTTGGATAGAGGGTCAAGATAGATGGAATCACAATATCCGGCTCAAAGCTGAACGTTCTGCTGGATGTGCAATATCCAGCATTTTACTTTAACTGGCATAGGGCTTGGCTGAATTACGCAGGATAATTTACTCTAATCACAAAATGCCAATAATTTAAATATCAGTATCTTTTCTATGGGACAAAATAGTACTCCTCTATTAATGGACTATTTTTTTTTTACCTATACAGAAGAATTCTTCAGCCACAATATTTGGACATTTGATCATATACTAATTGTTTTCTCAATGAAAAATAGTATTGAAAAAGAAAACTGTCGAAACTGAAAAAAAGAAAGAAAACCAAACAATCATTTTCTTAGATTACAGGCATCATTCTCATGAACAATATATATATATATATATATATATATATATATATATATATATATATATATATATATATATATATATATATATATATATATATATATATATATATAAAATATATATAGTCATTTCAATTTTAAATATAAGTTAATGGGCCGTCGAGAGAATGGAATACTATGCCATAAGGTGACTGGCCACTTATGTATCAAAATGCAAAAGGAAAAAAAATGATAATGCTTTATATGGACAATAAAGAAGACTAATCACTATGGAGAGAGAGAGAGAGAGAGAGAGAGAGAGAGAGAGAGAGAGAGAGAGAGAGAGAGAGAGAGATTTAAGTCAAATATATCGTCCTGTGTTGGATTTCTTTTTATCGGTGGTGGTCAAGAAAAGGGATACGCGCGAGCGCCTGCGTATGTGTGTGTGTGTGTGTGTGTTTGTGTGTAAGAAAATCCAGCTTCTCCCTGTTTTGACCTTACTTCTTTTCATGGGGTGTCTTTTTTTATTGTCTCTCTCTCTCTCTCTCTCTCTCTCTCTCTCTCTCTCTCTCTCTCTCTCTCTCTCTCTCTCTCTCTATTCTGTTACTTACAGCACGTCAGTGAGAAACAGAACTTTTATATATATTTTTAAAGTCTTTTTCTCACTCTTATACCATTCGTTCTATTTTTTACGATTCTGTTTCAATTCTTTTACTTCCCTCCCTCCCAGACTCTCAGTTTCAATTTTCCTTTTCTTCTCCCAGTTTTATTTCTTTTTCTCTGCCTGAGTATTTTTTCTTAATCTTTGTTCTTCATTCTCTTTCCTCACACCATCTCTCTCTCTCTCTCTCTCTCTCTCTCTCTCTCTCTCTCTCCTTGGGGCATAAATATAACAAGATAATGGACACTTGATAGCTGCACCCACCACTATTGTATGCATACTGCCAACACATCCACAGAAGGTGTCCTTTGTCTTCTGATACACCCATCAGATACACCCCAGATAAAACCTTGATTCACACCACCCGTACCCCGGACACACCACAGACACGACCTTGTGGGTGAGGCAAAAAATAAACAAATACATAATTAAGTGAATCGATGAAAGCGAGTCCGACACTAATGAAACTCTATGGCAGCAACTTGCCAGATTTCACATTTCAAAAAATGTACAAAATCAGTGTATGTAACTGGTGAGTGAGTAAGTGAGTGTGACTGAATGAGTGACTGAGTGAGTGAGTGAGCGGTACAGTTAGGAACGCTGGATTTAGCCGCCCCCGTGCCTGCGGCAAAAATAGAAGTACGAGTACGAAAATCAAAGAAACTTTTCATCATAAGTTCGTACAAGTTTTCAAGTCAATCTATAACCTAAAACCTACGAAAGTCATCAGGCAAACGTTTCATATTAACTCCTTCAGACTGAGGACTAATTTCTTTTCAATCCTACAATCTTCAGACGATTTTATTCAACACTGGGGAATTTTCGGGCTGGAGAGATCACCTACAAGCCTTTATTTTCGTCGATTAGTGAAGCTCCCTAATACCTTTTCGTATGCAATCTATTCGTTTATTACATCCTACTATATTCATCTGGGTTCCATGGATCGTTCCAATGTCGCCATTCTCTGCATACATAACGTACACAAGGATATTAGCCAGCCATATCCAAAAACAGATCGCCAAGGAAGAGGTGTTAAGGAGCTTCCTTCACAAACGAGAATACGGGCCGTGGGGAGGTACTCTAGTGCGATTGGGAAGGTGACTAACACCTCTTCCTTTTCGGTTTATTATGATCCTGCTACGTTACTGTAATCGTGTGTGTTGTTCGTGTAATCTATGTCCACATTAAAAGGATAAAAGGGGCAAAAAAGAGGATATTAATAAGTAGTTTGGAAAGTAAGTCGCTAAAGAAGAGGTGCCAGGGAGCTTCCTTAACCAAAGGGAGTACGAGCTATAGTCTTCATTTACCGCATCGCCACGAGGTATATCTTAAACTGGATAAACACCTTTGGAGGCAGCAAGCAAGAAAAATAGTCAGTTGGAGTAGTAACGTTCGAGTAATTGTTCTAGGTAATCTTTAACCTGAAGGCTAGGAAAGTAATTAAAGAAACTTGTCAACACTACTAACATCTTGAGAAATACTTAGGATAATGTTAGAAATACTTAAGTAAATGTTACAAATACTTAAAAAAAGATAGCAATGTTTAAGAAATGTTAGAAATGTTTAAGGTAATGGTAATGTTAGAAATACTTTTAAAAATGTTAGAAATACTTAAGACAATGTTAGAAATACTTAAGAAAATGTTAGAAATACTTTAAAAAATGTTATAAATACTTAAGACAATGTTAGAAATACTGAAGACAATGTTATAAATACTTAAGACAATGTTAGAAATACTGAAGACAATGTTAGAAATACTGAAGACAATGTTAGAAATACTGAAGACAATGTTATAAATACTTAAGACAATGTTAGAAATACTTAAGACAATGTTAGAAATACTGAAGACAATGTTAGAAATACTGAAGACAATGTTAGAAATACTTAAGACAATGTTAGAAATACTTAAGACAATGTTAGAAATACTTAAGACAATGTTAGAAATACTTAAGACAATGTTAGAAATACTTAAGAAAAATGGTCGTGGTATTATGCTGCGGAGAAAGCAAATAGAGTCTGGTTTAAACTCGGATCACGTTCCCTATAGAAGTCCGTGTGGGTTGGTTGCCATTAATAAAAGGAAAAGGTAGGAGGAGGAGGTGGAGGAGGAGGTAACAGGAAAGATATTGGTGGGTGAGGGGGAGAAGAGGCAAAAAAATTTGGAGAGAAAGTATGAAGAGGGTAGAAAAGAAGAGAGGAGGAAATAAGGAAAATGAGAGAGAGAGAGAGAGAGAGAGAGAGAGAGGTTGGCGACAACTGGCGAGACAGAGGAGGGTATGGTAGATCAGGGTAGGGTAGGGTAGAGTGGGGATAGTAGGGTAGGGTAGGGTAAGGCAGGGCAGTGCAGGACAGGGCAAGACAGGGCAAGCATAGGGAAGGGTTTGTCCTATTCATATATAGGCAGTTTGACGCCAAAAGAAAGGAAATGCAAAATTAGTCATTCACAGTTACAGGATTAAAAATCTTAGGACTATTACTTACCTGCTTGTCTATGGAGAGAGGATGGAGTGGAGAGGCAGAGAGGAGAGAGAGACGAAGAATAACACTTTGGTATGTGTGAGAAGCTTAACACTAATTCATCTTTCTTTAATTAGGCAACTAGAGTATATGGCAAAAGTGTGTGTGTGTGTGTGTGTGTGTGTGTGTGTGTGTGTGTGTGTGTGTGTGTGTGTGTGTGTGTGTGTGTGTAATGCGGTAGTTTGCGGTGTGGTAGTAAACGGTGTGGCAGTGTTTGGTGTGGTAGTGTGAGGTGTGTTGTGTTTGATGAAGCTGTGTGTGGTGTGGCTGCTTGTGATTCGGCAGTGCGTGATGTGTGTGTTGTGGCAGTGTGAAGTGTGTTGTGGCAGTGTGTAGTGTGTTGTGGCAGTGTGTAGTGTGTTGTGGCTGTGTGCAGTGTGTTGTGGCAGTGTGTAGTGTGTTGTGGCAGTGTGTAGTGTGTTGTAGCAGTGTATAGTGTGCTGTGGCAGTGTGTAGTGTGTTGTAGCAGTGTATAGTGTGCTGTGGCAGTGTGTAGTGTGTTGTGGCTCTGTGTAGTGTGCTGTGGCGGTGTGTAGTGTGTTGTGACAGTGTGTAGTGTGCTGTGGCAGTGTGTAGTGTGCTGTGGCTGTGTGTAGTGTGTTGTGGCTGTGTGTAGTGTGTTGTGGCTGTGTGTAGTGTGCTGTGGCTGTGAGTAAAGTGATAATGTATTGTGTCGTGTAGCACTGGGTGGTGTGGTCTTGTGTGATGTGTGGTAGTGTGTGGTGCGGTAGTGTGGTGTGGTGTGGTGTGGTGTGGTGTGGTGCGGTAGTGTGTGGTGTGGTGTGGTGTGGTGTGATAGTGGGGTGTGGTGCGGTATTGTGGTGTGGTGCAGTAGTGTCTGGTGTGGTGTGGTAGTGTGTGGTGTTGTGAGGTGAGGTAGTCTGTGGTGTGGTGTTGTGTGGTAGTGTGGTGTTGTGTGGCAGTGTGGTGTGGTGTGATGTGGTAGTGCGTGGTGTGATAGTGTGTGGTGAGGTGTGGTGTGGTCGTGTGGTATAACAGTGTGTGGTGTGGTGTCATGTAAGTTGTGGTGTGATGTGGTGGTGTGTGGTGCAATGTGGTGTGTTGCAGTAGTTTGTGGTGAGGTGCGGTAGTGTGTGGCGAGGCGAGGTAGTGTGTGATGCGGTGTGGTGTGGTGTGGTGTGGTATGGTGAAGTGTGGCGTAGTGTGGTAGTGTGGTGTTGTGTGATAGTAGGGTGTGGTGTGGTAGTGTGATGTGGTGTGGCAGTGTGGTGTGGTGCGATATTGTGTGGTGAGGTGTGGTGCGATAGTGTGTGGTGAGGTGTGATGTGGTAGTGTGTGGTGTTGTAGTGTGTTGTGTTGTAGCGTGTGGTGTGGTAGTGTGTGGTGTGGTAGCTGTCGTGTGGTGTTATGTGGTAGTGTATAGTGAGGTGCGGTAGTGTGGTGCGGTAGTTTGTAGTAAGGCGAGGTAGCTTGAGGAGTGGTGTGGTAGTGTATGAAGTGGAAGTGTGTAGTGTGGTAATGTGTGGTGCGGCAGTATGTGATTTATTAGAGTTTGGTTGCAGCGTGTGGTGTGGTATGGTATGTAAGTGTGTGATGTGGTAGTTTGCATGGTGCAGTGTGGTAGTGTGTGGTGAAGTGCGGAAGTGTGTGCGTGGTGTGGCGCGGCAGTGTGTGGTGTGGCTTGGCTGTGTGTGTGGTGTGGTGTGGTAGTGAGTGACGTGATGTGGTGCGGTAGGATATGCGTGGTGTGTCGTGGCTGTGTGTGTGGTGTGGTGTGGTAGTGTGTGGTGTGATGTGATGTGATGTGGTGTGGTAATGTATGGTGTGATGTGTGGTTATGTGCGGTGCGGTGCGGTGCAGTGTGATGTGGTATGGTGTGGTAGTGTGTGGTGTGGTATGGTGTGGTGTGTGTGATATGGTATGGTGTGGTAGTGTGTGATGTGGTATGATGTGGTAGTGTGTTTGGTACGGCAAAGTGTGGTAAAGTGTGGCAGTGTGTAGTGTGCTGTAGCACGTTGTATGGCAGAGTGTTGTATGGCAATGCATGGTAGTGCAATAGTGTTGTGTGGTGCATGGCGTGGTGAGGTAGAATGTGACGACAGTGTATGAAGAGCCATTGTGTGGTGTGACTGCCGCATGCTCGTCAGATGTGTGTGCGAGCGTCTATATGTTTAGTGTATGCGCGTGTGTATGACACTGGTCAAGAGCCAAAATCGTTCTGACTTATTCTCACATGTTCCTAACTAATTTGTTACCCCCAGTTTCTAAACTGACTCTAAAATTTGGCTATCACGAAACTTTAAGTGAGGGAAAACTCCATGAAACATGCAAATTCGTCAAATAATTGTCAAGTCTGTTTATTGTTGCAAAAATAATATACTTGGTCTTTAATTTATATCATATACTAAGTACAATCCGATATACTGTGTATACAAAACATTATTACATGACCTTTGCACATTAGAAGTGCCTATGCATTTTGCGTTTGTAGGTGCAATTACTCTCACGCTGTAAAGTCCAACAATAGTCGCTCATCATGTTTGGAATGAATCAGGCTTGATATCGGCTCTGCATAATGACAATTTCGTGGTGAAACCTTTCGCCACGTGTATCACTGGCTGTCACGGGGTTTTTAGAATATCACGGTAATTTTGAAATAAATGGTTAAATATTATTTAAATTGATAATAATATTCAATAATATTGAAGAGCAGAGACAATGGTTGTCTTGCTACATCAAGCAACGATTACTTTACGCTGGCTTAGCACGATTCTCTGAGAACGAGAATTTATAAACTTCCTCAACAGTACACAGCAGAGACTAATTACTCACAATTGCTGAATTACTGTACTGTTAGCCTCTGGAGAAAGTTACATCACCCCTGACAATAAATAACTAATACTAATAATAATAACATCAGGTTCTTGCTGATGCATTAACTCCTGGCACAACGGATTTTAAGTTAATACAACAAGACTGGTCTAAGTACCAGTTATGAAAGCAAACGTTTATGCAAGCTAGGAGCTATATGGAAAATAAGCTTAATTATGGAGAAATGAAACAAGAGTTTACTTACATTAAGCTCAAGAAAGGAACTGTTAAATTTATTAATCACAAAAAATAAATTTAACGTTACAATTCAAATCAATTAAATGAGACGCACTCACTCACTCACGCAATAGCTAAATACTTACGCCTAGGGAAAAAACACCTTAACCAAGCTCTTAAAACTAGGAAATACACAAAAGAAATACCAGTCGATGAATGCTTTGTATCACCCAGGGGGTGGGAGTTTGAAGAAACTGATACTCTGTGGAGCTTGGGATGCTAGCTGACCTCTCTTCACTTCTGAGCACAAGACCTCTCTCCGTCAAAGCCACCACTAGACTGAATTCAAATAATGTACAGGCAGGACGCACAAGCTACCAGAAGGCGTGGCTAACGGTTTAGGCAAGCAGAGGTGAACGATAAAGAAACAATAGTATCGCTCAGTAGCGCACTTAGTGACGTGCATCAAATCGGTCACCCCTGAAAACGGTAACGAATGATTTGAAAAGTATACCCCGAAATGGAGAGAGAAACGGTTAGCTGAGCGATACACAGTGAGTCTTCCACTAATAGTTCGTGGCTTCTCACAAAACGGAAATGTCGCGAATTGATTCGTGACACTGGCACTGTCAAGTTTAAATGGAAAGAAACCCAAATGAAAATGGAAGAAATTTATCTTGAGCGACACTCGAGCACCGAGTGCATAGTAACTCTTCAACATCTTGTCCTCAAGCTCCTCATAAGTCGATGCTCTAAAATTTCCTAGGTAATTCTTGGTAAGAACCATGAAGCTCCCCCAAGCAGCCCTTTTCAGCTCAGATAAGCACTTTACAAATCCTGATCGTTGAGAATAAGATGAATTTGAGGGACTATCGAAAAAAAAAATGCCTTTGCTTGGATCTCAGATACAATGCCTTGGAGCTTCGTTAGCAGGCAGTGGAAGCCAGCACCATCTTGATCCATGGCCTTCACAAAGTTCTTCATCAAAGTTTCAAATTATGTGGAGGGAAGAATACCTTCTCAGTGTCAACAAGAGGTTTGTTAAGACAGTTGAACCTGCAAGTCATATTTTTTGGGAGCACTGGGCATTCCTTTTGTGTGTAATGCTTAGCGTCTTCTCTGCTGTCCCATGAACAGAGAAAACACATGTGTTTTGTGTAACCGGCAGATCACTTTCAGGTCCCCACAGATGCTCCAGTGATGTGTTCTGAAGCCAGTAGCGGTCAACAGAGTACTCATAGTTTCATAACTTTCTTTCATTCCATGTGCATGTACAATTGGGACAGAAGGAAGATCATTTCCGTTATGGAGAAGGACTGCCTTCAGTGCTTTCTTCCCAGAATCTATGAACAACCGCCATTTTCCTTTTTGATAAGAACGAGACTTACAAAAGTGTTGCATTAACGATACAGCATCATAACAGTAATAAAGCCTGTTATCCATCTTGAAGTACACTGAAAGCTTTTCATGTCTATGATGGAATGTGGTGGTACAAACTCCAGCTTGTAGCATGTTCCATTGCTTGAGTCGAGATCTAAGGAAACATTTTTTCTCTTTGGGGGTGTTAAGGTCTCTTATAAGGTCATGCAGCTCTACCTGACTGATGAGGTGTGGCTCCTTGCTCTCTAAATCTTCTTGAAAGTCGGCATCCATGCAACACTCCTCACTAGATTCTGATTCACTTGTGGTACTTAATGGAGGATCTGGAACTGGAAGCTCAGGGCCATGAATTCCCTTTGGGGTTAGTGAGGGAAAAGTAGCAGTCAGGACAGTGACCCTATGGTTCGCGGCAAACCATTGATACAGCGAAAGGCATACCTGATGGCCGTTTCATGTGGTTTACACCGAGCTTGCATGCAATATGGGGTGCCCACTTCTTGTCTTGATTACCACCGGGACATCTGAAGTAATGTTTGTAAGCACATTTAACCTTCCTTGTAATTGGTCTCTTCATGCTTTCAGGTGTAAAGACCACGCAGATGTAGCAGAAAGAATCTGATCCAGTCATACAATTGCGGTGCTTCATTGTTTGCCAACACAAATCAAGGCACTGTGACAGTAAAGAAAAGCTGAAATAGAATAATAGCAAATATAAGATTACTAATTTACTAATGTATACAATGGTGTCAAAAAAAAAAAAAAAAAAAAATCAACTGCGTGATGGTGCGAAAACTTAACCCAACTTTCGGCAGATGTAGCAGAAAGAATCTGATCCAGTCATACAATTGCGGTGCTTCATTGTTTGCCAACACAAATCAAGGCACTGTGACAGTAAAGAAAAGCTGAAATAGAATAATAGCAAATATAAGATTACTAATTTACTAATGTATACAATGGTGTCAAAAAAAAAAAAAAAAAAAAAATCAACTGCGTGATGGTGCGAAAACTTAACCCAACTTTCGGCTGTGGCTGATTCACACTGAGTTGCTGAATATCTTGTGATTCAAGTACTTAACTGAAACTGATATACCCGCCACAATTACTAGATGAATGCAACTTTATAAGGTATATCTGTTTCTATGATTGAAGTCGAATTTTATTTTACAACGCACGAGCAGATTTTCCTGTGGTATATTGGTTTTCGAAAACTGGACGTGCTAGCGAAAACTGGATATCATATTCGAAATTTACAGGTTCATGTTGCTTAGAATCACCTAAAAATATACTAGAACCATAACACTTAAAATTTTGTCGACCAGTCCTATTTGTGTGTACATGTTCGCGGGTGCATTGTATTTCCGTGAATCCACTCTGAACACTGTTACTTAAGAATGAAACGTATGCCAGGTATGTAAAGACATCCACTATAGAAACTTACGGTTAATACGAATATAATAAGTAACAGCGCAGTGTGACTTCCCCCCAGACGGATGTTCGTTGTTTGAGCTTCAGCTAAGGATACTAAAACCTTTTCTTTAGCAGTATAATTTTCCTCTAAAATCTTATTATTGTCTAATATGAATTTTTTATGTATCATAGAGGGGCATGTTAACGTACTATACGGTGAAATAAATTGGTATGGAAGAGGTGCTGAACCCTTATAAGCTGAACGAGACCATGGGTTCGAGACTTGACTGAATTCCGTGTAGAAGAGGAGGGCGAGGAGGAGGTGGTGATGGGGGTGGCGGTATGCTTGTTTGTTAATTTCCTGGTTCTTTCATCTTAACATCTTCTCAGCATGTTATTATAAAGGTATATTTTAATCACAAGCATAGAATCAACTTAACTCTCTTTTCCTGTAGGCTATGATAAACTGAATGAGTGTATATATATATATGTATATATATATATATATATATATATATATATATATATTGTTACATAGCCTATGATTTCATCATCCTTTGTGTAATTTTAACGCACAGTATGCTGCATGTTTGATCACGAGCGTGTTCTGCCTCAGTCCCCCCCTTCTACCGTTGTAGTGGAGTAAGTCGTTCTTTCTGTTGTTCCGAGCAGGATTTTCAGCTCTTTGTCCCCATGGCTTCATTTGCGCGTCCTTCTTACAAGTTGTATCAAGCTCTGCTGGCCCCTATATAATGAGCTCAGTCTCTGCATTATTGCCACTTAGATCTGCTCTTCATTTTGTTCACATCTCTGTCCTCCCCTGTACAGTTATTATTATTGTGAGTGCTCAAGAAATCTCCAAACATCTAGCAGCTGTGTGTAATTTGAGTATAACTGTTGTTGCATTTTTTCTTGTACTGTGTAGCATAAGGTTAATTCTTAGGCCTAGTGAGTTTTTTTTTTTTATTAATGTAGGGTTTTATGTCAGTCATTTTTGATAATAGTTTGTATCTGTAATAATTTATCTTGCATTAACTGAGCATTACCCAGTGTATTTTCATTTTATCAGGGCTGACTTAGATAAATTTACTCTTGCTAATTACGTGTTAATAGAGGCTATTGCAGTTAACCATATATTTAACCTGTTTTTTGCCATTACATTATCCTCATGAGTCCTGAATGTTTTGTTTTTAGTTTGTGAATTAAACTTTAACTTGTAATTTTATCTAACTCTTTTGTTTTGAACCTGGAACTTTACGGGACAGTAGTGATTTTTAGTATTCTCACTTAAAGTGTACATTATCTTTCTCTGTTCCGTAACATAAATTTGGCGACCTCATATCAGGATATTCAGGATATTATCATAAGGATATTGCTTGATATTTTGTGACTGTTACTTATTCATGATGTCTACTATTACTACACTTGATGAAGCCAAAGATTTTTTGTCAAATGTGCAAACAGTGTGTGATGTAGAGAACAGAACAAAGAATGAACTTAAGCTTGTTGCTCAACAATTGGGAATTGCTGTTCGGTCTCATCATTCTAAAGATCATATTGTTGACATGATTAATGAAAGCTTGTTTAATGTAACTCCTCCAAATGAGCAAACGCAGATTGAATTAGCTAAGTTACAGCTAGCCCTGCAGGAGGCTCAGGCTAAGGAGGCGAAGTCTCGTGTTAAGGAGGCTGAGTCTCAGGCTCGTATTAAGGAGGCTGAATTTCAGGCAAGTGCTAAGGAGGCTGAATTTCAGGCCCGTTCTAAGGAGGCTGAGGCACAAGTTGAAATTCCTAGGATTCAGGCAGACCATGAGTATCGCATGAAACAAGGTGAAACTGGATCATCTAGCTCTGATGATTTTGATGTGGCTAAAAATGTTAAACTTGTCCCTCCTTTTAATGAATCTGATTTAACAAAGTATTTTCAGTTGTTTGAGAGGGTAGCTACAGGTTTTAATTGGCCAAAAATGTATTGGCCAGTACTCCTTCAAACTGTTCTCACCGGTAAAGCTCAAGTAACTTATGCATCTTTGCCTCAGGATCAATCTGATAATTATGATGTAGTTAAGAGCTTGATTCTTAAGGCCTATGAGCTTGTTCCTGAAGCTTATAGAGTAAATTTTAGGACAACTTACAAGCAAGATAAGCAATCCCATGTTGAGTATGCAAAAATCAAAGAAGATCTGTTAGAGCAGTGGTTAAATTCTAAGAATGTGGATTCTGATTTTGGTAAATTTAAGCAGATGATTTTGCTGGAGGACTTCAAAAGGTGTATTAATAAAGATGAAAGCCTATATCTTGATGAGAGAAGAATAGATAATTTGTCTGATGCTGCAGTTTTAGCTGATGAATATGTTCTCACTCACAAGAGATATTCCAAAGAAAAAGGGAAAGCTGAGAGTAAGTACGTTGCCTCTACTCAGAATACAGGTAACAGGAAAGAGAATAAAGATGATGTTTCTCAGGAAGTAAATACCAGCTTCACCTCTAGATTTCAGAAAAGTAAATGCACTTATTGTAGTAAGTTTGGTCATACTACAGAGAAATGTTTCAGGAGACAGCGTGATGTGAACAAAATGGAGTCTTAAAATATTCAGTCAATTGGTCTAGTGTCCACTCTTGAGAGTTCCCAGAATTCTTTAACTGAGTTAACTGAACCTGCTTTGAGGGGTAACTTAAATTCTCATGATGGAGCTCCTCTTTTGAGCAGTAACGTGGGTGACACTCTCAAGAGTTCATGTGCTAAATTCCTGTCTGATGGTTTTGTCAGTCCTCTGGACAGTAATGACAGGAAATCAGTTAAAATATATCGTGATACAGGTGCTTGCCAATCCCTTATGCTGACCAGTGTTCTAGGCTCTAATGTTAATTCCTCTGATGAAACTGTAATCTTACAAGGTGTAGGGAATAATTACTTCTCTGTCAATCTGTGCAGAGTGAATTTAGAGTCTGGTTTTGTTAATGGTTCCGTTATGGTTGGGTTGGTTGAGACACTCCCAATGTCAGGTGTAACTTTCTTACTTGGAAATGATATTGGTGGAAGTCAAGTGTGTCCAGCTCCTCAGTTGTCTAGTGAGCCAGTGGCTGCGTCCCAGGATTGTGATGTCCCTGATGTGTTCCCTGCATGTGCTGTCACTAGGGCTAAGTCTAAAGTTACTGGTGATTTAGAGGATAATGATGATGATGATGTTATCCTAGCTGACACTTTTCTTGCTAATTTGGACCACTCACCAGATGAGGCAGTACCCCGTAGTGTTGATAATTTGTCTCGTCAAGAGTTGATTGAGTTGCAGGTTGCTGACCCTGAGTTGAAAGATTTAGCTAACTCTGCTTGCATTGAGGAAGAGTCAGCTGGTGCTTCTACTTGTTATTATATAAAGTCAGGAGTACTTATGAGGAAGTGAAGACCCCCAACAGCATCAGCCGACTGTGAATGGGAGGTTGTACATCAAGTTTTCATCCCTCGTGTTTGTAGGCAGGATATCATTAGAGTGGCTCATGATTCCAGTTTGGCAGGACACCTTGGAGTGAGGAAGACTGTGGCACGCATTTTGAAACACTTCTACTGGCCAGGTATCTTCAGGGATGTTTCCTGGTATTGTAAGTCTTGTCACACCTGTCAAGTTGTGGGGAAGTGTAATCAGACCGAAAAGATTGCACCTCTAGTTCCCATTCCTCCTTTTGAGGCGCCTTTCACCCGTGTGTTGGTGGATATTGTGGGCCCTCTTCCTAAGACTTCTTCAGGATTTTCTTATGTGTTGACCCTGATTGATATGGCTACTCGCTATCCTGAAGCCATTCCACTTAGAAATATCTCAGCAAAGAACGTGGTTAAGGAAATGCTAGGGTTCTTCACAAAGTTTGGTCTGCCCAAGGAGGTACAGTCACCCCGGGGAAGTAATTTCATGTTGAATGTTTTCAAGCAATCTCTGAAAGAGTTGGGCATCACCCAGATCACGTCTTCAGCTTACCATCCCCAGACCCAAGGAGCGTTGGAGAGATATCATCAAACACTCAAATCGATGCTCAAGAAATACTGTTTGGAACATCAGAAAGACTGGGATAAAGGTCTTCCATTCGTTGTGTTTGCCGCAAGAGAATCTCCAAATGAATCACTGGGCTTCTCACCTTTTGAACTACTGTTTGGCCATGAAATAAGAGGACCCCTTAAGCTACTCAAGGAATGCTGGCTGTCGGAGGAAGATGACGTCAACCTGCTGGAGTATGTGATGAAGTTCAAAGAACGGCTGTCCACTGCTTTACAGCTGGCGAGAGAGAATTTAGGAGCTGCTCAGGAGAAGTTGAAGACTTGGTATGATAAGAAGTCCAGGTTACGCCACTTTCAGCCAGGAGATCAGGTTTTGATTCTGCTACCGGTTCATGGGCAACCTCTTCAAGCCAAGTTCAGTGGTCCTTATTTCGTGGAGAAGAAACTCAGTGATGTCAACTATGTCATCGCCACACCAGATCGTAGAAAGAACAAGCAACTATGTCACATCAACATGCTAAAGTTATATCACAGGCAGGACGAAAATAATCCAGGCTGCACTGTAGCTGTTCCACCCGAGTCTGCAAGTGAAGCTCTCCCATGCAGTATGAGTCTGAGTGATAGTTTGGGGAAGAATCCTGATATCATGAATGATCTCCAGACTAAGCTTTCTCATCTACCTCCCGAGGAAAGGCAGGAGTTTTCGGCATTACTGCAAGAGTACCCGCAAGTGTTCCGTGCTACTCCAGGAAGAACCACTGTGTTGATGCATGATGTCGATGTTGGAGAAGCAAAGCCAATTAAATTGCCTCCTTACCGTGTGAACCCAGTGAAAGTTCCTCTCATCCAGAAGGAGCTTGGCTACCTGTTGGACCACAAGATGATTGAGCCCTGTCAGAGCGAGTGGAGTTCTCCTGTCACTCTAGTCCCTAAGCCAGGTGGGACACAGCGGCTTTGCATCGACTACAGACGTGTTAATCAGATAACCAAAACAGACACTTACCCTCTCCCTCGTGTGGAAGATTGCATAGACAAGATCGGAAAGGCTAGGTACATAAGTAAGTTTGATTTGTTAAAGGGATACTGGCAAGTACCTGTGACTGAACGTGCTAGGGAGATCTCATGTTTTGTAACACTAGGAAAGACTTTTGCATGTTCTGTAATGCCATATGGTATGAAGAATGCACCAGCCACATTTCAGAAGCTCCTGAATGTTGTAACAGAGGGTTTGGCAGGGTGTGTTGTTTATATTGATGATGTATTAATCTTCAGTGACAACTGGAAAGATCACCTATGCCATGTCAGTAAATTTCTTGACCGTTTAGTTCTGGCTAATCTTGTAGCTAATTTATCAAAGTGTGAGTTTGGTCAAGCTAAAGTTCAGTACCTCGGGTATGTAATTGGTGATGGACATGTTGCACCACCAGGAGCCAAGGTTCAGGTTATAAGTGATTTTCCCAGACCTAAAAGTAGGAAGGAGCTACAAAGATTTTTGGGAATGGTAGGTTATTACAGGAGATTTGTTCTTAACTTTTCAATTCTTGTATTACCACTTATAGACCTACTGAAAAAGGGAGTTAAATTTGTCTGGACCGATAACTGTGAATCCTCTTTCAGCAAACTTAAAGCTATCCTATTAAGTCAGCCAGTGCTCGCTACTCCAAATTTTGCTAAGCCTTTTAAGATGGCTGTTGATGCAAGTGATACAGGAGCTGGGGCTGTTTTGCTGCAAGAGGATGATCAGGGTATTGAACATCCTGTATCTTATTACAGTAAGAAGTTCACCCCACCTCAAAAGAACTACTCAACTATTGAGAAAGAGCTTTTGACCTTGATTTTGGGTTTACAGCATTTTTCATTTTATTTGTGTTCTGGTTTTGACCTCATAGTCATTTATACCGATCATAACCCACTGAAATTCCTTAGTAAGTTTAAAGATAAAAATCAGAGATTGACAAGATGGAGTCTACTTCTTCAGTATTCATTAGACATACAACATGTCAAGGGGAAAGAAAATGTTATTGCAGATTGCTTATCTAGACTTTAGACAGATTGTTTTAGAGTAATAAGAAATTTCCTTTGTAAATTTCTTTTTCTTTGTGGGGAGGTGTTACATAGCCTATGATTTCATCATCCTTTGTGTAATTTTAACGCACAGTATGCTGCATGTTTGATCACGAGCGTGTTCTGCCTCAGTCCCCCCCTTCTACCGTTGTAGTGGAGTAAGTCGTTCTTTCTGTTGTTCCGAGCAGGATTTTCAGCTCTTTGTCCCCATGGCTTCATTTGCGCGTCCTTCTTACAAGTTGTATCAAGCTCTGCTGGCCCCTATATAATGAGCTCAGTCTCTGCATTATTGCCACTTAGATCTACTCCTCATTTTGTTCACATCTCTGTCCTCCCCTGTACAGTTATTATTATTGTGAGTGCTCAAGAAATCTCCAAACATCTAGCAGCTGTGTGTAATTTGAGTATAACTGTTGTTGCATATTTTCTTGTACTGTGTAGCATAAGGTTAATTCTTAGGCCTAGTGAGGTTTTTTTAATTAATGTAGGGTTTTATGTCAGTCATTTTTTATAATAGTTTGTATCTGTAATAATTTATCTTGCATTAACTGAGCATTACCCAGTGTATTTTCATTTTATCAGGGTGACTTAGATAAATTTACTCTTGCTAATTACGTTTTAATAGAGGCTATTGCAGTTAACCATATATTTAACCTGTTTTTTGCCATTACATTATCCTTATGAGTCCTGAATGTTTTGTTTTTAGTTTGTGCATTAAACTTTAACTTGTAATTTTATCTAACTCTTTTGTTTTGAACCTGGAACTTTACGGGACAGTAGTGATTTTTAGTATTCTCACTTAAAGTGTACATTATCTTTCTCTGTTCCGTAACAATATATATATATATATATATATATATATATATATATATATATATATATATATATATATATATATATATATATATAACAGAACAGAGGAAGGAAAAACAAATAAATAAAAAAATAATCTCAACACCGGATTACTGATGTCCTCTCTTCATAAAATATCTGTAACAGTTAGACTTGAACAGCTGTGGGTTAAGATTTGGAGGGAAAAAACTCTTGGGAAGCGAGTTCCAAAAAGATACTGTTCGAGGAATGAAAGAATTCTGATAGGCAGAAGTTCTGCAATATGACTGAGTGACATTCCAGTCATGAGCGCTACCAGATGCCCGTGTAGCACGAGGGAAGGCATGGAGAGGTGGCACCATGGAAGCAAACTTCGTCTGAGCATTTGCCAAAAAAATATCTGTAAAATAATCCAAGAGAGGCAACATTCCTTCTTACTTGCAGGGGACGAAGTTTATTTGTAATGGCAGGGTTGTTAAGGATTCTAACAGCTTTGTTCTGAATGTTGTCTACTTGTTTTAATGCGGCCTCTCCACAACCATTCCACAAGGGTGAGCAATATTCAAGCTGAGAGTGCACATGACTCTTATAAATTACAGCTAATTGCTCAACAGCGAAGAAGTTACGGACTCTATACAATAATCCAAGTTTATTTGAGGCGGTTTTAGCAAGTGATCTGACATGAGAGGTCCAGCTGAGGGCATTGTTAAGTGAGATGCCAAAAATTTCAATACTTTTGAAGATGGGAATATTAGTAGCACTGAAGGTAATGTACGAATCTGGCAATATCTGCCTATTAGTAAACTGTATATATTTAGTTTTACTAGCATTAAAAGAGACAAGGTTGTTTTGTCCCCATTCACTGATCATAGATAGATCGTGATTCATGGAGATGGCTGCACTGAGTTGAGAGGTAGAGATATTCGACTTTGTAAATGGGTGTCTGAGTGTGAATGAACTATGTAGTGTTGGGTCATCTGCATATGAGTGAATGGGATTGTGGGTGACAGATAAGAGATCATTAATATGAACCAGAAATAGGGTTGGCGCCAGAACTGATCCCTGCGGGACGCTGGCATTAATTGAGTGGAAATTGGAATATACATCATCTACTTTTACTCTTATTTTCCTGCCACTAAGATACGAAGAAATCAAAGAAACAAAAGACTTTAGTCCATAGCAAGGGAGTTTGGACAGCAGGGAACGGTGCCATACTCTCTCGAAAGCTTTGGAAATATCAAGAGCTACTGCATGAGTTTCTCCATGTAGATCAATTGATTGATGGTTGGTATGGGTTAGGAGATGGAGTATGTCAATGGTAGATCTTTCGTGACGAAAACCATATTGTCTATCACTAATTAAGTTGTTGGATTGAAGATGTTTAACAATATGCTTATCAATTAAAGTTTCAAATACCTTACCAAGAGATGTGACAGCTATAGGTCTGTAATCAGAGGGGTCAGAGGAACTTCCTTCCTTCGAAATTGGGTGGATATTGGCTTCTTTCCATGAATTTGGGAGTGAAGAAGTACGTATGCATAGTTTGAATAATTTAGCTAGAACGGAGGCAAGTTCAGAGAAAAACTTTTCCAAAACAACTGGAGGAATTCCATCTGGGCCTGGAGCTTTGTTGGTGGGTAAATTGTCTAGGATAGATTTTTCGTATCTTGTCTGTATTTTAAGTGAGGCAATTTCAGGAGAGCCAAGTTCTAGTACTGGGACATTCTTGCTGGTATCGTCTATGATAGAGTTTCTGGCAAATGTACTGGCAAAGATATTTGCTTTCCCACGCGTGTCATTTGTAATGTTGCCATCTGAAGACTTTAGTGGGGGAATGGAAGATGACTTGTTAGTGTTATTATTGAAAGAATTAAAAGTTGAACAGAATATTCTATTGTCATTAGGGTTGTTAAGTAGTTTTGATGCTTGCTTTTGAAGAAAGTTTGATTTAGATAGATTTAATACAGCTTTTGCATGATTTCTAGCAATTTGAAATTGGGAGAGTGATTCAGATATTTCTGATTTTAAGTAAGAGTTATATAATATATATATATATATATATATATATATATATATATATATATATATATATATATATATATATATATATATATATATATATATATATATATATATATATATATATATATATATATATATATATATATATATATATATATATATATATATATATATATATATATATATATATATATATATATATATATATATATATATATTTACAGTATTTAACAAGTGTGAAGAGACAGTGTGAAGAGAGCGCTGGATGCGAGAGGGATGTCTGTTGAGCAAGGAAGAGTGGCTGTGCGTGACAGAAATAAATGGAGAGAAATTGTGAATGAATAAGTGATGACGCAGCCCTGAGGGGATATTCTCCCGCATTTGGTCTGATCAGCTAGTCAGGTCAGGTGCGGGTAAGGGGATGGGTCTGTTATGATGTGGCAGGGGTAAACCAGTTCTGCTGTCGGGCCCTGCTGCGGATGTCACTGATTGCATTGCGCAGTTGACCCTTGTGCGGTGTGATGCGGTGAGGATCTGTCCGTTCTCCCCTTTGGGGCTAAGATGCGAATGAATGTGTTTGAATGGATGAGTAAATGGAGAGTGAGTCGTCCTGTCTCGGCTACCTCCCTTTCCTTGGGGGAA
>NC_137057.1:8980867-9008367 GCF_032717465.1 Coenobita brevimanus
GCAGGAGAGAGAGAGAGAGAGAGAGAGAGAGAGAAGTGTAAACGAATTATTAACTACGTACATGAGGTAGGGGGGTATAGACTGGAAAGGGTGTAAGGGATGGCAGAGACTCTTGAAGGTCTCACCAGGTAAAGTTTGTCTTCCAAAGCTAAGCCTGTCCTAGTCCAGTCAAATTGGCATTTTTAACGGAAAAAATATATAAAGCTTTAAATTTTCTTGCACCTACTCCTGAATGGTAACAGTATAAAGACCAAAGTGTTCCCCTCCGTCTGACCTGTGCAACCCAAATTTTTGAAGAAAAAAAAAATGCATATATTCCTTTTTACTCTATATTCATTTTTTTCTGAAAGGTATATCAAAAGATAATAATATATAGAGTAAAAAATGTTGAAAAGCAAAACTTTGCGAAAGACTGTTTTTTTTTTTTTTTTTTTTCCCTGAATATTGTAGTTTTTGCGTAAACAAGACTGAAAATGAAAGACGAGTTTGACCGTAAATCAAAATATTTCTATCTAGCTATTAGTTTTCCATCACTAACTCTCAATCGACTAATTCCTCCTTAATATAACATATAAATGAAATTGTAGGGTGAAAAATTCTCTTGCTGAGTAGATAAAGTAAGTATAAGTTTTGGTGTTAATGTTTATTGATTAAATAATGTAGACTCATTTCTACATCACTGATAAGGTAGAGCCTCTGGCACATTTATTTTCCCCTGAGTGGTATCTCCCATAGACCAAATCCACGCATTTATTTCTTACTGTGCCTTCACAACAGGAGAGTAGTTTCTTCATCATCTGATAATATCAGGTCATCAGTACGATTCTTCACTGATGTGGAACTTAGGCATGCCTGACCATTGCAGATGGCTCACGTTACAGAACAGCTTCAATCAACTTTTGCACAACCACACAATTTCCCAGATCCATATTTGCAACTACATGAAACAACTCTTAAGAGTTTTGCTGACGATGATTGTGTGCACAGGTGGCAGACATTCTGTATTTTTTTGTCTATCCCCCAAATTTTGGTTATTCTGTTTCTCCTTGCCATGTTTAACCTTGCCTCATTTAATGCTAGTAAAACAAAATATACACAATTTGCTAACAGACAGATATTCCCAGATTCGTATATTACCTTCAATGCTACTAATCTCCAAAGTATTGAGATTCTCAGTGGTTTGCTTAACGTTGTCCTCAGCTGGACATCTCATGTCAAATCACTTCCCAAAACCGCCTCAGAGATACTTAGAATATTGTACAGAGTCCGCAACTTCGTCACTGACGAGCAGTTACCTGTAAGTTATAAGAGTCATGTGCACTCTCAGCTAGAATATTGCTCACCCTTGTGGAATGGATGTGGAGAGGTTGCAATAAAACAACTAGACAAAATTCAGAACAAAGCTGTTGGATTTATTAATAACCCTGCTATTACAAATAACCTACCTTCCCTACAACTAAGAAGGAACGTTGCCTCCCTTGCATTATATTACAAATACTTATGAGGCAAATGCTAAGACGATGTTGCGTCCATTGTGTCACCTCTCCGTGCCTTCTCTCGTGCTACATGGGCATCTGGCAGCGCTCATGACTGGAATGTCACACAGCCATACTGCAGAACTTCTGCCTATCAGAATTCTTTTATTCTCCGAACTGCATCTCTCTAGAACTTGCTTTCTCAGTGCTGTTTTCCCCCAAACTTCAACCTACAGCTATTCAAGTCCTGCTGTTACTGATTTTAATGAATGGAGGATGCCAGTAATCTGGTATTGGGATTATTTTTTATTCATTTGTTTTTCCTTCCTCTATTCTGTGATTTAAATTAAAAATGTTTGAATTTGGTGAAAAACACGATACAGTAACTGTGTTGCCGAGCTGCTACAGACGTAGGCAGAAGACCTGAAAATAATACTACATGATCTGAGTGGCTGACAGATTTGTTAAATGATACAAATCTATGATGGCTGAGGTTTGATTCAGTCCTTGGAACCTTGCTTAGTGCAAGAATAAATTGCTCTCCAGCGGCTGCTATTTCGTCATGAGTTGACCGAGGATTGTTGAATACTGACACAACGTATTGCAAATGATCGTCCTTTTTAAGAAGAATGACTGTTTACATTTTCTCCTGTCCATAAAATGAAGATGTAGTATCGCAGCTGCTGAAAGAGTAAGCAAAAATTATTGAATCTCTGGTGCGGTGAGGATCTGTCCGTTCTCCCCTTTGGGGCTAAGATGCGAATGAATGTGTTTGAATGGATGAGTAAGTGGAGAGTGAGTCGTCCTGTCTCGGCTACCTCCCTTTCCTTGGGGGAAGCAGCCTAGGTATATAGATAGATAGATAGATACTTCTTAAAATGCACGAATACTGTATGTCTTGAGAACTGAAAGCTTTTCTCTGCATTTTTCCTTGTGCTTCCATCAAAAATAAAAGATCCTTATTTTCAAGAGTGCGTGCAAGAATAAGTGTCAAAAGATTCACATCTTGTCCAGCGACAACAACAAACTCATGTTAATTGGCTTCCAGGATTGAAGCCTGGGCAATAAGTACATCAGCATCATCTGCTGGAGCATGTGTATCAATACCTTCATTTGAAATGTCTGTTGTAGGTACATGATTAGACGCTCCTTGTCTAGATCATTCAAAAACTTTGCCTGAGGAACAATGAGTAAAATATTATCATCAAACACCATTTCAGGTGAAATTTGTTTCAAAAATCGTTGCTGTCGTAAAGTGCTTTTTGTACTTATTTCATTTGTAAAATAACCATCAAAAAGGGCTTCTTTACTGTAGTGCTTCTGAATGAACTGAACATATGTAACATAAACATTTCTAAATGTACTTTGCTTTGGCCAAACAACATGATGAATCAAGTTACTACCGTCAATGACACTTTGCTCCCCAGTGATGAATGTTTCCTTCTTTGACAACGTTGATGAACATTTTATACAAAACAGATTTTTTCGTCTTTCTCACTAATCCATTCTCATCAAAGTTGCACCTTCACTGAAACTCTTATTGCAAGTAAAACACTTATCGCTTGTTGATGCCATTGTGAGTACCTGGGATTGTGAAAACTTCTGGAAAGAAAATGATTTATAGAATAGATAAAACACCAAAACATGTACTTCATCTAACTAAAAAGAGTATATTTTACACAACAATTTATGTTATTTAAACGAGGAATTAGTTGTTTGAGCGTTATTGATGGAAACTAATCGCGACATAGAATTATTTTGATTTACGGTCACACTCATCTTCCATTTTTGATCTTGTTTATGCAAAAACCATAATAGTTAAGGTAAAAAAGCATAAATACCCCCTCTGCAAGGTGTTTTTCCCCCAAAGAGGGGAGTTGCACGGGTCACACGGAAGGGAACTCTTCTGATCTTTGTTACCCTTCAGGAGTATGTGTGCAAAATTTAAAAATTTTATAATTCTTTCCGATATGTTTCTTTTCCCAATTTGTGTGGATTATTCGGTTTAAAAAGACGCGCCCACACCTATGCACACACACACACACACACACACACACACACACACACACACACACACACACACACACACACACACACACACACACACACACACACACACACACAATTAACTTAAAACTGTCTTTCTGCTACAGCAGACGACAGCTACTATACTTTCTGTCGGTGTGTTTCTCAGTCATTGGTGCCAATGTGTATGACTGCAAACTAATTCGAGATCCCAATACTTAGCCACACAGTTGAAATGTGAAGTCCGGGTTTGCTAGAAGAACTATACACACACACACACAAACACACACACACACACACACACACACACACACACACACACACAAATGGTCCAGACGAAATTTCATGTTGGGTGCTATATGAATGTGCAAAGGAGTTAAGTAGACCATTATATTATTATTCAAGGAATCCTTGGGTCAAGGCAAACTACCTGATATTTGAAAAAGTAAACATTGTTCCCTTATTCAAGAAAGGGAATAAACAAAATCCACTCAACTACCTACCAGTATCACTAACCAGTGTCGTAAGTAAGATACTGGAAAAGCTGATAAGAAAAGTTTGGGTAAACCATCTAGAAGAACACAGTATGATAACAGAAAGGCAATTTGGTTTCAGAAAGGGAAAATCATGTGTTACTACTCTGTTAAGCTACTATGACAGAGCTGCAGAAACATTACAGAAAAGAGAAGGATGGGTGGACAGTACCTATCCAGATTTCAAGAAAGCATTTGACAGAGTACTGCACCAAAGACTTTTATGGAAACTGTACCATCAAGGAGGAATCCGAGGCAAACTGTACTGTTGGATGCAAGATTTTCTCAGAAAAAGAGAAATGAGAACAGTACTAAGGGGGAATTACTCATCATGGAGGGAAGTTACTAGCGGAGTTCCACAGGGCTCAGTGCTGGCACCAATCATGTTTTTAGTGTATATAAATGACATAGAGAGTAACATTGCAAACGAAAGCTATTTAGATGTGTTTGCTGGTGATGCAAAAATCTATCTATCTATCTATTGCCAGACGCCTCAATCCCGTTCGGGGTAGCCGCACACAAATCGCCTCCACGTCGCCCTGTCCCCGGCCATTTCACCTCCCTGCTCCCAGGGCGTATCATTGAAAACGAAAGCTATTTACATGTGTTTGCTGGTGATCCAAAAATACAAAGGATAATTACTAACACAGACTCTTGTAAAGAGCTACAAGAAAGATTCAATAAATTTCATGAATGGAGTAATACATTGTAAATGGAATTGAATGTGGACAAGTGTCGTGTAATTAAGTTTGGTAAAAGTGAGAAAATACCAGATTGGGATTATAAGTTAGGAGGTAAAACCCTACACATATTAGAAAGAAAGAAGGACTTAGGTGTGATTATCAATAACAGACTATCTCCGGCTGACCACATAAGTGAGAAGGTACGGAACATGTATACACTGGTTGCAAATATCAGAATAGCATTCACATACATAAAGAAGACATGCTGAGAAAGATAATAACATCTTTCATCAGACCAACCCTGGTGTATCCATCAGTAGTCTGAAATCATCTCAGGAAACACATAGATAAGATTGAAAAACTTCAAAAGGCAGCTACAAGATGGGTACCAAGCTTAAGGGATCTAAGCTATGAAGAAAGACTAGAAAAACTGAATCTGCCAACACTACAGGAGAGAGGGAAAATAGAAGGCATGTTTATGCTATATAAATGCATATCAGGGAAGGAGAAAATAGACATAAATGATATATAACTTATGGGGAAGCATCAGCAAGAGAACACTGCAAAAAACTGCACATAAAAAGAGGCGATAAGGACATTAGGAAATTTAGTTTCCCAAATAGGGCAACTGATCAGTGGAATGCACCACCGAATGAAATAGAGTGTACCGAAACAATTTATAAATTTAAGGAGATGTATGATGAAAGTGGTTTAAGACGGGATAATACGAGCTTGACTCATTCCTGTAAAGATACAATTAGGTATGAACAATTAGGTAAGGTAAGAACACACACACACACACACACACTGGCGAGAGGACACAAGTCACTACGCTCCACACTGGTCACTGCCGGCCACACTGGCTATACCTAACAATATCTTTATATGATGCAAGCTTTGCACTAAGCTAAATTAAATGATGTTCTAAAATAGTACAGAAAGTATAAGAAAAAAATTGTTGTTTAAATAACAGAATACATCCAAATCAGTGCATTCAAAGGAATCCGCTGACACAACGTAAAAATCAGCTGGATGTCGTCATTATCTCCAGGTCGGTACCCGGGAGATGGAAATTTGTGTGTGAAAGTTATTTTTCTAAGTAAAAAATTATCTTTGAGCAAGATGAGTACTATCTTTAGAAATGTAAATATGGGAGGGGTTAAGAGAAGGGATGAAGGTAGAAAACAGGATGATGATTTCTACCCAGAACTGGTTGAATTGGAAACAAACAATAAATTAGTAAAGAAAGTGAATAAACTGGGAAAAAAAAAAGTTTCAAAGCGAAATAGATGAAATTAAGAAGGAGCTACGCATGCAGAAGGAAGAAAAAGAAAAATTAGTACAGGAATTAAACAAAAAAGATACAACAATAAAAGAGCTGTCAGTTGAGGTATTTGAGGTAGATTCAAAAGATTTCATTATTCTTGGATTCAGGCTCACCAGTGAATTTAATAACACAAGAGGAATTAGAGAGGATTTTTAGAAATAAGATGAAAGTAACTTTTGTGGAGGAATCTAATTTAGACTTATATACTGTAGAGGTCAAACAAGTAACCGTAAAGGGCATCATACAATTAGACATCAATATTACAGAGACTACGAGAACAATCATCACTAATTTCCATATGGTAGAGAAGTTAGCAATAAGAGCTAACATGTTACTGGGTTTGAGAACCATGAGGAAAGAGCATATCGTATTACTCCCAAACATGGACGTAATACAATATGACAGCGAATTCATAGAGGAAATTTCACCAGAAATGTCACCCAACAATTGTAGAAAATCGAAGGGTGTTGGAACGATCAAACCCCCTTAGCAGAACGATTCAGTCTGACGAGAGTGCACGTGCACTCATTTCTATCCCCCATCCCTACCGTCCCCATTACCCTGGGACCGAGGTGACAGTAAACTTCCAACATTAATTCCCGCACATCACACCAATGATGTAGTTATTATGAAAGTCACCATAAAGAGTAAATTGAAGAATGGTACTGTTATTGTCTTAGAAGAATCATGTAAAGTGAAAGGACTCTCTGTGGAAAACGCCTTATGGCAGGTGAATAACGATGGGGGAAACTCATGTATTCCTATTTAATCAGATGAATGGAGAAGTGCAGATCAAAAGGGGGACTCGTATATGCAATTTAGAGACTTGTCAGGCTCCTACACGTAAATTAAAATGATGGAATATCAGATAAGATAAAATCGATGGACAGAGAGTGCATGAAGGAGAATTTGATTCACTCAAGAAATTTTGATGTGGTAAATTATTAACTGAATTTATTACAGAAACACCAACAGACAGTTGCATTACCTGGAGAAAAATTATGTTGTACTAACCTGATTAAACACAAGATTAACGTACACCAGGACATGTGCAAGTCAGTGCATTCAAAGGAATTTGCTGATACAACGTAAACATCAATTGGGTGTCGTCATTATCACCAGGTGAAAAGCAGGGAGATGCATATTTGTACGTGAAAGTTGTTTTTTATCTTTCTTCAAGATGATCACTATCTTTAGTAAAATAAATATGGAAGTAGTTAAGAGAAAGGATAAAGGCAGAAAACGATGATGATTTCTACCCAGAACTGGTTGAAATGGGAACATATTAAATTAGTAGAGAAAGTTAAGTTAATAAACTGGAAAAAATATTTCAAAGGGAAATAGATGAAATTAAGAAGGAGCTACGCATGCAGAATGAAGAAAATGAAAAATTAGTAAAGGAATTAAACAAAAAAGACACAACAATAGATGACCTGTCAGTTGAGGTAGTTTCTCTTAGAAGGAAGACTAGTGAAATGGCGAGTATAGTTGTCAACCATGAAAGTATTATGGACGAGTTCAGAAATGATGCAGATTCATTTAGGCATGCAAGCAGTCTGTTAGAACGAAATGACAAGAAACTGCAAAGATGAAGTACAAACTACGTACGCTGAAATGGTGAAAGTAAGGAAAGACTTGGAAACAAAAGGCGAGGAAAAAAACATTAGAAAGGAAGTGAAACAAATAATTAAAAACAACCCAAAAGTGGTCAAAGAATTAACATATATCAACAAATCTCTAGTAATCACTGGTATAAATGAAGAACTAAAATAAAGAAAAACGAATCTGGCGAGACAAAAAGGAAATGGTAAAGACATTGAACATAATGAAGGAAGTATCAGAGGATATCTGTGATACAGGTATAAAGGAGCACAAATGACTAGATAAATATGAGAGAAATAAGTCAAGGCCCCTGAGAGAAATCTTCCAAAGAGTGAATGATGAGGAAATACAAGAAAATAATAAACTCATGGAAAAAGAGGAATTAAAAAAAAAAAAAACATGAATAAAAAGATGCCTAACTCAGGAGGAATGGGGATCACTGAGGAAAAGGCAGCAGAAGCAATACCAAAAAAGGAGGAAAGATCAGAGGTAGAGAGGAGTAATTTCTTATGAAGTAGTAGGATTACAGGTAAGAAAGTGGTACATAAACAACATGGATTAAGAAACAGGAAGGTAGTAGACTCATATGTCAGATATGTAAACAACATGATTAAGCTGATGTACTCAAATGTAGATGGAATGGCACCCAAATTAACAGAGAGAAAGACTATATATAAAAAGAAAAAGCCTCATATTATTTGCCTAACTGAAAGAAAATTAATCCCAAGGATATCAAACGACACCCTAAGCTTCTAGGACTACAATATACGGAGAAGAGATAGAAACTGAAAAAAAAATGAGGAGTTCTGGCCGTAATAAAAAGAATCAACAAGTCAAAGAGATACAACTAGATATACCTTCACAAGTACTGTAGAACTGGTTGCATTAGAGATTGACATATCTGAAGGTAAAATAAATGTGGCAGATTTATACATGCCACCCAAAACAAACACCTGGGAAAGAGGCAAATATGAAAACCTGAGAGACAGTACAACTCAGAGTTTAAGAGCATTCCAACATAGAATGGAAAAGAAATTTGAAAGAATTATATTAACTGGAGATTTCAATACAAATATAAATTTAAATGCTCTAGATGTAAGAAGATATTGTTGGGATCAAAAGCTCCTAGTTCTTAACACAACATGTAAAGGAAAACACCAGAAAAAAGGGACTTGATGATCCATCATTACTAGATCTTGTATTTACCAGGCAAGAAAATGATACTGGCAACATAATGTATCACCCTCCGTTTGGCAAAACCGACCATGTAGTATTATATTTCAACTTCAGGATTGCATATGATACAGTCAACAGTAATGAAAGTGACGAAAAGAGCCTAAACTACAAAAAGAGCAACTACCATAACCTAAAGAAGTACTTCATAGTAATAGGTTGGGAAAAGGAGCTTAGAGGACAAGATGTAAATGTTATATATAGAAATTTCTGTGAAATATATGAAACAGGAATCCAATATTATATCCCTCAGCACAAAGAAACAGAAATATGGATAAAGAAGTGGTTTAATACAAAATGTAAAAAATCAAAAGAGAAAAAGGACTTGCTGTGGGATGGATACAGAAGACACAGTGGTGAGAGGGCATACAACAGTTATAAACTGGCAAGAAATGATTATACAACAATATGGAGAGAAGCTCAAAGGCAGTTCGAGGAAGACATTATAAATAAGAGCAGTGATCAACAGAAGCTTTTTTACACCTACATCGAAGCAAAATCAAAATTAAAGATAACAAATATTTTATTATGGATGAGGGAATAACCCATATCCAAGAAATAGATATTTGACAGGTTCTTAAGAAAAATTTCCGATCAGTTATTACAGAACAAAATAATTTTGAGAGAGATGATGAGGAACATGCATGCCCACACCTATTATCAGATATACGATTATTGGAACAAGAGATACAGAAAGAAGTGAGTAAATTAGACAAAGGAAAAGCAAATGGTTCTGACGAAATTTCAGGTTCGGTGCTACATAAATGTGCAGAAGAGTTATGCAGATCAATATATTTAATATTCAAGAAATCTTTTAGTCCAGGTAAACTACCAGATATCTGAATGAAAGCAAAATTGTTTCCCTAATCAAGAAAGGAATTGTAGCTATCACCAAGCATTTCGAAAAATGTGTTAGATTGTTGGGATTTTAAGAGGAGAGAATATTCAAGTTGTTCTTGTCGTGTATGGCAGGAGAAAAATAAAGGCGAGTCTGGGGTTTGATTGCAGTTTTGTTTTCCAGAGGAAGTTTTCTTCATAAAACCAGTACTGAGGCGAGAGCGGTTTATGCTAGCTAACTTCGTGCCCATCGTTCCTGCCTTTCCCACCTTGCCTCTTCTCTCTCCTAACCCCTTCTGCCCTGTATCTCCAATTTCCCCTGTATATGACTGGTTGGATCATGCATGAGGGAACATGTGAAGGAGCTTTCCACGACTGTGGAGTTTCCCATCCGGTGTCATGATGTGCTGTGAGCGAAATTCCCTTGCTAGAATGTGCATTGCTGTTTCTTCCAGATCTCTCGAGCTTAATCACGACTCTCTTGCAACCTCTATATTACATATAAAGAGTACACTCGTCACTAGGTATTATGTAATATGTTATGATACTTTCGTGTCCTGACAAAGGAAGTAGGCAGAATCCATTCAGTTATAGACCAGTATCCCTGACCAGTGTTGTAAGCAAGGTACTAGAAAAACTAATAAGAAAAATTGGGGTACACCATCTGCAAAAATACAATATGATAACAGAAAGACAGTTCAGTTTTAGAAAAGGAATTAATCAATCAATCATTTCCTGTGGCACCCTCGGGGATGCATAGGGCCTCGATGAACTCACACCACCACATCCTATCTTGTGCTAACTCCTCAAGATCTCCCCAACACTCATCTCCAGCTTCCCGTCTCATTGTCCTCACCCACGTCTCTTTTGGCCTTCCTCTACCTCTCCTACCAAGTGCCACCCACCCCGGTGTACCTCGTACTATTCCCTGTCTCCTATACACATGTCCTAGCCACTTCCATCGTGAGAATCTAAGATATTCATCGATCGGCTGCACTCCCGTTATTTCTCTAATTCTACTATTTGGTATCCTTTCCCACCACTTAACTCCTAATATTCTTCTAAGTGCTTTATTTTCAAACACCAAGAATTTATTTTCCATAGTCACTGTGCTGTACCAAGACTCGTGTCCATAAATTAAGATACTCCTAACCATTACCTTATAAAGTTTGATTTTTGTATGCACAGAAAAATTGTTATTATTCCAAATATTTTTAAGCATTCCCATTGCCTGATTAGCCTTCTTTAACCTTTCCTCGAATTCAAAGTTCAAAGAACCATCCTTGACTAAATAAGTACCTAAATATTTAAACCTATCAACTTCCTTTACAACCATACCTCCAATTACACATTCCTGCGCATTTTCCATATTCATATTGATTATTTCAGTTTTTCCACAATTAATAACCAAACCCACCTTGCGACCTTCACTCACCAAACAGTCCAACACTCTCTGCATCTCTTCTGGCCCATCACAAATCAAAACTATATCATCTGCATAATCTAAATCCAAAAGTTTCCTGTTCTCTCCCCAAAGTATACCTGCACCGGTTTCTGTTCCAACGCGTTTCATAATGTAATCAATGACCAATATAAATAGTAAAGGCGATAGAACACTACCTTGAATTACTCCGGACTTGACTTCAAACGAATCACTCAGACAACCATCAACCATCACTTTACAAAATGTGTCCTCATGCATGTTCATAATGACCCTCACAAACTCCTCTGGTATTCCATAATGTCTCATGATCTTTCCCATAGTCTCTCTCGAAACACTATCAAAAGACTTTTCAAAATCAACAAAACAAAGACTTAACGGTACTCTCATTTCATTAACTTGCTGCATCAAATGCCTAACTATAAAGATCTGATCATTGCAACCACGTCCCTTTCTAAAACCAGCCTGTTCATCCCTCAGAATACCCTCAACCACCGGCTCCAACCTATTTAACAACACTCTACTGAAAACTTTCAAAGCTATCGGTGACAAAGAGATTCCCCTCCAATTACCACATTCACTCAGGTCTCCCTTCTTCGGAACTTTAACAATTACACCATTCTTCCAAACTGACGGTAGTAACCCCGTCACCCATATCTTATTGAATAGCTTGGTCAAGATCATTATTAATCTATCCCCCTCCACTTTAAACATTTCCGGAAATAAACCATCCTCCCCTGGTGCCTTATTATTCTTTAAATGTTTTACTGCTTTCTCCACTTCTGCAAGCCTCAACTCTCCTGTTTCTATATGTAAATCTTCCTGAGCAGACGGTATATCCTCTTCTGGTGGTATTGGTCTATTAAGAACTGTCTCAAAATGCTCTTTCCATCTGTTTTTAGTATCTCCGTCTATGGTCAATAAATTTCCTTCTCCGTCTCTAACTGGTATTTCCTTGCGTTTACCTGCATTACCACTCAGTTCTCTAATCGATTCATATGCTATTCTTTGACTCTGTCCATCATTTTTGTTTATTAAGATTTCAGTCTCTGCAACCTTTTCATCCACACATCTTCTTTTATCTCTCCTAGCTAACCTTCTTACTTCTGAATTCAAACTCCAGTACGCAGCTCTTGCTAATTCAATCTCTCGTTCATCAACGCATTGCATCTCACTCCTCAATTTAGCCTCACCTCTCTTTTTTATCATATCCCACGTTTCCTCCGATATCCATTTCTTTCTCCTGAATCTATGTCTCCTTCCAATCGTACATTCAGCAGTCTCATGCAAAACTTTGTTCACATCCTCCCACATCTCATCTACACTTCTCTCCCCCTCTTCCAACGTTTCCAACACCAAAAACCTATTTCTGCATTCTAATCTGAATTCCTCCTTTTCTTCTCCTTCCCTACTAAGCTTAACAATATCGTATCTACCAACACCAGATTTTTCCTTCTTCTGATTTTTAAGTTTAAACCTTATTTTTGCAATGCTGAGTTGATGGTCACTACCAATATCCGCTCCCCGTTTAACATGAACATCTAGCAGAGAACTTCTATGCCTCCTACTGATAGCGATGTGATCAATCTGATTTTTATATTTTCCACACGGCGACACCCAAGTTGTCTTGTGTATATTGCAATGCTGAAAGAGTGTGCCCCCGATGACTAAGTCATTTTCTAGAGAGAAGCTTCCAAACCTCACTCCGTTTTCACTCATCCTACTACCAACTCCCATCTTACCCATACATGCCTCAAATCCCTCATTTGAACAGCCCATTACTGCATTAAAGTCTCCAATGCAGATCAAAACATCATGTCTAGGTACCCTTCCTACTCCTTCTTGCAACTTTTCATAAAATGTGTCTTTCCTTTCATCGAGTGCATCATTAGTAGGTGCATAACACACAAACAGACTGATGTTGCCATGATTTGATTTAAACCGTGCGTATAACAATCGCTCATCTATAGGATCCCACTCACATAAAGCCTTATTTGCCTTACAACCCAGCAACAATCCTACTCCCTGATAATGCATTCCGTCCTGTCGACCAGATATCAATAAACGTATACCATCCTCCAAATCCAACTTATCGACTCCAGTTAATCTAGTTTCTGTCAGAGCACAAATATCAAGTCCGTAATTTTGAAAAACCTTCACTAACTCATCGATTTTACCGTCATGATTTAGCGTTCTCAAATTCCAGTTACCAATTTTAATTGTATTTTTTGCATTGACAAAGGAATTAGATTGCAATTGAGGCAACCGTGAGATTCTTAGCACCCCCTGCCCATTTAAGGGCTGCACGGGACTGGGGGCCATTATTGTTCTTTCAGAGTCCATCAAGGTTTCTTTGGATAACTTCCTGAACACCTCGCCATTGTGTTGCAGTCGCAGTAGGCAGCTAACTTGCCTGATTGCCCACACCCGAAAGACCCAGCTATGCTGTAGCCAGTCACATGTCGGCATGCTTCCCAGCCATTTCACTCTTAAGGAGTTCCTCTGCCTGAGAAAGCAACCACCCCCCTGCTCCCGAGGGCTTTTGATCTGTGTAGGTAGAGGGCGATCACTCCCTCACTAGCCATATACAGTGTATATACAGTGTATAGGCTACACTCACCATATTGTGTGTTAAAGATCTATTAAGCTACTATGATAGACTTGCAGAAACACTACAGAAAAGTGATGGATGAGTGGACAGTATCTATTTAGATTTTAAGAAAGCATTTGACAGAGTACGACATCAAAGACTTTTATGGAAACTACAATCGAGGAGGAATCCAAGTTTTTTTTTTTATTTTTTTTTTTTTAAATAACAGAACGGAGGAAGGAAAAACAAATGGGGAAAAAAAAATAACCCATACACCAGATTACTGGTGTCCTCTATTCATAAAATATCTGTAACAGTTAGACTTGAACAGTTGTGGGTTGAAATTTGGAGGAAAACAACTCTGGGGAAGCGAGTTCCAGAGAGATGCAGTTCGGGGAATGAAAGAATTCTGATAGGCAGAAGTTCTGCAATATGGTTGAGTGACATTCCAGTCATGAGCGCTACCAGATGCCCGTGTAGCACGAGGGAAGGCATGGAGAGGTGGCACCATGGATGCAACTTCTTCTGAGCATTTGCCAAAAAAATATCTGTAAAATAATGCAAGGGAGGCGACATTCCTTCTTACTTGCAGGGGAGGTAGTTTATATGTAATGGCAGGGTTGTTAATGATTCTAACAGCTTTACTCTGAATTTTGTCTAGTTGTCTTCATGCAACCTCTCCACAACCATTCCACAAGGGTGAGCAATATTCAAGCTGAGAGCGCACATGACTCTTATAAATTATAGCTAACTGCTCATCGGCGAAGAAGTTACGGACTCTGTACAATAATCCAAGTTTCTTTGAGGCGGTTTTTGCAAGTGATCTGACATGAGAGGTCCAGCTGAGGGCACTGTTAAGTGAGACACCAAGAATTTCAATACTTTTGGAGATGGGAATATTAGTAGCACTGAGGGTAATGTACGAATCTGGCAATATCTGTCTATTAGTAAACTGTATATATTTAGTTTTACTAGCATTAAAAGAGACAAGGTTGTTTTGCCCCCATTCACTGATTGTAGCTAGATCTTGCTTTATGGAGATGGCTGTACTGAGTTGAGAGGTAGAGATATTAGACTTTGTAAATGGATGTCTGAGTGTGAATGAACTATGTAGTGTTGAGTCATCTGCATATGAGTGAACGGGATTGTGAGTGACAGATAAGAGATCATTAATATGAACCAGAAATAGGGTTGGTGCCAGAACTGATCTCTGCGGCACGCCGACGTTAATTGAGTGGAAATTCGAATATACATCATCTACTTTAACTCTTATTTTCCTGTCACTAAGATAAGAAGAAATCAAAGGAACAAAAGACGTTAGTCCATAGCAATGGAGTTTGGACAGCAGGGAACGGTGCCATACTCTGTCGAAAGCTTTAGAGATATCAAGAGCTACGGCATGAGTTTCTCCAAAAAGATCAATTGATTGATGGATGGTATGAGTTAAGAGACTGAGTATGTCAATGGTGGATCTTTCGTGGCGAAAACCGTATTGTCTATCACTAATTAAGTTGTTGGATTCAAGATGTTTAACAATATGCTTATTTACTAAAGTTTCAAATACCTTACTAAGAGAAGATGTGACAGCTATTGGTCTGTAATTGGAGGGGTCAGACGAACTTCCTTTCTTCGGAACTGGGTGGATATTGGCTTCTTTCCATGAATTTGGGAATAAAGAAGTACGTATGCATAGTCTGAATAATTTGGCTAGGACAGATGCAAGTTCAGGGGAACACTTTTTCAAAACAATTGGCGGAATTCCATCTGGGCCTGGAGCTTTGTTGGTAGGTAAATTGTCTAGGATGGATTTTACGAATCTTGTCTGTATTTTAAGTGGGGCAATTTCGGGAGAATCAAGTTCCAGTACTGAGACATTCTGGCTGGTATCATCTATGGTAGAGTTTCTTGCAAAGGTACTAGCAAAGATATCTGCTTTCCCACGTGGGTCATTTGTAATATTGCCATCTGAAGATTTTAGTGGGGGAATGGAAGATGACTTGTTAAAGTTATTTTTGAAAGAATTAAGAGTTGACCAGAATATTCTATTGTCATTAGGGTTGTTAAGTAGTTTTGATGCTTGCTTTTGAAGAAAGTTTGATTTAGATAGATTTAATACAGCTTTTGCATGATTTCTAGCAATTTTGAATTGGGAGAGTGATTCAGATGTTTTTGATTTTAAGTAAGAGTTATATGCTAATGACTTTTGGGCTGTTGCTCTGGCACAATTGCCATCAAACCATTTTGGAGAGTTTGATCTTTTAGTGAATTGTTGACTTGGTATGTATAAATCCATACCAGCCAGTATTAAGTCGCAAAATGTGGGACTGGGTAGAATTGGGATCACTAGAGAAGAAAGACTGCCATGGAATGTCAGCAAGATAATTTCTAAATCCATCCCAGTCTGGCCTGTCAAAGTGCCGTCGGGTCACCCTGACAGGTTCGGAATGGGGAGGTGTAGGAGGGTTGGTGACATGTAGAGGCGTATGGCATGTAGGAGGACTGCTGGGCCTTGATAGCAGGCTGTGAAGCCTATGCCCAGAGTCGGACACAAAAAAAAAAAAAAAAAAAAAAAAAAAAAAACTAATGAGGCTTTGATGCTGGATTTTCAAAAAAAAAGGAAATGAGAACAGTTCTAATGGGTAATTACTCATCATGGAAGGAAGTTACTAGAGGAGTTCCACAGGGATCAGTGCTGGCACCAATAATGTTTTTAGTGTTTATAGATGATACAGACTAGATCATTGGAAATGGAAGTTATTTAAATAAGTTTTGCTGATGATGCAAAAATACTAAGTATAATTACAAACTCAGACTCTTGCAGAGAGCTACAAGAAGAATTAAAAAAGCTTCATGAATGGAGCAATAGATGGCAAATGGAATTCATTGTGGACAAATGCCATGTAAATAAGTTTGGTAAAAATGGAAAAAAGACTAGATTGGGATTATAAGCTAGGGAGTTCAACCCTATACATATCAGAAAAGGAGAAGGACCTAGGAGTGATTATCAATAACAACTACCTCTAGCTGACCACATAAATGCGAAGATACGAAATATGCACTCACTGGTTGCTAATATGAGAATAGCATTCACATATATAGCTTATGACATCCTGGTTAAGATTATAACGTCATTCATCTGAAAACCCTGGAATATACATCAGTGGTCTGGAATCCTCATCTCAAAAAACACGTAGATAAGATGAAATACTACAAAGGGCTGCTATAAGATAGGGATCAAGCTCAAAGGATCTAAGCTATGAAGAAAGACTGGGAAAACTGAACCTATCAACATTACAAGTGAGAAGGAGAAAAGGAGACATGATTATGCTATATAAATGCATCTCAGGGATAGGGAAAATAAACATCAGTGAGTATATAATATATCCTATGGGGAGGCATCAGCAAGAGGACACTGCAAAAACCTGCATAAATAGAGAGGTGAGAAAGACGATAGAAACTTCAGTTTCCCAAATAGGGCAATTGATCAGTGGAATGCACTATCGAATGAAATTCTGTGTGCCAAAACTAGTCATAAATTTTAAAGCATGTATGATGAAAATGGTTTAATACACAGGACAGTACGAGCTTGATTCATTCTTGTAAACAAAATTAGGTAAGAACACTTAAGCAAGAACACACACACACACACACACACACACACATACACACACACACACACACACACACACACACACACACACACACACACACGCATACACACACACACACACACACACACACACACACACATACACGCATACACACACACACACACACACACACACACACACACACACACACACACACACACACCTCCTATCTCTCTCTCTCTCTCTCTCTCTCTCTCTCTCTCTCTCAGTAACCGTGGGACGTGGTGGTCAAGTGGTATGACAACGGACTGGTGAATGGAAGGATGCATTCCCTGCCAAAGGTAGTTTATTGGTGGCACATTTACTTTACAGTTTGAGTGTGTCTCAAGTCAAAGGTTCCAACAGTGATGGGATACCTTAAAATCTCATGCTTAGCGATGTGCCGTAAACTTTAGTATTCCTGGATACGTCACTCATGCAATTGATGCAGACTGTTGATACTAAGGGATATAAACAGAGTATACTGAGGGGTAATAGACAGAATAATTCGCTAAGGGGAAGGTGCCACGAAGCCTCCCATGCCGCCCATAACACAGTCCTTTATATACAATATTATTTTTTCCTAGGATTATGAAAATTGTTTGGTGATAGCACGAGTGTATTAAAAAAAAGTATATAGTAAAGATAATATATATATATATATATATATATATATATATATATATATATATATATATATATATATATATATATATATATATATATATATATGTATAAATATATATTGTTACGGAACAGCGAAAGATAATGTACACTTTAAGTGAGAATACTAAAAATCACTACTGGCCCGTAAAGTTCCAGGTTCAAAACAAAAGAGTTAGGTAAAATTACAAGTTAAAGTTTAATGCTCAAACTACCAACAAAACATTCAGGACTCATAAGGATATTGTAATGGCAAAAAACAGGTTAAATATATGGTTAACTGCAATAGCCTCTATTAACATGAAATTAGCAAGAGTAAATTTACCTAAGTCAGCCCTGATAAAATGAAAATACACTGGGTAATGCTCAGTTAATGCAAGATAAATTATTACAGATACAAAATATTATTAATGATGGCTGACAATAAGAATCTTTACATAAATTACGAAAACCTTACTAGGCCCAAGAATTAACCTTATGCTACACAGTACAAGAAAAAATGCAACAACAATTATACTCAAATTACACAGCTGCTAGATGGTTGGAGACTTCCGGAGCACTCACAACAATAACTGTACAGGGGAGGACAGAGATGTGAACAAAATGAGGAGTAGATCTAAGTGGCAATTAATGTAGAGACTGAGCTCATTATATAGGGGCCGGCAGAGCTTGATACAACTTGTAAGAAGGATGCGCAAATGAAGCCATGGGGACAAAGAGTTGACAATCCCGCTCTGAACAACAGAAAGAACGACTTACTCTAACGGTAGAAGGGGGGAACTGAGGTAGAACACGCTCGTGATCAAACATGCAGCATACTGTGTGTTAAAATTACACAAAGGATGATGAAATCATAGGCTATGTAACACCTCCCCACAAAGAAAAAGAAATTTACAAAGGAAATTTCTTATTACTCTAAAACAATCTGTCTAAAGTCTAGATAAGCAATCTGCAATAACATTTTCTTTCCCCTTGACATGTTGTATGTCTAATGAATACTCCTGAAGAAGTAGACTCCATCTTGTCAATCACTGATTTTTATCTTTAAACTTACTAAGGAATTTCAGTGGGTTATGATCGGTATAAATGACTATGGGGTCAAAACCAGAACACAAATAAAATAAAAAATGCTGTAAACCTAAAATCAAGGCCAAAAGCTCTTTCTCAATAGTGGAGTAGTTCTTTTGAGGTGGAGTGAACTTCTTACTGTAATAAAATACAGGGTGTTCAATACCCTGATCATCCTCTTGCAGCAAAACAGCCCCAGCTCCTGTATCACTTGCATCAACACAGTGGTTCTTCCTGGAGTGGCACGGAACACTTGCGGGTACTCCTGCAGTAATGCCGAAAACTCCTGCCTTTCCTCGGGAGGTAGATGAGAAAGCTTAGTCTGGAGATCATTCATGATATCAGGATTCTTCCCCAAACTATCACTCAGGCTCATACTGCATGGGAGAGCTTCACTTGCAGACTCGGGTGGAACAGCTACAGTGCAGACTGGGTTATTTTCGTCCCGCCTGTGTTATAACTTTAGCATGTTGATGTGACAAAGTTGCTTGTTCTTTCTACGATCTGGTGTGGCGATGACATAGTTGACATCACTGAGTTTCTTCTCCACGAAATAAGGACCACTAAACTTGGCTTGAAGAGGTTGCCCATGCACTGGTAGCAGAATCAAAACCTGATCTCCTGGCTGAAAGTGGCGTAACCTGGAGTTCTTATCATACCAAGTTTTCATCTTCTCCTGAGCAGCTCCTAAATTCTCTCTCGCCAGCTGTAAAGCAGTGGACAGCCGTTCTTTGAACTTCATCACATACTCCAGCAGGTTGACGTCATCTCCCTCCGACAGCCAGCATTCCTTGAGTAGCTTAAGGGGTCCTCTTACTTCATGGCCAAACAGTAGTTCAAAAGGTGAGAAGCCCAGTGATTCATTTGGAGATTCTCTTGCAGCAAACACAACGAATGGAAGACCTTTATCCCAGTCTTTCTGATGTTCCAAACAGTATTTCTTGAGCATCGATTTGAGTGTTTGATAATATCTCTCCAACGCTCCTTGGGTCTGGGGATGGTAAGCTGAAGACGTGATCTGGGTGATGCCCAACTCTTTCAGAGACTGCTTGAAAACGTTTGACATGAAATTACTTCCCCGGTCTGACTGTACCTCCTTGGGCAGACCAAACATTGTGAAGAACCCCAGCATTTCCTTAACCACATTCTTTGCTGAGATATTTCTAAGTGGAATGGCTTCAGGATAACGAGTAGTCATATCAATCAGGGTCAACACATAAGAAAATCCTGAAGAAGTCTTAGGAAGAGGGCCCACAATATCCACCAACACACGGGTGAAAGGCGCCTCAAAAGGAGGAATGGGAACTAGAGGTGCAACTTTTTCGGTCTGATTACACTTCCCCAAAACTTGACAGGTGTGACAAGACTTACAATACCAGGAAACATCCCTGTAGATACCTGGCCAGTAGAAGTATTTCAAAATGCGTGCCACAGTCTTCCTCACTCCAAGGTGTCCTGCCAAACTGGAATCATGAGCCACTCTAATGATATCCTGCCTACAAACACAAGGGATGACAACTTGATGTACAACCTCCCATTCACAGTCGGCTGATGCTGTCGGGGGTCTCCACTTCCTCATAAGTACTCCTGACTTTATATAATAACAAGTAGAAGCACCGGCTGACTCTTCCTCACTGCAAGCAGAGTTAGCTAGACCTTTCAACTCAGGGTCAGCAACCTGCAACTCAACCAACTCTTGACGAGATAAATTATCAACACTATGGGGTACTGCCTCATCTGGTGAGTGGTCCAAATTAGCAAGAAAAGTGTCAGCTAGGATAACATCATCATCATCATTATCCTCTAAATCACCAGTAACTTTAGACTTAGCCCTAGTGACAGCACATGCAGGGAACACATCAGGGACGCAGCCACTGGTTCACTAGACAACTGAGGAGCTGGACACACTTGACTTCCACCAATATCATTTCCAAGTAAGAAAGTTACACCTGACATTGGGAGTGTCTCAACCAACCCAATCATAACGGAACCATTAACAAAACCAGACTCTAAATTCACTCTGCACAGAGGGACAGAGAAGTAATTATTCCCTACACCTTGTAAGATTACAGTTTCATCAGAGGAATTAACATTAGAGCCTAGAACACTGGTCAGCATAAGGGATTGGCAAGCACCTGTATCACGATATATTTTAACTGATTTCCTGTCATTACTGTCCAGAGGACTGACAAAACCATCAGACAGGAAATTAGCACATGAACTCTTGAGAGAGTCACCCACGTTACTGCTCAAAAGAGGAGCTTCATCATGAGGATTTAATTTACCCCTCAAAGCAGGTTCAGTTAACTCAGTTAAAGAATTCTAGAAACTCTCAAGAGTGGACACTAGACCAATTGACTGAATATTTAAAGACTCCTTTTTGTTCACATCACGCTGTCTCCTGAAACATTTCTCCGTAGTATGACCAAGCTTTCTACAATACGTACATTTACTTTTCTGAAATCTAGAGGTGAAGCTGGTATTTACTTCCTGAGAAACATCATCCTTATTCTCTTTCCTGTTACCTGTACTCTGAGTAGAGGCAACGTACTTACTCTCAGATTTCCCTTTTTCTCTAGAATATCTCTTGTGAGTGAGAACATATTCATCAGCTAAAACTGCAGCATCAGACAAATTATCTATTCTTTTCTCATCAAGATATAGGCTTACATCTTTATTAACACACCTCTTGAAGTCCTCCAGCAAAATCATCTGCTTAAATTTACCAAAATCAGAATCCACATTTTTAGAATTTAACCACTACTCTAACAGATCTTCTTTGATTTTTGCATACTCAACATGGGATTGCATATCTTGCTTGTAAGTTGTCCTAAATTTTACTCTATAGGCTTCAGGAACAAGCTCAGAGGCCTTAAGAATCAAGCTCTTAACTACATCATAATTATCACATTCATCCTGAGGCAAAGATGCATATGTTACTTGAGCTTTACCGGTGAGAACAGTTTGAAGGAGTACTGACCAATACTTTTTTGGCCAATTAAAACCTGTAGCTACCCTCTCAAACAACTGAAAATACTTTGTTAAATCAGATTCATTAAAAGGAGGGACAAGTTTAACATTTTTAACCACATCAAAATCATCAGAGCTAGATGATCCAGTTCCACCTTGTTTCATGCGATACTCATGGTCTGCCTGAATCCTGGCAAGTTCAACTTGTGCGTGTATAGCTGAAAATTAGCTAATTCAATCTGCGTTTGCTCATTTGGAGGAGTTACATTAAACAAGCTTTCATTAATCATGTCAACAATTTGATCTTTAGAATGATGAGAGCGAACAGCAATTCCCAATTGTTGAGCAACAAGCTTAAGTTCATTCTTTGTTCTGTTTTCTACATCACTCACTGTTTGCACATTTGACAAAAAATCTTTGGCTTCATCAAGTGTAGAAAGTGTAGACATCATGAATAAATCACAGTCACAAAATATCAAACAATATCCTTATGATAATATCCTGAATATCCTGGCGAGGTCGCCAAATTTATGTTACGGAACAGCGAAAGATAATGTACACTTTAAGTGAGAATACTAAAAATCACTACTGTCCTGTAAAGTTCCAGGTTCAAAACAAAAGACTTAGGTAAAATTACAAGTTAAAGTTTAATGCTCAAACTACCAACAAAACATTCAGGACTTATAAGGATAATGTAATGGCAAAAAACAGGTTAAATATATGGTTAACTGCAATAGCCTCTATTAACATGAAATTAGCAAGAGTAAATTTACCTAAGTCAGCCCTGATAAAATGAAAATACACTGGGTAATGCTCAGTTAATGCAAGATAAATTATTTCAGATACAAAATATTATTAATGATGGCTGACAATAAGAACCTTTACATAAATTACGAAAACCTTACTTGGCCCAAGAATTAACCTTATGCTACACAGTACAAGAAAAAATGCAACAACAGTTATACTCAAATTACACAGCTGCTAGATGGTTGGAGACTTCCAGAGCTCTCACAACAATAACTGTACAGGGGAGGACAGAGATGTGAACAAAATGAGGAGTAGATCTAAGTGGCAATTAATGTAGAGACTGAGCTCATTATATAGGGGCCGGCAGAGCTTGATACAACTTGTAAGAAGGACGCGCAAATGAAACCATGGGGACAAAGAGTTGACAATCCTGCTCTGAACAACAGAATGAACGACTTACTCTACTATAACGGTAGAAGGGGGGAACTGAGGCAGAACACGCTCGTGATCAAACATGCAGCATACTGTGCGTTAAAACTACACAAAGGATGATGAAATCATAGGCTATGTAACAATATATATATATATATATATATATATATATATATATATATATAAATATATATCTTCTATGTCGTTCATGATGTGAGAAATTGCCCAGAAGTAAAAAGTAAAAAAAAAAAAGAAATGTCAGAGCTGAACGAAATTAACACAGAAAAAGAGTATTATAAACAGGGTTATGATTATTGTCTCTCCCTCTCTCTCTCTCTCTCTCTCTCTCTCTCTCTCTCTCCAGGCATCATTCCTGCTCTCCATCAGTCGCTATCCTTATCTCTCTCTCTCTCTTCTGCTGGCTCACAACTCTCCACTCCAGCCGTATAATCAACTCACTTCCACTTTCGCCTCTTGTCTTTCACTCGCCCTGCCTTTCATCTAGTCTCCTACAGTCAGAGCTTGCCAGTAAACAACGTCAACCTCTGCGAATTACTGAAATCTAACCTAACCAGCTTATAATTTACAGTACGTTTACTGAATTCCTCTGACTGCCTAAAACAGAAGAGAAAGGCTATATACGCAACCCAACGCAAAACTTTTACGTTCTTCAAAGCTACTAAGTAAACATCATGCTAACCTCTGCGTAATACTGATATTGAAATCCATGCCAGAACACATTTTAGGAGAACTAAATTCCTCTGGCGTAACAAAAGAAGAAGAAATGGAACAGGAAGATGAGGAGGAAGTGGAAGAAGAAGAAAAGGAGGAGGAAGATGAGAAGGAGGAAGAAGAAGAAAAGGAAGATGACGAGGAAAAGGAAGAAAAACAATATAATAATAATAATAATAATAATAATAATAATAATAATAGGAGGTAGAAGAAGTAGAAGAAGAAGAAGAAGAAATCCTCTAAAGTAGCAAGAAAACATGGGCTTGGGAGGGACGCCTTTTCTTGGTGGCCTTTCCTTTAAGGTTATACAAATGTCCCTCAACTCCCCATCCCCTAAAAGGAGAATGGTGGGCTACAGAAGGAGAGAATCTTGAGCTTACAGTCCAGAGTTTACGTCTATATAAACTTAGGATCACAACAACAAAAAAGCAAGAAAGCAAACAGTCTAAGAGGCGCAGTGTCACATTAGGTGAAATGCTGTACACAGGTTCAAACTCATGCCACGTTATATTTTACTTTCTCGAGGGAATATCTATCTATCTTTCTATCTATCTATGTATCTATCTCTATCTCTCTATCAATCTATCTATCTCTATATCTATACCTATCTCTCTCTCTCTCTATCTATCTATCTATCTATATATATATATATATATATATATATATATATATATATATATATATACAGTATATATATAGAATACGTGTATGTCAAGCAACAGAAAGTGGTCAATGTTTTTTGGCGTATCAGATAGAGCCAGGAATCCTGGGGCTTGGATGGTGAGCGAAAGGTACAGTAGGGTGGCTCATTGGATTGCGCGAATTTGGGCTGTCTTGACATTGCTACTCCTCTTCCTGGCCTAGGGTGGGAAAGGAGGTCCGGATGATGATGATGATGATGATATATATATATATATATATATATATATATATACAGATAGAGAGAGAGAGAGAGAGAGAGAGAGAGATTGTGCCAGCAGCGACTGTTGCTATTTCCGGGAATGCTCGTCGGCGAAGAGGTGACGGTGTGGCCTTATTCTTTACCAACATCCGCGGCCTTACCACAAATTTAAACTCAGTTCATTTTTTCCTTCAGTCCATATCCCCTTTGGCCCTTTTCCTCACAGAACCACAAATCTCACCCTCTACTGATATATCTCCATTTTGTTTTCCCGGTTACCATCTCCTTACAAACTTTCGAAAGAAGGGCGGCACCTGTTGTTATATCAAATCCCAATATGCAGTTGACACTATTTTAAACTTCACTTCATCCAGTTTTGATTACTCATTATATAAATTAAATTGCCAAAACATTACCAAATATATCTGTGTAGTTTATCGTTCCCCCAATGCTTCTTGGGAACCCAGTGTATTAGATTCCATATCCACTCAGTTGAGTAACCTTGACCTTGCCCTTGGCAATGAAATTACCATTTTGGGTGATTTTAACATACACAATGTTGAATGGTTATTGCATTCTGCCCGGACTGATGACGCTGGTCTAGAATGCGAGCTGTTTGTGGAATCATTTAATCTCACCCAGTTGGTAAAGCAACCAACCAGAATACCTGATAATCCTGACCATAATGCCCATCTCTTGGATTTATTCTTGACAAATAATCCAGATCAATACAGGATAGAGGTACTGTCACCACTTGGATCCTCTGACCACAATCTCATCAAAGCCTCATTAGTTAACTCTCCTACACCTCGCCATTCCGTACCTGTCAGGGTGACCCGATGGCACTTTGACAGGGCAGACTGGGATGGATTTAGAAATTATCTTGCTGATGTTCCATGGCAGTCTTTCTTCTCTAGTGATCCCAATTCTACCCAGTCCCACATTTGTGACTTAATACTAGCTGGTATGGATTTATTCATACCAAGTCAACAATTCACTAAAAGATCAAACTCTCCAAAATGGTTTGATGGCAATTGTGCCAGAGCAACAGCTCAAAAGTAATTAGCATATAACTCTTACTTAAAATCAAAAATACCTGAATCACTCTCCCAATTTAAACTTGCTAGAAATCATGCAAAAGCTGTATTAAATCTATCTAAATCAAACTTTCTTCAAAAGCAAGCATCAAAACTACTTAACAACCCTAATGACAATAGAATATTCTGGTCAACTCTTAATTCTTTCAATAATAACTTTAACAAGTTATCTTCCATTCCCCCACTAAAATCTTCAGATGGCAATATTACAAATGACCCACGTGGGAAAGCAGATATCTTTGCTAGTACCTTTGCAAGAAACTCTACCATAGATGATACCAGCCAGAATGTCTCAGAACTGGAACTTGATTCTCCCGAAATTGTCCCACTTAAAATACAGACAAGATTTGTAAAATCCATCCTAGACAATTTACCTACCAACAAAGCTCCAGGTCCAGATGGAATTCCGCCAATTGTTTTGAAAAAGTGTTCACCTGAACTTGCCTCTGTCCTAGTTAAATTATTCAGACTATGCATACGTACTTCTTTATTCCCAAATTCATGGAAAGAAGCCAATATCCACCCAGTTCCGAAGAAAGGAAGTTCGTCTGACCCCTCCAATTACAGACCAATAGCTATCACATCTTCTCTTGGTAAGGTATTTGAAACTTTAATTAATAAGCATATTGTTAAACATCTTGAATCCAACAACTTAATTAATGATAGACAATACGGTTTTCGCCACGAAAGATCCACCATTGACATACTCAATCTCTTAACTCATACCATCCATCAATCAATTGATCTTTTTGGAGAAACTCATGCAGTAGCTCTTGATATCTCTAAAGCTTTCGACAGAGTATGGCACCGTTCCCTGCTGTCCAAACTCCTTGCTATGGACTAACGTCTTTTGTTCCTTTGATTTCTTCTTATCTTAGTGACAGGAAAATAAGAGTAAAAGTAGATGATGTATATTCGAATTTCCACTCAATTAACGCTGGCGTGCCGCAGGGATCAGTACTGGCGCCAACCCTATTTCTGGTTCATATTAATGATCTCTTATCTGTCACTCACAATCCCATTCACTCATATGCAGATGACTCAACACTACATAGTTCATTCACACTCAGACATCCATTTACAAAGTCTAATATCTCTACCTCTCAACTCAATACAGCCATCTCCATAAATCAAGATCTATCTACAATCAGTGAATGGGGACAAAAGAACCTTGTCTCTTTTAATGCTAGCAAAACTAAATATATACAGTTTACTAATAGACAGATATTGCCAGATTCGTACATTACCTTCAGTGCTACTAATATTCCCATCTCCAAAAGTATTGAAATTCTTGGTGTCTCACTTAACAGTGCCCTCAGCTGGACCTCTCATGTCAGATCACTTGCTAAAACCGCCTCAAAGAAACTTGGATTATTGTACAGAGTCCGTAACTTCTTCGCCGATGAGCAGTTAGCTATAATTTATAAGAGTCATGTGCGCTCTCAGCTTGAATATTGCTCACCCTTGTGGAATGGTTGTGGAGAGGTTGCATTAACACAACTAGACAAAATTCAG
>NC_137057.1:9018367-9058367 GCF_032717465.1 Coenobita brevimanus
ATTAATAATTTCAAAGACAGTACCTAAATATATGAAAGATGATGGTGATGATGACGACGACACCAGTGGGATATTACAGAAGGAAGATTCATCAAATTACAGTCCATGGCTCTTAAAGCATAAAATTAAACTCGCTATCATTCTAACTCTCAGCTCACTGTTTATTACAAGCCAGCAAGCACAGCGAGCAAGGCGACCAAGTGTTGCGAAGCGATGTTTACACTAAGCTGAGAAATGAGCGGCCCGACCAGACCCGGCCTGGCCAGAATCGACAGAGCCCGACCGCAATGGTTTTCAGAGGCTGATAACTTATCCGCTATGCGAGACAGAGAGGATATTCTTTCAGTAGATAGTTGATACATTAAAATAAATTTTGTTTTTAGCTATATATTTACTCATGAGACCAAAGAAACTCTTTCGAATCCCAGCCTTCCAAGGGAATGTACCAAGGGTTTAAACTGATATGCTCGTATTTGAAACTTTTTTTTTTTTTTCATATTTCCTGTTTTAACAGTGTATTTTCTTGCCCGAATTCTAATAATTAATTTCGGAAATTACGCTCATAATTTTACATGAATGTTATATCGGTGTTTAGGGGAAAAATCAGCACCGCGCTCTCGCGCGCTTTTGAGTGTGTGTGTGTGTGTGTGTGTGTGTGTGTGTGTGTGTGTGTGTGTGTGTGTGAGTAAAAATGTGAGAAAGTAAATATTATAGCTCAATTTTTCTTCTGTTATTGTTCAACTTTCTCCTCAGGAATGTTGAAAGTTTACACCAAGATGGAATTATGATGATAGGCCCATGTATAAATGCTCGCTGCCTCGTCACTCTCTCACAAAGAGAACTTTATTGGGTTAATGAATGGACTAACACTACCGCCACCACTGCACCTGTCTGTCTGTCTATCTATTGATGTTTTGATATTTTTCTTAGATAATTTAGTTCTACAATTATTAACCCGCCGACTCCCGTTGATGTATATAAAAGTCCACACGTCTTGTTTCTACAACTCCCGTTGATGTATATAAATGCGCTAATTGCAAGGTCCATCATTTCACATTTTTCAAATTTCGTTCGTGATTTTTGGTACGTATACACGGGGCACCTTCCTCTACAAGATGCCAGGCAGAGACAAAGCCTTACCCGGCATGACCTCCCCCCCCCCCGCAAGCTATTGTCTTGGCAATTCACCTGTTACCAGTGACCTGCCCAGTAAAGACGTCGTGCTACGGTACGAAATTCAAGGCGAGAGTGATTCTCCAATCGATGACAAAGTGGAGGACAAAGTTTACGAAGCTTTAGAGGAAGAAACAGTCAGAAATGATGATCAGATAATGTCGCCAAAAAGGTCAGGTATGTTGATGTGTTTGGTGAGTGAAACAATGCTTATATTGCCTATATTACTGTATGAAAACCAATGTACTCTCGTAGTACATATAAATTCGTACCAAATATATAAATGAATACCGTTTATGATTGGTGTGGAATAGTTACCCTCCCATAGAACTCGTTTTTTTGGAGCCAGCCTGATAGAAAACACAGTAAGGTAAGGGGTACTGCTACCTGTATCCAGTATTTTAAACCTCAGGTGAGTGATTTCTCTAAGGTAAGGGGTACTTCTACCTGTATCCAGTATTTTAAACCTCAGTTGAGTGATTTCTCTATGAATTTTCGATGTTTCTCACCAAAAGCGGAGGTTTGAGCCACTTTTTTTTTTTTTTTCAAAACTGGTCGGGATTGGGGGGGGGGAGTCAGTTGTGGAAAATCGGTCTGGACGGGGCTGGTTAATTATCTGAGACTGTGGTATTTTCGTATAGGGTATATTAGGTGTTATGTGGTGTCATCCATTGTTTATGTACAGAGTATCTGTTTGGTGGATGAGGAGTGGGATTAATTTACACTCGTATTTTTACCTCTGTCAACAAAATTGGACGGAGGTTATGTATTCGCATGTGTCTGTTTCTTTGTGAACAAGATATCTCATAAAGTTGTTATCGGATTGTAGTGAATAGGTGGGCAGTGGGTCGAGTAAATGTTGATGAGAATAATAACCATATTCGGATGCAGGATTAAACTGGAAATGGTATTGGCGTTGCCGGAGGTATGCTTAACAGGGCAGACTAAGACCGTAGAGTTAACTGATAATACGAAACTAAAAATATTCGTCTGCTAGGATAAAGGAATCACAGCTCAGTGAATCCCAAATGTTATTGTGTTGATGGAGATATACGATTTTTGAGTTCTTTATATTTGGTATCTTGTTCTTTTTTCTTTTTTTTTCTTTAGAGTTCGTTATATCTTAATACAGTGATTTGCATTCCAGATAGGATTTGCTTATGATTTGGATAATTGTGTGTGTGTGTGTGTGTGTGTGTGTGTGTAGCCATTGTTTGTTCTCTGTGTCCTACACTCATTTTCCACAGAATATTCTTAAGTCTGTTTGTTCGAGAGAGAGAGAGAGAGAGAGAGAGAGAGAGAGAGAGAGAGAGAGAGAGAGAGAGAGAATATTCTATCACTAAGGCTTCAGTTTAATCCTATATATTTATGCCCTCTCGGAGATGTTATCTCCTGCCACACACCACAAAGCCAGCCGGAAAACAGGGCGTGTGTGCTGGGCAGGCCCCAGGCCCTATCTTCACCCTTTTTTTAACTCAGCCCACACCTCGTTGACCAGACCAATGTATGGCTCAGCCTGCACTATAGGTGCAGAAAACTTTTAAACGAACGAACGAACGGTTTTATCTCATGCAAGGGGAGTAGGTATTCGCCAATGTTTGCTTGTTTGTTTGTCTGAAACCAGGATTAATGAAAAACTAAAAGAGAGATTTGGACCACATTTGGTGGGTAGATAGCCCATGTCCCAGGGAACAATCGATTAAGCTTTGGGACCGATCAGGATCGTATTACAGATTCTGGATCCGGAAAACAATTTTTGCAAAGCCCTAGTCAGTGACGAGAATCCCGAACCCATTATGAGGAGTGGTTTAAAAATTATGTTGGCCTTGTCAGAGATGCGTTCCACTGAGTGCTCCTCCAGTTTGTAAATGTGTATTGTGTGCTTTTTTTTTTTTCTTATGCAAGAGAAAATGAACAAAGGCCAAGAGTCTGCAAGTTTGTTCTCTCCAAAAAAAAAAAAAAAACTTAACCTGCTCCTGGATACACTGCGTTTGAAAGACTGGATATCATAGGCAGAAAGAATATACAGACAGATGGAGACAGTTCCAGATATCGCCTGTTGCATACATAAAGGACTGAAAGTAAGATTAACTGTTGCATTAGAGAGCTCGACAGAAAAGGGATGAGAGTTTGTTGCTAGACGGGCGCTACATGCGCGCCGTGGTGATGGAGGGATGCAATAGACAATTCAGAGTAGCAGTGACCAAGTAAGTGGCAACAGAAGAGACATAAAGATGCAACAGTGCGGCGTAGAGACAGAAGTTGAATGGAGCTTCTAAGAGGAGAGTTAATGACACGAAAAGCCTATTTTTATTATTATTATTTTTTTTGAGTGCTTAGTTCACGAGAAATGTTTGTTTGGGAACTTGAGTTTTTCCTCCATCTACTGTACGTTTGGTAACAACTGAATGTAAGTATTTGTGAGTTTGTGATGATGATGATGATGATGATGATGATTTTGAACGGTGATGTTGATGAGGATGACGATGATCACAAAAGTTATCCTGAGTTTGGAGGAAGAAGAAGAAGATGATGGTGATGATGATGATGGTGACAAAATTTATCCATAATTTAGAAAATGATGATAAAATTTAATCTTAATTTAGACGATGATAATGGTGATGATGATTGTGATGATGATGATGATGGGGATGATGACAAAATGTATCCTTACTTGAGAGCGTCAAAGCCTAAGAGATCAATGTTAAACTATAGTATGTCATATGGGTGAGGGTCTCGCCTACGAATTCTATATTAAACGCTAGATATAAGTACATGACTAATGAATAAATAAATAACTAAATATGTCGCTACGAGAATCAATAATCAGTCACAATGAAATGGGCTGCCTTTTTTTTCCTTTCTGTGTAAAATCAGTGTGATCATTGCTAATTTTCCTTGGGTAAGGAGGCACCCTAGCACCTCTTCCTTAGCGATTTATTTTCGGATATGGCTGGTTAATATCCTTTTGTATGTTTTTATGCAGATTATGGCGATGTTTGAGGGATTTAGCACAGAATGGGATAGTATGCTTAAATAAACAGTATAAATCGTTTAAGAAACGGTGTTAGGAAGCTTTCTTAACCGACGAGAATACGGGCCGTAAACTAGTTGGAGCTTGATTTTATAAGTTTAAAGTAAAAAAAAAAAAAAATACAAGGATTATATGTTAATCAGAAATAACTAAAAGGGATTAATCTCTCCCTTCTTGGTTTTCAGATATTACGATACTGTGTTTTATGCTACATATGATAGTTCAGTGTTTATCAGTTTTTTTCTTTCACTTCCTTCCTCACTTGTGGGGATCTTAACATCCTTGTGGCCCCCATTCATTTTTTTTTTCTCAAGCCTCTCACAAATAATGAAAAAAAAAAAAAAAAAAATTGCTGGTGCTCTCCACTAATTATAATGCTGACATCTGTCAATTAGAATGCATGTTTTGTTACATATCAATGGGATGGATGACCATGCTTGCTTTCAGTCAGTCACTGATTCGAGGGTGAGTCACTGATAATGCACATCTCATGTCTGTGTCCGCATCCAACAGCTTTCAGCTTTTATTTTTTACGTGAAGAAGGGTGGGGTAACCAGACTCACATAAATATGTTGTGGAAGATGGCAAGAGGACTCTAAGTGCGATTCCACTAATTTTTGGATATGATTGACGCATGGAGCACCAGAATACAGTCAGAGATTTTCCTTCTTAAAGGTCTTTGGCAGAAGGATCATTCCTGAGGTCAAGGAATTCGTCTTGAACATCATTGGGAATGGCAGCAATATCAGGAGTGTCAGAGAAAGGATTCCTCACCAATATCCCTTCTTCCTCCTTTAATTCTGGGAAGTATCTTTTGTGCTCACTTTCCAAGGATTTCAAGGGTCGAATTATTCACTTTTGAGTGATGGGTCAAGTAGGTGATCCTCTTCAATCTTGTCAACAACAGTTGAAAGGTTCTCACACATGACAACATTTTCTGCATTCACTTTCCTTTGCCAGTTCTAGAGTTCAGCAAGAAATGCACACATACAGTCCATGCGGTGAAATACATTTCCTTCCATACCTTGTAGCTTGATATTCAGCCTGTTTAACTTCTCAAAAATGTCTGCCAGGTATGTAAGACATGACTCCCACAGGGCCTGGTTGAGGAGACTTAATAGAACATCCTTCTCTCTCATTTCCAGGAAAAGTTAAAGCTCTCTTCGAAATTCAAATACTCTGTTCATAACATTGCTCTTGGACAGCAATCGTCCTTTGGAGTAAAAGAGGAGGGATTTATGCTTTGAATCCATAGCTTCACAGAGTTTTTGGAAAAAGTGACAGCTCAAATGTCTTGTTTTCGCAAAGTTGACAAATTTACCACTTCCTCCAGGATCTTGCAGAGGGCATCAGGGAGGGTTTTTGACGCCAGTGCAAAACGATGGATCATACAGTTAACCACTTTCGCATCTGGAGCTACCTCCTAGACATGCTTCTCTAGCCCCGATTTTGATTTCAGTATCACCGGCGCCCCATCAGTACAGATTCAACAACAATTTTTCCAGGCTATTCCGTTAGCTGTGAAGAAAGAAGTCAAATTTTCCATTACATCTAAAACATTGTGGTAGTTTCAGGCTGTGTATAACAGATATTCATCTCTGATGTCATGCATTAATACGTACCCAACAAACACTAGTAGCTGTGCACAAGATCTTACATCCGTTAACTCATCCAACTTTACTGCAAACATACCAGTTGCAGACAGTTTAAGTTCTTGTATCATTTCTTCCATGATGTCAGCTGACATTTCACTAATTGTCCGTTTCACAAGGAAATCTGCTGAATCATATGTGCACTTGACTCTCCAAGACTACACTTAACCATCTTTAGAGCACACGGCTTAAATAAAATTTCACTAATCGTGTGGGCCTTTTTCTTCTTTGCTGTTTCAAGGATAACATCATATGATACCTCTGCTACACTTTGATTCTGTTGTTGGAATGCACCACTCCCATTCAGTCTCTGTTTTGCCGAACTCTGTTCATGACACTTGAAGAAACTTGGGTCTTTTTCCTCATACTGAGGGTGGATTGTCGTCAGATGATGCCCCAGCTTACTAGGCCTCATGAAATCATTCCCCTGCACTCTGAAACACGGCACACAATGCGGTTTCTTGATGTTATCAGCTAAGATTGAGGTAAATCCGTAGTTGATGTATTCATCATTGTACTTCCGCTTCTTAGCAACACTGGCAGCCATCACAAATCTTTATAATAGAAAGCCAAACAGAGAGAAACAGCCAAATGATAACGATTTAAATGATGTGTCCACTTGTGCCAAATTGAATTAATTCGCTACATTAATATAAAATCGATGTCGATAAAAACTCGCCACCATCAAACGACTTTCACCAAACTTTTACGATTTAGTTTTAACTACATGCGGGTGAGTTAAATTTTATGCAGTATGAAGCCACTGCTTTTCACTATTTGATGTTTTGCAAACAATACTGTATTCATTTGTTCTTTTTTTTTCATTTCTATTAAGGTAGCATAAGTACCATTAAAGAAACTTTCGAGTTAGTAATGTAGATGTTACCACTAGCGCAACTGAAGCAAAATTCTTTTGGCATCATTCTAAATATTAGTCTCCAAATTTTCCGCGTGTGGTAGCCGAGTTCCGTTGTCGCCTTTACTTATGCAAAGATTATGAAAAATCATGGTTGCACTGTAGGAAGACAATGTGAAATATCATGTGAAATTGCTAAATGCACCACTACACCATGAATAACCATATTTAATCATTACTGTATTATTTTCACACCGTCACAAATTTTGACAAGTAAACAGAAAATATTGATACAAAAATTTGGCAAAATGTGTCAAACGCAACAAAAGACACCTAAGGTACCAAGTTTGAATACGTAATCATCAAAAAGCAAAGGCATTTAGAAGAAAGAAGCAAAACTCAATTATTGTTTTTAAAATGTAGTCGGCTCTACCCTGCATTAAAATTTTATTGTTTGTCATCAATTTCAAGTTAGAGCTGCTAAATCTGCATTGAAATAGGGTTTGGTGGAAACTGCTTGATTTAAATTAAATGTTACACGGTGATTTTTTTTTCCAGTATTGATTTTAGTTCAGATAGTTTGGTGAAAGAGAATTAGTTGAAATTCATCATATATCTTATTGATGTATTTGTTTTGGTTCAAGAGGCCAATGATAAGAAAAAACAAATGAATGAATGAGAAAATGAACAGAAATTAGATTACAGCGATGGTTTTCAGAGGCTATAAACTTTTATACTGTGTGAGATAGAGAAGAGATTCTTTCAACAGGTAGTAGATGCATTCAATAAATTTTGTTTTTAGCTATATATTTACTCATGAGACCAAAGAAACCCCTTGGAATCCCAGTTTTACTAGGGAATGTAGGAAGTGCTTAAAATTACATGCTTCACCATGAAATCAAATTAAACAAAGATTTCGCATTGAAACACTGTGTTTTCTTGCGTGAATTCTAACAATAAAACATCAAATTTTATGCTCATAATATTACATGAACTTTTTTTTTCTATGCTTAGGGTGTGACATCACAAAGGATAATCGCCCCATTTCTGGGTTTCATCATTCGATCAATAGCCAAGTGTTTACTGACGCAGTTCTTTGGCACTGCAATTCGGGAGCAGAGAATATAATTATTGAACATTTCGCGTGTGACAGATCCTTCGGTGTCTGGCTACACGCACATTCATAGAGAAAACGTGAGAGAGAGGAGAGAGAGAGAGAGAGAGAGAGAGAGAGAGAGAGAGAGAGACAGAGACAGAGACAGACAGACAGACAGACAGACAGACAGACAGAGAGAAAACGTGAGAAAGTAAATATTTCGGCACAATTCTTCTTCTTTTGTTGTTCAGCTATTTTACCAGAAATGTTAGTTTACACCAAGATGGAATTTTGATGAAAGGCGTATATACAAACGCTCGCTCGCTCGTCACGCGCTCACAAGGCGTACTTTACTGGTGTATATATCTATTTATCTACCTCTGCCTGCATGTCGCTGTCAATAATTCTGTCATCCAGTTTTCTGCTCTCTCTCTCTCTCTCTCTCCCTCTCTCTCTCTCTCTCTCTCTCTCTCTCTCTCTCTCTCTCTCTCTCTAACCCCCCAGATTTTCACACTCCTTACAGAGAAGCAATTTTTCATTCTATAACAAATTATGTCACTTGTCGCTATGACACGGTAACAAAAAGTTTTATCATTGATTCTAAGCTACATTATAGAATCATGGGTTTAAACTGCCTGGATGATTCACTGGTTGGGTGGGGTAGTGAAGGAAGATAGTGAATAATGAACTGTTCACGAGAGAGAGAGAGAGAGAGAGAGAGAGAGAGAGAGAGAGAGAGAGAGAGAGAGAGAGAGAGAGAGAGAGAGAGAGAGAGAGAGAGAGAGAGAGAGAGAGAGAGAGAGAGAGAGAAATTATAGCCTTCGCTGAACACACAAACCACTAGCAATGAATATTCTACACCCAAAACAGTAACAACAACCACAGCCAAATATCCACGGCATCTACAACATTTACACAGAAAAACTCGTTATACCCAAGTGGTTACTATAATTCTTAGTGTCAAAGTCCACCAGATGTCAGGATCATGTGGCCTTTATCTTTCGTTATAGAGGTAACGGTATATTACCTTGTCTGCTCTCTACAATACCAAGGAGGCAAATCCCATAGCGTATGTGATCCTGATACTGTTAGATAGACAGACCTTTATATGTGTACGAAAGCATCTCGTTAAAGAACAATATAAAAGGCAAATCACAATACTAACCCGCTAACGAACTTGAAAATGTTAAAGTAGTAATCCCTCCCCTCTCAATGAGCAATGAAATAAAAGAAAAACAAAAAAGAAAACTGACCTGTGAAAAAAAAAAAAAATGGAAGGATGTTTGTGGTATTGGAACCAGTGTTAAGCCTCCACCTCGCTACTGACAGAGAATATAATATCATGGTGGCGGGTTGGGCTATGTGGGTTTGGTTGTCTGTCTGCTTAGTTTTGTTGTATTTGTCTAATCGGCTCTGCCTGTCTGTATGTATGTGCGTTCATGTCTAGTTTCAGATTTACGAGTCTATATGCTCGTCCACACCTGTCTAATTTCGAATTTAACAATCTGATTGCAAGTGTATGTCTGTCAGAATCATATGTTTCTCTGTTCAACTTCAGTTTCACTCTGCTTTGTCTATAGTCTTCATCCAACTGATAAAAAAAAAAAAAAGTCGAGTGAAAAAGTGTAAGGGCATTTGTGGCGCTGTGAAGAGTGCAAAGCCTTCACCCCCTCCACTGACAGCAAATATACAGAGGGATGTGGTGTGTTGGCTTCTGCTTCCTCTGGGTCTGGCAGGCTGTCTCTCTGGCTTTGGCTGTTTGTTTAACTTCTGTTTTCTTTCTAGCTCTTTATTTTATTGTTTATTTTTGTTTACCTGTCTAGCTTCAGTTTTCAGTCTGTCAGTTTGTTTAGCTGCTTATTTTCCTTCCGCCTGTCTGTCTAGTTCCAGTTGTCTGTCTAGACCTCTTTCAATTGTCTGTCTGACTGTCTGGGTTGGGCTGACATGTTTAGGCTGTGTCTCACTGGTTGTGTCTCTGCTAGAATTTTGTCTTTTTTCTGTGTTTCTGCCTTTAAAAAGTAAACATGCATACATCCTGTGAAAACGTGTAAAGACATTTGTGGCGTTGAAGCGAGTGTTAAGCCTCCACCCCACTTCACTATCAATAAACATATGGACCCAGATGGATTTGGTAGATGTCAAGCCCGCTCCACTGTCTCTCTATAGTGGGTTTATCCTACCCTGGCTTAAAATTGCCATATCACCATCTATAGTGTGCAACTGTATCAATAGATTAGCACTAGAATATGATGCTAGTCACGAAGAGGTGCTATGGAAAGGATGTAGAGCCTTAGTATTGTCTTTTCCTCCACTACCCTATGTGAAAGAACCTGCAAAAGGATGAAAACCTGGGCCAAGTTAAGGAGAAGAGGGTATAGCTTCGCCTGTTTGCTCTAGTCCTGCGTTATTCAGCTGGAATCCCTCTGTCTGCTGGGCCGTGCCTGTCTACTCAGTTCTGTTTGTTCTGCTGGGCTTTTTGTTTGGTTGCCTTTCTGCCAGGTTGTCTGATTTTCTGTCTGTCCGTGTCATTCGGTATTGTCTGCTTTCTGGTTTGGACTGTATCTGTTTATCCGTGTCATTCGGTATTGTCTACTTTCTGGTTAGGACTGTATCTGTTTATCCGTGTCATTCGGTATTGTCTGCTTTCTGGTTAGGACTGTATCTGTTTATCCGTATCATTCGGTATTGCCTACTTTCTGGTTTGGACTGTCTGTCTCTTTATCCGAGTCATTCGGTTTTGTCTCCTTTCTGGTTTCGGTTGTCTGTCTGCTCGAATCCTTACTCATTCAGCCCCATCTGTCTGCCTGGCCCCCATATCAACCTGTCCAGCAGGTGAGACTGTAATGGAACGCGGTGTTTATTGGATTGACTTGTGCAATGGACAGGGTCCAGTTCTGCATTCTTAGTGGACTTCCTGCAATGTCTTTAACAGCTTCGCTACCAACAAACCTATATTTTATTTCTGTTACCTTCAGATGAATTTACTGAACTTAAAATCTCTCGTACCCCTTCAACTCCACTTTTTTTTTTATCATAAGTTATTTTATTACTGCTACTACTACGCAGTTATAATAACCTGAAAACTTTATGTTAAAGTTAAAGGTATTAATGGAGTTGTATCTGAAAAAATTCACATGGATTTAACAATAGTGAACTAAAGACATGATCGTGATGAAGAGGTTGCTGAATTGAGGAGTCAAAGTGATAGGGCCCCGTGTTGCATGCAAGATGGCTATGTTGCAATATCATTAACACCTACACTGTCATTATGTCTGTCTGTCTGCATATATGAATGTATGTATGTTTGTCTGTCTCACCCGTATTTATCTCTAATTACCTACACAGTTTATCCATTTATTGACCTACCTACCTATCTATCTACCTATCCATATGTCCATCTACTTATCAGCCTGCCTATACCTTTATCTTTATCTTTGTCTATCTATCTTCCCATCCTTCCATCCATCTCTCTCTCTCTCTCTCTCTCTCTCTCTCTCTCCATTTGTACTAATGTGGCAGGTGCAAATTCTCGTCATTAAGCAAAAAAATTTCCAGTATGCAAATGAGAAAGGTCTAACTTTTCCCAAATGTTTCATCCCTTCTGCATACTGTAGACTGAAAAATGCATAGATAGATAGGCAGACATATATATAGATAGATGAATGCATAGAGTTAGAGGGATGGAGATATAGACAGATAGATAAACAGACAGACAGACAGATATATAGATAGGCAGAGGAAAATAGATGTAAAGAGATATATATACAGACAGATAGACAGACGGAGAGATAGATAGACAAGCAGAGAGAGAGAGAGAGAGAGAGAGAGAGAGAGAGAGAGATCAACTACAAAGACAAGCAAGAAACATGGCAGACACACAGGTGGACAGGTAAATAAATAACTTGCCAATATAGAGAGAGATTAATAAGGGAGACAGATACAAACAGACAGCAAAAACAGACAAATATAGACAGGTTCGATATACAGAGTTAAACATTACGACAATCTGACGCAAGTGTAGACATTTTTTGACAGGTAGACAGACAGATAGATAGATAGATAGATAGATAGATAGATAGACATCCAGTTAGATAGCTAGATACACAGACAGATACACAGACATATAGATAGAAAGGCAGATGTATATAGATAGATTAATAGACTGATTGATTGATAGACAGATAGAGAGACAGACAGACAGATAGACAGATAGATATGTAAATAGACAGACAGACACATACACAGAGAGATAGCAGGATGAATGGATATAGATCGATAGAGAGGTATTTTGATCAAAAGAAATAGATAAACAGACAGATAGACAGACAGATAGGAAATTGGTAGACAGAGTGACGGAGAGCAAGAAAGTCAAGCAGACAACTGAATAAATGAGCAGACAAAGATAAAGGCAAAAAGGTAAAACACGGAAAATAAAACGTAAAGAAACCTGCATAAACTTACAGGACTTTTTTTTTCGCTCTATGAATGATACATTGTTCAAAGCAGATAAACTGATAGATAGGTAAACAGATAGCTAGATAAATGGATGGATGGATGGATGGATGGATGAATGGAAGGGTAGATGGATGGATGGGTACATGGATATAGACACATACTGTAGATAGATAGATACATGCAGATAGATATACTGTTCAAACAGAAAGACGGACAGAGCGACAAACAGACACAGACAAACAGATATAGATACATGCAAAGACAGAGACAGATAGACTGACATACAGACACACACTCTGAGAGAGTTAGATGGACAGATTTATAAGTAGATGCATATATAGACACTTCCATTGGTAACGAGATAAGTGGATATATATATATATATATATATATTGTTACGGAACAGAGAAAGATAACGTACACTTTAAGTGAGAATGCTAAAAATCACTACTGTCCCGTAAAGTTCCAGGTTCAAAACAAAAGAGTTAGGTGAAATTACAAGTTAAAGTTTAATGCTTAAATTAACAACAAAACATTCAGAACTCATAAGGATAATGTAATGGCAAAAAACAGGTTAAATATATGGTTAACTGCAATAGCCTCTATTAACACGAAATTAACAAGAGTAAATTTTATCTAAGTCAGCCCTGATAAAATGAGATACCAGATAATACTCAGTGAATGCCAGATAAATAATTACAGATACAAACTATTATCAAAAATGACTGACATAAAGAACCCCACACGAATTACAAAAACTTCACTAGGCCTACAAATTAAACTTATGCTATACAGTACAAGAAAAAATGCAACAACAGTTATACTCAAATTACACACAGCTGCTAGATGGTTGGAGATTTCTTGAGCACTCACAATAATAATATCTGTACAGGGGAGGACAGAGATGTGAACAAAATGAGGAGCAGATCTAAGTGGCCATGATGCAGAGACTGAGCTCATTATATAGGAGCCGGCAGAGCCTGATACAACTTGTAAGAGGACGCGCAAATGAAAGCCATGGGGAAATAGAGTTCACAATCCCGCTCTGGACAACAGAGAGAACGACTTACTCTACTATAACGGTAGAAGGGGGGGACTGAGGCAGAACACGCTCGTGATCAAACATGCAGCAACTGTGCGTTAAAATTACACAAAGGATGATGAAATCATAGGCTATGTAACACCTCCCCACAAAGAAAAAAGAAATTTACAAAGGAAATTTCTTATTACTCTAAAACAATCTGTACATGGCATTACAGAACATGCAAATGTCTTTCCTAATGTTACAAAACATGAGATCTCCCTAGCACGTTCAGTCATAGGTACTTGCCAGTATCCCTTTAACAAATCAAACTTACTTATGTACCTAGCCTTTCCGATCTTGTCTATGCAATCTTCCACGCGAGGGAGAGGGTAAGTGTCTGTTTTGGTTATCTGATTAACACGTCTGTAGTCGATGCAAAGCCGCTGTGACCCACCTGGCTTAGGGACCAGAGTGACAGGAGAACTCCACTCGCTCTGACAGGGCTCAATCATCTTGTGGTCCAACAGGTAGCCAAGCTCCTTCTGGATGAGAGGAACTTTCACTGGGTTCACACGGTAAGGAGGCAATTTAATTGGCTTTGCGTCTTCAACATCGACATCATGCATCAACACAGTGGTTCTTCCTGGAGTGGCACGGAACACTTGCGGGCACTCCTGCAGTAATGCCGAAAACTCCTGCCTTTCCTTGGGAGGTAAATGAGAAAGCTTAGTCTGAAGATCATTCATGATATCAGGATTCTTCCCCAAACTATCACTCAGGCTCATACTGCATGGGAGAACTTCACTTGTAGACTCGGGTGGAACAGCTACAGTGCAGACTGGATTATTTTCGTCCCGCCTGTGATATAACTTTAGCATGTTGATGTGACATAGTTGCTTGCTCTTTCTACGATCTGGTGTGGCGATGACATAGTTAACATCACTGAGTTTCTTCTCCACGAAATAAGGACCACTAAACTTGGCTTGAAGAGGTTGCCCATGAACTGGTAGCAGAATCAAAACATGATCTCCTGGCTGAAAGTGGCGTAACCTGGACTTCTTATCATACCAAGTCTTCATCTTCTCCTGAGCAGCTCCTAAATTCTCTCTCGCCAGCTGTAAAGCAGTGGACAGCCGTTCTTTGAACTTCATCACATACTCCAGCAGGTTGACGTCATCTTCCTCCGACAGCCAGCATTCCTTGAGTAACTTAAGGGGTCCTCTTACTTCATGGCCAAACAGTAGTTCAAAAGGTGAGAAGCCCAGTGATTCATTTGGAGATTCTCTTGCAGCAAACACTACGAATGGAAGACCTTTATCCCAGTCTTTCTGATGTTCCAAACAGTATTTCTTGAGCATCGACTTGAGTGTTTGATGATATCTCTCCAACGCTCCCTGGGTCTGGGGATGGTAAGCTGAAGACGTGATCTGGGTGATGCCCAACTCTTTCAGAGACTGCTTGAAAACGTTTGACATGAAATTACTTCCCCGGTCTGACTGTACCTCCTTAGGCAGACCAAACTTTGTGAAGAACCCCAGCATTTCCTTAACCACGTTCTTTGCTGAGATGTTTCTAAGTGGAATGGCTTTAGGATAACGAGTAGCCATATCAATCAGGGTCAACACATAAGAAAATCCTGAAGAAGTCTTAGGAAGAGGGCCCACAATATCCACCAACACACGGGTGAAAGGCGCCTCAAAAGGAGGAATGGGAACTAGAGGTGCAACCTTTTCGGCCTGATTACACTTCCCCTCAACTTGACAGGTGTGACAAGACTTACAATACCAGGAAACATCCCTGAAGATACCTGGCCAGTAGAAGTGTTTCAAAATGCGTGCCACAGTCTTCCTCACTCCAAGGTGTCCTGCCAAACTGGAATCATGAGCCACTCGAATGATATCCTGCCTACAAACACGAGGGATGACAACTTGATGTACAACCTCCCATTCACAGTCGGCTGATGCTGTTGGGGGTCTCCACTTCCTCATAAGTACTCCTGACTTTACATAATAACAAGTAGAAGCACCGGCTGACTCTTCTTCACTGTAAGCAGAGTTAGCTAGACCTTTCAACTCAGGGTCAGCAACCTGCAACTCAACCAACTCTTGACGAGACAAATTATCAACACTACGGGGTACTGCCTCATCTGGTGAGTGGTCCAAATTAGCAAGAAAAGTGTCAGCTAGGATAACATCATCATCATCATTATCCTCTAAATCACCAGTAACTTTAGACTTAGCCCTAGTGACAGCACATGCAGGGAACACATCAGGGACATCACAATCCTGGGACGCAGCCACTGGCTCATTAGACAACTGAGGAGCTGGACACACTTGACTTCCACCAATATCATTTCCAAGTAAGAAAGTTACACCTGACATTGGGAGTGTCTCAACCAACCCAACCATAACAGAACCATTAACAAAACCAGACTCTAAATTCACTCTGGACAGAGGGACAGAGAAGTAATTATTCCCTACGCCTTGTAAGATTACAGTTTCATCAGAGGAATTAACATTAGAGCCTAGAACACTGGTCAGCATAAGGGATTGGCAAGCACCTGTATCACGATATATTTTAACTGATTTCCTGTCATTACTGTCCAGAGGACTGACAAAACCATCAGACAGGAAATTAGCACATGAACTCTTGAGAGTGTCACCCACGTTACTGCTCAAAAGAGGAGCTCCATCATGAGAATTTAAGTTACCCCTCAAAGCAGGTTCAGTTAACTCAGTTAAAGAATTCTGGGAACTCTCAAGAGTGGACACTAGACCAATTGACTGAATATTTAAAGACTCCTTTTTGTTCACATCACGCTGTCTCCTGAAACATCTCTCCGTAGTATGACCAAGCTTACTACAATAAGTACATTTACTTTTCTGAAATCTAGAGGTGAAGCTGGTATTTACTTCCTGAGAAACATCATCTTTATTCTCTTTCCTGTTACCTGTACTCTGAGTAGAGGCAACGTACTGACTCTCAGCTTTCCTTTTTCCTCTAAAATATCTCTTGTGAGTGAGAACATACTCATCAGCTAAAACTGCAGCATCAGACAAATTATCTATTCTTTTCTCATCAAGATATAGGCTTACATCTTTACTAATACATCTTTTGAAGTCCTCCAGCAAAATCATCTGCTTAAATTTACCAAAATCAGAATCCACATTCTTAGAATTTAACCACTGCTCTAACAGATCTTCTTTGATTTTTGCATACTCAACATGGAATTGCTTATCTTGCTTGTAAGTTGTCCTAAATTTTACTCTATAGGCTTCAGGAACAAGCTCATAGGCCTTAAGAATCAAGCTCTTAACTACATCATAATTATCAGACTGATCCTGAGGCAAAGATGCATAAGTTACTTGAGCTTTACCGGTGAGAACAGTTTGAAGGAGTACTGGCCAATACTCCTTAGGCCAATTAAAACCTGTAGCTACCCTCTCAAACAACTGAAAATACTTTGTTAAATCAGATTCATTAAAAGGAGGGACAAGTTTAACATTTTTAGCCACATCAAAATCATCAGAGCTAGATGATCCAGTTCCACCTTGTTTCATGCGATACTCATGGTCTGCCTGAATCCTAGCAATTTCAACTTGTGCCTGTATCTGTGCCTCCTGAATCCGAGCCTGAGATTCCGCCTCCTTATCCTGAGACTCAGCCTGCTTAGCGTTTGCCTGAAATTCAGCTTCTTTAGCACGAGCCTCCTGCAGAGCTAGCTGTAACTTAGCTAATTCAATCTGCGTTTGCTCATTTGGAGGAGTTACATTAAACAAGCTTTTATTAATCATACCAACAATTTGATCTTTAGAATGATGAGAGTGAACTGCAATTCCCAATTGTTGAGCAACGAGCTTAAGTTCATTCTTTGTTCTGTTTTCTATATCACACACTGTTTGCACATTTGACAAAAAATCTTTGGCTTCATCAAGTGTAGAAATAGTAGCCATCATGAATATATCACAGTCACAAAATATCAAACAATATCCTTATGATAATATCCTGAATATCCTGGCGAGGTCGCCAAGTTTATGTTACGGAACAGAGAAAGATAACGTACACTTTAAGTGAGAATGCTAAAAATCACTACTGTCCCGTAAAGTTCCAGGTTCAAAACAAAAGAGTTAGGTAAAATTACAAGTTAAAGTTTAATGCTTAAATTAACAACAAAACATTCAGAACTCATAAGGATAATGTAATGGCAAAAAACAGGTTAAATATATGGTTAACTGCAATAGCCTCTATTAACACGAAATTAGCAAAGAGTAAATTTTATCTAAGTCAGCCCTGATAAAATGAGATACCAGATAATACTCAGTGAATGCCAGATAAATAATTACAGATACAAACTATTATAAAAAATGACTGACATAAAGAACCCCACACGAATTACAAAAACTTCACTAGGCCTACAAATTAAACTTATGCTATACAGTACAAGAAAAAATGCAACAACAGTTATACTCAAATTACACACAGCTGCTAGATGGTTGGAGATTTCTTGAGCACTCACAATAATAATATCTGTACAGGGGAGGACAGAGATGTGAACAAAATGAGGAGCAGATCTAAGTGGCCATGATGCAGAGACTGAGCTCATTATATAGGAGCCGGCAGAGCCTGATACAGCTTGTAAGAGGACGCGCAAATGAAAGCCATGGGGAAATAGAGTTCACAATCCCGCTCTGGACAACAGAGAGAACGACTTACTCTACTATAACGGTAGAAGGGGGGGACTGAGGCAGAACACGCTCGTGATCAAACATGCAGCAACTGTGCGTTAAAATTACACAAAGGATGATGAAATCATAGGCTATGTAACAATATATATATATATATATATATATATATATATATATATATATATATATATATATATATATATATATATATATTACGCAAGGAAGAAGGAACCAAAGGCCAGAAGCCCGCAAACTGTTAATTCCAAGAAAAAAAATGTAAAAACAATACAACAGAGAGCCAAATTCAAGATTCATTCATTTAGAGATGCCTAGACACACTGCGTTTGAAAAACTGGAGATCTTAGGAAGTAGGTAATACAGACAGAGGGAGACAGTTCCAGAGATGACCTGTTGCATAAATGAAAGATTGGGAGTAACGGTTAACTCTTGCATTAAAGAGTTGGCCAGAAAAGGGATGAGAGTTTGTTGCTAGACGCGCCCGTTGCAGAGGTGAACGGATGCAAGCAGACAGTTCAGAGGAACATTGACCATTCAAGTAGCGATAGAAGTGAGATAAAGACGCTGCAGTGCGGCGAAGAGACAGAGGTTGAAGGGAGCCAGTAAGAGGAGGAGAGTTAATGAGACGAAAAGCCTTTGATTCCACCCTATTGAGAAGAGCTGTATGTGGGGAGCCTCCCCACACATGAGAGTTGTACTCTACACAGGGGCGAATAAAATTCGTGTATAAAGTCAACAACTGTGCAGGGGTAAAGAAGGTACGGAGTCGGCTTAGCACACCTAATCTCATGGAAGCAGATTTTACAAGAGATGTAATATGATCTTTCCAAGATAAGTCCCGAGTGAATGAAACCCCAAGCATGTTCAAGGATGATGCAGGATTGAGCTGGATATTATTAAACATTAGTGGGTACTCCTGTGGAAGATTTTGTCAGGTTGATATGTGTAAGAACTGAGTATTTGATGCATTAAAAACAAGATTATTTTTACCCCAGTCAGAGATACGATCCAAGTCAGACGTTCGGTGTGAACAGATCTATTGCTCCATAGATATAGTTGAAAGACAAAAACAGAGAGAAATACGGAATTAGAGGTGGATGAGCAGAGATATAGAAATAAAGACAGATACAGACTGATAACATGAAAACAAAGGACTGCAGCGTCAAAGTCTAACTGCATCAGTTGATGCAATTTGAGTTTTATGCCAAAATGCCTAATCGTATCAATTGAGCGGGACCTGTAAAATACTGGAGAGTGCTTCCTCCGCCCCGATTATAACATACATGGCTTCAGGCCAATGAGAACTCACCCCTGAGGTGGCGTGAAGGGGGATCGGACCAACCCGGGTGGTGGGGGGAACCCCCCCTCTGGGCCACCTCCATGCCACCCTCTACCCCACTCCCTCATTCCCTCCTTGTCCCCCATCACCCACCCACCCTTCCACGAACCTGCATCTCTCCTCCCACAACCACCTGTGTCCCTTCTCACCCACTCTCGCCCCTCCTCACACTCTGCTAGCCTTGTGTCCCCCCCGAACCCCACCCTATCCCTCCCTGCTTGTCCCTCTCTACCCTCCCACCCCCTACAGACCCCTGAGAGGTATCAGGCCGCCAAGATGCTACAGAACACACTGAAGTGCTTTCTTCTCATGCGAAAAGTTGGTTATTTTCCCAATCCCCGTACCTACTGTATAGGCCTACTCCCCACAGCCTACTTTATCTCCCCACAGTCTAATAATCTCCCCACACCTACATACACCTGTTTTCATGGTTGGTGTGACAAAACACTTTGAAATGGCCTGTTTCAATAAGAGCAATATGTAGTTATGAAAATTTTCACGTTTTAGAGTGTTCTCGCGGGGTAACTATTATAAACGTTTCTGTTTTTTGCTTTTTTTTAACTTTGACGCGCGGTTGTGCGGTAACCATTTGACCAACGGGGGTGCGGATTGCGTTGTCAGGTGTGTAAATTCTTCCTCTTTAGCCAGAACACAGTCAATTTGCCTTTGGTGAAAGTCACCAAAACACCCCCGAAATGCGGTTGTGGGAGGTACCCTGCCTGATATAACTGCGGTCTTTAGGGGATCGAAAGACAAAAACAGAGAGAGAAATACGGAATTAGAGGTGGATGAGCAGAGTTAATGAAATAATGACAGATACAGACTGATAATATGAAAAAAACAAAAAATAGGACTGCAGCCTCAAAGTCTTGTTTGAAAAGTGAATAAAAGTTAGGCTTGAAATAAGTTGAGGCTTCTGCTATTCTCTCTCTCTCTCTCTCTCTCTCTCTCTCTCTCTCTCTCTCTGAGCTTCTTGATACAGTAATGACCAATGTGTTCCTTCAACTTATCATTTAAGGTGATGGAAAACATCCGTGTGTGTGTGTGTGTGTGTGTGTGTGTGTGTGTGTGTGTGTGTGTGTGTGTGTGTGTGTGTGTGTGTGTTTTACCAGTCCACACACAATGCATCTCCCTACATCTCTTTATTCTTTTTATACATCAGACTCCAGACATAGACTAAGTGGTTCGTTCCCTAAGTCCCATCAGTCCTGCGCATAACAAAAGGCGACTTACCCTCACATATCACCTCCTGGACACTAACAGCGCACCGTCTGTACTGAATGACGCAAAACTCTCTCATGCAGGACTAGCCCAGTGGCATTAGAATTTCTAGTGAAGAGCCAGTGGGTCATTTGAATGATCTTTCAGTATTTCTAAGTAAATAAGTAAATATATACATAAATACCTTCTCTGACTAATGCTTGCTCCAGCCGGAAATCTATCCAGTGGTATTAGAATCAGCAGTACAGTCATTTGGTAATTGGCTTCCGAACAACTATCAATCTATCTGTCTGTCTATCTATCTATCCCCGAAAAAGTCCAGCAAACTTTTCACTTGGATGTTTCAGGGCCATATGTCTCTCTCTCTCTCTCTCTCTCTCTCTCTCTCTCTCTCTCTCTCTCTCTCTCTCTCTCTCTCTCTCTCTCTCAGTGGTGTAAGACCAAGTGGGGTTTCCATTATTACACCTTCACACTGATTGTAAAATTAACCATTAACCATAAACACGGTGTCTTCATCTCCCATTCTTAATAACTCTTTAAACTAATCACGGTTACACTCTTAGACATATTCAACTCCTTCATGTAAGCTGTTTACCTAATTACTTAGTCTCTATCAATGGTATATTTGTAAACAGATATATTACATCGATACTAGCCACAAAGTGCTCCTTCAAAGAGAAATTACAACTCTCCTTAACAAATGCAAATGAACTATACTCTTTTACTCTAACTTGGCCCGGATTATCGCCCTTTTGCTGTTCATTTAACGTAGCTGAGTGGCGAAGAAAGACAGTGCTACAGATCTACAACCATTTCATTACACTTCTTCGTGACTAACACCGTATTTTATTGTTAATCTGTTTTTATGTGTAAGCATTCAAGACGGAGAGATGGAGTTTGAGGCAAAGTTAGAGCAATAGCAGTATGATAGTAGTATAGCAGTCGTAGCAGTATTGTAACAGTAGTGTACTGAACAAGACAGACAGACAGACAGACAGATAGACAGACAGAGACCATTTAATATCAAGTCAGGCAGAGGACTATGACCAGCTCTCTAATTATCTTTCTATCTCTCTTTCTATTTATCTATGCTCCAACACCCACCATCTATCCATCTAATCATCAATCTATCCAACTTTCTATCTATGCTCCAACGCCTACCATCTATCCATCTAACTATCTATCTATCCATCTTTCTATCTACTGTATGCTCCAACGCCCACCATCTATCCATCTTACCATCTATCTATCCATCTTTCTGTCTATACTCCAACACCCACCATCTATCCATCTTTCTATCTATACTCCAACACCCACCATCTATCCATCTTTCGGTCTATGCTCCATCACCCACCATCTATCCATCTTTCTATCTATACTCCAACACCCACCATCTATCCATCTTTCTGTCTATACTCCAACGCCCACCATCTATCCATCTTTCTGTCTATGCTCCAACACCCACCATCTATCCATCTTTCTGTCTATGCTCCAACACCCACCATCTATCCATCTTTCTGTCTATGCTCCAACACCCACCATCTATCCATCTTTCTGTCTATGCTCCAACACCCACCATCTATCCATCTTTCTATCTATACTCCAACACCCACCATCTATCCATCTTTCTGTCTATACTCCAACACCCACCATCTATCCATCTTTCTGTCTATGCTCCAACGCCCACCATCTATCCATCTTTCTATCTATGCTCCAACGCCCACCATCTATCCATCCATCCCTGGCTCAACATTCCAGGCAACTTTTCACTGGTGGGAGATTTAGGATGATATAAAGGTCAGTGAGAACCTAACCCAGGCGGTCACTGGGGGCGTGAGTGGCATACGGGGGGAGGGAGGGAGGGTGGAAGGGAGGGAAAAATGGATGGAAGTCAGGAGGGAAAGAAGAGAGGTAGAAGAGACAGGAAAATAAGATATAAATAATGGAACAAATGAAAGGACGACAGGAGTAAAGAGGCCATGGTCTCTTACAATGTAGGCAGGAAGGAAGGAGAGCGAGAAGAGGGGATGATATACAGAAAGAAAGGAGGAAATAAAAAGTCACTGACTTATACAGTGTAGGAAGGAGGGAAGGAAGGGAGAAGAGAGGAAGGGAAGATACAAAACAAATTGAATAAAGGAATGTATAAAGGAACACAAGAAAGAACAAGAGCAACAGGTCATTGTCTCATACAATGTACTGTAGCCCCATGAACAAAACAAGTGTGAAAAATAAAAGCAGAGTAAAGCAGATGTCTCCTCCTCCCACCAAACTCCCGGTCGAACCTGGCAAGTGTGAGGGAGTGGTATAGTATGGTGTGTTGTGTGGGAGGTAGTATGGTGTGGTGTTGGAATGTGGTATTGTGTGGTGTTGTCTGAGAGTATGGTATGGCGTGCTTTGTGGTGTTATTGAGTGGTATAGTATGATATGTGGGTGGTGTAATATGGTCTGGTGTTTTGTCGCATCTTTAAAATCGCTTTAATAGATAGATGTAAAACATCGTTTCCGAAAAAAAAAAAAAAAAAAAAAAACTATGGAGACAGTTGGACAGAGCAGCTCATGAAGACGTCCACATACTTAAAATCACAAAGATAATTTTGGAGGAAGAAGCGAAAAAGGAAACATAATTTACCTGCTAATTTTCCATTCAGTTCCATGACTAGTAAATTCTGCCTGTCACCCTATACAATAATTACCGATCTCTGTATTCACCTACCTATCTATCTTTCCATCTGTTTATGTCTATCTGTCAATCTGTCGATCTATCTACCTTTCCATCTTCCAAGTTTATTTTTGTACATTCTGGGTACCCACCGCATCTATCCAGCTGCTGACCTACCTACATATCTAAGTATATGTCTATCTATATTTATCTGCCTATATATCTATCTACCCAGCTTATATTAATGTTTTCTGGATTCCCATCTGTCAGGCTTCTGACTGAACCCTCATCCTGCAAGGGACGACTCCGAGAAGAGGATATCTAGGTATATGGGGATTTTAAAAATGATCCCTCCACCCAGGAATACTCTCTCTCTCTCTCTCTCTCTCTCTCTCTCTCTCACACACACACACACACACACACACACACACACACACCAGTATAGATCCACACATGTTTACATTAGTTCCTCTGTACAACTGTACACAACACAGACAGTCATATTTTACATAATACACACGACAAAGTAGATAGAGAGGGAGTGTAGAAAGTTTTGCACATGTACAGTGTAGATGGTAAGCTGCTAGGTGCTGTCAAGAGTTTTTATGATGGTAGCGAAGCATGTGTAAAGGTTAATGGACATCTACAGTAAGTGAATGGTTCACGATCGGTGTGGGTGTGCGACAAGGTTGTGTGATGTCCCCATGGTTGTTAAAAAACAATATATATATATATATATATATATATATATATATATATATATATATATATATATATATATATATATATATATATATATATATATATATATATATATATATATACAGTATATATGGATGGGATGATGAGAGAAGTGAACACACGAGCAATAGAGAGAGGGATGGGGTTGGTAATGAATGGTGATAAATAGAATACCTCAAATTTGTTGTATGCTGATGATGCAATAGTGCTTGCAAGTACCGAACAAGACCTCGGTAGACTAGTGCAGAGTTTTGTTGATGTCTGTGAGCGTCGTGCCTTGAGAGTAAATGTAGAGAAGAGCAGAGTGATGGTTATTGTGAGAGAAGGTGACTCCCAGTGTGATGTTACAGTAAATGGAGAGGGACTGGAATTGGTGAGAGAGTTCAAATACTTGGGTACAGTGATTGAAAAGAGAGGAAAATGTGCAAAAGAAGTTGGCAATAGAGTGACACAAGGAAGGAAAGCAGCTGGTGCAATGAAGGCCTTGATAAGAAACAGAGGCTTGAGTGTTGCAGCTGCACGAGGCTTACATGATGGAGTGTTAGTGCCAACTCTAACATATGGGTGTGAGACTATGGTGTGGCATGAAAATGAAAAGTCAAGAGTAAAAGCAGTGGAGATGGGACTGCTGAGGAATGTATGGAGAGTACAGAGGGTGGATAGGATACGAAATAATGTGATTCGTGAAAGGTGTGGAGTGAGGAAGTCGGTGGACACCAGAATCGATGAGAGAGTCCTGAGATAGCATGGTCATGTGGAATTAATGGATAACAATAGAGTGATGAAAAAGGTATACCTGAGCGAATTTGAAGGAGGAAGGAGGCGAGGTAGGCCAAGGAGAAGGTGGAGAGATATGGTGGATGAGTGTCTGAGGAAGAGAGGTTTGGAAGTCGGTGAGGCTAGGGAACTGACAAGAGATCGAGCTGGCTGGATGAATGTTGTGAGAAGAAGTGCATGATCAGGGATTTTCGCACCCCTTGTGAGCTTGGCAGCATCCGAATTGATTCAATCGGATACGTTTGTTTGAAGCTGCAGAATGTGGTGAATGTTTCTGGTATATCCGGTAGAGCTAGCATCCCGTGGGCTTGAATGATGAGTGAATGGAAGTGTGGCCTATTTGGATTGGGCAAGATTGTGCTGTCTGGACATTGCTACTCCTCACCCTGGCCTTGGGTGGGAAAGGAGGTCCGGATGATGATGATGATGATGGTTGTTGACTTTAACCCCTTCAGCTATATTAAAAGCATATATACTGCAGTTACAGAAAAAAATGAATCGCTGTCAAAATGAGAAAATAATGGGTATTCACTTTAATTTCATGATGGTCTTGGTTTCCCTTAATCAGATTAAATTATCTGGCCTTAGCCAAAAAACAAAACAAAATGTCCGGCGGTAGTTAAAATAAAATCATAATGTTTTTACAAAAATTAGTTGTGTGACGTTAAGAAGAGAAATCTTCTAAAGCTAGTCAGAATAAAATGCTAAATCAATTCCAGGTTTAAACCCTCTTTTATGACAAAGTTTTTTTTTTTTTACAGAATAGAGGAATGAAAAACAAATGGTTAAAAAAAATAATCCATACACCATATTACAGGCGTTCTCCTTTCTTAAAAAACTGTAACAGTTAGATCTGAACAGCTGTTGGTTGAAGTTTTAGGGAAAACCACTCTGTGGAAACGAGATCCAGAGATGCACTTCGGGGAATAAGAGATTCTGATAGGCAGAAGTTCAGCAGTATGATGGTGTGACAGTCCAGCCATAAGAGCTACCAGATGCCCACGTAGCGTGGGGGAAGACATAAAGAGATGGTACAATGGATGCGATTTTGTATGAGCTTTTGCCATAAAAGTATTTATAAAACAATGCAAGAGGAGCAGTAGTCCTTCTTACCTGTGGGGGAGGCAGTTCATTTGTAATAGTAGGGTTATTAACAATTCTAACAGCTTTGTTCAGAATTTTGTCTAGTTGTTTTAGTGCAACCTCTCCACATCCATTCCACATTGGTGAGCAATTTTCCAGATGAGAGTGCACATGACTCATAAATTATGGCCAGCTGCTCGTCAGTGAAGAAGTTTCGGACTGTACAATAAACTACATTTCTCTGAAGTGGTCTTAGCAAGTGGTCTGATATGAGAGGTCCAGCTGAGGGTATTGTTAGTGAAACGCAGAGAATTTCAATACTTTGAGAGAGAGAAATGTCAGTAACACTGAAGGTAATATAGGAATCAGGCATTATCTGTCTGTTAGTAAATTGTATATTTGGTTTTACTAGCATAAACTGAGACAATGTTATTTTGTTCCCATTGAGTGATCTTAGATAAGTATTTATGTAGATTGCTGTACTGAGTTGTGAGTTAGAGATATTATTAAACCTTGCGAATGGGTGTTTAAGTGTGAATGAACTGTGAAGCGCTGAGTCATCTGCATATGAATGGATGGGATTATTGGTGACAGATAAGAGATCACTGATATGAATTAGGAATAGGATTGGAGCCAGAACCGTTCCCTGTGGCACGCCGACATTAGTCGTGTAAAAATTGGAATGTATATCACCTACTTTAATTCTTATCTTTTTGTCGTTGAGATATGAGGAAAGCAGAGGAACAAAGACGTTAGGCCATAGCACGGGCGTTTGGATAGAAGGGAATGATGGCAAACACTGTCAAAAACTTTAGAAAAATCAAGGGCTACTGCATGAGTTTCTTCCTGTTGGTTAATTTATGAATGGTAGAGTTAGGAGATTGAGTACATCGGTAGTAGATCGTTCGTGGCGAAATCCGTTGGATTCATGATGTTTAACTATGTGCCTATTAATTACAGTATCATTACTTTACCAAGAGAAGACATGACAGCTGTTGGTCTGTAATCAGAGGGGTCAGAACTTCGTTTCTTCGGAATAGGGTAGATATTGGCTTTTTTCCAAAAATCAGGGAATGAAGAAGTACATATGCATAGTCTGAATAATTTAGCTAGAAAAGGAGTAAGCTCAGGGGAACATTTTTTTTTTTATTTTTAACAATTGGAGGAATTCCATCTAGACCTGGAGCTTTGTTAGTTGCTAAATTTTCTAGGATGGATTTTATATTTCTATTGTATATATTCAGTGGAGCAATTTCTGGAGAGTCAACTTCTAGTACTAAGACGTTCTGGCTGACTTTCTCTAAAGCAGTTGATCTAAATCAATGTTAAATGAACAAAAAAATAACAGACGTCTCATAGTTTGAGATATTTCCTTTATTTGACACAAGGAGTTTATTTTAGTGGTTTCTCTGATCACCTATCGCCATTCATCTTACGAGCATGATGGAAACAGATGTAATTGTGAAGCAACTCCCCTGAGCTGCTGTCGGAGCTTCCAACATGCCCAGTGATTCATATTTACAACCGAGAGGCAGGATGAACAGACAGACAGGCTGGTAGGCAGGCAGTTTGACTCAGTCAATTGGCCATTAGGTTGATCAGTCGGTTGCCCATACGGTTGGTCGGTTGGTCCGTCTGTCGGTTGAATGCTCAGTCAGTCAGGCGAGCAGGCACACGTGCCCAAACATCCACTCACACGCACATGCGCGCACACACAAAAGCACACACACACACACACACACACACACACACACACACACACACACATGCACACACACATACACAACTCTGATACACCATTTTGAAGCAGTGAATGGCAATGTCGGAGCTTCGAAACTCCTACTGCTGCTTCGCATCAGTCGGCGGCGGTGGAGGGTCAGCCATAGATATGCCTCACTGGGGACTGACTGGCCAAGGACGCGAATAGATGGTGGAAAAGATGGAAGGGAGGCTTGGAGGATAGGACTGAGGAGATGAAGAATAGGAGAAATGGAATGGATGCCGAGATGGAGAAAAATAAATGCTAGGAGAGAGAGAGAGAGAGAGAGAGCGAGAAAGAGAAAGAATGATCCATGTGCATGTTTGTGTGTAGTTGTGTAGTGGTGTGTACGTGCCTGGTGAATAGTTATGAAGTGGCTTGGATGTTTCCTGAGTGCAGGTGTGTAGTGGTGTGTACATGTCTTGAGTGTAGTTGTCTAGTGGTGTGTATGTTTATTGTGTGTAGTTGTGTGGTGGTGTGTACATGTCTTGTGAGTAGTTTTGCATACTGCATGACCTGGGTCGGTATTCTCGTCAGTTAACCCACCCCGTCCCGACCGATTTTCCACCACTGACTCCCCCCAATCCCGACCAGTTTTGGGAAAAAAATTTTTTGGGTTCAAACCTCTGCTTTTGGTGAGAAACATTGAGAATTCATAGAGAAATCGCTCACCCGAGGTTTAAAATGCTCGATACAGGTAGAAGTACCCCTTACCTTACTGGGTTTTCTATCAGGCTGGATCCAAAGAAAACAGGTTCTATGGGAGGGTAACTATTCCACACCACTCATAAACGGTATTTATTTATTTATTTGGTACAAATTTATATGAAGTACGAGAGTATATTGGTTTGCACACAGTAATATAGGCAATATAAGCATTGTTTCACTCACCAAACACATGAACATACCTAACTTTTTTTGGTGACATTACCTGATCATCATTTCTGACTGTTTCTTCCTCTAATGCTGCGTAAACTTTGTCCTCCACATTATCATTGATTGGGGAAGCACTCTGGCCCTGAATTTCCTACCGTGGGATGACGTCTTTACTAGCCAGGTCACTAGTAACAGGTGAAATGCTGAGACAATGGTGTGTGGGGGGGCAGGGGAGGTCATGCGAGGTAAGGCATTGTCCCTGCCTGGCATCTTGTAGAGGAAGGTGTCCCGTGTATATGTACCAAAAATCGCGCACAAAAATTGAAAATTAAGGACCCTGCAATTAATGCGCGTTTATATACGTCAACGGGACTGATAGTGACAAAACGTGTGGACGTATATACACGTCAGTGGGATGCAGTGGGTTAAGGAAGCTTCCTAGCATTTCATCCTTAGCGACTTACTATTGGATGTGGCTCCTTATTATCAATTTGTATGATAATTATGCTGAATATTGTTGTATCTGTATGACTGAAGACACAGAAGAGGACAGTAAGGAGCAATAAGCAAAAACAAATCGCTTAGGAAGAGGTGTTAGGGAACCTACTTGCCCAACGAGAATGAGGACATGTCTTGCCTGTGGTGGACTTATTGGGTTATGGTTTATTCCTGAGGGGTGCAACTGTGACCCTTTGTACTGCCTCACGAGTCAACGCACTTCATGCATGAGAAAACAGAGGGAGAAAGAGAAGAAAGGTGCAGTAGGGAGGCAGGCTGGCAGACAGGCAAGGAAGCAGAAAGGGATGTAGACAGACATACAAAATGTTGCACAGAGGGAGAAATATGCAGACACAAAATATCTAACATATACAGACAGATATATAAATAGACAGCCACACAGGAAGTTGGACATTCAGAAAGGCAGGCAGGCATACAATGAGGACGGAAAGTATACAGATAGGCAGGCAGGCAGGCAGACGTGCAAACGGACGGAAGAACACACACACACACACACACACACACATTAGCACGCACATGCACATATGTACATCAAAAATACAACATGAAGAGGAGACACATCAAAAGAATAAATGTGTGTGCTACGGAAAACAACGTCCCTAAAACATCTAATGAACAGAGCAATTTAGATGTCATCCTGCCCAAAACTTCAATGGTGTGTACGTGTCGTGTGTGTAGTTGTGTAGTGGTGCGTACATGTCGTGTTTCAAGTTGTGTAGTGGTGTGTGTGTCGTGTGTGTAGTTGTGTAGTGGTGTGTACATGTCGTGAGTGTAGTTGTGTAGTGATGTGTACGTGTCGTGTGTGTAGTTGTGTAGTGGTGTGTACATGTCGTGTGTGTAGTTGTATAGTGGTGTGTACGTGTCATGTGTGTAGTTGTGTTGTGGTGTGCACATGTCGTGTGTGTAGTTGTGTAGTGGTGTGTTCGTGTCATGTGTGTAGTTGTGTTGTGGTGTGCACATGTCGTGTGTGTAGTTGTGTAGTGGTGTGTTCGTGTCGTGTGTGTAGTTGTGTAGTGGTGTGTACATGTCTTGTTTGAAATTGTGTAGTGGTGTGTGTGTCGTGTGTGTAGTTGTGTAGTGGTGTGTACATGTCGTGTGTGTAGTTGTGTAGTGGTGTGTACATGTCGTGTTTGTAGTTGTGTAGTGGTGTGTACGTGTCGTGTGTGTAATTGTGTAGTGGTGTGTACGTGTTTTAAGTGTAGCTGTGTAGTGGTGTGTACGTGTTTTGAGTGTAGCTGTGTAGCGGTGTGTATGTGTTTTAAGTGTAGCTGTGTAATGGTGTGTACGTGTTTTGAGTGTAACTGTGTAGTGGTGTGTACGTGTTTTGAGTGTAGCTGTGTAGTGGTGTGTACGTGTTTTGAGTGTAACTGTGTAGTGGTGTGTACGTGTTTTGAGTGTAGCTGTGTAGTGGTGTGTACGTGTTTTGAGTGTAGCTGTGTAGTGGTGTGTACGTGTTTTGAGTGTAGCTGTGTAGTGGTGTGTATGTGTTTTGAGTGTAGTTGTGTAGTGGTGTGTATGTGTTTTAAGTGTAGCTGTGTAGTGGTGTGTACGTGTTTTGAGTGTAACTGTGTAGTGGTGTGTACGTGTTTTGAGTGTAGCTGTGTAGTGGTGTGTACGTGTTTTGAGTGTAGCTGTGTAGTGGTGTGTACGTGTTTTGAGTGTAGCTGTGTAGTGGTGTGTACGTGTTTTGAGTGTAGCTGTGTAGTGGTGTGTACGTGTTTTGAGTGTAGCTGTGTAGTGGTGTGTAGATAGTTTTATTCAAAGTAATAGTACTGAGAATAAAGAGAAGTGTTAACGATAATTTCAATAATAATAACAGTAAGAGTAAATAATGTGCGGAATAGTTTTCACTGCAGTTTTCGATCGGCATATTATTTCTACTATGCGCGGATATTGAAGCAAATGTTCAAGATAGGAAGAAAAATTATATTAATATTCAAAACTTTTCGGAACATTTTCGTTCGGAATTCTAGTACGTTAACTAAGATTTAGCTTTGCTGTTTTCTAATGACATTTAACTTTATAGTACTATCTATTTATCTATCTATTGCTAGACGTCCCAATCCCGTACAGGGTGGCCACAAACAAAGCATCTCCATGTCTCCAGCCATTTCACTGCCCTCCCCCCAGTTCACACCCTCGTCTCTCACATACCTCTCCTCTCCATCCTTCCATCTCATCCTCGGAATACCCCTCCCTGTCCCCCCCTCCATTTCCCTAATATACTGTACACTCTCCTCTTCAGTCTCTCTCTCTCTCCATCCTCTCCACATGTCCAAACCACCTCAGTGTATTTCTTCTAACGCTTTCTATCACGTGCACACCACAGCGCTCCTTCACTTCCTAATCTGTCAGTCTGTCTCTCCACTCAGCTCCACATGCTCCTCTCAAATAACTCATTTCCACCGCTTTCACTCTTGACTTGTGTCCTTACAACAAGGTCCAAACTTCACTTCCATACATTATGCTTGGTATCACAATACCATCATGCAGCAACGTTGCTTACTTTGTAATACCAAATCGATTAATAATAAATAATTCACATTAATTTCTTGTACGTGTAACATTTAAGTATATGAAAATAAGCTCAACCTCACATAATTTATATCTATTTTACTAAATCGACATGCTCTTGTATCACTGAATTCTTTTAATACTGTGTAAGTGATCAGTAAAAAGCCTTGTAACACCAATCATAAACCAGGAAGCACTCAGACAACGCATCCCTCCGCCAATGTCATTGCCAATGAATCCGGATACGGAGTTCTGGATGTAGTATCTGGATTCAGATCCGGATCCGTCCCAAATTTCAGTCAATTCTTTCTTGGTCCATGGCCCACCTTTCCACAAAATTTCGTTGAAATTAATTGAAAACTTATGGAGATATTGTGCGGATTACTCCGGATCCCGATCCGGATCAGCCCGAAAAGTTAATCATTTCTTCCTTGGCCCATGGCCCACCCTTCCACAAAATGTCATCAAAGTCCGTTCATAACGTTTTGAGTAATCCCTCTAACAGTCAGACAAACAAACAAACGATTGCTAAAACATAACTTCCTTGTCGGAGGTAATTATAACCCCTTCCTTCCTACATATTACTTCTTTTATTCCCCCTCTCCTCGGACAACTTGTACCTAGTTGAGGAAAGACTTTCGAGCTGCGGTGGGTAAGATACATCCTGCATCAACCCCTTCAGTTTGCATCTTTAAACTAAAAAAAAAAGGAAAAAAAAAATTCGTCTGGAGGGCGCAGGAATAAACTATGAAAAAATATCGTCCCCGGAAGAGGGGCTAATGATTACACTCACAATACATAGAAAACAATGGCATTTTTGTCAGTCAACGGACCAAACCATGAATTTCTGGGCTGCCCGTACTATAATACAGTATATTCCAGGAAGGGACGCTGCATTGACCATAATATTACAGGTACCTTATTACGTGTCTGTGTCTGAACCACGAGCACTAAGGCAGAGAGAGAGAGAAAGAGACAGAGGAAGGGAAAGGGAGATAGGGGAATAGAGAAAGAGACAGAGACAAAGGCAAAGACATATAAAAGTCGAGGTAGAAGCAGAAACAGGAGAGTGAAACACAGAGAAAGAGAGGGAGAGGGAAAGAAGGAGGAGGGACAGGCAGAGACAGCGGCAAAGGGTGAAATAGAGAGAGAGAGAGAGAGAGAGAGAGAGAGAGAGAGAAAGAGACGTGCGTGGGTGCAGGTGGTAGGGCGTGCATGCGTGTATGGGCCGTACTATAAAAACTGAACTCCAGTATTGACGAACGTGAACGTCTGACGTTCCTGTTTTTCTTACCATAAATAAACATGCTGTTCACGCCAGGCGTTCGTCACCTGGTTATGGCGTAAAATACCGTAGTACTGGAATATCACAGGAGGATAAACGCCACAAGAGACCTCCTTTCGTATAACAAATTTAAATATTCATAAATTTGATAACCAGTTTTTCCATTTATAATAACTGAATAACTCAGGAATGAAGTTTTCCCTAGCAGGCTAAAATATATGAGAAATAAAAGGCTGTTCATAAGATTTTACAAGAGTAAACGCTTACGTAATGAATACTATCTATCTATCTATCTACTGCCAGACGCCTCAATCCCGTTCGGGGTGGCCACAAACAAATCCCCTCCACGTCGCCCTGTCCCTAGCCATTTCACTGCCCTGCTCCCAACTCACACCCCCCTCTCTCATATACCTCTCCACCCCATCCCTCCATCTCATCCTCGGCCTCCCCCTCCCTCTTCCCCCCTCCACCTCACTCACATACACTCTCTCCGTCAGACTTTCACCCTCCATCCCCTCCACATGGCCAAACCACCTCAGTGTATTCCTCCTAACGCTTCCTATCACATCCACATCCACACCACAACGCTCCTTTATATCCTCATTTGTCAGCCTGTCTCTCCATGTGACTCCACAGGCTCCTTTTATATAACTCATTTCCACTGCTCTCACTCTTGACTAGTGTCCTTCCAGCAAAGTCCAAGCTTCACTTCCATACGTTAGAGTTGGTATCACAAAACTGTCATGTAGTAACATTTTTGTTTCCATGCTCACTTCCCTGTTTCTTATCACTGCTTTCAAGGAACCAGCAACATTTCTTCCTTGATGTACCCTTTCAAGCACTTCACCCTCCAAACCTCCATTCTTACTCATCACACTACCCAAGTACTTAAACTTACTCACATTTTCCAATATCTCACCATCCAACCTCACTGTACATTCACTGACTTCACCTCTCTCAAAGACCATCACTTCACTCTTCCCTACATTCACCTTTAGATTCCGTTTCTTACACACTCTCCCAAACTCATCCACCAATCCCTGCAGCTCCCCTTCATCTTCACTCAACAACACAGTATCATCTGCAAACACAGTACAGGGAGTTTCCAAACACTACCCTCTCTCGCCAGGGCCACTCCAACATCCACTACCCTACTTTGTACCTCTTTTATTACCCCATCCATGTACAGATTGAACAACCATGGAAACATGACACATCCCTGTTTCAACCCAACCTTCAAAGAGAAAAATTCACTTAGTTCACCATCCACACGCACTGCAGCCTTAGCACTATCATACATACTCTTCACAGCAATCAACAACTTCCCATCTGCTCCATATGAATACGATTAAACAAAAACTTCTATGGTGGCGACGTGGAGAGTTTCAACCCAACATTCAAAGAGAAAAATTAACTCAGTTCACTATCCACACGCACTGCAGCCTAGCACCATCATACATACTCTTCACAGCAGTCAACAACTTCCCATCTACTCCATATGAATACGATTAAACAAAAACTTCTATGGTGGCGACGTGGAGAGTAATATTGAGTTAGGATATTAAATTATGCTTTCTGGTTTATTTCAAACTAGCTGTGTACTTTCTGAATTGATTTTTGAAACGGCAACTGTTTTAAAGTTTGTGTGTTAGTGCTTTAGTTAGCACATTTGAGGGCACGCCAGTAAGCTTCTGCCTCTAGTCCAGTGGTTCTTAACCTTTTTTGAGTCACGGACCCCTTCGCGAATCTAGTGAAAGCTATGAACCCTTTCCGTACAAAAATGCACATAAGCACAAACAGCATTTTGCATGCAATGAATGTACTTTATTTTATTGAAAACTACCCCATGCTGTGTATGACATACGCAAAATATAAAACTGTCTTTACAAAGAATTGTTGCTCACTCTTTCATGGAAAAGCTAATGGCCACTCGATGAAAAAATGAAATACATCCTATTTGTGCAAATTAAACAAAACAAAACTTTAATTCTGCTCAAAAGTTCATTTCAGTGACTGGGTTGTTGTTTGGCTTGAATAAGAAGATGAATTTGTGGAGTGATCTTTGACAAGGAAACACGCTTGTCATCGTTGACATCCAGTTGATTTCGACTTTTCGTTTTGATAGAAACAAACGCTGAAAACCCTGACTCACAAAGGTATGTAGTAGCAAACCCATATTTTGCTTTGGCAGACGGGGGTAGGGTCGTGTCAATGAACACCAGAATTCTTCAAGACTCCTCGATTTTTTTTTTTTTTTTTTTTTTGTCAGTTAATGATGCCAAACGGCATCAAGAATTTTTTTTTTTTCGATTATTCTGACCTTCACGGACCCCCTGAAACTCATCCATGGACCCCTTGGGGGTCCATGGACCCCATGTTAAGTACCCCTGCTCTAGTCCAACAACAACATTGTGTGACAGTTCTTGCCTATGAAAAATCATGAATAAATGACGTGTAAGATGTGCATATACAATATTATATTACATGGCAGAAATTACACATATCAGTGTTTGGTCGGCGTTGGTAAATGGTTAGTTTGATTTGTATTTTTCACTTGTTTTAGTGTTCTCTCTTACAGTTAAGTTTCAGAAACTGATAATAAAACAAATTTTTCATCAGTACCGACAACTATGTGCAATCACTTAAGTTCTTTCTTGAAAAATGTGATTCGTTTTTGCACCAAAATAAATTGATAAACTGATGTAGTTTAGATAGCTGGGTAAGATTACCAGATACCGGTATGAGTGAATTGGTTAGTTTAGGATGCTGGCTGAAATATTGCCTGTTTCAATCAAGCACTCAGATTTGAGCATAGGTGTGTTGGCTTTAAAGCAAAACTTGTTAGTAAATGCAGATTTTTATCATGCGAATTAAAAAAAAAAAAAAAAATTAGGCATCTTTCTATCCCAAGAGCTTTCCTTACAAATAGCTACAGGCCTGAAGAAATGGCCTGTTCCATGCATATGTAATATAAAAACTAGTTAATTGGATAGAAATGACAGTTATCGTAGTGGAGGAGTAGATAGGAGTAGGAAAGTCATGGAATATTGGTTAGGGTGGAAGGGTTATACAAAAGCATGAAAGGTGCAGTTAAGCAATGACTAACAAACAGGAAGTAATGAGATAAATATTCAGTGAAGGAGGCAAACATTATAACCAGAGTAGGAGAAAGCCAGGAAAACAGAACAGTAAACAGTCTGAAAATATATAAACCAGAACTGGATGAAAGTACTATAGAAGTGGAATGATTTCTGGGAAACAAAAAGGAAAGCTTGTCTAGCAGACTGGGACAGAAATAATTAGCTACTGTATAAATTATACCATGTAACTTAGGAAATCATTGCATAATGCTTGAAGGGAAAGGTAATGATAAAGAATGTGAATTTCACAATAGTATAATTTACTGAGCTAAACTGGAAATTTACTAGCAATACCTCAAAGAGGGAAGGTGACAATAATGTAGGGAAAAAATATAGCTAGATGTACAGAAATTGACAGAACAACTGTTACAGTACGCACATCTCACACATCTTATAACGTATATTTTCCAATATGGTCTGCTGGTCATGGCTGGATGACAGGTGTGGAAAAAAGCAGCTGAAAAAGAATGGAGTGTTACTGCTTCCCTCTTGTGTTGGTGCTGCAATGAATGTCACCATTCAACCAGCTTTGTAAAGAAGTAAATTAGTCTCCATGCTAAAAATAATTCTCCAGAAACTCTGTATTTACATATTGCAATATAAATTTAGGAACACATGATGTGCTGCTGCATGAGTAAAAGTGCACATAACCTGGATAAACTGCTGTATAATTCATGACTGGTGAGCTGGCCAGGAACAACATGGAAATCTACGAAGAATGCAATAATACATTCACTTTGCTCGTATGAAATCGAGTCTGGATAATCTCAATAATTATTTTCATGCAAATGACTGCAAAAGGAGGATAAATTATAATTCAGTCTAGGTTATACATTACACTGTATCTTGCTTGTAAATGCATCCTTTTGATGCGTTCTAGCATCATTTGATACCAATTCTAGCGCAAATATACTTATTTCCTACATAAAAATAACAGTTTAGAATGGGTTAAAAGTGTGTCAGGTGTATTAAACAGGAGAAACATTCAAAATTTGTGCGCTTTTACCGCTCATGCAGCGCATTATCACCCAATCTAGCGACTGTTGTGGCATTCAAACGCCAGAACTGGGTTTCGCCAAGACTGACGGTCCAGATTTTTTATAGTAAGGATGACTGACTCTCAGGAACGTCAGGCGACTGAACGTTGCCGTTGGACCGCTTGAACTTTTGGTTTTTATAGTACGGCTCTGTGTATGCGTGTATGCAGGCGTGCGCACTCAAACCCCATCAATATCATTCTAGGAAGGCCATGACATATTTACCATCAGTGTGCTCTCAGTCACGCTCTTGTCATATATAAACTGTTCACGGCCCACCAGGAACACAGCCAAGGACCATTCACCTCTTCAGTGCCATGACGCCTTTGTTTAATAATTACCACATCCAGGCATGTTTACAAAGCCTGATGCCACTGTTTCGATTAGGTTATTAATATGTATTCTTGCTTACCCTCTGACGAATGTATATAACTCTGGATAAAAATCGTATTAAAGGGAATTATTAAAGCTCTTATCTACTTCATCCAAATCGGTATGATAAGTGTCTCATTAAACAAAATATTATCGGTTATGTCACACTGATACAGATACAGACTGATTGCACAATGATATAGAAGGTAGATAGCTATAGTGATTGCCTGAAGGGATAGACAAACACAAACAGATCGATTCCGATAGATAAACGTCTTACCCACTTACACACTATTAACAGTCTCTCTATATGGCTTAAAAGTAGGTAGATCGACAGATTTATAGACAGATGAATAGCCAGACAGAGATATAGATACATACATGCCTGTACATACATACATGTATACATACATGCATCCATCCATCCATACTTTTCTTCACCTGATGTATTTTCTGCCATCACTGGCCTCAATACTAACAAGGGATATGGGCCTGATGGAGTCCTTCCTGTTTTTTCTCAAGAACTGTGCTTCTGTGCTTACACCCTACCTAGGCAAACTCTTTCGCCTTTGTCTGTCAACTTGTACCTCTCCTTCTTGCTGGAAGTTTGCTCTCATTCAGCCAGTCCCAAAGAAGGGTGACCACTCCCAACCCTCCAACTATCGTCCAATTGCTTTAACGTCCCGTACTTCAAAAGTTTTCGAGTCAATTCTCAATAGAAAAATTTTTAGGCATCTTTCCTATCACAACCTTCTTTCTGATCGTCAGTACGGGTTCCGTCAGGGACGCTCCACTGGCGATCTTCTCAATTACCTTTCAGACTCCTGGTCATCCTCCTTTCGGGACTTTGGCGAAAGCTTTGCCATTGCACTTGACATCTCAAAGACTTTCCATCGAGTCTGGCATAAATCTTTAATTTCTCAACTGCCCTCTTACGGTTTCTATCCTTCTATCTGTGCCTTCATCGCTAGCTTCCTTTCTGGTCGTTCTATAGCCGCTGTTGTGGACGGCCATGGTTCTTCTCCTAGATCTATCAACCGTGGTGTTCCTCAGGGTTCTGTCCTATCACCAACTCCCTTCCTTTTATTCATCAATGACCTTCTAATCTGTACATCTAACCTATCCACTCTTACGCTGATGACTCCACCCTTTACCTTTCCATTCGGTTCCCGCAACGCCCATCTCAGCAGTTACTTCAACAAACAAGGGATGAGGCTATGGCACACCTAATGTCTGACTTGGCTCGTATCTCTGACTGGGGCAAAATAATCTTGTTGTTTTTAATGCATCTAAGACTCAGTTCGTACACCTATCAACCCGTCAAAATCTTCCACAGGTGTACCCACTAATGTTTAATAATATTCAGCTTAATCCTGCATCATCCTTGATCATGCTTTGGGTTTCATTTACTCGGGACTTATCTTGGAAAGATCATATTACATCTCTTGTAAAATCTGCTTCCAAGAGATTGGGTGTGCTAAGCCGACTCCTTTCTTTCTTTGCCCCTGCACAATTGTTGACTCTACAGTATGCAGGGGTTTTATCTGCCCCTGTGTGGAGTAGAACTCTCATGTGTGGGGAGGCTCCCCACATACAGCTCTTCTCAATAGGATGGAGTCAAATGCTTTTCGTCTCATTAACTCTCCTCCTCTTACTGACTCCCTTCAACCTCTGTCACTTCGCCGCACTGTTGCATCTTTATCTCTTTTCTATCGCTACTTTAATGGTCACTGCTCCTCTGAACTGTCTGCATGCAGTCCTCCACCTCTACGACAGGCGCGTAGCACCCGTCTAGCAGCAAACTCTCATCCTTTTTCTGTCCAACTCTCTAATGCAAAAGTTAACCGTTACTCCCAGTCCTTCACTTATGCTACAGGTCAACTCTGGAACTGTCTCCCTCTGTCTGTATTTCCTGCTGCCTATGATCTCCAGTCTTTCAAACGCAGTGTGTCCAGGCATCTCGAAATGAATGGATCTTGAATTTGGCTCTCTCTTGTATTTTGTTTTTCTCTTGAAAGGAACTCTTATTGCTGGCTCATGGCCTTTGGTTCCTTCTTCCTCGCATAAAAAAAAAACATACATAGATACATACATAGACAGACAAATACAGACTCGTAGGGCAAAAAGATAGATAAATAGATACATAAATAAACATCCATTAATGACATTAAAATTAGACTCGCTGCCCCATCAGCTGTTATTAATGTCACTCATAAATCTACATAAATAAAAGAATCTGATGTTACGCCCTTTGTGTACAATGGAAAACTTTTTTTTTTTTTTACTTCTTTTACTGAAACCTGCTGAGATTTGTGTGTGTGTGTGTGTGTGTGTGTGTGTGTGTGTGTGTGTGTGTGTGTGTGTGTGTGTGTGTGTGTGTTTTACCACTTTTTTTTTTGCTTAAAGGAGAATTTTTGATGAGAAAGGAATATGCTATTATTAGACCATTAACAATTAAACAACGTGTGTGCTTTCAACCTGTCTGCTTCCTCTAACAACTCTTTCACAGTCTTCTAAACTAAGACAATTGTACTCAAACACAACTCGAATCAAGCACACTATACAACGCAAACAGTATCAAACATCCCTTAAACACCATCTCATTTACCTTTGTGTGTTTTCGACCTATTATTACTCTCACAAACACCAGCCAAACACCTCATTCTACTACGCACACACAAT